>NC_044553.1:104260080-104860080 GCF_007565055.1 Rhinopithecus roxellana
TTCCTTCATACCTGTTTTGTATGGATGATACATTTCCTCACCCTCTGGAAGCCCTCTCTTCCCTTGACCTCCATGGCAGGATCATACTGTTTTCCTTTCTATTCCCTCTCACATTTCTAACCGTAGTTTCCCCAGGGAACGATCTTCACCTATTTTTCTTATTTCTCTGTATTTCAGGAACGTTTATGATTACTCCATTTTAGCTATAGATCTGTGTGCAAATGGCTCTCAAATTCATTAATTTAGGCCTGACTTATCTCCCAAATCCCTGATTCATATTTCCAAATGCCTGCTTGAGAGCTCTCCTTGGCTCCCCTAAATACCTCAGAGCCAGCATGGTGAAAACCCAATTGATAACCCTCCCCCTACCCTACTTGGCAACTCCTGCTCCCTCTTGACTTGCTCATCCTTATGTCACCATTATCCACACTATTCAGGCTCAAAATTTAGTAATCAGAGTTGATTCTTTCTCTTACTCCATAATCAGTGCCCAGCTTTTATATTCTACTATGATTTCTTTCAGGTGAGCATCCTGCTTTTCTATTCCCCCATCTCTATTTTAGTGCGATGCCTATTACCTCTCGTCTGAACCTTTCTCACTCATAATCACCATGCACAAAGTCTCTGTTCTTTGCCGTCATAACTTCCATACTCTAGATTAATCACTGTTTTCCTCAGACACCATCACTTAGCTTCCCTCACTGAAAAAATTAAATACAGTGTGAAATTCAGGATCCTCCGCAATGTAGGACCCAGCTCTCTACATACTTTAACCACCACGAATAGCAGCCATTAATAATAGTGAACATGAATGCAAGCTCACTGTGGGCCAGGCATTGTGCTAAGTGATTTTAGTAACCCAATGAAGTAGGTACTATTATTATAATTGATAATTGCATTAATAATGTGCTATAGTCGTAGAGTTAGTAAGTATTTGAGCCTAGGTGAGGCGATTCCAGATCCTGCTACCATTTTGGTGTTTTATTGGCTTATCACCTACTTGTACCACATGAAGCTTTAATCTGGAATTTTAATGTGTCTGCCATTGACTGCTGCCCTACCTCCCACTGATTGGAATGTTTTTCTACACATGTTGTGTTAGAAAATATTTTCTTTCCTGACCACTGTCTCATATTTGAAATCCTACGTTATTTACTTTGTACATTTATATACAACTGTATTGATTTCTTTCAGTAATGTGTGCCCTTATTCAAGTGGGGACAAAGACAGAGAAAATGTTGTTTGATTTGACAAGGAAGAGATTCTGGAGAGGCTTATTATCATGAGAACTATTTTAAACCGGAAAGTAACAAAGAATATGAGAACAAACCTCTAAGTACCCATCACTCAGTAGAATGATGATGGAAGAGTAGTATGTCTAAATGACACCAGTAAGATAACAGAAGAGGAGGTGCCCAGTTTGCATCTGCCCACACAAAAATTGATCTGGCAATCATCCACAGACAAAAGTGCCTTTGTCTTTAGGATCCAGATAAGCTTTAGGATCCAGATAAGAGACTGAAAAACCCTGGCAATGCTCATAACCAAGGAGATCCCCTTTGAGAAAGCAGGCCCCTGCCCCAGTGGCAGTCTTACCAAGCCTGGCCACAGCTGCAGACCAAAGAAGCCCCATTCCCCTGTAGACTCAGCTCTGGCCCCACGTTGGCCACCATTCTGCAACCAGCCTGATGTGTCGAGAAACTCCGGAAAAGCCACACCTGTCCATGCCCCTGGTATTAAATCCTTGGTTAAAACTGCAAATCCTGAGGCAGTCCTGTGACTCATTTCTAGCTCCAAGCTCCACCCTGCCAGTCCAGGAGCAGTCCTGCCCACCCAGGGAACTGGGTGAGGGCAGCAGACACATCCATCCTCAACTCTTGGTAGCAATCCAGCTGACTTTGGTCCCTACTGCAGATCCTAAAGTAGCTCTGTGACTCAGCTCTAGCCCTGCCCTACCATAGTCCAGAGTCAGCCCTGCCTGCCTGGGAACCCAGTGACTCACATCCATGCTTCTGGTGGCAGTCCCTCCAACCTCAGTCTCAGCTATGGAGCCTTAAGCCTTAAGGACTCCTAAGGGAGTCCTCTGAGTTAAAACAAAAGAACATTAATTAGTAACATGAAAATATATGCAAGTGTAAAACTCACTGGTAAAGATAAGTATATAGTCAAATTCAGAATACTCTAAAATTGCAATGGTGGAATGCAAACCAGTTTAACTCTATTATAAAAGTTAAAAGACAAAAGTATTAAAAATAACTAGATATAATAATTTGTTAATGGATACAAATATTAAAAGATGTAAACTGTAACTTCAATAACATAAAATGTGAGAGAGAGTAAAAGTATAGTTTTTGTGTAACTGAAGTTATTAGCAGCTAAAAATACTGTTATAACTGTAAGATAATTTACACACATTTCATGGCAGCCTCTAACTGATACACAAAAGAGAAAAAGAAAGGAATCAAAGCATACTGCCCCCAAAAGTCATCAAATACAAAGGAAGACAGAAGCAAAGAAGAAAGAAAGAAACCATGAAACAGTTGGAAAACAATTAACAAAATGGCAAGACTAAGTCCTTACCTATCAAAAAAAGTAAATGGATTAAATTCTCCAATCAAAAGACATAGAATGGCTGAATGGATTTTTTTTTTTTAAAGATGCAACAATATGCTGCCTATAAGAAACTCACTTTAGCTTTAAGGACATACATAGGCTAAAAGTTAAGGGGTAGAAAAGATATTCCATGTGAAAGTAACCCAAACAGATCAGGGATAGCTATACTTATATCAAACAAAGTAGACTAATACAAAAAATATTGTTACAAAACACAAAAAATGTTATCATATACAAAAAGGTCCATTCAATAGAAAGATAAAACAATTAAAATTACATATCCCCCAATATCAAAGAACCTAAATATATAAAGCAAACATTGACAGATCTAAAGAAGAAAATAGACATCAACACAATAATAGTAGGAGACTTTAATACTCCACTCTCTATAATGGATATATGATCTAAACAGAATACCAGTAAGGAAAAAGCAGAACTGAACAGCTCTACAGACCTAATGAACCTAACAGAAACATACAGAACATTTCACCCAACAGCAGAATAGAAGACTTTCTTCTCAATTGCATGACAGATCACGAGTTAGGTCACTAAACAATTCTTAACAAATTCAAGAAGACTGTAATTATTCCAAGTATCTTTTCTGAACACAATGGAATAAAACTAGAAATCAGTAACAGTAAGAAAAAGAGAAAATATATGGAAATTAAACAACATACTCTAACAACCTTTGGGTCAAAAAAAAATGTTAAAAATATTTTGAAATGAACAAAAACAAAAATGCTACATAACAAATTTAATGGATACAGGAAAAGCAATACCAACATAGAATTTTGTAGCTATAAATGTCTACATTATAAAAGAAGAAAGATCTCAAATGAATGTTATACCTTTAAGAAACTATTTTAAAAAAAAAGACCAAAATTATTAGAGGAAAGAAAATAAATATTAGAGAAGAAATAAATCAAATAGATAATAGAAAAACAATTAAAAAATTAACAAAACTAAAAGTTTGTCTTTTGAGAAAATATGCAAAATCCATAAACCTTTAGATAAGTTAAGAGAAAGAAGACTAAAATACAAATTGGAAATTAAAGAGGCGAAGTTACAGTAGATGTCTCAGAAATAAAAAGGATTATGAGGGACTATTATGGGCAATTGTATACCAACAAAATTGATAAATTCCTAGAAACATACAACTACCAAAACTAAATTAATAAGAAACAGAAATCCTGAACATACCAATAATGAATAAGGAGATTGAATCAGTAATCAAAAACTTCACCAAAAAGGAAAGACCTGGAGCAGAAGTCTTCAGAGTTGAATTCTGCCAAACACTCAAAGAAGAATTAAAACCAGTCTTTCTTAAACTCTTCCAAAAAAGATAAAAAGAGAGCATACATCCAAACTCATTTTATGAGGCTAGCATCACTCTGATACAAAAGACACAAAAAGGAAAGGAAACTATAAGCAAATATCCCTGATGCACATAGATTTTTAAATCCTCAATAAAATACTAGCAAACTGAATTAAAAGGCATATTAAAGGGATCATGCCCAATGACCAAGTGGGATTTATCCCTGAGATGCAAGGATGGTTCAACATACACAACTCAATCAATGTGATATACCACATTAACAAAAAAAAAAAAAAGGACAAAACCCTACATTATTATATCAGTAGATGCCAAAAAAGCATTTGACAAAGCTCAATATCCACTCATGATTGAAACTCAACAAAATAGACATAAAAGGAGCTTACTTCAACACACTAAAGCCATATATTAATTGCCCACAGATCACATGATAATCAATAGGGAAAGCCAAAAGGGTTCCCTCAAAGATCTGGTACAAGGCAAGAATGCCCACCCTTACACCTCTATTTAGCATATACTGGAAGTCCTATCCAGAGCAATTAGACAAGAAAAATAAATAAATAAATCACATCCAAATCAGAAAATAAGAAGAAAAATGATGTCTGTTTGCAGATGATATATGATATATGTAGAAAGTCCTAAGCATTCAGCAAAAAACCTTTTAGCACCAATAAATAAATTCAGTAAATTTGCATACAAATATTAGTCACACTTCTATACACAAACAACAAAGTATCTGAAAAGAAAATTAAGAAAGAACCCCACTCATAATAGCAACAAACAATAAAATATTTAGCAATAAACTTAACCAAATCTTAAAAGACTTGTACACTTATTTTAGAATCACATACAATTACAAAATATTGATGAAGAAAATCAAGGAAGACAGAGATTAATAGAAAAACATTTCATATTCAAGGATTGTAAGAATTAATATTGTTAAAATGTTCATACTATCCCAGTGATCTACTGATTCAATGAAATCCTTATCAAAACCCCAATGACATTTTTTACAAATATAGAAAAAAATAGTCCTAAAACTGATATGGAACACAAAAGAACATTGAATAGCCAAATGAATCTTAAACAAACAAAAAAATGAAAAGCTGGAGGCACTACACTTCTAGGTTTCAAAATATATTACAAAACTACAGTAATCAAAACCACATGATAGTGGAATTAAAAAAAAAAAAAAACCCATATGGATAAAAAGAATACAACAGAGAGCCAAGAAATAAAACTGAGGAAGTACAGTCAATTGAATTTCAAAAAGTGTGCTGAGGACACTAAATGAAGAAAGAACAGTCTCTTAAGCAAGTGTTATTGGAAATACAGGATACCCACATGCAGAAGAATAAAATTGAACACTTACGTTAACCACACATAAAGATCAAATCAAAACGGTTTAAAGACTTAGACATAAGGCATGAATCTAGAAAATACTAGAAGAAACTAAGAGGAAAAGCTTGTTAATATTGGCCTGGGTGATGACTTTTGGATATGACTCTTAAAGCACAGTCAACAAAAGCAAAAACAGACAAGCAGGATTACACCAAACTAAAAATGTTCTAAATAGCAAAGAAATCAATGGAGTAAGCAACCTACAAAATGGAAGAAAATACTTGCAAATCATACATCTGATAAATGGTTAATATTCAAAATATATAAGGAACTCAAACAACTCAATAGAAAAATTAAAACACAGCCAAATTTAAAAATAGGCTAAGGACCTGAATAAACATTTCTCAAAAAAAACCATACAAACAGCCAACAGATGTAGGAAAAGATGCTCAATGTCAATAATCATCAGAAAAATGCAAATGAAAACCACAATGAGATATACCCTCATACCTATCAGAATGGCTATTATTAAAAAGAGATAAATATTAGCAAGGATGTGGAGAAAAGGGACCCCTTGTACACTGCTAGTGGATATGTAAATTGGTAATGCCATTATGGTAAACAGTACAGAGATTCCTCAAAAAATTAAAAATAAAACTACCATATAATTCAGCAATCCCACTTCTAGCTATATACTCACAGGAAAGGAAATCAGGCTCTCGAAGAGATATCTCCACCCCCATGTTTATTGTAAGATAATTCACAACAGCCAAGATATTGAAACAACCTGAGTGTTCCTCTACAGATAAATGGAAAAAGAAAATGTGTATATATATATATATAAAAGAGAATATTATTCAGCCTTAAAATGAGGGAAATCTGCCATTCATGACAATATGGATGAACCTGAAGGATATTATGCTAAGTAAAATAAGCCAGAGTCAGAATTACAAATACTGCATGATCTTACTTTTATGAGGACTCTAAAAATTTCTAACTCATAAAAACCAAAAGTAACATGGTGGTTTTCAAGGGGTAGAGTTTGGGGGAAATGAGGAGATACAGATTAAAGGATACAAAAGTTCAATTAAGAGAGATGAATAAATTCTGAATACCTACTGTACAGCATGCTGACCGTAGTTATTAACATAGTTATTAATATACTGAGTTATTAATATACACCTGAAATTTGCTAAGAGAGTTTATCCTAATTGTTCCCACCACAAAAAATTATAACTATGTGAGATGATAGATATATTAATTAGCTTAATTGTGGAAATTATTTCACAATGTATCTCCACATCAAAACATCATGTTGTATACCTCTTAAATATATCGAATTTTAATTTATCAAATATACCACAATAAAGCTGAGGGGCAAAAAGAGTCATACTTTAAGAGTTTAAGGCTTGTGCATGAATTGGGGAAGCAGAAATGCCAACTTTTTAATTTTAAAATTGTTAACAAATTATTACTTCATGGAAAGATTCAGATTGGAAATGCAAGGAGTAGCAGAGTTAAGGGAATATCGTTTTAGTAAAGAAGCACGCTATGTTACAGCAAAGAAAGTGCCCTGGAGAAGATATTAGAAAGGGAAGGGAGAGAAGTGGATAAATTTATGAGTAAATCAGACAGAAAATGAAAAAGAGAGGACTGAATCCAGGAAGGTAAGTTAGACTTTGCTAACCACAAGGTCCTTTTTTACCCTACATAGAAACAAAAGCTTAGATGGAGAGTAGAAATCAAAGGCAAATAGGAAAGAATAAAGAGAAGTTCAGGTGGAATCGTTTTAATTTTGATAGAAACAGTGAATTTTAATATTTGGGTTATCAAGCACAAGCCCACTTCACTGTTGTGCCAATTCTATATTTCTCTGTACAGCATCCTGGCAAATAATCATTCAGTTTTGACTTAATTACTTCAGAAGACATAGAATTCATTCTCACACAAATTAGCTAATTCCATTTTAGACTCTTCTAACTGGAAGAAAATTCTTTTTTATCCTAGGTTGAAATCTGTTTTCCTGTTGCTACTACTCCTTAATCCTGCATCAGCCCTCTGGGACCACAGGGATTTAAGTAAATCCCTCTTTTACGTACATGACTCCCTGTTATGTGAAGATAACAATCATGTTCCAACTGAGTTACTTAGTCCATGTTAAAATATTCTGAGTCCTCAAATGTTCTTCCATTCACAAATAAGCTCTACACTGGTAGTGCCAATGTTTGCCCAACAATGAACACAAAACAGGAAACAAGGTTATTCTCAGGCAATAGGGGAATAGAATTGTTTTAGAACTTGAGAAAAATGGAAAGTATTTGTATCAGTTGGTATGGATGTTGCTAAAATGTTGGACAATCCTGGTACCCATGTGGGACTCAGCTGACTCAAAAGTAAAATGAATCTGCATCACCTTGCTTCTCCAGCATGCTCCACAGAAGAGCTACAGAGCAAATTGCCGGGGATATCACCAAAAGGAATACCTCCTCATTTGCCCATGGTAAAGATAGCCTTAACCCTTGCTCTAACTCAAAAAAAAAACTTGATCTCAGGAACTGTAGCCCTGCTTCTCACTTCCTTCCAGTACAATTCTCAGGGTTAAAAGCCTCAGAAGGTCATCAAACTCATGGGACACAGCATGGGATCTGTGCTGAGTCCATCTGATCCACTCTAAGACATAGATTCTAAGCCTAAGACTGCTTAGATTCTAGCCTAAGACTAGCAAGCTAGCCTCTCATTTCCTCTCACCTTCAGAAAAAACAAGGCCACCCTTATTATTTCTCAGGATATAAACTCAAGGTTTGGACATTAGTTGATCTTTCAAGAAGGTATTTAACTCCCTTAGTTATTTTTTGTTTCATTTTCCCTATTCTCTAACAGACACAAGCGCGTGCATGTGCGTGCGCGTGCACGCGCACGCGCGCGCACACACACACACACACACACACACACACACACACACACACACGTCTGTCTTCCTAGATATAAATCCAAATAGCTTTTTCTAAGTTATTCTACTAAGCCTCTCTCTGGGTTAACTCTAAACCATTCTATTTTTAACCTTTTTGATGTTATTCCGATCAGTCTATATTTCTCACTTCCATTTCCATTACCCCTTCCCAGCCTCACCAAATGGCCTCTCCCTCTGCTGTGTGCTTCCTGTCAATCCAGCTCTTGCTTACCATAAATTAGCATTTTCTAGTATCCACACTTAGATTTAAAAAACAGAAGATAGCTCTGTTGACTACATAAGGAGTGCACACGTACTGCCCAACTGCCTAGGGGGACTGTCCATCCCAGTCTGGTGCTGAAAAGGCAAGCAGAGTGGTGGCTCCCATGAGTGCATCATTAAATTCTTATAATCAGGATGTTTGCAAAGAATGAAGCAGGAGCTGTTTTCTCTGGGTAAAGTCATGGGTGAGCTTTCAAAACACGGGGAAGCACAAATAAGAAAAACCTCCAAGAGATGTCACTGTAAAAGGACACTGGAAAAGGACAGGCCCAGTGTTGATAGAAACCAAAAGCTTCATGCCCCCCTTCACCTGCTGTTCCCCAACCCATAGAAAGCAGACATCTCAGTGTTTCAGCAGGACCAATTTTCTAATGTATTCTTAACACATTATAAAATTGCTTTGAAAATGGCAACTATATATCTGCATGTATATACACCATAGACACATAAACACAGACACATACATATATATTGGCTGGAAGATTTGTCAAGTTTGGCAAAAGCTTGGGTGAAGGCTGAAGATGGGTTTGAATTTCTGACAAAATTTAGGAGCCAGCAGCCCTCAAAAGTGGATAGTACGATAATTTCACACATGGAATCTCTCTTCTTAATTTATCATGGAAGAAGTTTAAAATGGTCAAAATGCATCATGCTTCCAGACCAATCCTTGGTGGTATGTACCAGAAGCAACTGACCATAAAGCTATGTATACCTGACCCATGAACCATTTATTTACTCTAATATGTTACACAGTATGTGATACTTTTCCTGAAATATCTGTGTATGTTCAAGCACCAAAGAAGAACACATATACCTTTATGTAAACACAAATATGTGGATATGTTAGTTTTCTATTGCTGCCATAACAAATTATGACAAATCTAGAGACTTAAAACAATACCCATATATCTCACAGGTCTGTAGAATAGAAGCCAAACATAGGTCTTACCAAGCAAAAAATCATCTGGCCTGGGCTCTTATTTGCAGGCTAAGTGGAGAATCTTCTTTGAGCTTATTCAAATTTCTTTTTACTGTAGGGCTGAAGTCCCCATTCCCTTGCTGGCTGTCAACTAGGAGTCTCTCTCAGCTTCCTGCCTCCATCTTCAAAGTCTGCAACAGCACATCAAGTTTGTTTCATGCTTTCAGCGTTTCTGGCTTCCACATCTCTTCTGCCTCCTTTTCTACCACACCTGATTCCAGTCACAAAATGGTCTGTTTTTAATGGCTTGTATGATTATATTGGGCTTGCTTTAATAATCCACAATAATCTCCCTATTTTAAGATGTGTAACCTTAATTATATCTACAAAGTTCCTTTGTTGTGTAAAGTAACCCATTCACAGAATCAAGGGATTAGGGCAAGGACATCTTTGAGAGACCATGATCTGACCTCCACAATGGATGTATCATCTGAATTCCTTGATATACTAAACTTCAACAGTCATTTCAAAACTATTGGCTGATTATGCAGATCTATGCATATCATGCTAATATGTCTCTCCTCTGTTTTCATATTTCACATGTTTGTACATCTGCTTAACCTTATTTAATTGTTGGTTATCATTCCTATTGATGTCTTCTACCTCAGCCTCATTCAATCCCTGGTCCTTTTCTGACAATGGCAAAGGGTACAGGTTTGTGGTTTGTGTTACAATCTAACCAACATGAGTGGACCATGCTAATTGGTCTGTCTCTTATCCAAGATGTAAAAGACTTGTCTTTGATTTTCATGCACTCTCAACAATCCTACCATAAACCATCTAATGCCTTAGCAGCTGACTGCACTGGTCCTCCACTTATATTTGCCTACATAATCAAATGAATTTCTTCTTACCTATGCCTACCTGAACTATACCTTGGAGCAATTTTACCTTAACAGCCTATGTGGATGCCCTCTCAGGGACCAGTTTCTGGGAGAAAGGATCTGTTGTTCCATGTACAAGGTGTGGGAATACCCCTGCTCAAGTATATGGAAGTCATGATAGCCATACCATTGAGCATCTGCATCTATGCAGAAGTGTAAATCACTTGCCTCATTAGTGTCCTTCACAGAGCTACACTCTCTGAAATTAAAGTATTGTTCTGTAATATATCAGCACGCTGTGTCTTGAGCCATGCATGAAAGAAAAAAAGCACCAGCTTTTTCAAGGATACATCAAGTTTATTATAACCACAACACTACTCTAGTTTCTTATCGTCCAACATAACTCAGTGATTGGGTTCTCATACGACTCTCATCTCTCAGGTGTTTTTTGAGACATCTGCTCCCTTGTTTCTAATTTTACTTCCATTCTTCTCTAAAAGTCTGGACTCTGTTTTTGGGCATTCTCTCTATCAAATCTGTCTGTCCGAAAATGAATTCCAGTAACTCATCCAGATGATAGGTCTTGTGGTTTCCAAGATAACCCTCTTTTATATCTACATTTCTCTGCTACTTTCATTTCCCTTATTCTTCAAGTGATTTTATCGTAAAATCACACACACTGCAAAATAATTAGGAAATCTTTCTAAATGCAAAGAAATTGGAATGGCATGTATTTCATTCTCCTGGAAAGGCAAGGCCTTCCACTTTGGAATCATGATGGGTTTCATTAATGTTCTCCACAGTCCTCTCTTTTCCTTTCATTAGGAAATGAAACTTGACCTAGAGCTGACCTCAGTGGCAGCCCATTAGATACATCCTCGCTGTTAAGAACATTGCTTTGTATTGATGGTCCTTGTTTATAGGCACGCAACCAAATTGAAGCTGCAAGACTATCTTGGTCCTGGCCAATTTAATTTCACAAATAGAGTTTTGTGAAACTGTCTTACTCTTTTCCTGGCAACAGCCTGAATATTTTCTGATAGCCTACTGCTGATCCAACTCACTTCCCTCACTCAGCTTTTCTGCAAACCATGGTAGAAAAGCTACAATGGATATATGAATTGTTGGACCAAGGAAAACTAATTGGAAATCACATCTAAACTTTTTGGTCAGCCATCTTTCCATCCTCCTGAGTTTCATATATACTGCAACAGATGCTTTATAAAAATAACAACATATTCTGCAAGAAAAGAGATTTTTAATATCTTTTTATATCATTGAAACAAAAACTTTTTATTTTTTCTAACATATAAAACACAATCCAAAGCATGATCCTCTTAAGACTATTAAGCTACTTTCCAACTTAAGAGGTTGTCATAACCTGAGGTCTCTAGAAAATAGAGACACAGGCAAGAAATGAAGTGCTAATCCTTTCTTTGAGAGGCCCAAACCATGGGCCTAAAGAGTAAAGAAAAAGTTGCCGGGCATGGTGGCTCACGCTGTAATCCCAGCACTTTGGGAGGCTGAGGCAGGCAAATTACTTGAGGTCGGGAGTTTGAGACCAGCCTGGACAACATAGTGAAACCCCGTTTCTACTAAAAATACAAAAATTTGTCAGGTGTAGTGGTGCACACTTGTGATCCCAGCTACTCGGGAGGCTGAGGCAGGAGAATTGCTTGAACCCAGGAGGCAGAGGTTGCAGTAAGCCAAGATGGTGCCAATGCAATGTACCCCATCCTGGGCAATACAGCAAGACTCCATTCCAAAAAAAAAAAAAAGTAAAGAAAAAGTAACAGGAGACAAGGAAAGATGCAAAACCGTGAAAATATTGCACATTGATTCACAACATTCCATGAGTAGATAGAACAGATCGCTCGTCACATGAATTGTCTACTAACAAGTTGCAAAGATCAACCATGTTTCTAAGAGGTCAATAAAAGGAAGAAATGGGGAATAATTTCTAACTGTATCTTTCCTGTCTTCTGTTTTTAGTTGGTCAGAGTTCATCTCCCAGGGTATTAAGCCCTTCTCTATATCATAGTTGCCTTGGTGACTCAAGATGCCACAATCCAAACCTTCATTGTGCGGTTCTGTTCAAGTCTAGAAATGGCTGTTAAGAACCAGGAACTGCAGTCTTGCTACTGGTCAGCCTAGCCACTCAGAAGCAGCATTAGAGCAGGAGTCTGGCCTTCCCAGAACAAGTGACCTGTAATGTTGCTCAGGCATTGGGCAGCACTTCCCACAGGAAGGAGGTAGAATATCTGAGTCCTATAAATCATGTGCCTGCTACACTAGATGTCGCTTTTAATATAAGTTAAAGGCTCAAAGAACACCCTTGGTCTATGTTTTGTCAAAACTAGGTAAACCAGAAAGGAAGGATATGTGAAAACATTTCTAATGTCGTATTTATACAGAAATAAGTGGTCTCAGCTTGTAGAGAAGACAGAAGGTGAACAGAAGGACAGAGAAGAATCCCAAAGTTACTTGTCCCCAGTAGAAATAGATGTAGAAATATGTTTTATATTTGATCTTCTGGATGTAAACTTATAAAAAAAAAAAAATCCAGAAATGTGAAACCTATGAAGTGAGTCATTAGTGGCTGAATTATTATTAATCTGATAAAAGGGTAGTAGGAAGCTAACCTTTCTTCCTCTAATGATCAAATATCTTCTCTTGTAGCACCTTGGCAAAAGAAAAATACTTTAAAACATTTTCAGTGATGATCACCATAAGTTCATTCCCCAACAGCCTTTTAAAAGGTGTACAAGTGTTACCCTGAATATCCACACATGATCAGATTTACAGATGCCACATTACCTAAGCTGGGTCTTCCAAAGGCAAGACTTACAGCACCATGTGTGCAAAGGAGTGGCCTTCAACCTTCAAGGGTACCATTGGTACCCCACCAATGGTAGAGGAACACCATGCTTTCTCTTCATGTGGGCTTCTGACATAAATTCTCTGGATAGTAGGTACTATCATTTGAATGTCTGTCCCCTCCAAACCCATATTTAAATTTAATTGCTATAGTAACAGTATAATTAAACTGCTATAAAACAGTATAATTAAATAAGAGGGGGGACATTCAAGAGGTGATAAGGCCATAAGGACTTTTCCCTTATTAATGGATTAATGCTGTTATCATAGGAGTGGGTTTGTTATCTCAGGAGTGAATTTCTTATAAAAGGACAAATTCAGCCCCCTTTGCCTCTCTTACCTACTCTTTGTCCTTCCACCATGGGATAATGCAAGAAGAAGACCCTTGTAAGATACTGGTTTCTCTATTTTGGACTTCCCAGCCTCCAGAACTATGAACCAATAAATTTCTGTTTATTATAAATTACCTAGCCCAGCAGCACAAAACAGACTAAGACAGCAGGTCTGGCATAACTATGCACAAAGTGCTTAGCTCAGACCAGTGAAATTTAAGACAGGCTTTTCCTTGGCCTGATTCTGGTCTCTGATACAAAAAGTATTCTCTTGGATATCACTTAAATGCACTTACTTTTTAATTTACTTTTTCTTTGGATTGTTCTGTTGAAAACTCTCCAATGGATTACCATAATTTCCATTAGGGCATAGGCCACCAGGGCATAAACAGTTTCACAGAGAAGCTGCCAGAGTATAAATTCCTAACAGAAGCATAACAAGAGGCTTTGGAATATTCTTCTGGATTACCACGTAATATCCTGATATGTTTTCCAGACCTTTAATCTTGTCATTCTCTAGCCCTGATAGCCAAACTTCTGAAACTAGCTAACTCAACAGAGTGCCTTGTAGGACTCCTGAGACCATAGCCCATCATCTTCTCTCCAGCCCATGTCGGTAGATACCACTATTAACGTATTACAGGCAAATCCTGGAGACCAAGCACATGTATAACTTACTACTACTACTAGAGAAAAACAGCCCATGTATATGGCACAGCAAAGTCAGAAACATTGTCTTACACAGAGATGACACCCTACCAGCACATGCTCACTTCATATTATCTTCATATATCTTCTGTTCCAATACAACACGAGTTCATCACCTTTCTTTGTCAAACAACCACTCAAGACTTCACATCGGCTTGAAAAGCAACATGTTCAGTTGATATATTTTGGGCTTTAATATTAAATCAGAGTCTGTCAATACTGACAGCTCTTCGTGAGATTCTTTTTGTGAGTTTCACCTCCCTCATATTTCCAAACTGAGAATAGCAATTGCCACCTCATAAGGTTGTCCTAAAAATTAAAGAGAAAATGTGAAAACATCCCTGGCACACAGGAGGTGCACAATGTTAAGCATTACTCACTCATCTATGATTTCTATTTCCCAGGCAAAACTCACAGCTCCATCATGCACACATTTATGTCTCCTGGTATGTGACACTTTTATGAACCAGGAGAAAATGCTTGTTCCAGTTTTTGCATGGTCAAAAATTTAAAGTTTTGCTTAGTACTTTTGTCAAGCTCTTTATGTTATAAGCTGCTCGATCCTCACAACAACTCTATAAACTAGGTTCACTATTTTCATTTCATGGAAAGGAAAACTGAAGTTCAGAGAGACATGTGAGTTGCCCAAAGACATATAAATTGAACCCTTTTCTTTCCTTCCAGAGCCCTTTCCAATAGGCCATGCTTCTTCTATTTCTTGTTCACATCAGAACTTCCTTGCTGAGTTGACAGGATTTACACAGACATCTCAAACTTAAGGAACATCAATCACAACTTGGAAAAGTACAGCCTCAAGACCTCAGAATATGCTCTACTGACAGAAGTGAAGACAGGTTCACTGCAACTGGCTTGTGTGTTAACAGTCTTTGTTCATTTATTTAGGAAGCATTTATTGAGTTCCTACTATGTACATATCAATTAACATTAAAGGAATCAAAGAGGCAAACGCACGCCCCCTGGTCTTCCAAGAGTTAACAAATTAGTTGACATACCAACACACAAAGGCCCAAAAAGTTAAATAACATATAGGAATCAGGTGAGAAATTGCAAACATAGAAACATATATAATTAAGCATATATAATTAAGTATGAAGGAGACCTACAGACTTAAGCTCTACAGCAGGGTTTTTATATCTCATCATCCTCAACATTTTGGATCATATAATTCCTTGTTATAGGTGGTTGTCTTGTGCATTGTAGACTGTCTAGCAGCATTCCTAGTGTATTAGCTTCCTAGGAATTTGTTTCCACATGAATCAAGTGACTTAAAACAATGGCTTTATAGTGTCACAATTGTGGAGGCTAGAAGTCCAAAATCAAGATGTTAACAGGCCATATTTCCTCCAAAGTCTCTAAGGAAGAATACTTTCTCATTTCTTTTAGTCTTTGGTGGTTCTTGGCAATCTTTGGCATGCTTTGGCTTGTAGCACCACAATCCCAATCTTTATGTCTGTCTTCACATTTCATCTTTTCTCTATGTCTGTGTCTCTGTGTCCAAAGTTTCCTTGTCTTAAAAGGGCAACGGTCTTTGGATTTGGGCCACCCTGATTCAGTATAACCTCATCTTATCTTGATGACATCTGCAGAGACCTCTTCCTCAACATGGTCACATTCATAGTTTTCTGAATGAACATGAATTTGACTGGGAGGGGCACTATTCAACTCAAGATACCTGGCCTTAACCCACTGCAGCATCCTCCTCCTGTTCTTTTTTTTTTTTTTTTTTTTTTTTTTTTTTTTGTCTTTTGAGATGGAGTCTCGCTCTGTCACCTAGGCTGAAGTGCAGTGGCATAATCTCAGCTCTCTGCAACCTCTGCCTCCCGCGCTCAAGCGATTTTCTTGCCTCAGCCTTCTGAGTAGCTGGGGTTACAGTCACGCACCACCACACCCAGCTAATTGTTGTATTTTTAGTAGAGACGGGGTTTCGCCATGTTGGTCAGGCTGGTCTGAAACTCCTGACCTCATGATCCACTAGCCTTGGCCTCCCAAAATGCTGGGATTACAGGCGTGAGCCACCGCACTCAGCCCTCCTCCCTATTCTTACCACCAGTGGTGATCATCAAAAGTGTCTCCAGACATTGCCAAATGTCTCCTGGAGGAAAAATCACCAGTAATTGCGAAGCAGTCCCCCGCAGAGCTCAGAAGAGGGGGATACTTTTGTGAGCTGCCTATTCAGTAAGGTGAAAACACAGTAGGTGGGGGTTAAGGTGGGGCTGGTTTCCTTGACTTTTCACAATTGCGTCTCCCTTTCATTTTTCTTTCCCCTTTGTTGCTATTTATTTCTTCTGTTTTTTATTTCCTCCTTTTATTTTCTTATTCTCGCTGCCTCTTCTTTTCTCTATTTTTCTTTCCCACGCACTTCTCAGCAAGTCCCTTCCTTTCCCCTTCCTTAAGAAGATGCTGTGGACTAGTGACAGGAGGAAAGTCAGCATGGAAGGCATCAGATTCCAGCTGGGAGGTGAAAGAGAGGTAGGGCTGAATTGGAAAGGCATGGAGACAAAACAGACTCACTCCTTCCCTGTCACCTTGTGAAGAATGGCTCTTACCCAACCTTTTCTCATTCAATAGTTTATTAAATTAAAGCAATGAGAAAAAAAAGAAGAAGAAACGTAAAAGGAATTATGAAGTCTTGAGGAAAATTACATTTTTTAAGGTTAAGTAGCATAACAATGGCAGCTGATAGAGCAAATTAAATTCTAACTGCACCAGTGATTTGATAGATATCATTTTGCTAAGTGTTACTAAGAAAATGCCTTCTTGGGGATATGAAGCTCAAATTCAGAATGAACTCTTGTCGGTTGTGGCATTTGATTCAATTAGGTGAAATTCATTAATATAAAGAGGAAAGGGTCAGATGGAAAACTGAAATTTGTAAAACATATTCAGAGCATTTTTACAGAAAATATACATGCAACATCTTCAGGAAAGCATGTATTTATTTCAGAACCAAGAAGGAAGGAAAATATTTTACCTTTGTATCAGTGAGCAATTATAGCTGTCACTAGAAAAAGTTCATTTCTTGCGACATTTGAAATGCTTGCATAAAATAGGCTTTTTCTCTGTGAACCCAAAACAAAGCTTGCCAATGACTCACCCATTGCAGGAAAACATGCTCAGTCTACTAGGATGTAACCCCATTGTTACAGGTAGCAAGATAAATCCAGCAATGACTACAATTACTTTGGGCCAATCCTGCACATCATGAATTTTGAACACCAAAGACAATTGCCAACTGGGAGTTTCCAGTAACCATCTAGTTATCCTTTAAAAAATTAGTAAGATAGCTGTTGTAAAATACTCTCCATGAAATATTTATCATCCGTTTAGTAGATCACTTCTCCTAAGGCATTCATGCAGGGCTAGCTAAAAGAGTTACAAAATTTTACTTTGCCTAGATGAAAGCAAGTCTGCCTCATTAGTAATCAATTACCAGCCAGGTCAGCCCTAAGAAGTCATTAATATATACCTTTTACTGTCAAATCCAGTAATTGGGCACTACATATTCAATAAACCGTCAGACGTTATTATTAATAAAGCCCTCAAAGCTCCACCAGGATCCATATTGTGTAAACGAAGCATCAGATGGGGTAATTTTTCATTGCCTTCCAAGTTGGCCTACAATAGATCAACACAAAACAGCCAGTGCTTGGACTCAAAGGCAGAGTCTTGCTGTATGGCACACTGTGAGCATGGATTCTCAAAGCTTCCAACAGAGGTATACAAGCACAAGCTTTTTCCTGTGGATGTTAAGCTATGACTAATTATAAAAGGTCCATTTTCCAGAAGTTCCTGATTCCTCCTTTTCAATGTGCAAGATTTCCAGGTCAGCAGTGCTGCTATTCCCTTGACCATAAAGAATGAGCTTTCACTTGACCATAAAGAACGAGCTTGGCTGGGCGCAGTGGCTCACACCTGTAATCCCAGCACTTTGGGAGGCCGAGGCGGGCGGATCATGAGGTCAGGAGATTGAGACCATCCTGGCTAACATGATGAAGCCCTGTCTCTACTAAAAAATATTTAAAAAATTAGCCGTGCATGGTGGCAGGCACCTGTAGCCTCAGCTATTCGGGAGGCTGAGGCAGGAGAATGCCATGAATCCAGGAGGCACAGCTTGCAGTGAGCCGAGATCATGCCACTGCACTCAAGCTTGGGCAACAGAACTAGACTCCGTCTCAAAAAAAAAAAAAAAAAAAGAATGAGCTCATATCCTATATGAAGTAAATACTTTTTAAAAGGAGGAGCTATGGGCCAGGCGCAGTGGCTCACGCCTTATAATCCCAGCACTTTGGGAGGCCAAGACAGGGGGATCACAAGGTCAGGAGTTCAAAATCAGCCTGGCCAACATGGTGGAACCTGTCTCTACTAAAAATACAAAAATTAGCTGTGTGTGGTGGCATGCGCCTGTAATCCCAGCTATTCGGGAGGCTGAGGCAGGAGAATCATTTGACTCCAGGAGGCAGAGGTTGCGGTGACCCAAGATCATGCCATTGCACTCCAGCCTGGGCAATAAGAGTGAAACTCCATCCAATAAAAAAAAAGAAGAAACAGAATAAGCTCATATCCTATATGAAGTAAGTATTTTTTAAAAGGAGGAGCTATGGGCCAGGCACAGTGGCTCACGCCTTATAATCCCAGCACTTCGGGAGGCCAAGACAGGCGGATCACAAGGTCAGGAGTTCAAAATCAGCCTGGCCAACATGGTGGAACCTGTCTCTACTAAAAATACAAAAATTAGCTGCGTATGGTGGCACGCACCTCTAATCCCAGCTATTCGGGAGGCTGAGGCAGGAGAATCATTTGAATCCAGGAGGCAAAGGTTGCAGTGAGCCGAGATCATGCCATTGCACTCCAGCCTGGGCAATAAAAGTGAAACTCCATCTAAAAAAAAAAAAAAAAAGGAGGGGCTATGTATGTCTAGTGAAAAGAAAAGAGAGAATTGATTAAAGAAATTATAGCAGCCAAAAATCAGCAAGAAGAAGGACAAGGAGTAAGGATGGTAAATAACTGTCTCTCTTCAACCTATTAAAATGTCAATGATCCTGACCCAGAGAATCTTCAGGATTTTTCCTAATGCAAGACTTTATGTATTCAAGCATTCACTCATTGAAGATGGATGATCTATCCATCTATTCATTCTGTCAAGCCCTAAATGGGGAAAAAACTTAACTAGAAAAATGACCCAACATCTTTATCTTTTAGAAAAAGTTAGAGATTTCAGAAGCTGCTCTCCCGCTACCTGCCTTTTCTCTGCAACTCCTGGTCATCCTTCAAGTCTCAGTGTAAATGTCACTTCCACAGAAAAGCTTCCCTTGACTGCTTCCTCACAGTTAGAGGTGCTTCTTTTGAACACTTACTATTAGGTAAGTAATTACTTTCAAACTTTCTTTAATGTCTATGTTCATAAGAAACTAAATTTCTGTTGTGTTCATGACAGTATTCTTTGTGCCTAGCGCAGTGCCTGGAACATAGTAGGTGCATAATTAATGTTGCTGGCTGATGGACTATTGGTGCCACAAACTGTGGGAGGTTAAACACTAGAGGGATGGCTTAGCAGTGCAGAGTCACCTGAAAAAGAGCACAGACTTAAGGCCTTTGAATAACAGTTATAGCTTTACTTTCAATTAAAAAAAAAAAAAAAAAAAAGTCTTCTCTAAATGTTCTCTCTCTCTCTCTCTCCTAAATATATGTTTCTTGCAGGTAAAATGAGATGGATAATATAAAGCTCAAGCAGGCCAGTAGAGGCTGTGTAAAGAATTTTGACATGATTTGTTTATTGTCTTCTTTGTTCACTGCTGTTCCCCAAAGTCTAAAACAGTGCCTGAAAAAGAAGAGGTGCTCAATTACTATGCTTTAAACAAATGAATAGATTGATTAAATAATTAATTACAGGAAAATTATGCTCCTCTGTTCACTGATGACATTATGTGACTCTGGAAAGGAAAGGAGTCAAGCACAAACAGGGCTCTGAACAGGACATGGCAAATCAAGTTCCCTTCCGTGTTTTTCCATTAATTATTATCATTTCTGACAACACTGGGTTCTGGGGCTCCAGGAAGAGCCTACATTTTAAGTAACAAAACATTAATAGTTAACATTGTGAAATTACTTATCATGCTGAGCAAGGTGCCTTATTTGCATTATCTGATTTTATAATCAAAATCACATATGGAGGTATTATTACCATCATTACTTTTAAAATGGGTACCAGAGAGGCTCAGAAAATTTGAAAGATATGCTCCAGGTCATACAGCTAACGAGCAGAAGACCTGTGATCCAACCCAGGACCATCAACCTCAGAGCCCTCGCTCTTAACCCCTGGACTATGCTGCCTCCTCCTAAAGCTGTGGTGTTATGAACTCAAGGCTATCCTACATGGCTGCACAGCCAGTACACTGCACAACTCTAGGGGTCTCCATTCACATAGATGTTGACGGGAATGGTGTCCTCTGGATCTTGGCAATGCATAGCACTGCTCAGACATGAAGGGATAAGACCTCATGACACCAAGCTATTGGCTTCAACCTTGGCAGAACTTCAATACTCACCTCCCAAAGGAAGTTTTGGAAAAGAATGCTGCTGCCATTCATTGTCTCATCACACTATTCCAGTGATTACTCAGTGTGACAATAACAGTGGTTCTAAGGCCCATGGTACAATTCTGCTTTTTTGTCCAAATCACCTTGGCACAAGAGCCATGCCCCTCCAGCCCATGCTATGCCCATCAATACACATTTACAATAGATTTCATTCAACTCAAATGGGCCTCCAGTTAATTTACACAGTGCCAAACTGACCTTTCCAAATGTGTCCCACAGCACAGGGAGAGTGAGGGAAATTTACTGCCAGGAACCAAAAATATGCTACCTTGTGAAATATGGGTTTTTTCATGGCTTGATTTGAACTTCATATCAGAAACTGTGGAGTGGTTCAATGATTATTCACCATTTGAGGAAGGGGAAAGGCAGTTGAGAGGCCTTCAGGGGCTGTATTTCATAGCCCTATCAGACGTTCATACAGGTGATTAAAAGCCCTGCGAGCAGCGGCAACAGCAGGGCCTGCTGGTCACATTCTAGAGAAATAGATGGATTTCTCTAAAAGGGAAGAAACATAAGAACCCACAGGCACTGGAAAAGTTGGTACGAATTTCCCCAGTGAATTCATTTGAGAAGAAAAATTTCTCAAGCCTTCCCCTCCTCTCCTAATCTTTTGTTCTTCCATGAAAATCTATCACAGTCCCTTTAATCCATGCTTTTCTGAGCACAAACATGATTTCAATGCTATTTGGATTGAATCCACTCTACCATGAGGCATCTTTCCTGTGAGGAGATGCAGGAGCAAGAATAATTTCCAAGCCGACTGGGGCATCATTTCAAGCATTGGCAGGAAACAGCACATGAAACGGGAGAAATCAGCAAGGGATAGTACAGGATCCCGGGGCTAGCTGAAACACCCCTAGCCTCAACGCACAAGGGGAGGGAGCCATTACAGGTACTTAGAAGCGATGACAGGATGAAGGGGACCCCACCAAAAGCTGGAATCTTAAGAGGAGGGATTCATATTCAAGGAGGAAGCTGGGAGAATAAAAACCATGCTGTCACTCTTCCTCCCTTTATCTAATCTTTTGTATTATCTTCCATTGGTCAAACCCAATCAAAGCCATTCCAGCAAAGATGTAGGTCATAAAGATTAGCCTCTCAATTCATACAGTCACTCTCCAGTACTAGAGAATAGATATGGGATATTGGGGAGGTGGGTAACATGAAAATGTCCAGCACGTCAAGAAAAATGTAAAAACCCACCTTTATCCTTGACCCCCAAGCCTGTCTCTAAGTTAGTGAAGATCATTCATCTGTATATGCCAATCTGAATGGTATGCAGCAATACAATTACATTTAAGTTATATAACCCATTGCCAGTTTGATGTGAGCTTTCTCCTTTGAATTTACAAAATGCTGCTGTCATAGGAAAATCTAAAAATGTTCTAATTACTTTGAACATATTCTTCCTTCTCTACTATACTATAAACTCCTTTAAGGCAGAAAAACATATTTTGTTAATAGCCAACATAAATCTAGTACCTACTTACATCAGGTATTCTATATGTTTGTTATTTCATTTAATCATCATAACAAACATACAGAGAAGAAAATCAAAGCTCTGAGAAGCTTAGTTTCACAGTGACACAGTTAGTATGGGGCAGATCAGAGATCCAAAGTCAGGTCTTTTGACCCTGAAGTCCAAGGTATTCAACATCCTGTCCCTCTGTTTCTTTTCATTTTTGAAATCTGTACAATGCTTAGTAAGGTACCTAATAAACAGGAGGCATCCACATGAGAGTTTGTTGGATGGATGAATGGGTGAATAATATAATTTAATTTAAAAACACACAATACTCAATCTCTATTACTATTGTCTAAGCCAGATTCTCTTTACCTCCTTCATTAATTCATTTCGCAATCAGTTATTAGGCCAACATTTTCTTCATCATCCAAAAAGATAGGAAAGAAGTAGGAAATATAGCCTTGGGTCTCACACAGTGTATAATATTTCTGAGAAAAACTAGTCCAACATATACAAGTCAAGGAACATAATTGAGTTCATAATCAAATTATATAGAGAAGACCAGAATTTGGCTATTTCCCAAATGTTCATCCTGTGAAAAGCTTAGACGGTGCTCATGAACACAGTGAGTACTGGGCAGCCAGAGAAGTAGCAGTAAGGAAAGAATGTTAGATAACAAGAGGAGAAACATACAGAGCTGAGAACAAAATTGAGAAAGGGTTCATTTTCAGAAAGTAGCCTTGATTAGCACGAGAAAAGCCTGATGGAGGAGAACACTAGCCCACTGCCTTTCACAAACCAGTATTTCAGAAAGTAATTACTTATTTTAACATCTGGATTCACGACATATTCATATAACCTGAATAATATCTTATTCACTCTGGAAGGACTAGACTTTTTTGATAAATTTTAAAGTTAAATTCTAAAATGAAGGCTTTTTCTTTAAAAAAAAAAATTTACTGTTAATGTTCCTTCCTCTTTAAAACAATGACTCAAGTGGCCTACTCCCAAGTAATGAGGAAGGACAAAGGACATTTCTGACCAAAATCCCATCAAGGTTCGGGGCCTTCCTGAGTTTGGGGAATTCGATTGGTCTCTAGCTCATAGTTACATTTCTAATCTAACAGGATTGCCTAGATCTTTGTAGTGCCCAAGAATGATACACATGAGGAAAGGGCATAAAATGATAAGTTCTACAATCTGGCAAGAATGAAGACATGAGGAATCTTTAAAAGGCACCTGAGGACTGCCATTTCTGGTAATATATAGTAGATGTACCCTTCCTGATTCCTCCCACTAAGTACAGCTAAAATCTCTGGTCATTACATAGAAAACAAATATTAAAAGTATCTGAAAAGTGAAGAGAAGCAGGTGGACCAGCTCAGAAACTCATGACCCAAGAATGACCTCAGGGGAGGTTGGTTGTTGTTCTTGTTTTGCTTCCTACATCCTAAACTTGGAGCTGAACAAGTCAGCAACCCAGAAATGCCAATTGTCACAAACAAAAAGACCCCCGTAAAAGCCTGTTCTGTCTAGTCAGGAAAAGAGCAGCCTAGCAAATCAGAAAACTTTTACATAACATTCCAGTCAAACACTACACAAAAAACCCAGGGAGACTAGACTTCCACTCTGGCCAGGTCCCAATGAGGCACCCTAAGTGGGCCACTTCCCAGCACAGAGGTGTGTCAGAAAAGGTCAGGTAGGGAACCCACAGTGTCAGCGGGGAGACCTGGACTCTGCACATGAGAAGCCTGGACTCCCAATTCCTACCCCAACAGTTAACGAGGAGCCTAGCCCTGCTCCCCACTGGGGTGGTATCAGAGGAGCCCTAGTGAGCACAGGGACTTTCACCACCATTATTACTTAATGAGGTGTCAGAAGACACCATGTGAGGAGTAGTGGTCTGCACCTTGCTCTCCCAGCCAGAGTGGTACCAGTGCAGGCCTAGTGTGGAGCCAGAATCCTCACCCTCAACCAGAGGCAAGGTTGAGGCCACCTCCCTTGGGGATCATCAAGGGTTAGTGGAAAACCTGGATACGCAATTCTGGCAGTAACCGTGGCATCCCCACCCTTTCTCTGTCAGAGAGGTATAGAGGAAGCCACTTTGTTTCCTAGGACTACCATAAGAAATTACCACCAATTAGCTGGCTTACATCAACATTAAGTTATTCGGTCACACTTCTGGAGGCCAGAAATCTGAATCAAGGTTTCTTTCAGGGTCATACTCATTCTGAAATTTGTAGAGGAAATTTTTCCTCACCTCTTCCAGCTTCTGGAGCCTCCAGATGTTCTTTGGCTTGTGACAACATAGCCCTAATCTTGCGCTCTGCATTCACATGTCCTTCCCTGTGTCTCTTTGTATCCTCTCCTCCACGTTCAAGGACGGATTTAAGGCCCACACTAAACCCAGGATGACTCCATCTCAAGACCCTTAATTAATTTCATCTGTAAAGACTCTATTTTCAAATAAGATCATATTCTGAGGTTCTGAATAGACATGAATGGGGGGCAGTGGAGGCAATATTCAACCCACTACACTAGCCTAGAACAGAAGGTTTAAAAAAGACCCAAAGTCTCATAATATCATAGCTCAAAATGTCCAGGTTTCCATCAAAAAATCACTCATCATATAAAAATAAAAAATAAAAAACAGGAAAATTGTCCTGAAAAAGAGCAAGCAATAGAAGCTAACATGGAGAAGACAGAGATGTCAGAATTAGCTGACAAAGATTTTAAGCAGCTCTCATAAAAATGCTTCAACAGAAATGAAAATTAAAAAGATCCTCAGCAAACAAGTAGAATATATAAAGAAAGATGAAATAAAACTTTAGAACTGAAAAATACAATTACTGTAATAAAAAATAATTAACGAATAGGCTAAACAGCAGAATGGAGGGAAAGAAGAATCTTTTAACTTGATGATAGAGCAATAAAAATTACCTAATCTGAACAACAGAAAAAAATTCACTGAAATAAAAGAAGAAATCTCAATGACCTGTGAGACAAAATAGAAGATTGAACATTCATATAATTGGAGTCCCCAAATCATAGGAGAAAGATGGTGGAGCCAAAAAGGGAACTAAAAGAAATAATGGTTGAAAACTTGCCAAATTTAGCAATAAACAACCTACAGATTCAAGAAGTTGGGCAAACACCAAATAGGATAAGCTCAAAGAAAGCTAGAACAGGACATACTGTAATTAAATTTTGAAAAATGAAGAAAAAATTCTTGAAGACAACAAGAAATGGGTAACACCTTACCTATCAGGGAAAAAACTGAATAGGTAGTGTATCTCTCATCAAAAACTAGAGGCCAAATGAAGTGTCACAATATTCTTCAAGTGCTGAAAGAAAAGGACTTTCAACCCAGAATTCCATATCTAGTGAAAATTTCCTTCAAGGATGAAAGTTCAATAAAGCAATGTAATATCTACCCTATTAACAAGCTAAAGAAGAAAAACCACACAATCATATTAATGCATAAAAAGCACTGACAAAATTCAACACCCACTTATGATAAAAATTCTCAGAAAAATAGGAACACTTATAACCCTCTAGTAGAGGGTTACATCCTCAACTTGATAATAATCATCCACAACAAACCTACAGTTAACATGAAATGTGCTTGGTGGGTTCTAATCAGGGAGGTCAGGTGGCTGACTGGGGAGAACAAGATGGAGAGACAGAGGTAAGTTCTGAGAGGTGACGAGGGCAGTTTCTGTGGACACTGGTAGCAGTTGTAGGGATGCTGGCTGGTAAAAGACTGAGTGCTGTCCTCCTAGCATTGAGAGCAGAGCAAGGAGATCCACTCTCACCACTCTTTTTCAATGGTCCAGGAAGCTCTAGCTTTACCTGGATGGCTGAGAACAGTCTCTACATCGGTTTTCCTCCCGTTTGGGCAGCCCATTCAAACCATTTAGCCTGGGTGTCACCCTTGATGACTTTCTTTCTTGCACATCCTTTGTCCAATCCAATAGCAAAATCTGTTGTTCTGCCTTCGAAATGCGTCCAAAATACAGCCACCCCCCTACCTTTGTGGTTCTGTTCAATGTTACCACTATGCTTTCCTGGATCAGGGCAAAGGATTCTTCAGGGGTCACCTTTATCCCTACACAGTGCCTTCATAACAGCCAGAGTAATTCCTTTAATAAATAAAACATACCATATCACTCTTCTACCTCAAGCCACCAATGGTGCCAAGTCACTCAAAGAAAAAGCCAGCATCCCTACAACTGCTACCAGTGTCCACAGAAACTGCCCTCGTCACCTCTCAGAACTTACCTCTGCCTCTCCACCTTGTTCTCCCCAGTCAGCCCATGACCTCCCTGATTAGAACCCACCAAGCACATTCCTGTCTTGGGGCTTTATAACATGTTGTTTTCTTTTTTTTTTTTTTTTTTTTTTTTTTTTATTATACTTTAAGTTCTAGGGTACATGTGCATAACGTGCAGGTTTGTTACATATGTATACTTATGCCATGTTGGTGTGCTGCACCCATCAACTCGTCAGCACCCATCAATTCATCATTTATATCATGTATAACTCCCCAATGCAATCCCTCCCTCCTCCCCCCTCCCCATGATAGACCCCAGTGTGTGATGTTCCCCTTCCCGAGTCCAAGTGATCTCATTGTTCAGTTCCCACCTATGAGTGACAACATGCGGTGTTTGGTTTTCTCTTCTTGTGATAGTTTGCTAAGAATGATGGTTTCCAGCTGCATCCATGTCCCTACAAAGGACGCAAACTCATCCTTTTTTATGGCTGCATAGTATTCCATGGTGTATATGTGCCACATTTTCTTAATCCAGTCTGTCACAGATGGACATTTGGGTTGATTCCAAGTCTTTGCTATTGTGAATAGGGCCGCAATAAACATACGTGTGCATGTGTCTTTGTAGTAGACTAATTTATAATCCTTTGGGTATATACCCAGTAGTGGGATGGCTGGGTCATATGGTACATCTAGTTCTAGATCCTTGAGGAATTGCCATACTGTTTTCCATAATGGTTGAACTAGTTTACAATCCCACCAACAGTGTAAAAGTGTTCCTATTTCTCCACATCCTCTCCAACACCTGTTGTTTCCTGACTTCTTAATGATTGCCATTCTAACTGGTGTGAGATGGTATCTCATTGTGGTTTTGATTTGCATTTCTCTGATGGCCAGTGATGATGAGCATTTTTTCATGTGTCTGTTGGCTGTATGAATATCTTCTTTTGAGAAATGTCTGTTCATATCCTTTCCCCACTTTTTGATGGGGTTGTTTGTTTTTTTTCTCGTATATTTGTTTGAGTTCTTTGTAGATTCTGGATATTAGCCCTTTGTCAGATGAGTAGATTGCAAAAATTTTCTCCCATTCTGTAGGTTGCCTGTTCACTCTGATGGTAGTTTCTTTTGCTGTGCAAAAGCTCTTTAGTTTAATTAGATCCCATTTGTCAATTTTGGCTTTTGCTGCCGTTGCTTTTGGTGTTTTAGACATGAAGTCCTTGCCCATGCCTATGTCCTGAATGGTACTACCTAGATTTTCTTGTAGGGTTTTGATGGTATTAGGTCTAACATTTAAGTCTCTAATCCATCTTGAATTAATCTTCGTATAAGGGGTAAGGAAAGGATCCAGTTTCAGCTTTCTACTTATGGCTAGCCAATTTTCCCAGCACCATTTATTAAATAGGGAATCCTTTCCCCATTTCTTGTTTCTCTCAGGTTTGTCAAAGATCAGATGGCTGTAGATGTGCGGTATTATTTCTGAGGACTCTGTTCTGTTCCATTGGTCTATATTTCTGTTTTTGTACCAGTACCATGCTGTTTTGGTTACTGTAGCCTTGTAGTATAGTTTGAAGTCAGGTAGCGTGACGCCTCCAGCTTTGTCCTTTTGACTTAGGATTGTCTTGGCAATGCGGGCTCTTTTTTGGTTCCATATGAACTTTAAAGCAGTTTTTTCCAATTCTGTGAAGAAAGTCATTGGTAGCTTGATGGGGATGGCATTGAATCTATAAATAACCTTGGGGAGTATGGCCATTTTCACGATATTGATTCTTCCTATCCATGAGCATGGTATGTTCTTCCATTTGTTTGTGTCCTCTTTGATTTCACTGAGCAGTGGTTTGTAGTTCTCCTTGAAGAGGTCCTTTACATCCCTTGTAAGCTGGATTCCTAGGTATTTTATTCTCTTTGAGGCAATTGTGAATGGAAGTTCATTCCTGATTTGGCTCTCTGCTTGTCTGTTGCTGGTGTATAAGAATGCTTGTGATTTTTGCACATTAATTTTGTATCCTGAGACTTTGCTGAAGTTGCTTATCAGCTTAAGGAGATTTTGGGCTGAGACGATGGGGTTTTCTAAATATACAATCATGTCATCTGCAAACAGGGACAATTTGACTTCTTCTTTTCCTAACTGGATACCCTTGATTTCATTCTCTTGCCTGATTGCCCTAGCCAGAACTTCCAACACTATGTTGAATAGGAGTGGTGAGAGAGGGCATCCCTGTCTTGTGCCAGTTTTCAAAGGGAATTTTTCCAGTTTTTGCCCATTCAGTATGATATTAGCTGTGGGTTTGTCATAAATAGCTCTTATTATTTTGAGGTACGTTCCATCAATACCGAATTTATTGAGCGTTTTTAGCATGAAGGGCTGTAGAAGAAATGGATAATTTCCTGGACACTTACACTCTCCCAAGGCTAAACCAGGAAGAAGTTGAATCCCTGAATAGACCAATAGCAGGCTCTGAAATTGAGGCAACAATTAATAGCCTACCCACCAAAAAAAGTCCAGGACCAGATGGATTCACAGCTGAATTCTACCAGAGGTACAAGGAGGAGCTGGTACCATTCCTTCTGAAACTATTCCAATCAATAGAAAAAGAGGGAATCCTCCCTAACTCATTTTATGAGGCCAACATCATCCTGATACCAAAGCCTGGCAGAGACACAACAAAAAAAGAGAATTTTAGACCAATTGTTTTCAAATGCACTTCTGCAATTGCTATTTTCTTTGCCAGGAGGAGTTCTTCAAGTCTCTCTCCTCCGTTACCTTTCACAGAGACTTCTCTGACCTTTTCTCATAATTCAGAGCCCATGTCCCCCTGGCACACCTTATCCTCCATTTTGCTGTTCTTTCTTCCATTTCCTTTAGAACCATTTCAATTAATCTGTTTATGTGTCCCTTCACTAGAATGCAAAGTCAAAGGGCAAAACCTTTTCTTTTTTGCTTCCTACTTACAGCTGTCTCTCCTGACTAGAAGTGTCTGGCATATACCAGATACTTGATAAATATTTGGTAAATGAATGAATTAAAATAATACCCTACATGCATCTTTCTTATTTTTAAAATGCATGTTTTGTTTAGCTTCCAGGGTCCATGTGCAGGATGTGCAGGTTTGTTACATAGGTAAACATGTGCCATGGTGGTTTGCTGCACCTATCAACCCATCACCGAGGTATTAAGCCCAGCATGCATCAGCTCTTTTCCCTAATGCTGTCCCCACCTTCCACCCTCCACCCTCCCCGACAGGCCCCAGTAAGTGTTGTTCCCCTCCCTGTGTCCATGTGTTCTCATTGTTCAGCGCTCACTTATAAGTGGGAACATGTGGTGTTTGATTTTCTGTTCCTGCGTTAGTTTGCTGAGGATAATGGCTTCCAGCTTCATCCATGTCCCTGCAAAGGATATGATCTCATTCCTTTTTAATAGCTGCATAGTATTCTATGGTGTATATGTACCACATTTTCTTTATCCAGTCTATCATTGATGGGCATTTGGGTTGATTCCATGTCTTTGCTATTGTGAAGAGTACTGCAATGAACATACATATTCTACATGCATCTTTCTTCCTCATTCTTTCCTTCCTTCTTTTCCTCTCTAGTTTTTTTTTTCTTTTCTAGAGCTAACATAAAAAAAGCCTACTGGTAGTACAAGACAGTGCACTGAGTTCTTGCAAAACATGAGTGACTAGATTTGTCTGTTTTCTGCATAAATCTGTGTATGTAAACAAAATATCACATGAGAATCAAATAGCAACTCAGTTTATAAAAAGTGTACTGGTGTAATTCTGTGCAAATCATTAGATGAACACAGGAAAGAAAGAGAGAGGCATTGAGAACACAAATGCTCCCGGGATTTCTAAATTGTTTTCTGTGTTCACCTAATGCTTCACCCTAGAGAGTGATGCTAATTCTTGTCCCCATTCCCTGACAGCCAGAGTCCTTAGGAGTGCTTCCTAACACTCTAGAAATACAGAGTCTGGTGCCCCCTTTACTCACTTAGACAATCTTCCTGTGCTAGAAGACTATCAACACATGAAGAGGTAGATGGCAAGGTAATTTTTACTTAGGTTGGGTATGCAAAGATCATGTGTCAGCATAGGAGCTTGCCTCTAGCACCTTTCATTTGTCTCTTTCTTAAGGCAGCAGCCAGCCTGGAACTCACTATCAGAGCTATGAAAAGCCTCCATTAAGTCTCCTCTCTAAGGGACTTAGCGGGATAGGTTTGTGGCCATAAGCAAAAGCCCTGATAATGGGCAGTATCTTGTTTGCTGTTCCCATCTTGGTATAAATTATGGATCAGCGCTGGAAAGTGTCCAGCCAATCCAGCAACCCTACACAGGTGAAACACCCCTCACCCCTCCTCATGCTGAAGTCAGTCCTCTGGATAATAAAAGGCAATCAAATGCCAACTCTCACGCAACGGTTGTTATTCCAGACAAGTGCCTTGTTCCAGTCTGCCCAAGAAGTAGGGAAGATTATTCACTTAGTTCCAAATGCAATTTATTTTCTGAGCTTGTTTCAGTTTGATTCTCTCATGCTTTATGCTTCATAATAAGTTTATATTCTGCTCCACTTGAATCAGCGAAACCTCAGGGGCATCTCTTGCAAGTTACAGAGAGTGATGATTAGCAACTCAAAACTGAAGCATGTTCAAGACTTCCAGAAACAGAACCCAACCCCATGGAGTAAAATGTAAGTCACAGCCCGGAGCAGATGTAGCAAGAATCTGGTTTGCGACATCAAATGGGCACCTCTGCTCTGTGCAAACCACTTCCTTGCTGGCCTCAAAGCTTCAGTTAGTCCTAAATGCCTAGGGCACTCTATCACAGGTAGAGGCTGAGTTTTGGCTGCTTCTTTGAATTCTGGATTTCTCTACCCTTTCTTTCTGCTGGACAGGAAGCTAACTTCATGCTTTCTCTCATCTTTGTGTCTAACACCTTCACAATACAGCACATTGGGCCTACTTTCAGTGGAAAATAAAAATCACTGTGCAAGAGGGGCTGGGCTGATTGCTGACGGTTGAAGCTTATCGAAACAAAATCAGAACACATGCATGTTCTTATTCAGAGAAGGTAGGTAACTTAGCCAAATTCTCACAGGTAGTAAGTGACAAACCAGGAGTAGAGTGTCCTGAATCTAAGTGCTGTGATCTCCCCTATTTAACACTCCTGAAACTGTTCCCTTCTTTCATTTCTTACAGTTTCCTCTCTTTTTTTCAACATTTTCCTCTCATAGTTTTCTCCAACTTTCTTATAATGACACCTTATTTTACTCTTGAGTTTGAGAAAACAATAATCAAGGACTGTCATTTTATGTATTTTCTGTTTGGTTTCTTCCAAGCATTTCCCTCAATATTTGGCATTCTGCAACTTCATTTTGGTGTGTTCAAGTGCAGTTAATCCCATCCTCAACTTCAGGATTCATTTCTTTTGTACTTCTAGAAAATTATTAGCCAATTATTTAAGACAGTGTTCTCTTCTTCTTACTCTCTATTGTCATTCTGAAGCTTCTTCGAACTTCTCAATCTAGGCCAGGCGTGGTGGCTCATGCCTGTAATTGCAGCACTTTGGGAAGCCAAGGTGGGCAAATCATGAGGCCAAGAGATCGAAACCGTCCTGGCCAACATGGTGAAACCTCGTCTCTACTAAAACTACAAAAAATTAGCTGGGCATGGTGGTGTGTGCCTGTAGTCCCGCTACTCAGGAGACTGAGGCAGGAGAATCACTTGAAACTGGAATGCGGAGGTTGCAGTTAGCCAAGATCCCGCCACTGCACTCCAGCCTGGGCAACAAGAGGAAAACTCCATCTCAAAAAAAAAAAAAAAAAAAAAGGAACTTCTCAATCTACCTTCCATGTCTCTCAGTCGTTCTTCTGTAGTATCCATTTCTTTCTCTAGGTCATAAATTATAGGTTATGGTTCCAAATATGTCCTTCATTTTCTTAAGTTCTTCAACTGTGTCTAAACTGTTGCTTGTCTACCATGGTTTTAATTTCAATGGATATATCTTTCATTTCTAAAAAATGTCTTTTTCTTAAATATGGCTGTTGATTTTCATAGTTTCTTATTCTGTCTTCATAATTTTTTTTCTTCCTTCATCATCTTGGTCAATGGCATTATTTCTGGGCTGTTATGTTCCATTGGTCTATGTGTCTGTTTGTGTACTGTACCATGTTATTTTGGTTACTGTAGCCTCATAGTATAGTTAGAAGTTGGGTAATGTGATGCCTCCAGCTTTGTTCTTTCTGCTTACGATTGCTTTGGCTATTCAGGCTCTTTTTTGGTTCCATATGAATTTTAGAATAGTTTTTTTCTAGTTATGTGAAAAGTGACATTAGTAGTTTGATAGGAATAGCATAGAAACTATCAATTGCTTTAGGCAGTATGGCCATTTTGAAATTGATTCTTCCAATCCATGACCATGGAATATTCATCCATTTGTTTGTGTCATCTATGATTTCTTTTAGCAGTGCTTTTCATTTCTCTTATAGGGATCTTTCACCTCCTTGGTTAGATGTATTCCTAGGTAGTTTTTAGTGGCTAATGTAAATGGGATTGTGTTCTTGCTTGGGTTCTCAGTTTGAATGTTATTGATGTATAGAAATGCTACTGATTTTCTGTACGTTGATTTTGTATCATGAAACTTTACTAAAGTCCCTTATCAGTTCTAGGAGCCCTGTAGTGGAGTCTTTAGGGTTCTCTAGGTATAGAATCAAAAGTGAAGAGAGATAGTTTGACTTCTTTTTTTTCCTATTTAGATGTCTTCTATTTCTATTTCTTTTTCTTGCCTGAATGCTCTGGCTGGGATTTCCAGTAGTATGTTGAATAGGAGTGGTGAGAGGGGCATCCTGATCTTGTTCCAGTTCTCAAAAAGAATGCTTTAAGTTTTTGCATATTTATTATGATGTTGGTTGTGAGTTTGTCATAGATGGCTCTTACTATTTTGAGATATGTTCCATCAATGACTAATTTCTTTAGGGTTTTTATTATGAAAGGATGTTAGATTTTACTGAAAGCTTTTTCTGCATCTATTGAGATGATCATATGGTTTTTGTTTTAAATTCTGTTTATGCAGTGAATCACATTTATTGATTTGCATATTTTGAACCAACCTTGCCTCTCAGGAATGAAGACTACTTGATTATGGAGAATTAACTTTTGGATGTGCTTCTGGATTCAGTTTGCTAGCATTTTGTTGAGAATTTTTGGGTCTATGTTTATCAGAGGTATTGACCTGTAGTTTCCTTTTTTCATTGTGTCTTTGCCAGGTTTTGGTATCAAGGTGATGCTGATTTCATAGAATAAGTTAGGAAGGAGTCCCTCTTCTTTGATTTTTTGGAATAGTTTCAATAGAATTGAGACCAGCTCTTCTTTGTATGTCTAGCAGAATTCTGCTGTGAATCCATCTGATTCAGGGATATTTTTGGTTGATAAGTTTTTCATTACTGATTAATTTTTGGAACTTATTAGTCTTTTCAGGGTTTCAACTTCTTCCTTATACAATCTTCGGAGATAGTGTGTTTCCAGGAGTTCATCCATTTTTTTCCAGATTTTCTACTTTGTGTGCACGAAGATGTTTATAATCATCTTAGGATCTTTTGTATTTCTGAGGGATTACTTGTGATGTCACCTTTGTTAGTTCTGAGTGTGCTTATTTGGATCTTACCTCATTTTCTTTCTTAACCTAGCTAGCAGTCTATCAATCTTGTTTATCCTTTCAAAAAACCAACTTTTGGTTTCGTCAATTCTTTGTATGGATTTTGGGGTCTCAATTTTGTTCAGTTCTTTTCTGATTTTAGTTATTTATTTTCTTCAGCTAGCTTTGGGATTAGATTGTTCTTGTTTTTCTAGTTCCTTTAGGTGTGATATTAGATCATTAATAGGGGATAGTTCTAACTTTTTGAGGTAGGTATTTATCACTATAAACTTTCTTCTTAATCCTGCTTTTGCTGTATGTCAAAGATTTTGGTATGTGGCATCTCTATTCATTTATTTCAAAGAACATCTTGATTTCTGCCTTAATGTCATTGTTTACTCAAAACTTATTCAGGATTAAGTTGTTCAATTTCCATGTAATTGTGTGGTTTTTGAGAGATCAGATGATATTTATTCCACTGTGGTCTGAGAGTATGATTGGTATAATTTCTACTGTTTTTAATTTATTGAGACTTGCTTTATGGCAGAGCATGTGGTCAATCTTGGAGTATACTCTGTGTGCAGATGAGAATAATGTATATTCTGCAGTTGATGGGTGGAGCATTCTGTAGACATCTGTGAGGTCTAATTGGTAATGTGTCCAATTTAAGTCCAGAATTTCTTTGTTAGTTTTCTCCATCGATGACCTAACACTGTCAGTGGGGTGTCAAAGTTCCCCCACTATTATTGTGTAGACGTCTAAGTCTCTTCATAGGTTCAGAAGTATTTACTTTATAAATCTGTATGTTCCAATGTTGAGTGTTTAAGATAAGTCTTCTTGCTGAATTGAACCCTTTATCATCACATAATGTCCTTTGTTGTCCTTCTTTACTGCTGTTAAAGTGTTTTTATTTAATACAAGAAGAGCAATCCCTGCTCTTTTTTCCCCATTTGCATGATGGATTTTTCTCCAGTCCTTTACTTTGAGGCTATGGATGTCATTATGCGTGAGATGAGTCTTTTGAAAACAGCAGATGGATGGGTCTTGTTTTTTTATCCAACTTGCCACACTATGCCTTTTAAGTGGGGCACTTAGACCATTAATGGTTACTATTGATATGTGAGGCTTTCATCCTATTGTGAAGTTGTTAGCCTGTTGTTTTGTAGTTTCTATTGTGTGATTGCTTTATAGGGTCTTTGGGCTATGTACTTAAGTGTGTTTCTGTATAGCAGGTATAGTTATGTTGTTCCATGTTTAGAACTCACTTAAGGAGCTCTTGTAAGTCTGGTCTGGTGATAACAAATTCCCATAGCACTTGCTATTCTGAAAAATAGTTTATTTTTCTTTTGCTTATGAAGCTTAGTTTGGCAAGATTTAAAATTCTGGGTTGGCATTTCTTTAACGATGTTGTAAATAGGCCCCCAATCTCTGCTGGCTTGTAAAGTTTCTGCTGAGAAGTCTACTGTTAGCTTGATAGGGTTCCCTGTGTATGCAATCTGACCTTTTTCCCTAGCTGCCTTTAAGGTTTTTTCTTTAGTGCTGACCTTGGACAGTCTGGTGACTATACACCTTGGTGATTTTCATCAATGTAGCATCTTGCAGGTCTTCTCTGGATTTCTTGTATCTGGATGCTTACCTCTCTAGCAAGATTAGGGAAATTTTCTTGAATTATTCCCTCAAGTATGTTTTCCAGGTTGTTGCTTTTTTCTTCTTTCTCAGGAATGCCAATAATTCACAGATTTGGTCACTTTACGTAATTCCATATTTCTCAGACTTTTTTTTGTGTGTGTGAGATGGAGTCTCACTCTGTCACTCAGACTATAGTGCAATGGCACAACCTTGACTCACTGCAACCTCTGCCTCCTGGGTTCAAGTGATTCTCCTGCTTCAGCCTCCTGAGTAGCTGGGATTACAGGTGCACACCACCATGCCTGGCTAATTTTTGTATTTTTAGTAGAGATGCAGTTTCACCATGTTAGTCAGCCTGGTCTCGAACTCCTGACATTGTGATCCACCTGCCTTGGCCTCCCAAAGTGTTGGGATTACAGGCGTGAGCTACCACACCTTGCCTGTTCATTTTTTAAAATTCTTTTTTCTTTATTTTTGTTTGACTGGGTTAGTTTGAAGGCTGATCTTCAAGCTCTGAAATTCTTCTGATTGGTCCAGTTATTATAAAGCTTTCAATTGTATTTTGAAATATTTCAAGTTCTTTTTTCTAATTCCAGAAACTCTGATTGATTTCTTTTAAAGATATTTATCTCTTCCTTCATTTCCTGGATTGCTTTAGAAGTTTCTTTGTTTTTATTTTCATCTTTGTCTTGGATCTCATTGAGCTTCTTTGCAATCCACATTTTGAATTCTTTATCCATCATTCCTGAGTTTCCATGTTGGTTAGAGACCACTGCTGGAGAGTTAGTGAGATCCTTTGGTGGTGTCACTACATTCAGATTTTTCATGGTGTCAGAATTATTGCACTGGTTCCTTCTCATCTGGGGATGCTGGCACTTCTAATTTGTGTAATTATTTTCATATAAGTAGAATTTTTTCTTTATCTTTCCTTATAATTTTTTTCTTTCCCTTTCCCCTTTTCTCTATGGAATGTGACTGTAGAAAATGCTAGGCAGAGTCTTTTGGGTTTGCCAAAAATAGCCCTATTTATTTGTCAAAAATAGCCCTAATATGCACGTCTGTCGGCAGGTTTATTGGGCCATGCAGTTTCACCTAGAAGCCAGTAGATGTCACTTACAGGTTAGAGTCAGCTGTGGCCAATGCAGCTGGGTATATACTTGATCCTTGTTTACTGGCAAAATTCTCTGTTGCCTCAGGAAATGGGCTGACTTATGGAGTACACAGTGGTCTGAACTCCCTGCTCAGCTCCCAGGGAGGCAGCAACCGCAGTGGGCGAGGCCAGGCTGAGCCAGCTCACCTACAGGTCTCTTGATTATAGTCACAAGCATCAGTGCTGAGGGAAAACCCCATGAGCAGCCACCAAGCACCCAGACATGTGCCTAAGTAGGAAACTGGAAAACCTCCTAGGCACCAAGTCCTCTGCACAGTGATGTAGGGGGAAGCCTAAATTCCTAATTCAGGAGAGTGGCTGCTCTGGATGCCTGGAGATCTGCCTGGGCATAGAGCAGAGAAGGTTCCTCTCCACTTGGATCTCTGTACAGGAAAAGTGGGGCAGCTCAGCTAAACCAGGCAAACAGGTGCTCTGAATGCCTAGAGATCTGCTTGGGCACGAAACATAGAAGGCCCGCATTTACCCAAATCTCTTCACAGAAAGGGTATGGCAGCTAAGGCTGCCAATCTGTGTAATAAGGTGCTTTGAGTGCCTACAGATCTGTCTTGGCTAGGAATGTAGAGGACTCCACTGCACCATGATCTATGTCCAGGAATAATGAGGCAGCTCAGGCTGCTCGACCAGGGAGCAGGCACTCCAAATACCTGGAGATCTGCCTGGGCATGAAGTGCAGAGGGCCTTGCTACACTAGGATCTCTGCACAGGAGAAGGGTGAGGTGACTCAGGAGAGTGGGTGCTCCAAATACCTGGAGATTTCTCTACGTGTGGAATGGAGAGGGCTCCACTGCACCACAGTCTATGCACAGGAAGGGTGAGACAGCTCAGGCTTCTAATCCTGGTGAGGAAGTGCTCCAAACACTTGGAGATCTACCTGGACATGGGGCAGAGAGGGCCCCACTGCACTATGATCTATGTCCATGAGGGTGGGGTGCCTCAGGCTGCTGGTCCAGGCAAGTGGGTGCTCTGAATGCCTGGATTTCTGTCTGGAAGTGAAGTGGAGAGGGCTCTGCTGGACCACGAACTCAGGGGAGCAGGCTGGGTTAGGCACCCAGCAATTACACATGCAGACTGATTCCAGTCTGCCAAGATGGCCCTGGCTGCAAGTCTCATCACCTAGGAGAAACCACAGCTGTAGCAGCTCTCCTTCCATCCTTCCACCCCAGGCCTGCAATGAGGAAGACCACAATTCTAACACCTACTGCTGAAGCACTTTCTACAGCTCTGGCTGTGGATGTCCCTAACCCCTCCAGAGCAGGTGCTCTAGTCTCTGGCCCAAGACTAAAATGCTTGCACAGCTATGCAAGTTGCCAAAGCATGACTGACTTTGTACAAGCCCAAATTAGAAACAGTGTCCTGTTCTTGGTCCTGAATCTGGGAAAATGCCTGCAGCTTTTCCCAGTGTCTTTCCCTCATAGTGTCTTCAAGCCTCATTCCAAGTTAGCTCTAGGGTTTGGGAGAAACAAAATGTTCTCTCTCAGCCTCAGTTGCTAGGATCCCTACTGGAAACGTGAGTCACAGAGGGTGACTCTCTGCCTCTCTCATGTACTGGGACTTCACTCAAATTTTACGAGACAGACACTGTCACAGGGGCTGTTTGCCCACATTGTCGTCCTCGGGATCTGGGGTGTCCTTCATGATTCTGGTGGATTCCTGTTTTCCTTCTTGAATTAAGGCACACAGAGTTTAACTTTGTGCACTATCATGCTATTTCCAAGTGGCTGAGGGATGCTATAAGCCTCTAATCTGCCATTTTGGAAAAAAAAATTTAAAACCGTTTTGTTTATAAATTGTAATTTTTTAAAGTTTTACTTTGAAATAAAAAGTTGCAAAAATAGTTCAAGAGATGTCCTTGTACTTTTCATCTAAAATTTTTCAAATACTCTCCACCATACTTTCCATATCATTGTCTCTAGATTTCTCTCTCTTGTTCGTTTTCTCTCAATTTATTTATCATTGTTAAGTTGGGTTATTTTGACTCTGTAGTTTTTGCTCTTGATGTGGGAGAAGAATCACAATCAGCATTAACTTGATCTCCTACGTTTAGGAACTGGAAGTTTTGTAGTTGGGGGAAGCAGGTAGGGAATGAGAAAAACAAATATCCATAAGACCAGGAGCTAAGCTCTCTGCTTTAAATATTTGTTGACTCATCTTGTCTTCAGAATAACAGAAAATTATGTATTATGAGCTCCAGTTTTAAGAAAGAGAAAAACAGAGGCTTAATAACAAAGCTTGCTCACATAGGCATGGGGTCCACATAACTATGAAGCCAGGATCCTAAACCATATTCTTTTCTTTCCTCTACAACACACTGCCTGGAGCATCTCAGGACATACCCCAACACACCCCATCTGGCAGTTGCTGAGCCTCTTCATATCATTAGAGTGGGATGTAAATAAATTAGAATAGCTGTGATTTTTCCATCAGCAATTAATTAGGCAAGTCACACCTGCCTAAGGTTCATTTGTAAATATATTCTGATTCCTTTCTGAGTTTTATACCTGTCTCTTTGGGCAATTAACAAACTCAGCTGAATTTCCTATGACTCACCTCAAAATGCCATATGCTCACAATGGTTCGTGTATAGAAAAAGCAGCTGAGACCTCAAGGAAAACATAAGCAAACATTACATATACAAACACTTCTGCTGGGCACATATGCCCAGGATTTATTGTCTCTTAGGTGGCTTTCGTTACTTCTTAAAAGAAATAAGCTAAACTAAACTAATTTCTGGAGACATTTACATTCAGACCAAAATTTCTACATCCAAAGAATATATTTTATTATCAGAGAATGAATGAGTCAGAGATGTTGTAACCTTCAGGATCCTAAGTAAAGGACAACATATCTAGCTAATGTGTCAAGAACAAAATCATTACCTAGTGTTTGGAATGCCACCAGTTTATCAGATAAGAATTTAACTGGGGCTCTAACTCCACAAAACAAAGAGTTTATGACCCTAAGCCTCCTTTATTCCCCACTTTTCCCACTCCCTTTTCATACACACCCCCCACATTGGGTCAGTTCGCACACTGACTATCTCAGCTCCATCAGACCTGTTGATCACTGCTGGGGAAAAGTACCCATCCACAAAGGTTGAAGCCACAGAAATCCATAGTCTTCCTTAACACTGATCCTTTAACCTCTCTCTGTCACTCTTTGCTCTATCACTGGTCAGTTTTTTCTTCCATTCCCTTTAATGACTGTTCCTCCTTTATTATTTCCCTCAAATCCTTCTCCTACTCTATTTCCCATCAGCAGATGACCTCATAATGCTCTGTGCAAAAATAAATAAATAAATAATCAAGGATATGGGGGATAACACCATTCTACCTCCTGCTCATGGATAGAATCATGACTAATCTATTCGGACCCCCTTCTAGCTTCTTTTAGATACTTCATCAGTTGTTACCGGTGTTGGCTACACTTCCGATCTCTTTTATCTCAAGACTGGCTTCTGCTCCAGACAGACATTTAAGGAGTTTGCTCAAATGCTGCTGTCTGTAAACACAACAAGTGAAAAATCAACAACAAGCAGCATATACATCCCTCAATCCTGAATACTCTAATTATTGCCCAAATGGTCTATTTCCCTTAACAATCAGGTTTCTTTAAAACAAAACAAAACAAAAACAAACAAACAAACAAAAAACCACAAAAGCTATAGACATTGTCTTGTTTCCCACAAGCCAAACCCCTCTAGCCAAAGGAATGAATCATTACTTCTTCTGCATCCTCACCTTGGTTGGCCTTGTTATAATATTTGATAAGTTTATTTACATTGTAGAATAAACTGAAAATCATTCTCTATACCCTTCTCCTATGTATATTTATATTTAGAAGTAAATACATAAGTAAAAAAGAATTTAATGAAACTGTTTTTCACTCACCCCAGATGTCTAAGAGAGATACACTCATGGCTAGTGTAGACCAATAATTCTGCATTTCTTGTTTTACAAGGAGGCAGGAAAATATCTTCTAGACTGAAAGGGTATACATTATGTCTATGAGACTGAACTGTGCTGTCCTGAACAAAATGAAAAAACAAAGTTCGCCTTAATAAAGTGTGCTGGCTTCCTAATAGTGAAAAAAATCAACTACTTGTTGATGGAGAGAATGAATGAGAATTGGAGCATCGATCTGCCTTCACATATGGGACCAGAGCTGCACTCTTCTCAACTGAACCTTTAGAAAAGTTATTTAGCATCTATTAAAGACTTACAGTGATCATATTTGGAAGATACAGAAGGGGGTAAGGGAATAGAACTCCCTGCTCATGTAGGAAGGGTTGGAATTTTCTGAAGAAGAGAGGGGCTACTGGATATGAGGGCTTGAGTGTAGGAGGTCTGAGAGAAAATTGAAAAACTTAAGAAGTGGGAAGCCCCATTCCCACCAGCCCCCACGTGCACAGACTGTATCACTCTGAGACCTATGTGACCCGTTGGAAAAATAGCAACCTATATTTCCAGCATAGTCCAATGCTTTGTCTGGTGAAAACAAACCAGGAGTTACTAAGAATCGGAAAAAGGGAGATTAACTGTTGTATGCTCACCTTGCCAGGGGGTTGGAAGATGGCCATGCTGGCAGATACTGATCAGTCTCTGGAGTTGGCCCACTCAGTGATATAACAATGCCAGGCTGGCAGCAGACGTGAAGACTCCCCGTGTGTGAAACCTGACTCCCTATAGTGTAGGTTAGCAAGTTACAGAAAAGGAGAGGCCCTGCCATACCCGCATTTATCTCTAATTCAAGTCCTGATTGCTCCATAAGTTCCAAATAGAACTGCATTTCCCAACTCCAGGCTGTTCTCTTATCTCATGCTCTTAAAACCTCAAAAGTTACCCATTTAAGAAACTTGCCTTCCCACTGCAACATAGTTCCTCCTGCTAAATTTAGAGATTTGAAAAATGACACCATCATCTACTGATTACCCATGGATGTTATCTGCCATTCTTCCTCTTTTCTTGCTCAAATATTTTTCATATATTTATTCCTAGAATTCCCCATTATACTCACTATTTTCTGTCCATACTATTACAAAAATCACTTCGTGTTTTCTTGCCTCTCTCTCTAGTCTTCTAGGCCTCCATCCTATCCTGCCTACTGATGGAAGAGTCACATTTCTAAAAACCAAAACCCTTTAAAGATTCACCACTGACTATAGGATGAAACAAAACTCCTACTTAGCCTGGTCTGTAATGCCCTCCAAGATCCGTCGCTGTCTATCTCTCCAATGTCACTTCCTTCGACTCTCTTCCTTGCCCACTTTACTTCAGTCACCCTCACTTCTTTTCCAATTCTGAAACGCACCAAACTCATTCCTGCTACATGGCCTCCTCGCATGCTAGTGAGCTAGGGAGATGTTGGCTCACTTTCTCTAACCCTCTTCCTTGAACTCCACCCTACTTCACCCACCTTCTCAAATGGCAAATTCTTGTGGTTGGGGTATTGGCTTAAATGTCTTTTCAAAGAGGTCATCCTGTTCTAAATGATTTTCCACTACACTCTACCATATTCTTTATTACTACAACCCACTTTTTTTCTTATGGCTACTATCACATTATGTGAATATTTACTTAATTGTCAACTGGACAGTTTATTGTCTGTCTCCCATTAGCTCCAAAAAGTCAAAAAATCAGAAACTCTCTATAAATATTTTAGTCCCTGGTACCTAGTAGATGCCAGTACAAATTGGTTGAATGAATGCCATATAAACTAATGAATGAATGCAGGCTATGAGATGCTCACAGCTGCCTTACATCAGTGGACCTTTACTCACTATGACTCCTCAGCCTAGAGAAGGCCCTTTGTCTACTCCACCATACTGGGAAACACCTACCCATACAGCCTCCATCCCTTAGTGCTGGCATCATTTGCTCTTTTAAGTCTTACCTGACTTCCTCCTGTCACTCCTAGGTATAGTTTTAAGCTCCCTTCTTTATACTTCATCTCTAATTTGCTTCTATTGTAGTGCTTACAACACTTACACATTCTATTTGTTTGTATATTTCCTCCTAAGAAAATCATTAATTCTTTAAGGATGAGGACTATCTTAGTCATCACTGTACCCCTAGTATCTAGCTCAGTGCCTGACACTAAAGTTATTTTTAAATTAGCAAATAAATGGCTGAATGAGACATGCTTATGACTCTATTTTCTCTTGTACCACATGAAACATTTCACTGTAGAAATTATTGACAATCTTATCTGTGCACATCACCATCCATTAACTGGGGTTCTGGGATATACAGCAGTGCAACATACAGGTTAATACTTAGTAAATTACATCCCTTCCAAAAGGCAAGACATGCCAGACTGCACAGAGAAAAGGAAAGACACCATGAAGAGAGGTCAGTAGTAGTAGGTCCATTAAATTTGCAAAATACTGTGCAAAAACTAAGCACCAATGGTCCACAACCTTAGTAGGGTAAAACAATAGTTTCAGAAGTCACACTGACAGTGTTGAATATAGAGATGGTCAAGCAAGGTGGAATCAGAGGAATTATTCCTTTTAGATTGTCTATACCTGAATATGAGGAGCATCACATTTAAACCTTAAGACCATTTAAACCACATTAAGCACTAAAGGGCAAGCAGGATTTTGCGCTGGCAGTTATTTAACTTTCAATGCCCTTGACTCTAGTCAAATTGCCCTTAAAATAATCTGTCAATGAAATGATTATCTCTCCTGATAGTGGATGGACCATTTATAGTTCGTTATTAACATGACAATGCATAATATTGAGGCTTACACAGCCACCTTAGAATGAAGTTAGTTCATTTTTTTCTTCAAAGTATGACTCTCCCTGACATGTTTTGCCTCGGTTGATAATGTTATTTGGGTATTTGCATAATTATGGAAAAGCCAAGCACTTTGTCATATATTATTTTCCTGATCCCCACAGCCACCCTAAGAATAAGACATGAAAATTAGTCATTAAATAGACTCTTCCACTTCTAGCAACAGGTAAATGAGATGCCCTCATTCAACCTTCCCACAGAACCAACTGAAATGCTCGATAAAATACAAAAACAAAACAAAACCCAAAAAATCACTATGCTGGCCTAAGAAGGAAAATGTGCTATACTCCAAAGTAAAGTAAAACCAAAAATTTGGGGAATAAGTGACTATTGAAGTCATCTTTGAACCTGAGAGTTTCCTGCCAACCCCTAGAGAATTTGAGTTTTGGTTTGACAACTCCACAGGTCACAGGAAATAGGAGAAACAGCCCAAAGCTTGGCCACAGTGGGAAATTTAATAGACCACTGCAAAAGGCTGGTACTCAAAAAAGCCTCACACATAATACAAAAGTAACCAGAAACAAAACACTTTTGCAAAGGGAATGGCAAGAAAAATTACTGGACTTGACTCTAGTGCTACTCTGGGAAAGTATTCATGTATATCCCCATGCTGGTGTTCAGTACAAATGCACACTACTAATGTGGTTTGATAGCCATGAAGCAAATAATTTAACTTCAACTGGACTTGTGTTGAGCATGCTGCTGGATGACTAGCAGAAGAAATTCTCTCAGGAATATAACTTAACCCATTATAAAGTTATATTCGGGGACCAGATGCAGTTCCAAATAGTCACCTTACAATCAATATTCATAAAGCATACTAGTAATGCAGTATTACAAATAAAAACTAGCCGAAACAACTGACATTAAAAATAGACCTCCAAAGACATACTCTAATTGGAAATAGATTTAGCAGGTATGTACTGGTCCCCTTAAAATTTAAAGCATAAATATTAATATCAAATTGCCCTTTAAGGTGTTTAAGGTAAAGAAAATCACTACATAATGATCAATGTTTCAATTCATTAGAAAAATATAATATAATAATTCTAAATTTATATGTACCTAACATCATAGTCTCAAAATACGTAAAGAAAAACTGTTAACTAAACAAGAAAAAATTATCAACTCTATTGTTGTAGTGGAAGATTTAACACAATTCTCTCAAACTGACAGATTAAGCAGTCAGAAAAAGAAGTCAATAAAGATATAGGAGATTCAAAAAGCACAGATTCACCTAAATCAGCTCTATGGAACAATGCACCCAATAGTTGGAAAGTACACATTCCTTTCACGCACATGAGATATTTACAAAAATTAGCCATACACTAAGCCATAAAGATAGCCTTAACAATTATCAAAGGATGGGTAACAGGGAGATGACATTCTCTGTTTACAATAAAATTAATTTACAATCAACATGAAATAGATAACCTGAAAAACTTCACATACTTGAAAATTTTAAAGAAAATATTGAACAATTCATGGGTTAAAAAATGAACAATAATGCATATTAGAAAAAATAGTACTGACAGAAAATGAAAATATCACATAGAAAAGCCAGTGGTATAGAGGTAAAGTGTCATTTAAAGGGATTAAATTCTCTGAATTTTTTTTTTTTTTTTTTTTTTTTTTTTTTGAGACAGAGTCTCGCTTCATCACCCAGACTGGAGTGCAGTGGTGCACTTTCAGCTCAGTGCAACCTTCACCTCCTAAGTTGAAGCAATTCTCCTGACTCAGCCTCCCAAGTATCTGGGATTACAGGCACCCGCCACCATGCTCAATTAATTTTTTTAAAATATTTTTAATACAGACAGGGTTTCACCATTTTGGTCAGCCTCGTCTCGAACCCCTGACCTCTGGTGATCCACCCGCCTCAGCCTCCCAAAGTGCTGGGATTATAGTAATGAGCCACTGCACCCAGCCTCTCTGAAATTTTTATATCAGAAAAGAATAAGGTATGAATAAACAACATTAAGAATGAAAATAAAGACAATTACACAAGCTGAAGAACTTGAACAGCATATAGTCAAGGTTAAAACTTAGATTAAATAGAAACATTACAGAAAAAATAAGGACAACTTGTCAAACTTGTTTCAAAAATAAATAAGAGAACCAGAAAGCATTATTTAATCAATAATGAATCTGAATTAACAGGTTAAATAGTTTCTCACAAGAAAGCACCAGAACTATAGAGGCAAATTATCCCAAATATACAAGGAAGAGCTCATTCTAATGTTATTAATGTTACACAAACTCTTCAGAGAATTTAAAAATAAAAGAATGTTATATCACTTCATTTTAAGGGAAAAGCAAAACCTTGATACCAAAAGCAGACAAAGACAGCAAAAGAAAGAAAATTATAAGCCTCTCACAACCGTGAATATATATGCAAATCCTAAACAAAGTTAAAGCAAATTTAATCAAGTAATGTATAAAACAGATAATATATGATGATAAATGGATTTATTCCAGAACTGCATGCACAGTTTAATATTATAAAATCAATTAATGTGATTATCTCAAGAGCAGATTAAAGGAGAAAAACTATCTGATAATTACAATAGATGTGGGAAGAAGTATCTAATAAAATTCAACATCCATTCATGTTAAAAATCTTCTAGCAAATGGGGAATAGAAAGGCACATCCTTAACTTCATAAATGAATACACACACACATACACATACACACACACATACACCCCTTCAGTAAATGTCATACTTAATGGTAAGATGTTAAGAGCACTTCTTTGAAGATCAGAGACAATACAAAAATACTATCACCACTTCTAATAAGCATTGTTCTGAATCATAAAAAAATAAAGAATATAACAGAAGCAAAGGGGAAAAAAACCTGTCAGTTTCAAATGATATATCAACATAAAAAATTCCAAAGTTTTGCAAAAATTCTTTAAATTTTAAAAGTATTCCATTTTAAAATACAAAATAAATATAGAAAAATCCATCACATTTTTCTATACCAGTAGCAATCATTTTTGAAAGAAATTATTAAAGAATATATTATTTGGAATAGGAACAGCTCCAGTCTCCAACTCCCAGCGCGAGCGACACAGAAGACCGGTGATTTCTGCATTTTCAACTGAGGTACTGGGGTCATCTCACTGGGGAGTGCCGGACAATTGGTGCTGGTCAGCTGCTGCAGCCCGACCAGCGAGACCTGAAGCAGGGCGAGGCATTGCCTCACCTGGGAAGCACAAGGGGGAAGGGAATCCCTTTTCCTAGCCAGGGGAACTGAGACACACAACACCTGGAAAATCGGGTAATTCCCACCCCAATACTGCGCTTTAAGCAAACAGGCACACCAGGAGATTATACCCACACCTGGCCGGGAGGGTCCCACGGCCACAGAGCCTCCCTCATTGCTAGCACAGCAGTCTGCGATCTAACCGAAACGGCAGCAGCGAGGCTAGGGGAGGGGCGCCCGCCATTGCTGAGGCTTAAGTAGGTAAACAAAGCCGCTGGGAAGCTCGAACTGGGTGGAGCTCACAGCAGCTCAAGGAAACCTGCCTGTCTCTGTAGACTCCACCTCTGGGGACAGGGCGCAGCTAAACAACAAAAGGGGAAGCAGCAGAGGCTTGTGCAGACACGAACGACTCTGTCTCACAGCTTTGAAGAGAGCAGTGGATCTCCCAACATGGAGGTTGAGATCTGAGAACGGACAGACTGCCTGCTCAAGTGGGTCCCTGACCCCTGAGTAGCCTAACTGGGAGACATCCCCCACTAGGGGGCACTCTAACACCCCACACCTCACAAGGTGGAGTACACCCCTGAGAGGAAGCTTCCAAAGTAAGAATCAGACAGGTACACTCGCTGTTCAGCAATATTCTATCTTCTGCAACCTCTGCTGCTGATACCCAGGCAAACAGGGTCTGGAGTGGACCTCAAGCAATCTCCAACAGACCTACAGCTGAGGGTCCTGACTATTAGAAGGAAAACTATCAAACAGGAAGAACACCTATACCAAAACCCCATCACTACGTCATCATCATCAAAGACCAGAGGCAGATAAAACCACGAAGATGGGGAAGACGCAGGGCAGAAAGAGCTGGAAATTCAAGAAATAAGAGCGCATCCCCCCTGCAAAGGAGCGCAGCTCATCGCCAGCAACGGATCAAAGCTGGTCAGAGAATGACTTGGACGAGAGGAGAGAAGAAGCCTTCAGTCCATCTAACTTCTCAGAGCTAAAGGAGGAATTACGTACCCAGCGCAAAGAAACTAAAAATCTTGCAAAAAGGGTGGAAGAATTGATAGCTAGAATAATTAATGCAGAGAAGGTCATAAATGAAATGACAGAGATGAAAACCATGACACGAGAAATACGTGACAAATCCACAAGCTTCAGTAACCGACTCGATCAACTGGAAGAAAGAGTATCAGCGATTGAGGATCAAATGAATGAAATGAAGCAAGAAGAGAAACCAAAAGGAAAAAGAAGAAAAAGAAATGAACAAAGCCTGAAGAAGTAGGGGATTATGTAAAAAGACCAAATCTACGTCTGACTGGGGTGCCTGAAAGTGAGGGGGAAAATGGAACCAAGTTGGAAAACACTCTTCAGGATATCATCCAGGAGAACTTCCCCAACCCAGTAGGCCAGGCCAACATTCAAATTCAGGAAATACAGAGAACACCACAAAGATACTCCTCCAGAAGAGCAACTCCAAGACACATAATTGCCAGATTCACCAAAGTTGAAATGAAGGAAAAAATCTTAAGGGCAGCCAGAGAGAAAGGTCGGGTTACCCACAAAGGGAAGCCCATCAGACTAACAGCAGACCTCTCGGCAGAAACTCTACAAGCCAGAAGAGAGTGGGGGCCAATATTCAACGTTCTTAAAGAAAAGAATTTTAAACCCAGAATTTCATATCCAGCCAAACTAAGTTTCATAAGTGAAGGAGAAATAAAATCCTTTACAGATAAGCAAATGCTTAGAGATTTTGTCACCACCAGGCCTACCTTACAAGAGACCCTGAAGGAAGCCCTAAACATGGAAAGGAACAACCGGTACCAGCCATTGCAAAAACATGCCAAAATGTAAAGACCATCGAGGCTAGGAAGAAACTGCATCAACTAACGAGCAAAATAACCAGTTAATATCATAATGGCAGGATCAAGTTCACACATAACAATATTAACCTTAAATGTAAATGGACTAAATGCTCCAATTAAAAGACACAGACTGGCAAACTGGATAAAGAGTCAAGACCCATCAGTCTGCTGTATTCAGGAGACCCAACTCACATGCAGAGACATACATAGGCTCAAAATAAAGGGATGGAGGAAGATCTACCAAGCAAATGGAGAACAAAAAAACGCAGGGGTTGCAATCGTAGTCTCTGATAAAATAGACTTTAAACCATCAAAGATCAAAAGAGACAAAGAAGGCCATTACATAATGGTAAAGGGATCAATTCAACAGGAAGAGCTAACTATCCTAAATATATATACACCCAATACAGGAGCACCCATATTCATAAAGCAAGTCCTTAGAGACTTACAAAGAGACTTAGACTCCCATACAATAATAATGGGAGACTTCAACACTCCACTGTCAACATTAGACAGATCAATGAGACAGAAAGTTAACAAGGATATCCAGGAATTGAACTCATCTCTGCAGCAAGCAGACCTAATAGACATCTATAGAACTCTCCACCCCAAATCAACAGAATATACATTCTTCTCAGCACCACATCACACTTATTCAAAAATTGACCACATAATTGGAAGTAAAGCACTCCTTAGCAAATGTAAAAGAACAGAAATTATAACAAACTGTCTCTCAGACCACAGTGCAATCAAACTAGAACTCAGGACTAAGAAACTCAATCAAAACCGCTCAACTACATGGAAACTGAACAACCTGCTCCTGAATGACTACTGGGTACATAACAAAATGAAGGCAGAAATAAAGATGTTCTTTGAAACCAATGAGAACAAAGATACAACATACCAGAATCTCTGGGACACATTTAAAGCAGTGTGTAGAGGGAAATTTATAGCACTAAATGCCCACAAGAGAAAGCTGGAAAGATCTAAAATTGACACTCTAACATCACAATTAAAAGAACTGGAGAAGCAAGAGCAAACACATTCAAAAGCTAGCAGAAGGCAAGAAATAACTAAGATCAGAGCAGAACTGAAGGAGATAGAGACACAAAAAACCCTCCAAAAAGTCAATGAATCCAGGAGTTGGTTTTTTGAAAAGATCAACAAAATTGACAGACCGCTAGCAAGACTAATAAAGAAGAAAAGAGAGAAGAATCAAATAGACGCAATAAAAAATGATAAAGGGGATATCACCACGGACCCCACAGAAATACAAACTACCATCAGAGAATATGATAAACAACTCTACTCAAATCAACTAGAAAATCTAGAAGAAATGGATAATTTCCTGGACACTTACACTCTTCCAAGACTAAACCAGGAAGAAGTTGAATCCCTAAATAGACCAATAGCAGGCTCTGAAATTGAGGCAATAATTAATAGCCTACCAACCAAAAAAAGTCCAGGACCAGATGGATTCACAGCTGAATTCTACCAGAGGTACAAGGAGGAGCTGGTACCATTCCTTCTGAAACTATTCCAATCAATTAGAAAAAGAGGGAATCCTCCCTAACTCATTTTATGAGGCCAACATCATCCTGATACCAAAGCCTGGCAGAGACACAACAAAAAAAGAGAATTTTAGACCAATATCCCTGATGAACACTGATGCAAAAATCCTCCATAAAGTACTGGCAAACCGGATTCAGCAGCACATCAAAAAGCTTATCCACCATGATCAAGTGGGCTTCATCCCTGGGATGCAAGGCTGGTTCAACATTTGCTAATCAATAAACATAATCCATCATATAAACAGAACCAAAGACAAGAACCACATGATTATCTCAATAGATGCAGAAAAGGCTTTTGACAAAATTCAACAGCCCTTCATGCTAAAAACGCTCAATAAATTCGGTATTGATGGAACGTACCTCAAAATAATAAGAGCTATTTATGACAAACCCACAGCCAATATAATACTGAATGGGCAAAAACTGGAAAAATTCCCTTTGAAAACTGGCACAAGACAGGGATGCCCTCTCTCACCACTCCTATTCAACATAGTGTTGGAAGTTCTGGCTAGGGCAATCAGGCAAGAGAAAGAAATCAAGGGTATCCAGTTAGGAAAAGAAGAAGTCAAATTGTCCCTGTTTGCAGATGACATGATTGTATATTTAGAAAACCCCATTGTCTCAGCCCAAAATCTCCTTAAGCTGATAAGCAACTTCAGCAAAGTCTCAGGATACAAAATCAATGTGCAAAAATCACAAGCATTCTTATACACCAGTAACAGACAAACAGAGAGCCAAATCATGAATGAACTTCCATTCACAATTGCTTCAAAGAGAATAAAATACCTAGGAATCCAACTTACAAGGGATGTCAAGGACCTCTTCAAGGAGAACTACAAACCACTGCTCAGCGAAATAAAAGAGGACACTAACAAATGGAAGAACATACCATGCTCATGGATAGGAAGAATCAATATCGTGAAAATGGCCATACTGCCCAAGGTTATTTATAGATTCAATGCCATCCCCATCAAGCTACCAATGAGTTTCTTCACAGAATTGGAAAAAATGGCTTTAACGTTCATATGGAACCAAAAAACAGCCCGCATTGCCAAGACAATCCTAAGTCATAAGAACAAAGCTGGAGGCATCATGCTACCTGACTTCAAACTATACTACAAGGCTACAGTAACCAAAACAGCATGGTACTGGTACCAAAACAGAGATATAGACCAATGGAACAGAACAGAGTCCTCAGAAAGAATACCACACATCTACAGCCATCTGATCTTTGACAAACCTGAGAGAAACAAGAAATGGGGAAAGGATTCCCTATTCAATAAATGCTGCTGGGAAAATTGGCTAGCCATAAGTAGAAAGCTGAAACTGGATCCTTTCCTTACTCCTTATATGAAAATTAATTCAAGATGGATTAGAGACTTAAATGTTAGACCTAATACCATCAAAACCCTAGAAGAAAACCTAGGTAGTACCATTCAGGACATAGGCATGGGCAAGGACTTCATGTCTAAAACACCAAAAGCAACGGCAGCAAAAACCAAAATTGACAAATGGGATCTAATTAAACTAAAGAGCTTCTGCACAGCAAAAGAAACTATCATCAGAGTGAACAGGCAACCTACAGAATGGGAGAAAATTTTTGCAATCTACTCATCTGACAAAGGGCTATCCAGAATCTACAAAGAACTCAAACAAATTTACAAGAAAAAAACAAACAACCCCATCAAAAAGTGGGCAAAGGATATGAACAGACATTTCTCAAAAGAAGGCATTCATACAGCCAACAGACACATGAAAAAATGCTCATCATCACTCCCATCAGAGAAATGCAAATCAAAACCACAATGAGATACCATCTCACACCAGTTAGAATGGCAATCATTAAAAAGTCAGGAAACAACAGGTGCTGGAGAGGATGTGGAGAAATAGAAACACTTTTACACTGTTGGTGGGATTGTAAACTAGTTCAACCATTATGGAAAACAGTATGGCGATTCCTCAAGGATCTAGAACTAGATGTACCATATGACCCAGCCATCCCACTACTGGGTATATACCCAAAGGATTATAAATCATGCTGCTATAAAGACACATGCACATGTATGTTTATTGCGGCACTATTCACAATAGCAAAGACTTGGAATCAACCCAAATGTCCATCTGTGACAGACTGGATTAAGAAAATGTGGCACATATACACCATGGAATATTATGCAGCCATAAAAAAGGATGAGTTTGCGTCCTTTGTAGGGACATGGATGCAGCTGGAAACCATCATTCTTAGCAAACTATCACAAGAACAGAAAACCAAACACTGCATGTTCTCACTCATAGGTGGGAACTGAACAATGAGATCACTTGGACTCAGGAAGGGGAACATCACACATCGGGGCCTATCATGGGGAAGGGGGAGGGGGGAGGGATTGCATTGGGAGTTATACCTGATATAAATGACGAATTGATAGGGTGCTGACGAGTTGATGGGTGTAGCACACCAACATGGCACAAGTATACATATGTAACAAACCTGCACGTTATGCACATGTACCCTAGAACTTAAAGTATAATATATAAAAAAAGAATACATTATTTGTAATAGCCCACAAGTATATAAATTATTCAAGAATAAAAATATGATGTGAAAGCAAGGTCTTTACACAAAAAAATAAATAAATAAAACTTTATGAAACCAATTGTAGAATCTTACCTAAATGGGAAAATATAACATGTTCTCAAAACCTTCAAGAGGAATATTAGATATCATAGGAATGTCATTTTTCCCTGATAAACATATCATTTCAACAAAATCTCAATGAAAAATCTCAATAGACACTTCGTATTTTTGTTTTAAAAGTAGACAAGCTGATACCAAAATTTGTTTAGAAGTGAAAGAGGCCAAGAATAGTTAAAATACTACCAAAGAGGCCAGGGGGTGGTGGCTCATGCCTGTAATCCCAGCACTTTGGGAGGCCAAGGCAGGCAGATCACCTAAGGTCAGGAGTTTGAGACCAGCCTGGCCAACATGGTGAAACTCTGTCTCTACTAAAAACACAAAAATTAGCCAGGCGTGGTGACAGGTGCCTGTAATCCCAGCTACTCAGGAGGCTGAGACAGGAGAATCGCTTGAACCCAGGAGGCAAAGGTTGCAGTGAACCAAGATCATGCCATTGCACTCAGCCTGGGTGACAGTGAGACTCCATCTAAAATAAAAAATAAAAAATAAATAAAAATAAAAAAACTACCACAGAGGCAAAACAAAGTACAAGACTACAAGACTTCCCCACAAGGTATCAGAATTTATTTAAAGTGACAGACATCAAGCTAGTAAGATATGAGGGCAGAGATGGACAAATAAAACACAAATCAGAACTTAGATAACAGAAACAGACCCACGTCTATAAAAACATGATTTATGTCAGAACTGGTATTACATGTCAGTGAACAGAAGGATTCCATATATAACGTGAGAGAAAGACAAACCAATAGCAAAATGTGGGGGTAGGGAGGAGGGAATGAACAGAAACATCACAAAAGAGGAAATCCAAAGGGCTAAAGAAACATTTGAGAAAATGTTCAACCTTATTTATTATCAAAGAAATGCCAACTAAAACTACAATGAGATTCCATCACTACTCATTAGACTGGCAAAAATGAGAAAGTTAGCCAGGATGTAGAGCAACTCTCATTCACAACTAGAAGGAAGTTAACTTTGTATAATGACTTCAGAAACCAGTGCAGTATTCCCTAGTAAAGTTAAATATCTGCCTATTCCTAGGTACTATGATGCCCTTCTAAGTATATACTCGGTTAGGAGAGACTTTTAATCACATCATAGCAGCATCCCTTGTAACAGCAAATGTTCGGGAACAATTCGGATGTTATCAAAAGCAGATTGGATCAGTAAATGTCAGTCTGTTCATACAATGCAATATTATATAGCAACGAAGAAAAACTATAGTGATAAATGGTTTCTTTGCTGTTTCTTTGTTTTAATGCCCTTGCTGGTAGCAAGACTGTAAGGGGAAAACTGATAATTTAATCAACATATATAAAATTCACCCAGATTCACAAGAAAAATAAACTATGGCCAATTCAGCTACAATGTACATCACAGACCATATAATAATACCACTTCATTCAGATCCATATATCCTAAAAGAAAACCACAAACAGACCTCTACATAGATTCATGCATTCTAAAGATAAACCCATTGACAATTTCAGCAACTCCTTGGCTTGCAAATCCTGATCAGTCCGTGCCAAAAAAAAAAAAAAATCTATGACCAACTCTACCCTTCAAACCTTATAAATACCCTCCCATAACCCCTTTGAAAGGCTCAGTGATTCTCCATTTTCTATTGCTGCAGCCAGTTAATAACACTAACATTGTTTGACTACACATCTGGCCCTAGTGGTCTTTGGACCCAAGCTTTATTAATAGCTACACACATCTGTGTGGATGAATGGGAAAAAAAAAAAAAAAAAAAAACCTGAGTAAAAGATATATGTCAAAGGATAGTACTACATTATGGCTCAAATAATTTAAAACATCAGAGGCAAAATTAAGCTATATATTTTTTAATGAAACATTTAAATGATTAAATCAAAAAACAGACAAAAAAGGAAATAACAAAATATTCTGAAGAGAAGGATAATGAGACCTGGGAGAGACACACTAGTGGCAATATTCTACTTTATGTTAACATGGATAGTGGGCAAATAGGTATTTATTTTATTATGTTTATGTACTACATAAATTGTTCTGTATATGTAATATGACTCATGATTTTAAAAAAGTACATCCCCAAAAGAGAAAGCTGGGGCTGACTTGGGTAAACGATTTGCCCAAGCTATACAGCTAATTAGGACATAAAACTTTTGATGACAGACATTCATGTACTGCTGTATTCCCAATGCCCAGAATATTTCATGAAGCAGATTCACAATCAAGTTTGTTGAATAAAGGAAGAAACTGGAACCGCAGTACCCATCTATTCTTTTTACTCATGACACTATAATACATGGTCCAGAAGTCTCGGAAGTGCATTTGGTGTCCATACAACCATCAAGGACCTTTCCATTTAAATATGAAACTTATATTCTACAGTCTTCCACTTTAAGAATTTCATGGGCCACATCTGGCCCATTCCTATTTTATAAATAAAACTTTATTGGAACACAATTATACCCATTTGTTTACTTACTGTCTATGCCCCTTTTACGTGACAAAGTCAGAGCTGAGTAGTTGAAAACGAGATCATCTGGTACATAAAGGCTAAAATATTTGCTATCTGGCCCTTTACAGAAAAAGTTTGTCAATCCCTGCTCTACTTCATCATTAATATCAACTCAATCCTCCTCCCAAAGCTAGTCTGTGAGGCAAATTCTTTAGCCTCCCAAAGTTTTATTTCCTCATTGTGCATGTTGTTCATTATCCCAAGGGAGTGGTACAGATTCATCATTCGTACTGCCTGAAAGGAAACAAACATTGCTGGCAAGTGTTGCTAATTTTCACTCCTAATTTCTCCAATGCTGTTTGGAAAGGATTCTTCCTTTCTCTCACTGCTTCTTTATTTATGTCTCCCTTGCTCTTTATTACCAAGGAAATCTCTGTGCGGAGAGGATATTGTTTTCCTTTTCTTTCTTTACAAAAGCCCATCTGCTCTCTTGCCACTAATTCCCACCTCAAGTCATCCCCCTCTGTGACATCATGATTGGTTGCTATGGAAACAGATGAGCTAGAAACTAGGTTGATTCTAAGTGTTTTGTGGACACTTCCTTTAAGAACAGTATTGATAGCCTGCCTTTATGCAAATCCCTTTGGAAGAAAGGATGGAGAGGAAGAAGCTGTAAACAGATGAGAGGCAGGAAATACCCAATTGCATGTTTATAAATGCTGTGAAGGAATATAGCAAGAGGGGATGATGCTAGACTGGCAGCCATGGAAACTGAAGTCTTCTTTTTGTTCACAGGACAGCTCATAGCCCTGAAAGTCCTAGTACAAGCTTCCACAATCATCCTACTCAAGAGCACTGCTTCACTCAGGGCTGTCTCAGCCTAACAGGATTCAGTCTCCTGCTCTGAGGGAAAAACAGGAAGTCAAGGATTAAGACCGAGTGCTCAACTGAGATCAGAAAGGAGGACACACGGTCACTTGGCCAAATGGAGATTCACACAGTAGAGCTCAGACGAGTGCTATCAGCACAGCTGAGGAAAACAAGAGTCAGGGTGCGATGGAAAATGTGGTCTTGTCATCTTCAGACCCTCTGACCCGTTTTCTCCTTACCATGAATCTGCTCCTCCACCTCACAGATAAAATCTAGTCAGACAGGAAGAGCATTATTTTGGTGGCCTGAAGAAAGTCAAGAGACCCACTGATTACTGAATCCTCTGAAGTGGGGTCACCTCCACTATGACTGACCTCTGGGCTTTTCAGAGGAGGAGAAAGATGCTCAAATTATCAAGTGGCAGAGCAGGCATGAGAGCCAGGGCCATCAGGCTTCCAAACCCACTCCATTCACTCCTGCATTTGACGGCTTTTGCCTGTCCACCCACAGCATGAGTGGGTGTGGTTCTTTAGTATAAGCTGTGAGTGAGAGAAAGAGGAGGAATACAACAAAAAATGAATCAAGCACAGCTGAAACTTCTAACGAATCATTTAGGGCCTCTGGAAGAGCCTTTCACTCCAAGATGAGTTGGGCTTTATTTCAACTCGGAAACAGAGTTTCAGTCATTAAGACAGGACATTTCTCCCCTGTAATTTATTCTAAACCTTTTACACTACTGTAATGGGACCCTGTTGGCATCCTTCATGGGTCTATCTTTGGTAGACAAGCTGGGAATAAAGAAATAGGTAAGGGATAAAAGGAAATTCATTTGTCCAAACAAATATTAGATACATTTGGATTCATCTGAATAACATGAATGAGATAGTGCTTTAGTCTTTAACTTGGTGTGCTAAATATAGATAAGGTTTTTTTCCTGAGAGCTTTAGGCTGAAGTAGGATGTTTTGTAATGCTTGCTATTTCCTCCCCTCTGGTATTTTCTGAAACTACAAATGGGAAAGGCTATAACCTTCTCTTAGACTAGTGCCACTTTGGAGGTAAATGCTAGCTATAGTATTCCCACGTGAAATAAAAGGAAAGTAGAGTACTAATATTTTATTGAACATCTACTGTGTGCCTAGCACTGTGTTTTATATACATCCTTTTTTTTTTTTTTTTTTTTTTTTTTTTTGAGACAGAGTCTCACTCTGTCACCCAGGCTGGAGTGCAGTGGTGCAATCTCGGCTCACTACAACCTCTGCCTCCTGGGTTCAAGCAATTCTTCTGCCTCAGCCTCCCAAATAGCTGAGACAGGTGCTCGCCACCACACTTGGCTAATTTTTTTTGTACTATTAGTAGAGACAGGGTTTCACCATGTTAGTCAGGCTGGTCTCAAACTCCTAACCTTACGATCCGCCTGCCTTGGCTTCCAAAGTGCTGGGATTACAAGCATGAGTCACCACACTTGGCCACACCATTTTTTTAAGCTTTACCATAGTCATATGTGAAAATACTACCGGTATTTCATTTTACAGATGATGAAACTGAGGCTTAAAGAGGTTGCCCAACAGTCAATACCTTTAGAAGTCTACCTAGCTACTGTGAGAGAAAGCCCAAATGTAAGTGCAGATCAGAGTGACTCCAAAACCTATACCTGAGCTAGAACTCTCGACATTACATTTCAGTAGCTTGCCTATCCATTTGAGTTTCACCCTTCAAAAGCCTTTCAGGTTATCCTGGGTGTTAAAATGGCATTGTATAAAATGGGCAATTACATTTCAGCTTGCAATAACCAAGGAGGGTGGAGTGAAAGATTATGTGTATGAGTATTTAACAAGCACCCTCTCTTTACGCTGTGTTAGGAAAATATACCTTACCTCATTAATCCTCACCACAACCTTATGAAGGTGGGAATATTATCCCTATTTACAGATAAGGAAACTGAAGCTTAGACAGTTTAAGCCACTTTCCAAAATTCAGAAAATCCAGATTTCCAATCCAAGTCTGATGACAAGCCCATGTTTTACAACTCTATCAAAATGCCTTATTTCCTGGAAAGCATGCCCTTGAAAACATGACTTTCCATGGAATTCACAACAAGAAAAGACAGAGCCTGAAGGTTAGATCTCACTTCCTACATGGCTGGTTTCTGAGTGAGGTGCTCAGGATCAAAGGGGCTTCCTACGGGGGAAGCAACGTCTCAGGAAAGCCAGTCGCTGTTACGAATGGGAGTTCCAATTCATTCCTGAGTGAAGGGTTCCTCTTGGGCTAAGAACCAGAGGTGGTGATAATGATGCCTCCCAGGGTGTCTTCAATAAAATTAAGCCTAGGTCCTTCAAAAATGTCTGTGCAAAGAGACTCATCATAGAGGAAGGGGCCATGGAACTTCTCCAGTTGGTTCCTGCTCCTTAAATTTCATCCTTCTTTTGGATATCAAGCAGGAATTCACTGTGCTGCCATAACCAGGCTGGCTGTGGGGACACTGTGCCCTTTTTTTAATGTGGATTCACTCCCAGCTCCTGTCTTGACTCCCCCGGCATAGACCAGGCTGACACTCTAAAGCAAGATCTTACTAGCCAGAAAAAATAAACAGAACTAGGCGAATTAAGTAGCATGCAATAGGCTATCCTGGTTTAGGTGTGGAATTCCTCTTTGGCCAAAGGCCTCTCTCAGAGAGGAAGGCCATTTCCATGAATAGCTCCTACCCATCCTACCTATATCCAGGAGAGGTCAGATCCTTCTGCTAGACTCCCCAAATACCCTTGGGCATATCCAAACCTCAAAGATAGACTATAAGCACCAGGAGGGAGAGAAGGAATGATACGTGTTTACTACACATTCAGATAACCTCAATAAGCAGAATCCACTGGCAGCAAGGATCTAGGTGTTTGTGATTCTGATATCACCCATCTCATTTAGTAGGGCTCATCATCTAACTTGTGTGTGGGTGCCTTCCAACCCTGTCTCTAATTCTTTGGACCTCAGCTCTAAAAATGCTAAATGCCTGCTCTCACTTAATGAACAATACAGGGTTGAAAAAGCCTAGCTCTTCTGACCAGCTCTGAACTAAAGATAATCTTGCTTCATTAAAAACCCCATCAGCTTTATCTCTAAAGTTATTCCAAGAAAGTGCTTGAGCATTTCATAATTAACATGTGGCAGCAGGTGCTATGAACAAAGCAGGGACAATTATAATAACTTGAAGTCAATAATTCATAAATGATAATGTATTATTAATCAATTATTGGGGTCTGAACAACAGTTAATGAGATTAAGCTGATTGCCAGACTGAACTGTTGGATACATATTGATTTAATCAGAGTGCTTAATTAAACTACGTAAGTTGCCCAGCAAATCATTACATCACAGTTTCCTTCAAAGGAAGACAGTTTCTATTTCGCTTTTCATTGTGAGTTAGAAATTGTTATTGATTGAAAAGAAATTAAGATAAGGATTCTTGGTTTTCATAACAACTTAAGAAACTGCCAAAGCATCTGGCTACATTTCTTTTTAATCATAAGGAATAAATGCTGCTTGCATAAGTGTGCTTAGACTGCAATTTGGTATGTGGGAATTCTTTTGATTTTTTCTAAAGAGTTCAGAATCTGAATAAAGAAGACTACATTATATACCTAAACAAAGAAGATAGTCCCTTACAACCCTCCATTTTAAAGACGAAGAAAATCGACCCCAAAGAAATAAGTCCTACAAAATATTGAGATAATCCATGATTCGAATTCAGTTGTCCCCCACTTCTTTCCATGACTAAAGTGTTCCCAAAACCTCAAATGAAGCTTCCATCTGCTGAAAACCAGAGAAGCATATCCATTTTACTCTATGGGTTTCCAATAGCACCTTCCAGAAGTTGAAAGCTGCTTCCCCAGCAGCTTAAAGTTTTTAGAATCACTCATTATTTACAACGACGCATACATCCTTTTCTTTTGACATGCAGGTCCTCCTTTCACTTGTCATGTTGCTAATGATGGGAGTTATTTTTGTTGAACATTGAACAAAATGTTTTTTGCTCAGTGTTTCAGCCCGATGATCCTGCCTGAGGGGAGACAGTGACAGCTCTGTTGAAGCATCCTGGGGTACAGAGAGCCCTGCTGGTCTTTCTAATTAGGGCTTTACCCTGTCAGTTTCATGAATAGCCACTTCCTAACGGGATGTGCATCACTACATGTTGAGAATGCCCTTGCCCTATAAAATTCTGGGATGTCAAAATCCACAGCTGCCACCTGGACTCGTTGTTCAATGAGCCACAGAAAATCAGCTGCAGGGAAGATACACATAGGACACTGGGGTAACACCAATTCCCTCTGAGCTGCAGCATGCAAGCTCTTAATGCAATCATCTGTTACCAAGGCAACAATGCACACAGTTGCTTAAGGGGAGAACTCGATCACTCGATCATTACCAAGGTGGCTCATAGACATACATTTTAATTATCACATTTGGGGCAGTTAATTTGCCCAATGACTCAGCTCATAACCTGTGTTCCTGAATCTCTCTTGTGAGGGGAATCAGGGAAGTGAGCTCCCAGCTACCAGCCTCAAGAGGCTCCTATTGACAATCGCCTGTCTGGCCAAACAACTTCCTTTCTACAACTTTGTTTGGGGGAATGACAGTAGGAAAACACCACCAACAAATTGGAAATTGCCACATCATTCACATCATTTTTCCTCTACTAAATCCAATCACTACTTTCAAGAAGAAAGGAGTGGTAGTACAATATAATCTCAGCATGCTGTAATCTGGCTTGAATGTGACTAAGTTTTGTTTTGGGGTGGGGGGAAGTCCCTGTGGCCATAATCACTCATCACTAACAGAGAAATGAAGAATCCCACCAGATCATGAACATTCATTGTGGAAAAATAGCTGGATTCATCTCTGGGTTCTACTACATCACTCTATCCTGATTTCTGAGAGCATGGGGAACATCGATCAGCTATGCTGAGAACTATTCACTGTCCCAATTACTCTAATTACACCCGCCCTATACGTTACAATTTAGAAGTTCCATCTTGGGACTGAGAGAATTTCCACCAGCTGCAAGGGAACAAGCTCCTTCCGCAGCTGAAGGTACCCCAAGCAAGCTTCACAGATCAGAACAGCTGGGTGTGGTGTATCAAATAACTCATCTTTTTTGAGGTTTCTGGTGTTGATGTTGGATACAGGTGACTAAAATCACACACAGGAGGTGCCTCTGGGTAAATTAGTCATCTTACAAGCAAAAAAATAAAAATAAAAATCACACTGTTCTGTTGATATTCATGATGTCAAAAAATAAATAAATAAATAAGCAAGAAACCCTGGAGAAAATCCGGGTTTTGGTTGGAATCTTAATTCAGAAACTCCAAAATATTTCTTCACTAAAATTCTTACTGTCTGCTAAGGAAAAAAATTATTCCAAAAATCATAAAAGAAAGCATATTGTTTTCAGCAGGAATAATGGCAATTCTAAACATAGAATAGCAGATATGCTATTTCAAATTACAAACAGACCTTCAAATTCATATTATCCATTATAGCAAACAAAAAATAGACTTTCATTTTTCTTTCTAATGGAAAAAAAGTAGCATGTAAAGTGGAAAGATCAAGGGGGTAAGAACTTCCATTTTTCGCAGAATAATAGACTAAATATTCTGAACAATCTGCCAAAGGAAAAAACAAAAATGTTGACTTTTTTTTCAAAAGTCATTTTTGATGTATTGCTGAATTGGTCTGAAAGAATAAATCTGTAAGTGCCAAGAACAAAGTGAAACAAAAAGAAAACCTGGAAAATAAGCAAGCGTCAAAGCATGTTTCTCCCCCTGAAGGTTTCAACCAAGCCTTGGAGACCTTGAGCTTCTGCTTTGAAGGCTGCATGGGACACAGGGAACCAGGAGTGAAGCATGGGGCTCACCCATGGCAGGGCATCCAGTAGGAAAGCCCTGCATAAAGCTAAGTGCCCAAAGGTCTTTACTCTTAATTCACAGAAGGGGAAAGCAGGAACAGTTTTTTATGTCAAATTTTCCCTAGGAATTTATAATGATAAGCAAATCCTCACACACGTTTGAATTTCTGATCCACATGTGATCCCAAAAATCCATAGTAGAAAATATGGTCTTCCCAGTTTGCTAGCACTCTCAGTTGACTAACAGAAGCAAATACAAATGCTTTTGCCAGGCCAGCTTCTGTAGCCCCAGGCTTTAGGCTGGCCCTCATGGCTCCATGCCTCAGCGGACCCACAGTCCAACTCTGTCTCAGTAAAGGTGCTCAGACCCTGAGAACACAGGCTCCAAGCCAGTCCCCAGAGATCGAGTGAAGAGGTCCACCCCAGGGACCCCCTGCACCAGGCTGACCCTTGGAGACCTAAGATTCAGGGGCACCCCCAGCAGATCCTAGCTTCAGGCTCCCCTCAGTGAATTCAGGCACAGACCCACTCACCTGCTGACCCTGGAACTAGCCACCTGGCCAAGGACTCCAACAGGAAGTCTGCCTATGGATCATGCCAAATGCCCATCAAGAATTTTTGGATCAATGAAATTAAGAGTTGCTTAAAATTGACAAACCTTTAGCTAAACTAAGTAAGAGAAAAAGAGAGGAGGTTTAAATAAAATTATAAACAAGAGGCATTACAACTGATACCACAGAAATACAAAAGATCATAAGAGACTACTATGAACAATTATGTGGCAACATTTTAGATAACCCAAAGAAATGAATAAATTCCTAGAAACATACACCTACCAAGACTGAATCATGAAGAAACAGAAAATATTAACAGAAGACCAATAACAAGTAAGGAGATTGAATCTGTAGTCAAAAAACTCCCAACAAAGAGAAGCTCAGGATCTGATGGTTTCACTGTTAAATTCTACCAAATATTTAAAAATTTAACTCCAGTCCTTCTCTAACTCTCCCAGAAAATTGATGACAAGGAAACATTTACAAGCTAATTTTAAAAGGCCAGCTTTACCGAAGCTAGATAAGGATATTACAAGAAAAGAAAATTACAGGCCAATATATTTGATAAACATAGATACAAAAATTCCCAACGGAATACTAGCAAATAAAATCCAAGAGTGCATTAAAAGATCACACACTATGATCAAGTGGGATGTATCCCTAGACTGCAAGGATGTTCAACATATGCAAATGTGTTACACAACATGAACAATAAATATTATTGTGATATACAACCTTAACAAAATGAAGGATAAAAATCATATGGTCATTATAACAGATGCAGAAAATGCCACAAAATTCAACATGCTTTCATGATAAAAAAAAATACTCTCAATAAATTAGTTATAGAAGAAACTTACTGCAACATGATAAAGGCCAAATATGACAAGCCCACAGCTAAATACATACTCAAAGACAAAAAGCTGAAAACTTTTCCTCTGAGATCAGGAGCAAGACAAGGATGCCTACTCTCACCACTTCTATTCAATATAGTACTAGTGGTCCTAGCCAGACCAATTAGGCAAGAAAAAGAAATAAAAGGCATCCTAATTGGAAAGGAAGAAGTAAAAACTTTTCTGTTTGTAGATGATGTGATCTTATATATAGAAAACTCTAAAGACTTTCACACGAAAACTGTTAGAACTAATAAATTTGGTAAAGTTTCAGAATGCAAAATTAACATACAAAAATCAGTAGTGTTTCTATACACTGACAACAAACTATTTGAAAGGAAATTTTAAAAATCTCATTTACGGTAACATAAAAAGAATACTGAGGAATAAATTTAACCAAGGAGGTGAAAGAGCTCTACACTAAAAACTATAAAACATTGAAAAATAAATTGAAGAAGACACAAATAAAAGAAAAGATATCCCATGTTCATAGGTTAAAATAATGAATATTGTTAAAATTGCCATATTATCCAAAGCAATCTACAGACCCAATGCAATCTGTATCAAAATTCCAATGATACTTTTCACAGAAATAAGTAAAACAATTCTAAAATTTATATGAAAGCACCAAAGATCCCAAATAGCCAAAACAATCTCGAGAAAAATAAAGAACAAAGCTAGAGACATCACAATACCTGATTTTAAAATATACTGCAAAGCTGTAGTAAACAACTCAGCATGGTACTGTCATAAAAATGGACTTACAGACCAATGGAACAGAATAAGGAGCCAGAAATAAATCCATGCATGTATGTTCAATTGATCTTTGACACAGGTGTCAAGAATACACAATGGGGAAAGGACAGTCTCTTAATATACATTTTTGAGAAAACTAAATATACAGATGCAGAAGAATGAAATCAATCCCTTATCTTACACCACATACAAAAATCAACCCAAAGTGAATTTAAAACATAAATATAAGACCTAAAACCATCAAATACCTAGAAGAAATATTATAGACTGGGTGGCTTAAACAGCAGAAATTTATTTTATGGTTTTGGAAGCTGGAAGTCTGATAGCAGAGTGCCAGCAAGGTCGGGTTCTGCAGAGGGTTCTCTTCCTGGCTTGCAGATGGCCATACTTTCTATTGGTGCCCTCACGTGGCAGAGAGAAAGGGAGTAATCTCTCTTGTGTCTCTTCTTATAAGAACACGAATATCATCAGGGCCCCACCCATATGACCTTGTTTAACCTTAATTACTTCCTTACTTCAAATACAATCACATTGGGGGTTAGGGTTTCAACTTAAGAATTCTAGGTGAGAAACTGATCTAATTTCATACATGGGAATTCATTATAGAGCGATGAAAAATGAGTAACTCAGATGTCAACTCAAACATGTTAACATAGTTTAATCTTTAAAATATATTTAATAAGAAGCAATTATAAATAGAATTATATAATGCTTCTGTTTACGTAAATCTGAAACAGGCAAACTCAATAGATTGTCAGAGATATATAAATATGTGATTTAAAAGTATAAAGAATAGCAAAAGACCATTAAGCACAGAATTCAGGATGGTAGTTACTCTAAAGCAGTAAGAGTGGAGGCCATTGAGCAAATTGTTATGGGGACTAAAATATAGGTAAATGTCATATTTCTTAAATTGGATTGTATATACATAGATGTCCATTTATTATTGTTTTTTAATCTAGGTCTATGTGTTATATAAATTATTTTATAAGATACTAAAAACAAAACTATTTGTCTGATTAGAAAAGACTTAATTTTTTTTAAGACAGGATCTCACTATACTGTACAGACTAGACTCAAATTCCTAGGTCCAAAGTGATCTCCTATCTCAGCCTCTCAAATGTTTGGGACTACAGGCACACACCTATGCTGCTGAGAGAAGACCTAAATTCTGATTTCTCACTCCATATTTAATAGCTATGCAACCACACACACCACTTTTATTCCCTATGTCTTACTTTCATCACCTGTAAAATGGGAAACATTTTTCCTAACACATTATGCTCACAAGTGTAAAACATAGACTATTAGATTCCATGAAAATTAAGCAAAAACCTAACAAATTTAAAAAGAGGTGAGAGGGAGAAAATGTTCCCATATTTAGTAAAATGATCAATAATCAATAAATCTTTGCTAAATGAATGAATCCATGTTTAACAAAGAATAATATTCCTAATATTCAAAGAGCTCCTCATAAATCATTTATAGAACAACAAATTTTCTAACATAATAGACAAATCAGACAAATGATTTTTAAAATAAACAATTTAAAAGGAAGAAATGAAAATAACAAACATTTTAAAATATGGACCACCTGAGTCGTGCCCCCAATAATACAAATTAAAATAACACTAAAATGGTGCGTTCTCTTTGGAGGGGGGCAAAAGACTTAAGATTTTTTAAAACTCCCCTCTGACGAAGAATTAATAGCCAGAAGATATAAAGAGCTTAAACAACTCTATAGGAAAAAATTGAACAATCCGATCAAAAACTGAGCAAAAGATTTAAATAGACATTTCTCAAAAGAAGACATACAAATGGCAAACAGATACATGAAAAGGTGCTCAATATCAATGATCATCAAAGAAATGCAAATCAAAACCACAATGAGATATCATCTTACTCCAGTTAAAATGGCTTTTATCCAAAAGACAGGAAATAACAAATGCTAGTGAGGATGTGGAGAAAAGGGGACCCTTGTACACTGTTGTGGGAATGTAAATTAGTACAACCACTATGGAAAACAGTTTGAAGGTTCCTCAAAAGACTAAAAATTGAGCTACCATATGATCCAGCAATCCCACTGCTGGATATATACTCAAAAAAAAAAAAGGAAATCAGTATATCAAAGAGATATTTGCACTCCTATGTTCATTGCAGCACTGCTTTTTACAGTAGCTAAGATCTGAAAGCAATCTAAGTGTCCCTCAACATATGAATGGATAAAGAAAATGTGGTTATATATACACAATGGAGTATTATTCAGCCATAAAAAAGAATGAGATTCAGTCATTTGCAAAAACATGGATAGAACTGGAGATCATTATGTTAAGTGAAATAAGCCAGACACAGAAAGACAAATATTGCATGTTCTCACTTAATTGTGGGATCTAAAAATCAAATCAATTGAACTCATGGAGATAAAGAGTAGAAGGATGGTTACCAGAGGCTTGGAAGGTAGTAGAGGGTCACAGGGGAGGTTGAGATGGTTAATGGGAAAAAAAAAAAAAAATAGAATAAGACCTACTATTTGATATCGCAATGGGGTGACTATAGTCAATAATAACTTAATTGTATATTTAAAAATAAATAATGTAACTAGATTATTTGTAATTCAAAGCATAAATGTTTGAGGGGATGGATATCCCATTGTCCATGATGTGCTTATTTCACATTGCATGCCTGTATCAAAACATTTCATGTGTGCCATAAATATATACACCTACTATGTACCCACCAAAAATTTAAAAAAAAAAAAAAAAAAAAAAACTAAATTAAGAAAAATTAAAGGGCCAGGCACGGTGACTCACGCCTGTAATCCCAGCACTTTGGGAGGCCAAGGCGGGTGGATCACAAGGTCAGGAGTTCAAGACCAGCCTGGCCAACATGGTAAAACCCCGTCTCCACTAAAAATACAAAAATTAGCTGGGCATGGTGGCACATGCTTGTAATCCCAGCTACTTGGGAGGCTGAGGCAGGAGAATTGCTTGAACTCAGAAGGCAGTGAGCCAAGACCGCACCACTGCACTCCAGCCTGGCGACAGAGCAAGACTCCGTCTCAAATAAATAAATAAACAAACAAATAAATCACGAGTAAGTATAAAAATGCAGAAGACAAATAAAATTGTTGACTGAGCCATGAAGGAAAATAATCTCTTATACTTTGTGGGAGTGTAAAGTGGTAGGACAGGATCTGGTGACGGTGTTGAGTCTCAGATTAATGGGAAAAGAGATTTGGACTCCCAAAGGAAGTCACAGACTTCAGTTGTCAAGAAGGCCAATTTAAGTACATTTTACCTAAATATCAAGTCTCTGTACATATGTATTCATGCGTCAGTGTGTGAGTGTGCATGTGTGTGTGCATGCATCTGTATATTAAAGGATAAATTTAAAACTATCAACAGTAATTGTCTGAGGAGTAGTAATAGGAGGAATGTGGAGTTATTTTCACATTTCTAACTCTAATTTATACATTTGTTAGACAAGGATGACATGTTGGCACTTTTTAGCTTAATTTTTTAATTTTAGACATGAAATATAAAAATAGTTGGAGACAGAAAATAATATGACACACACCCATATTTAAAGTCATTAACATTTTTCCAGATTTTCTTTAGAACTCTTTTTCTTTAAGAAATACAAACTCCCCAATAAATGAGATTTAGGTTTCATTTCGCTTTCCCTTTCTCCTTCCTCAGATGGAATCACTGTCTTGAATCTGGCGGTAGTTTTTGTTCAGCATGGTTTTATACTTTTTCTACACATGTAAATATCCATGAACAATAAATTGTATTGTTTTGTTTTATGAAAACCACATATTTTATTGGAATTTTAATAGCAATCTCATGGTCATGCCTGGCTAGCACAGCCTTCTATCCTGAGTTTGGGGAACTGACAAGGTTGCTAATTACCCAGTCCTCAGGACATGTGTTAATAAGTATGGAAGACAAATCAGTTGTGTTTTTCTGCCTTAGGTGCAAGGATCCTGAAAGAGAAACACTGGTTGTGTTTTTATGCCTTGGGTATGAGAATCCTGAAAGAGAAAGGCATCTGAACCTTGGAGGCATGGGGTTCATCTCATCCTCATCCAGCTTGTGATGATGGAGCTGTTTTCACCAGAAACGTGGGGAGACTCATACCACTTGGGGTAGTGTGGATGTGTGGCACAGCTTTAGAGAGGGCTATTCCTCTACCTTTATATGGAATCCAGTAACTCTCTGAAAACACAGCAATGGCAAAAGTCCTTTTCGAGACTGCAAGGATAACAAACAACTACCAAGAGAAGTCCAAGCTTCAGGGACAAAGTGAAGTGGTGTGGAGACCGTAGCCAATAGCTGCTTTATGAGCACATTTGTGGCTACCCTTGGGGACCCAAGAAATAACCGGGTAGGAGGTAACTTTTCAAGAGAGGTTAAAGATCCTACACGGTGACTAGAAGCAAGAATTTCTAGTCAGGGATTTCGCTTACTTGTTGAATAAACATGTGTTGTGCACCTGCTTCGTGCAGAGACTGTGTTAGTTTGAAGACATACAATAGAAAAAAAGTACAGCATATAGTCTGTGCTTTCATGGAGCTCCGTCATAGGGGCAATGAAGAAAAAAATAGCAAGGTCATATGATAAAGAGATTCGGAGTAGGGGAACAACATTAGATATGATCCAGGAAGACTTCCGTGACGTGGGCATGGATACTATATGACAAGGAGAAATCAATCATGCAAAGCTATGGAGAAAAAGTGTTGGACATAGAGGAAACAGCAAATACAGAGACCCAGTGGAGGTGGTTAGGTTGCTGTGTTCAATACATAGAAAGGTTAGTAGGGTTGAAGCATTTTAGATATGGGTGGGAAAGGAATGCAGAGTATTGTAGAGTCAGTAATACTTAGATTTTACTAAAATTATAAGGGTTATTAGTGTTTAAATGACCATTGGAGAAGCCTAGAACATATTACTTGTAGTGTAAACAATTATTCTGACATATGGGTGATTGTATCTTGAAGGTAAAGGATTTTCCCTCATTATTGCACAGCTGAAAGAGGCAGTCAGTACAAGAGTTACGATTACAGGGTTTAGAATTCAGATTTGGTTTAAATCCAAGCTCTACCTCCTACTTATTATATGTCTTTCTCAGGTCTCAATTTCATCATCTAAACATGGAGATAATAAATCCAATTCTTTCTTTTTTCTTACCTCACAGGGCTGTTGTGAGGTATTAGTCACATGTAAATGTTTTGTAAATAGTTAATGATCTTAAAATATGTAAATCATTATATCACATGAACAAATTTGTAGAACAGAACTTTCTGGGGTTGATTCTGTTGAAATATATTACATGTTTCTGGTGTAATAACTGCATAGAGTTAACTCTGATATCCTTGCTAATTGAGAAAATTTGTTTTGTAGTACAAAATTTGTTTTATTTCTCTCTAAAATAGATTATATTTTATAGCATATTGGCTTTATAATCATGTTTAGCCTTAGTTCTTATATAATTTTCAGGCCTCTGAAAATGTATATTTCCAAAACCAAACTCATTATGCTCCCACAACAGTCTTACTCTTTTTCATGCATTCTTTGTTGGTATTCAACTATCCACCGACCAACCAAAGTGGAAATATTAATATTTCAACTCCCTACCCTTCATCCATACTCTCAGCCAGGCACCAAGGACCTCTCACTTCTGAGACACATCTCTTAAATTTAGGCCCCTCCCTCCCATTTCCCTAGACCTATCTTCCTTTGAAACCTCATCACCCACATAGTTGACCAACAACTGCTAGTATTTCTTGAACACTCACTATGTGGGAGATACCCTTCTAAGTCCTTTACAATCTTCAAATTGCTCTATGAAAAAGTACTATTATCCACAACTCATATATGGGGAAACCAAGGCACAAAGTGTTTAATCATCTTTTCCAAGGTCATAAAGCTAACTAATGGCAGAGCCAATATTTGAACCCCAGTAATTCTAAGTCTAAGACGTAAATGCTTAAGAGTTCCTCTGTGCTGTACTCCATGACACCACTATCCTCCTTACCCCAAACTTTCCTCTACATTACTGCCACAAAACTTCCCTCTGAAACAAATCTGATCTTGTCATTTCTCTGCTTTTAATAACATCCTATTAGATCATAATTGTCTTCAATAAAAACTTTTTAACATGAAAAAGAAGGCCACCTATCATTTAGCCCAACTTACTTTTCCCACTTTATCTGCTGTCCCCATACTCAATTCACAATTCTGTAGTCCTGCACCCTGAGATGTTCTTTTTTTTTTTTTTTTTTTTTTTTTGAGACAGGGTCCCACTCTGTCACCCGGGCTGGAGTGCAGTGGCACAATCTTGGCTCACTGTAACCTCCACCTCCTGGGTTCAAGCAATTCTCCTACCTCAGCCTCCTGAGTACCTGGGAGTACAGGTGCATGCCACCACACCCGGCTCATTTTTTTAATATATTTTTAGTAGAGACGGGGTTTCACCATGTTGGCCAGGCTGGTCTTGAACTCCTGACCTCAAATGATCCGCCCACCTCGACCTCCCAAAGTGCTGGGATTGCAGGCGTGAGCCACCACACCTTGTCACCCTGAGATTTTCAAAGCGCCATATCCGGGTCTCCTTGCTTCTGCATATGCTATGTTTCTACTTGAAAAGACACTTGCCCCACTTCTCTGCATATAGAAGTCTGACTTCAAAGCGTAAATCAATGGCATTGACACTGAATCTCAATTGTTATCATCCATAAAACAGGTGTAACAGTTATTGTCGTTCTTAATTCATAAGGTAATTATAAGGACCAAATGATATTATGTAAAACTGTATAAGAATAAAATATTTACATGATATGGTGTAAGCCAAGCTATTCAACTACCTTTAAGGTTTTACAGTCTTTCCCACCCACATCAACCAGCCTTGGAAGGAGGAAGGATTCCTGCCCTCTTATTATTAGAGTAACTTGGCCAAAGTGGAAAGCAGAAAGGAGATATTCAACCATTCTCAATGTCATACAGTTTGAGGGTTTGTGTCTGAAGAGGGTAAGATTATGGTGAGTCACTATTTATGTGCAGGCAGATCAACAACAGTGAGAAAAAATGAAGAAAAACAAATTTAAGATGGTTTTGATGTGTTTTATATATTTTACTTTTCATGTATTCTCAAGAAAGAGTCAAACTATTATTCAAATAGTTTTTGGATTGCCAACTGAGCTTTCTTTGAAAGCAAAGCTGTGTCAATACAAGACCACCAGGCACGTGGAGTTTATACAGGTGGCTATGGTGGGTAAAAGTCCCCCTTTGATTTCACCATGAAGATACATCCTCTCTTCTCTGTGCTTCCGCTGAACTTAGTTTCACCCCTGTTCTGTTAAAACTTTCTGTATTATAATGACCTGTTTAACATGACACACACACACACACGCACACACACACGCACACTCTGTAGATTATGAGTACCTCAGTGACAAAGACTAAATAATACTTATCTATGTATTCCTAATATCTTCAGCCCTAGTTGCCTGAAAACATGGAAATCCCAAGGTAAGAAAAGGCAAGAAAAGGGCACAGTTCAGTTTCTCTAACTCCTTTTATTAAAGATTTCCATGGAGAGAGGTCATTATGCTTTTGTATCTAATTTTTTTTAACTGTACTATTTGTCAAAAGCATCACTTTCCAGAAAAAAAAAAAAAAAGATTGCCAAGAGACAAGAGGCTAAGGTCTAGAACTACCTCTGCCACCAACTAGACAGGTTACCTAGATAGTTCAGCTCAAGTCCCTCAGCCCAATCTCTCACCAGCAATTGAGACATCAGGACTCGATAGTCTTTATGGATTGTTAAGCTCTACAATTCAGTAATCCCATAGTGATACTTGTCCCCCACATGCTTCTTGGAGGTACAAAAACAGAAATGTCCAGAGTTGAGAGTTTTGTAGTTCACCTGAGTTTCTGTTTTCCTGGGACCAACCACTGTTGTCACTTCCAGCTCTCCCCAGTGGAAAGCTCTGTTCTTCACACCTGATCAGGAGGCTCAGAAAGACAAAGGCCAGAGAGACTAGAAAATGATTTGCAAAGAAGCCAAAAGGGGAATTCTGTAACTGTGTATTTTTCCACTCCTTTCTAATTTAAAACCACTTACAAGTGACAACGCCCAACCTGAGGCAGGTGCCACGTGGTAGCTCATTACACCTTCGGGACCCCATGTAAATCTTTTTTCTGAGAACAGCTATTGTCTTCCAAGGAAAAGCTTTTAGCATAATGGCAGGCTGAATAGAACATTGCTTTTGTAAGAATATTTTTAAGAAAAAGAAAAAGAAAGGTATTCTTTAACAACTGCAAAAGCAGCCTCTCGCTTTCCCCCACCTCAGGCCCCCTGGAAAGAACAGTGTGTGAGCCATAGGAGACTATGGCAGGGGATTGAGATTATCTCACCTCCAGACACATATAAAGGTTACGCTCTGCTCTTTTAGGTTATAATAAATGCAGGGTGGCGGTGTCTCAGATTGCAAAAAATAGCATATCCACCCCCTCCTAGCCACCTTTGTTGTTTCTTGACTTCTCACCAGTGAATCAGTCCGTGACTATTCATTTAGAGAATGAGAGTTTCTAATAGGAGAATGACATTTTCCCTCAGAAAATTCCCACAAATTCGTTTCTTCTCTCTGATCATTCGTGAGTACAGTCAAGACAATACTGTTATAGGTTCTGAATGTAAAGATATCCAATTTGGCAATAAAGTTTCTAAGAAAAATGAAGCATCTATCAGAGATGTAGCTCTCCAAACTAAAATGGGACTCGACTTTCTCTGAGCTAAAATGGTCATTTAGAATGTGAGGTCGTGAGAGAAATGTGGAGAAAATGGAGAAGTTGACAAAGTGATAGCAGCCTTCACCAAGCAGTGTGTTCTGGTTGTATGCATTTCTGGGTAATAGTCCAGTAAGACCAAAGCCTAAAGAGGGAAATCTGGGAATATGTTTGACGGATGCCATCTGCAAAATGGAGGTAAGGCAACAAGTATAGGAAGGCCAAGAGCTCATTAGTAAGAGGAACTTCCACACAAAGGCAACTCCATCTGTGTGAGAAGCAGCAGAAAGCAGGCATGGTTTTTGGGAAATGGCTGAGTCTGGGAAAATTCTTCTTTCCGGGATTAGATAAATAATGACCCCCCAAGACTCTTTATTCTGAATTGCTCTCTAGTTCTACTTAAATTCAGCATCTTCTCTCAGTTCAAATTCAAGAAAGGAGATACCACACCACCCACCCACACATCCCATTCCGGAAGAGTATACAAACTAAAGATAGAAAACTTCTCAAATCTACCTGGAAGTTGCATATTCAAAGGGTGTGCTAATCAAAGTACCTATTCACATATAATGTGTTAAAGGATTTAAGTAGGCTAAGTGGAATTATGCCAGACCACCATTAACCAATGGAGACTAGGCTCAGAAGGCACTGCAAAGAATTTCCTGGACTGATGGTGCCTACCAAGCCTATCCCCAAACTGCTTATGGGATATCTTCTGCTCCAACCTGTTGGAGCCCCTGTTCCATTTTATTGGATTCTGTGTGTTCCTCCTCACTCCCATTCTGCTGTGCAAAATCCAAATGCCCTACCTGGGTTCCTTTAACATCCCAAATCCTACTAGTTAGGAAGGGCCTGGACTTTCTAACTGCCCAATGCCTATTCATCACTGAGAGTCCCTGATGCTAGACTGAGGTGTAGATCCTTTTGTAAAGGTTCCCTGCTATCGTCAGTTTCTCCTTAAGCCCCCCCTTCCACAATGACTTCAGTGACAATCTCCCAGAGAACTTCCCTGTTCACTGTCTCACTGAAAAGGGCAGAGAGTGATTTTGCTCTTGAAGACCTGCCAGCAGTTTGGCTCTGAGGGCTCAAATATCAAGGTGTAAAGTAGTAAGTCTTCTTTATTGGGAGCATTTCAAGAAGGGACTGTACTCAGTTCTCCAAATAGTGATAAAGTACACAGCTGGCAAATCTGGTGACAACTCAACTGAAAATATATTATCAAGAAGGTAAGGCTAAATGTTTCCAGGAATATAACTTTTTAAAAAGAAAATGCTTTTGAAAAATAAATCAAACCAATACTTTTGGAAGACTCTCTGGAGCTCAGACACTGGGAGGAACTAAAAGTAATCAATAAGTTGTCCTCAATAATATTCAGGTCCAGGACTTTAGACCAGATCATCAAAGCAACCAGCCTTGAGAGGGAAGTTCCCCCATGGTTCCATAGCCATGGTCTTATTTCCTGGGATTATAAAGTAAGACTCAAGTAATAATCCCACACAATGGAGAGAAAACCTTTCTTTCCACTCATACCTCCTTATGAGGGGTTAGCGGCAGTTACTGAACCAGAAACTAGCTAAATTGCACACTGGGATTCAGTGTGCACAATCTCACACTGAAGCTACCCTAGTCCCTGAGAGGCAGGAAGCAGGTAAAACAATTTAATGTCACCTGAAGGGAGGCCTGGAGGCAGGAGAATCTTGAGCTGCAGGCTCATTTGCTGTTTTCTCCTTCTAAATCAATACATCACATTTTGTAGTTCAAAGGAAATTAAGTAGTTCCATTTCTGATTTACAGGCATGGTTAGTTGCACTTTGAAGGGTAGGTAGTATTTATACTGGGCTGGTTTTTTTTTTAATTTTTCTTTTGGAAACACAGCAATGGCATGTGTTTATATATTCATATATCTATAAGAATATATTCATATATATAGTCACTGTATATAGTTACTATATATAGACTATATAGACTATATAGTATCTATATACAGTAACTATATATATTAGATATATAGTTATATATTTACATATATGATATAACTAATATTATATATATAATATATATAAAGTAACTGTATATAACTATATATGCACACACACACTACACACCTACCTTGTACACTTTTTTATTATGTAGCCCTGCTGAAACTGTGCCCCAGCACTGTGGCTCAGGTCATGCAGTCTCAGCTCTGTGCTGGGATCTGACGGGTCTGAAGAAAGGCCTTCAGGCAGAAAGAGTGTTCTTTCTCCCTTCCTGCCACAGTATCTGAAGCATCCACCATGAAAACGCTTCCATTGGGTTAGGAAAGGAAAATAAAATTCGTTGTGAGCAAGAAGAGAGTAATACACTTATGTATGGTCAATTTAGCATAAATGCTTTAACAACTCAGCTAGTGTCTAATAATTTGAGGACAGAATGAGGAAGAGAGGAAGTTATGGCTCCAAGAGTAAAGCCAAAATGTTGATGCTGAACACGTGTATAACGAAGGAGTCAGCACATTTGTTGTGTGTGTGGACTCTGGAATCAGAATAACAATGTTGGAAATCTGTCACCTCTACTGATCATAGTGTTTAACCTTTCTGAGCTCCGCTTACTCCATCTGTAAAATAAGGAGTCCAGAAATTAATCCCCATGATGAAAGATACCAATCAGCTACATAAGCCATACAAATAATATTTTCAGTGAGCGGGAAAAATAGGATAAAACTTAAAACTCTTCTTACATAATGTGGAAAGAGAGAAGAGTAGTATCAGAAAGGCACCGTCCTTTGCCACTTTCTACTTTTATGACCTTAGATCACATCCAGGACCAGCTATGCAATTTGCAGGGCCCAGCGAAAAATGGAAAGGTAGGGCCCCTTGTTCAAAACTGTATAAAGAATTTTATAAAGATAGTGACAGAAAAGCATTAAGCAGAGTTCATGGCCCTTCTAAGCAGGAGACCTCTGCAAAGGTATAGATGACACACCTATGAAGATGGCCCTAACTAGCCCTTTCCTCTAGGTCAAAGCCGGGTTTCCTCAGGATCTAGCTCAATGATTGTCATTTGCAAGTGACAAAAAGAAAATGCATAGCATTTATCTGATACTTCTTGAGATTAACATCGGATATGTTAGCACGTGTTTAAAAGAAAAAAAACCTATTATGATCATAAGAGCGTACACTTACTATAACCCATCTTACAGAGCAAGCAGAAACCAGCCTCTTTTGATTCATATAAGGGTGTACTAAGAGATATTTTCTCTCTTTCTCTCTCTTTTTTCAACAGAACTATTTGTTGGAGTGCCAGATTATTTAAGGGCCTTTGCATGTTTCAAGTCCTCTTCTTAAAGTAAGAATACTCTCCATATTTATAATAGCAACAAAAACACCAATGTCAGCACAAAATACAAAAACGGAGGCACTTCTATGTCATAATGATATATCAGAGTTCTGCTCACCTCTTTTGTAGAAAAAGAAGCTCAGACTTACACACATCCACTTTCTTAAGTAAATAATGGTTCAATGAAAGTTACCCTGTGAGGACTGCTGTCTCCAGCTCCCAAGCACTGCTCATCTGCCGAGGCAGGGACCCTATGACTGTTATGGAAATTGCTCTTAAATGCATAAAATACAGAAAATAACTTTTGGAAAATGCCTTATTATTCATTAAAGCATTTTAGGGTCTCATTAATCCAGATGGGTTAATCGGTTGTTGATTTGCCAGGTGGTTGAGTATCCATTGTCAGATGCTGATGGGGTATGAGAAAATATAATTCTGATCCACCAAAGAGTCACCTGAATGAGGCTAGCAATTCATCAGGGAAGGCTGTATCTTCACCAGGAAGGCTGTATCTTCACCAGGAGAGGCTGTATCTTCATCAGGGAAGGCTGTATCTTCATCAGGGAAGGCCGTATCTTCCTCAGAGAAGGCTGTATCTTCACCAGGAAGGCTGTATCTTCACCAGGAGAGGCTGTATCTTCCTCGGAGAAGGCTGTATCTTCACCAGGAAGGCTGTATCTTCCTCAGAGAAGGCTGTATCTTCACCAGGAAGGCTGTATCTTCCTCAGGGAAGGCTGTATCTTCACCAGGGAAGGCTGTATCTTCCTCAGGGAAGGCTGTATCTTCACCAGGGAAGGCTGTATCTTCACCAGGGAAGGCTGTATCTTCATCAGGAAAGGCTGTATCTTCTGGGGATAAATTAAGCTGGGTGCCCAGTCTCTTCTTTAATCTCCAAAACTTCTTTGTATCACAAAACATTCTTCATTCTTTGGGGGTTTTTTTTGTTTTTTGTTTTTTTTTTTTTGGTTTGTTTTTTTGCCTACCTAAGTTCTGAAACGATGTTAGAAGTCATTTTCAAAAGCTAGTTGGTAACAAGTCAGTCACACATATGCACTTAGCACAGGAGCCCAACATTTAAAGACATGCATGTGCGTGTGTGTGTCTGTGTACATGTCTGTGTCTACGTATGTCTATGTGTTTGTGTATGTGTCCGTATGTGTATATTTGTGTGTGTCTGCGTGTGTGTGCATGAGTTTGGCTTCGACTTTGTTTCAAAGTTCTTAGCTAGAGCCTGTCCACATCTTCAGATACAAATACCTGCAGATACAAATGGTATTCAGGTCATCAAGGGGATTCTTTAGCCAGGGCTTAAAAACTCAACTTTCTTTCTTTCTAAACTTTGACTGAATGAGAGTCACATAACAGCAGTGAGCACAGTGAGAAAAGTCCCTGGATTAGAATTTGGAAAATATGATTCAGAGTCCTGGTTCTATTTTAAGAGAGGAAGTGACCATCATTAGCAAACTGTCATTTCATCTCCCTGACAGTTTGAATTCATTTCATTTTCTCTCCTTTTAACAACAGAGCAACATTAATGTTTAACCTATGTGTCACACCAATAAAAGTCGGGGGTGTATTTCTACAAAGACAGACAGTCTCCAACCCTTTATGGAGATTTTGATCTAAAAGAGACAGAATGCTTCCAAGACTATAAAGGACACCCTTAGTCAAATCTTCAATGAAGAGGATCCCATTTTACTCACGGAACTGCTCTAGATGCTCATCACTGTTGGACTCAGGCATGGCCGTGATGGTCACCAAGGGACACGGATTCCCTCCCAGCGTCTGGCAGAGAACATCTTGCCGGAAGTAGACCTCTTTGAGGTTGACACTCTTTTCCAGGATGTCAAGATGAGTCTGGAGCAGAAATAAAGCAGGCGTGTGTATTATCAACATTTTTTTATAACAACAGAATAGAAAACAACAACGGCTTACATATAGTTTGGAAGTATTGTTGTTAATCTAATCTGTCCTTTATGTATTGGGCCTTGAGTAATTAAAAGGGGGCTATTTCTACTGTCTAGGAGAAGCTCAGTGAGACTGAGCAGGAAGCATCCTTCCTGCATATTTTGGCATAATAGAAGATCTGTTTTCAAGTTGTACTGAAAGCAAGAGGGAGGCGGGCAGGGGCATAAAGTCCTCTTCCTATCACTGTGGCATACAAGGAAATGATAGAAAATGGAAACTCTGAAGGGTCAGGGAGGGGGTGGAGGAGGATCATGAGAAATGTGTTAATGGGTACAATGTACGTTATTTGGGTGATGGATACCCTGAAAGTGCTGGCTTGACCAACTTTACTCAATCTATGCATGTAACAAAACTTCACATGTAACCATAAATTTGTACAAATAAAAAAATAGCAATCAATGTAAAAAGAAAAGAGACAAATCTAAGCATGCTTTCTTTAAAATTAAAAATAAAAATGTGGTTATCATGAAAATAGAACACACCCAGAACACTGGGGAGAATGAGACAGAAAACTTCAACAGCACATAGTATCACAGGGCCAAGTAATAGGGAGAATTGTGAGCACATTGAAAAAATAATAGACGTGATTAATCCAGGTGGACTGCTAAGCTAAAAGAACAAGTAACAAATAGCAACAAATTTTCCTACCATACCTCCCCATTTCAATACTCATTTAAAAAACAAATACAAAAATTGAATAGCCATTGAAATTAGGACACCTGGTTAGCAATCTTTTTTTTTTTTTTTTTTTTTTTTTGAGACAGAGTCTCACTGTATTGCCCAGGCTGGAGTGCAGTGGTGTGATCTCGGATCATTGCAACCTCCACCTCCCAGGTTCAAGCGATTCTCCTGCCTCAGCTCCCGAGTAGCTGGGATTACAAGCACCCACTACCACACCCAGTTAATTTTTGTATTTTTAGTAGAGGGAGGTTTTGCCATATTGGCCAGGCTGGTCTCAAACTCCTGACCTCAGGTGATCTGCCCCGCTTGACCTCCCAAAGTGCTGGGATTACAGGCATGAGCCACCACGTCCAGCCCCTGGTTAACAATCTTTAAGAATTCTGAAGAAATTCTCCCTAATCAAAACAGGGACACCAGTCATAAAGAGGCTAAGAGATTTTCCCCCACCCGCACTGCATCCCCCCTGTTTGGATGAACGGAGGCAAGATGGCGCACTTCCGGGTTCTTCATCCCCCCGCCCCCAACTTTTCCCGCGCGCGCGAAAATCCAGCCGGCGACCCGGGAAGGTGAAGACCAACTAGGCATGCGCCAGGTGATGTCAATCTGAAGAGACCAAGATTTACCTGGTCGCACCTGCGGAACGCCCCCGGACACGCCCGTGCCCCGCCTATCGCCCTCCCACTCCTAGAAAAGCCGCTCCGGAGGATCGCCACGCGCGGACTTCCCAGCTTCCCCACTGCGGTTGATTCCTCACTGCGGTCGGAACTGTTGGAGAGAGCTGTACGGGTGACTCTGGGGGCCCCTTTTGTCGGGGGGGGGCCAACAGACCTCTCCCTACCCACCTTCTTCCCTTGAAGCTAGGTGACCAAAATAAACTTGCAGTTTTGCTCCTACCCCTTGCCTAGTCGCTGGTTCTTTTGTACCCGCTCTGGTGGTCTTAGACAAACAAAACAGTTGGTGCCGAAACCCGGGAGGAGACCCCTCCTCAGGCCTCTAAGGGTTGAGGAACCTCCTCCTGCTCCCACGCGGCAGACGGACCAGGACCTGAGACCCGCTTCCCTCACTCCCACGGCCTCTCTGGGGTAAGTGCCCTTGTCTCCTCTTTACCTCCCTCGGCCAGAAATCCTGCGCAGGTCCGGGGTCCATTTGGAGCCACCAAGTGGCTCGGGAGCCACCACGTGGCTCGGGAGACCCGTTCAGGACGGAGACGTCCGCCTGAAGGTAATCTCCACTTAGGCTTCAAGAGCCTCTCGTCTGTCTCTGCTGGTTCCAAAGGACGCTTTGAAGCCAGGCAGGGATCCATTCCCATGTCCATTGGGTCCATTGTGTCGGTAAAGAGGAAACAAATGGGAAACCCCCAGTCCAAATTTCCAAAGAGCACCCCCTTAGGGTGCCTCCTAGCCAATTTAAAAACCTTACAGCTTGAACAAGACCTTAGGAGGAAGCGGTTAATTTTCCTTTCCACTGTGGCGTGATCGACCTCAGCAATTTCTGCCAGCGGCTAGGCAAGTGGTCTGAAATTAATTACGTACAAGGCTTTTGGGCCTTAAGCTCTCGTCCCTATACTCCTCCTTCTCTCCCTGCTCTCTCCACCCCCTCCCTTCCTCCCCAGACTCCTCCTTCCTCCTCCTTACCTACTAGTAATCCACTCAGTCCCGTGCTTCCTTCGGGGCCCCCAACTGGCTGTCTTGAGTCTCCTGTCTCTGCACACACCCGCTCTAAGTGCCCTGCTGATGCCTCCACTCCTGCCCCACACCCTCCTACAGTGTTAGCGCCTTTGCGAGAGGTGGCTGGGGCAGAGGGGGTAGTCAGAGTACATGTCCCTTTTTCATTGGCCGATCTTTCCAAAATTGAAAAGCGTTTAGGGGATTTCTCAGCTAATCCCACGGTCTACATAAAGGAATTTAGATACCTTTGTCAGGCCTATGACTTAACTTGGCATGACCTCCAGGTTATCCTAACCTCCACCCTAAACCCTGAGGAGCAAGAGCGCATCCTAGCGGCCGCCAGGCAGCACGCCAACCAACTACATTTAACTGACGCCACCATCCCACTAGGGGAGCAAGCAGTCCCCTCGGCAGACCCGGACTGGAACTATCAAGCAAACCAGCCTGGGCGCCGTAGGCGAGACATAATGGTTCAGTGTTTGTTGGCTGGTATGCAAACAGCCTCAAACAAAACTGTAAATTTTAACAAATTAAAAGAAATTATTCAAAATCCAGAAGAAAATCCAGCCGCATTCTTAAATAGGCTGACTGAGGTTCTAACCCAATATACCCGGTTAGATCCGGCCTCCCCTACAGGGGCCACCATTTTGGCGTCTTATTTCATTTCTCAATCAGCTCCTGACATTCGTAAGAAACTTCAGAAGGTAGAGGATGGTCCTCAGGCACCAATACAAGACCTGGTTAAATTAGCCTTTAAGGTCTATAACTCCAGAGAGGAGACGGCTGAGGCAGTGCGACAGGCACGCCTCAAACAGAAGGCCCAGCTCCTAGCAGCGGCTTTACAGCCCAATTGTAACCCCAGACCAGAGAGCACATACTCCGCAGACTCCAAGGCTACAAAAGGAGCCTGCTATAAGTGCGGCAAGGCGGGACACTATGCCAACAGGTGTCCGCAAGGTCCCCGAGCCCCAACGCAGCCTTGCTATAAGTGCAAGGCGTCAGGACATTGGGCCAGTGAATGTCCTAAGCCTCGTCCACCAGCAACCCCCTGCCCTGCTTGCCAGCAGGGAGGACACTGGAAGTCTGATTGCCCCACCCTGAGAACAGGTGCTGCGTCTCCACGTGACCCCCTTTCCCAGGATCCTGGGAGCTCCTTCCAGCTCCTACATCTGGACGATGACGACAACTGAAGGTGCCGAGACTCGGGGACCCCCATCACCCTCGCCGAGCCGCGGGTAACTCTCCTGGTAGCGGGTAAGACAATTAATTTTTTAATCAACAGCGAGGCTACCTATTCTGTTTTGCCGTCCTTCTCTGGACCTAGCCTTCCATCCAATATCTCTGTAGTAGGAGTAAGCGGAAAGCCATCCACTCCACAAAAACTCCACTCCTTAATTGCTGCCTGGCCAACAACTACTTTGCGCACTCGTTCCTCATTATACCCTCATGCCCTACCCCCTTACTACGCCGAGACATCCTGAGCACCTTAAAGGCCTCCATATACATTCCCACCAACTCATCCACTCCCCTTCAACCCCCTCATGACCTGTTGCTCATGCTTTGTGCAAGTGCACAGGCTCCTCCTATGTCGCCCCCACCCCCCATCTTCCCTATTTCTGTACACCCTCAAGTGTGGGACACTTCCACCCCGGTCATAGCTGCTCACCACCCACCAGTTCTCGTCAAGCTCAAAGATCCCACTCGTTTCCCAAACCGCCCCCAATTCTCTCTCTCTCCGACACATCTACAAGGTTTAAAGCCAATTATCACGCGACTACTTAGCCAACATATTCTTGTCCGCACACATTCCCCCTGTAACACTCCAATACTTCCAGTTAAAAAGGCAGATGGAACGTATAGGTTAGTACAGCATCTTCGGCTAGTCAATGAAGCCACCCGTCCCACGCACCCTGTAGTTCCCAACCCTTACACCCTTCTGTCCCATATCCCCACCAATTCTACTTATTTTACTGTGCTAGACCTTAAGGATGCTTTCTTTACCATACCCCTACACACAGACTACCAGTTCCTTTTTGCTTTCACATGGGAGGACCCAGACACACATACCTCCACTCAACTGATGTGGACAGTCCTCCCACAAGGGTTCCGGGACAGCCCCCATTTCTTTGGTCAGGCCTTAGCAAAAGACCTTGCCTCCTGCCCTCTCACTAATAGCAAAGTTCTGCAGTATGTAGATGATCTCTTAATCTGTAGCCCTACCAAACAAGACTCTCTTCTAGACACTGCAACTCTCCTCAACCATTTAGGCTCATTAGGTTATAGAGTATCTAAACACAAGGCCCAAATTTCGTGCCAAACCATCATATACTTAGGAATTGAAATCACCCCAACAACCCGGTCACTAACTACCGACCGCATGGCCCTAATACGTAACCTTCTTCCCCCTCAAGATGCAAAAGAAATTCAATCCTTCCTAGGTCTAATAGGTTTCTTCAGACATTGGATCCCCAATTTTGGAATCCTAGCCAAACCTTTATATGCCGCAGTTAAAGAAACCCCACATGGGCCTTTGTCCAACCCCAAGTTAATCTCGACTCATTTCACCCGCTTAAAAGCTTGCCTTCTCTCACAACCCACTCTCTCACTGCCTGATTTCCAGCGTCCCTTCCAACTCTTTACAGATGAAAGGCAGAAAGTGGCAGTTGGTCTCTTAGCCCAGCCTGTCGGTAACACCCACCGTCCTGTGGCCTATCTATCCAAACAGCTAGACCCAACTGTACAAGGCTGGCAACCCTGTCTGTGTGCGCTAGCAGCAGCAGCCTGCCTGACCCAGGAAGCAAAAAAAGCTCATTAGAGGTAGTAATCTAACAGTCCTCTCCACACACCGTCTTCAGGATCTCATCTCTCATAAAAGTATTAGCCACTTAACTCCATCCCGGCTCCAACTTTTCCATCTCTTATTCATAGAAGACCCCACTGTTACTTTAGAAGTTTGCTCCTCTCTAAATCCAGCCACTTTACTGCCAGGCTCTCTTAAACCATCCCATACTAAACATTCTTGTCCTGAGGTTCTGGAGGCTCAGCCCCCCAGCCACCTACACTTGCATGACCAGCCCCTTCAGAATGCACAACTAACCCTATTTGTGGATGGCAGCTCCTTTATCAACCCTCAAGGAAACAGACAGGCAGGATATGCAGTAGTTACCTCTTCCACAGTTTTAGAGGCAAAACCCCTACCACAAGGGACCACATCACAGCAGGCAGAACTCACTGCGCTAACCAAGGCACTCCTACTATCAAAAGGAAAAACAGTAAACATATACACAGATTCTAAATATGCTTTTCTAATCGCACACACTCATTCAGTCATCTGGAAAGAGAGAGGGTTTTTAACCACCAGCGGTACCCCTATTATTAACAAAAACCAAATACTCAAACTACTAGATGCACTGTCGGCACCTTCCAAGGTAGCCATTATACATTGTAAAGGGCACCAAACTTCATCTAACCTGGTAGCAGCTGGCAACAATTTCGCTGATGTCACTGCCAAGTCAGCCGCCGGATTTTCCACTCCTAAGCCTCCTTCTGCCTGTTTTCTCTCCCCCCAGTATGCCCCTAATTACACTCAGGAAGAAAAGGCTAAGCTATTACAAAATCCAACAGCCAAACTAGCTACAGGTGACTGGATCTATATTGATAACGAACTAGTTATTCCTGAAACACAACTCCATACCATTCTAACAGACATACATAATTCTTTACATATAGGACCCAAAGCCTTATATGATTTCCTAAATCCCCTCCTCCACTGTCCAACACTACAAAAACACTTACTTACAATCAACCAGCAGTGCTCTACCTGTCTAAAGGCAAATCCTCAAGGTGCATTGCGTAATCCCCATCCCAGCCATCAACTCAGAGGACACCAACCAGGTGAAGATTGGCAAATTGATTTCACACATATGCCACGACATAAAAAATTCAAATACCTCTTAACCCTTGTGGACACCTTTTCCGGGTGGATCGAGGCCTATCCTACCACAGGAGAAACCGCTAACATTGTTGCCTCTATACTCACTGAACATATTATTCCTAGGTTTGGCCTCCCGGTCACTCTTCAATCTGACAATGGTCCAGCATTCATCTCTAAGGTAGTCCAACAGGTGGCAGCCCTCCTACACATCACCTGGAAACTCCACATCCCTTATAGGCCTCAGTCTTCTGGTAAGGTAGAAAAGGCTAACGGACTCATCAAACAGCAGCTCACCAAACTCTCAATCGAAACCCGGCAGTCGTGGGTAACTCTCCTTCCCTTAGCCCTGACCCGGCTGCGGGCAGCACCTCGAAGCCCAACAGGCCTCAGTCCGTTCGAATTAGTCTACGGACGGCCTCTAACCCTCCAACAAATACCTTCCCTGCCAGCCCCTTTGGCGAACTACCTCCCATATCTCACTCTTCTCAGACAACTCCTAAGACAACACGCTGAGTTAGCACACCCTCCTCCAACGGATGCCTACAACCCACATCTCTCCCTCAGTCCTGGGGACCAAGTATACATAAAAGATATCCAAGCCAAAGACTTACAGCCCAAGTGGAAAGGCCCATACATTGTCCTCCTGTCTACACATACGGCAGCAAAACTCCTAGGACACACGCATTGGATTCATATTTCCCAGCTAAAAAGGGCCCCCACTGGGAACAATCAGTGGACATCAGTTCAACTTTCCCCCACTCGCCTCAAACTTACAAAACTTTCTTAACTAGTTCATGCTTCCTGATCCCTGGCGCTTAGCTCGCTTTCTCACCCTCCTCTACATAAACCTATCAGACTTTCAATATATAACCCCAGACCCATATCTACCTCCAGACAATAGTCCAGAGCAGTGGTTCTCCCGTCTCCTAACCTTCATCGAACATCTCCACTGCCCAATCCTTCCTTTCTGTTATTCAACTCCAAATTCATCCTGAGGTAATCATACTCAGGCACCCAATGGAGGCCAAAACGGCCCCCATTGAAGGCTATTTCTCGTGCAACTGCCCAATCCTTCCTTTCTGTTATTCAACTCCAAATTCATCCTGAGGTAATCATACTCAGGCACCCAATGGAGGCCAAAACGGCCCCCATTGAAGGCTATTTCTCGTGCAACTGCCCAATCCTTCCTTTCTGTTATTCAACTCCAAATTCATCCTGAGGTAATTATACTCAGGCACCCAATGGAGGCCAAAACGGCCCCCATTGAAGGCTATTTCTCGTGCAACTGCCCAATCCTTCCTTTCTGTTATTCAACTCCAAATTCATCCTGAGGTAATTATACTCAGGCACCCAATGGAGGCCAAAACAGCCCCCATTGAAGGCTATTTCTCGTGCAACTGATCTCTCTCTCTAAAACTCTTAACCATACAGCCACTAACTGATCCCTCTATGTCCCCGTGTCCTTGGTCCCCAGTCTAACTCTATACAGCCAGGCAGAAGTAGCAGAGCTTTTCCAGCAACTTTCCATGCCACTACGCCACTCCCGTCAAAACTGGCTGTTTTTCCGCCCTCTAGTTATTGAAATCAGCTGAAAGCCTGGCCTCCCTGCAGCGCCGAACTACCTCAATAGCCTAAGTAGCTGCCCAAAACAGGCAAGCCCTAGGCTTGTTTACAGCTGAGAAAGGAGGCATTTGTCTCTTCCTTAGAGAAGAGTGCTGCTATTATGTTAGCAAGTCAGGCCTAGCAGACACTAACATTCAAACCCTCAAATGCTTCCATACCTCGTTCCTATACTAATACTGTGCTTTATTTTATTCTTCATCCGTACGTCCAAATGCCAACCATGGGCCCCGACCTTAACAGCGCCCCTTAACAGCAGGAAGTAGCCAGACAGACCACGGCGCCCCTTTATCACTATTATCAATAAAAGGTTGGACTGTTTGGATGAACGGAGGCAAGATGGCGCACTTCCGGGTTCTTCATCCCCCCCCCCCCAACTTTTCCCGCGCGCGCGAAAATCCAGCCGGCGACCCGGGAAGGTGCAGACCAACTAGGCATGCGCCAGGTGATGTCAATCTGAAGAGACCAAGATTTACCTGGTCGCACCTGCGGAACGCCCCCGGACACGCCCGTGCCCCGCCTATCGCCCTCCCACTCCTAGAAAAGCCGCTCCGGAGGATCGCCACGCGCGGACTTCCCAGCTTCCCCACTGCGGTTGATTCCTCACTGCGGTCGGAACTGTTGGAACTCCGTCCGAGAGCTGTACGGGTGACTCTGGGGGCCCCTTTTGTCGGGGGGGGGGCCAACAGACCTCTCCCTACCCACCTTCTTCCCTTGAAGCTAGGTGACCAAAATAAACTTGCAGTTTTGCTCCTACCCCTTGCCTAGTCGCTGGTTCTTTTGTACCCGCTCTGGTGGTCTTAGAAAAACAAAACACCCCCGACAGTGGAGACTTCAGTAACCAGAGGGAAACACTGCCCCTCTGCAGCACAAGAATACCACTGCCCAAAAATTATCCTCCTAGCTTAAAATTTAGAAAGATTTTTCCACAATCAAGTAGGTATTAAGAGGTCCAAGGAGAAACCACCCACCTTGTTTCTTGACAAATAACTAGCCTGCTAGGTAAATGAAACAAAAAAACATGAATTTTTTAATAAAATGAATATGTAAAAATATTGACAAATATGTAAAATATATGGAAAGGAAAGTAGTGTCTTCAAAAGGTAGAGGAAGTATTTACATGTGGAAAGAATTTACTACAGATGGTAAGAATAGTGGCCCCCAAAGATGTTCATGTTCTCACCTTCAGAACCTTTGGTAGGATACCTTACATGGTGAAAGGGACTTTGCAGACATGCTTAAGATTAAGGGTCCACTTGAAATGGGGAGGTCATCCTGCACTATTCAGTTAGGGCCAATCTAATCACAACATGATTAAAAACAGAGACCCTTTCCTGGCTGCAGAGAACCATTGCTGGCCCCTAAGACCTCAGTCTTCCCTTGCTGGCTTTGAAGACTGAGAAAAGCATCATCAGCCAAGGAATGCAGGTGGCCTCTAGAATCTGGAAAAGGAAAGGAAACGCATTCTCCCCACAAATCCTCCAGAAGGAACGCAACCCCGAAACCCGGGTCTTTGCCCAGTGAGATTCGTGTCAAACTTCTAACCTAAAAAGCTGTACAATTTTTTTTTTTTTAAAAAAGGACCTGTTCCTGTTGAAGCTACTACATTTTTAATAATTTGTTACTGAAGCAATAGACAACTAATATACAAGGGAACAAGAATGTCCTAAAGTAAGTACAAATCCTGACATATGAATAGGAGTAGACTAAAACCTATTTGTACTCTACTGAAATAGTTGAATTGCAAGGAAAAAGAAAAAGAGACAAGAAAAGAAAAGATTACCAGATAATTCCGCGGCCTTTCACTAGCCTCAGGGACACCTGAAAATTTGACCTTGAGTCATATTCTCCTTAAAACTGAGAACCAAAATCATTTACCCACACATAGCTTACCGTCTACATTAACATGACTTTATTATTCCCCAACCTTAATCAGTATAACTTTACTGCTCTGGGAAGACAGAAATTACAAATAAATATATTTTTCATTTCAGGAATATCCCATCAACTCTTCAATAGAAAGCATCAACCCATCTTTGAGCCAAGATTCTTTGAATCCCTCTTCTCACCTCTTTTCAAAATCCTTGCCTTACAGTGTCCACCATGTCCACCAATCTTAAACCATTACTTCATGATCCTTACCCAATCCTAATCAATCCCCCCTACATTAAATAAATATCTGCCTTTAAGCCAGGCTTTAAGGTATCAGTAAATATCCCCACCTTGCCCTCTGCTCTTTGAGACACTAGTAAGATTCTGTCCCATTCTTTCTCCTTTAGTAAATTTGTTTCCTACTACTGCTGGAATCACCACAAATTTTGTAGGTTAAGACAACACAAATTTATTATCTTATGGTTCTGAAGGCCAGTAGTCTAAAATGGGTCCCACTGGGCAAAATTCAAGGTGTCACCCGGGCTGCATTCCTTTTGGAAGCTCTATACAATATCTCTTCCTGTGCCTTTTCTAGCTTCTAGAGGTCACCTGCATTCCTTCACTCATGGTACCTCCCTCCACCTTCAAAGCCAAAAATTGCATCACTGACTTCTACTTCCATTAAGTCCCATCTTTTTCTCTGGCTCTGATTCTTTTATCTCATTCTTTTACTTATAAGGACCTTTGTGATTACCCTGCACCCAATCTGATAATCAAGGATAATCTCCCCATCTCAAACTCTCTAATCACATCTTCAAAGTACCCTTACAATGTAAAGCAACATCTTCACAGGATTGGGATATGGAATTTTGGAGGTCCATTATTCTGCCTACCATGCTAACATGAGCAATAAACCCAACTGTGTCTTAGAAACAGGTTGTTCTTGTGATGTTCCAGAGAGCCAGGACTTGACACAATCCTAAGTAAAGGAATTATAAGAAGCATGTTTATACAAGATTCAAGATAAATGAGAATCCAACAGAGGCCCATGTATCTAACCAAATCTTTGTACTTAATTGTTATGATTGTCCATCAAGGAACGAGGATCAGGTATTGATGAGACGCACCTGCGTTGCAGATTGGGAAGGAGCCACATACCCCTGAGAATACAAGATGACTAACTACACATACACAAGCACACACATACAACCTAGACAACTAGTTAAGCATGAAATCTGAAGGAAGCCCAAGGCTGATAGTATTCCTAGGCTGAGACAGTTATGTTCCACTCAACCTAATCTCTCATGACTATATAATTCCATAGAGAGGAGTTACTAGGACAAAGTAAGCTATACCTGGGAGTCCAAAGACTCTCACTAAGCCCTTTCTATGTGTGCTGTTTTGTTGTCCTCTCTGTATTCTTTCTTATGGATAGTAAATTTAGTTCTGGATAAAGCCTAATCTGTGTGTTTGATTGCCAATCTTAACTCACTGCTCATTGTTGCATAGAATGACACTTGTACCCTATACTGAAGATTATTTTTAAACATGTATGTGTCTCTGTGTGTGTGTGTGTGTGTGTGTGTGTGTGTGTTTATGTGTGAGTATAAATAAATCCATTGTACATATATATATACAAAAAAATCATTCTTGGCTCATATTTCTTCTGCAATACTACATGCTAGAGGAAATGAGTTCTGCTTAAAGCTTGAAAGTAGAAGGGATTATAATCTAATAAACCTATATCCAACCAAGTTTTTGCTCATCAGCAAATATAGCATACATGCTCAACCATACAGGAGCTCAGACAAAATATCACCTTATCTTTATTGAAAATAAGGACTTGGCCCAGGTGCAGTGGTTCACACCTGTAATCCCAGCACTCTGGGAGGCCGAGGTGGGTGGATTGCTTGAGCTCAGGAGTTCAAGACCAGCCTGAGTAACATGGCGAGACCCCATCTCTACTAAAAATACATAAAAATTGACGGGCGTGGTGGTGCACACCTGTGGTCCCAGTTACTTGGGAGGCTGAGGTGGGAGGATCACTTGAGCCTGGGAGGTCAAGGCTGCAGTGAGCCTAGATCAAGTCACTGCACTCCATCCTGGGTGACAGAGCAAGATCCTGTCTTAAAAAAAGAAAAAAAAAGAAAAGAAGGACTTGAAGACACACTTCAGCTGCCCCCAAATCAAACAGAAAAGCAATATAAAAAGACTATAATAAAATCCAGTTAAACAAGCTTACATCTAAATGACTATATAAAAATATGGTTACTATATTAATATAAACATTAAAAAATCATTCTTTAGGGAGACAATACACATTATAAAATTTTGATGTCATCACCTAGCTCTAAAATGAACTTTAAAAGAGATGTACAAGGGAGGAAAAAGGTGAAACAAAATGTTAATGTTTTCAACTTACATATAGAAATATTATTTAATTCTTGAAAATTGAAAGGTAGTACTTAGTATTGTGCCAAATGCAAACTCTCTAGAACATCACTAGAACAATGGGTCTCTAAAACAGAGTTGAGTTTATTGCTTATGTTGGTGTGGTAGGCAGAATAATGGCCCTCCAAAGATGCCCATATTCTAATCCCTCCAACCTGTGAAGATGTTATTTTACATAGCAAAGGAACTTTGAAGATGTGATTAGGAAATTTAAGATGGGGGGACTATCCCAGATCATCAGGTTGGGTGCAGGGTAATGACAAAGGTCTTTATAAGTGAAAGAAGGAGATAAGAAGTCAGAGTCAAAGAACGAGATGGGATGTAATGGAAAAAGAGGTAAGAGGCATGCCATTTTTGGCTTTGAAGGTGGAAGGAGGTACCATGAGCCAAGGAATGCAGGAAATCTGGGTTTACATTCTGGTTGCGTGGATTCTGAAAAAACTGATGTAAATTTTTTATTTAACCTCACTGTGACTCAGTTTTCTCATCTTTAAAAGGCACATAAAAATATCATTACCTATCTCATGCAGTGGTTGCTATAATTTAGTCGTATAATGTATGTGAAGAGCATCTGTTATGTAGGAAACAATAAATGTTAGCTGTTATTGTTAATGGAGAAGTATAAGTTCAAATATATTATTTTTAAGCAGTAAAAAGAAAGCAATAGTAAAATTATAAACTCTGAGGGTGAAAAAAATAAAAGAAATGATGGTCCATATTGCTTAAGAAAAAAGAAAGACAACAGCAGTGAAGCATGGAAAATAGCATGAAACCAAAATGATAAGTAACAGTAAAAACTGTTTAAGTATAAACAGGCTAATCAGCCTTAATAATGACAAAAACTTGGATTACTTTTTAAAATCCCACAGCATGTTGTATGTAAGAGGTACTTTTAAAGAGAAAGGAAAAAAAATTATGTGTAGGAGAAATGCTCTTATATTATCTCTTTATTTTGTTTGCCTCTGTTCAAACATTTTAAAGGAGAAATATTGAAACTAAAAGCATAAGCAAACATAAATTAAGGCAGGCATGGCAATAGTAATATACAACAAAGCCATATTCAAGATCAAGTGCATTACATGGGATTTTAAAATCTTATTTTCATAAAGGGCAAAATTCACAATGAACATATAAAACTCATAAATCTTAAGAATCAAATAATATGGGATTAGAATATATAATACCAAAAACAGCAGAAAGAGAAAAAAATTATTCTCAGAGTGGGAGATTTTAAGATAGCACCCGGGTCTTGAATAAATCAACTGCATAAAAATAATAATATAAGGTATTTGAACAATATTGTTTTTGTAGACATATGTCAAATTTTGTCTTTCCAGAGAAAAAATTTTTCTCAAATATTCATGGAACTGTAGCAATAATTAATCATATATAGAGCTATTAAAAACTCATTAGATTCTTCCCCCAAAAAAGCAGAAATTATACAAATCACATTTTCTGAAAATTAAATGAAATTAGACTTAAATAAAAACGGTTTTCAAAACAGCAAAAATAAAATAACCACTAGAGAATAGAAAATACCCTCTTAAAAGAAGCTTACTGGAAAAAAATTCATAGGTTATAAAAATCAATATTAAATTATTAACTAAAGCCCTGATATAAGAAGTAGACATCTGGGTATCCCAGGAGAGATGGCACAGAAGAATGGAAATGTCTCCATCAGAATATCAGTCATGTTTCTAAGTCATCCTGGAAAAGGAAAATTCCAGCTCCTTAGTTAACAAGGCATGGATAGTGCTGGATTCAGATTATAGTCTCTGTGATCATAAACAAATTACTTTTAAGATTTTTATAAACATTTGAGTGAAAGCTGCTCTCAGTATTCTTTATTACCAAAATCCAGACTAAATGTAACTTGCCTCACAATTACTATCAAGATTCCAAGGCTCTAAAGCCAGAAAGGGAAACTTGGTTGTAGCATTTCCCAAAATATATCCCTTAGTGTGTTAGTAAGTGCTGTGGTGTGAACAAGGAGATGGAGGAGGCAGGAAATTCATAGCCAAAGTGCTTAGAAAATGTTAAGTTAAAGAAAATGAAAATATTTCCGTGGATGCAAGATTTCTCAGATTCTTTAATATTTCAATATGCATTGTGAAATGTTAGAAGAAAAACTAGCACAAGTGCTTCATAAATTTAGATGATCATTAAACTTTTCTTCTCTAAACATCTCAAGAGACTGAAGTGCTACACACTAGGTTTTGGGAAACACTGTCTTGCTGAATTATTTCTATGAGCTTGCGCTCTCTCTCTCTCTCTCTCTCTTATTAAATCTGTTTGTTACATTTTATTGTGGCCACATGGGTCCTTGCCAATGGTGAAGCTTTCCCAACAAAAGGCCAAACATAAACTCAGACACCTATAGTCAATTGATTTTTGACAGAGGTGCCAAAAACACGCAATGGGGAAAGGACAGTTTCTTCAATAAATGGTGTTGGGAAAACTAAATATCCACATGTGGAAGAATGAGAATTGATCCCTCATAAGAATCAACTAAACCTAAGCATAAGACCTGAAACTGTAAAGTTATGAGACAAAAACATAAGGAAAAAGCTTCATGACATTAGTTTGGGAAGTGATTTCTTAAATATGACCCCAATAGCACAGACAAACAAAGCAAAAATAGACAGTAGGATTCCACCAAACTAAAAGGCTTTCGCATAGCAAAGGAAACAATTCACAGAGCAAAGAGACAACCCACAAACTGGGAGAAAATATTTGCAAATCATACATCAGATAAGGGGCTAATATCCAAAATATACAAGGAACACAAACTACACAGTAACAAGAAAACAAACAACCCTATAAAAATGGGCAAATGGCCTAAATAGGCATTTCTGAAAAGAAGATATACAAATGGACAACAGATACACACACAAAAAAATAATGTTCAACATCTCTCATCATCAGAGACATGCAAAATAAAACCACATGAGATACCACTTCACACTTGTTAGACTGGTTATTATCAAAAAGATGAATGACAACAAGTGCTGGTGAGGATCTGGAACCCTGAACACCACTGCTGGGAAAGTAAATCAGCACAGTTATGTTGGAAAACAGTATGAAGTTTCCTCAAAAACTTAAAAATAGAATTACCATACAATCCAGCCATCTCACTTCTGAGTATATCCAAAGGAACTTAAATCAGTACATCAAAGAGATATCTGTCTACACCCCTATGTTCAGTGCAGCATTATTCACGAGAGCCAAGATATGGGAACAACCACAGTGCCCACTGATGGAGTTACACACACATACACACACACACACGTATATTATATATATACACATACACATATACATATATACATACATACACAATGTATTACCATTCAGCCTTAAAAAAACAGGAAATTCTGTCATTTGCAGCAACATGGATGAGCCCGAAGACACATGCCAAGTGAAATGATGGGTGCAGAGAGACAAATACCACATGATCTCACTTATACATGGAATATAAAAAAGTCAAACTTATAGAAGTAGAGAGTAGAATGGTGGTGACCAGAGCCTGGAGGAGTGGAAACAAAGGGGAGGAATGGAGAGATGTTGGAGAAAGCGTACAAAATTTCAATTAGACAAAATGAATAAGGTCTGGTCATCCATTGCATAGTATAGTAATCATAGCTCATAATAATATACTGAATTACTTCAAAATCCCTAAAAGAGTAATTTTAAGTGTTCTCACCACAAAGAAATGATAAATATGTGAGGTGATAGATATGTTTATTAGTCTGGTTTGATCAATCTGCAACATATACATGTATCAACAAATCACATTGTACCCTATAAAATATAAGCAAGTATTATTTGTCAATTAAAAATGAAATAAAACTCATAAATAAAAATAAATAACTAACACAATCTGTTAAAAAAAAAGAAAAGAAAAAGAAAAAAGGGAAAAGGGGCAACAAATAAATGAAAAACAAAAAGCAATAATCATCATTCTGTGATATTACAACTAAGCCATAGCTCTTTGGTGCTTGATATCAAACTTTAAAAAATAATAAAATCTAGATTTTATAAATCAGATATGGGGAAGCAGGTTAGGCAGAAGGTTGGTCTATAGAAGCCACCAAGCACTATCAGCTATGAGAGACAAAAAGTCAAAAAGGTATCATAGGGCACACGAACACTGTCCTTCAAAATAGTGTTGGCTAGACAGGCTCCCAAGCAGCAAATGTGGGAGAAGGCAAAGCCTGAAAGTTTTCTTCTCTCATGAGTTCTCTTTTAATTTGTTATTATTATTACATTTTCCACAATAATATTGCAAATCAACAAATGCCTAATATTCTTTTAGCTTAAGCTCACTGTGTTAGTCCATTCTCATGCTGCTAATAAAGACATGCCTGAGACTGGGTAATCTGTAAAGGAAAGAGGTTTAACGGACTCACAGTTCCACATGGCTGGGGAGGCCTCACAATCATGGCAGAAGGTGAAAGAAGAGCAAAGGCACGTCTTACATGGTGGCAGGCGAGAGGGCATGTACAAGGGAACTCCTCTTTGTAAAACGATCAGATCTCATGAGACTTATTCACTATCACAAGAACAGCATGGGAAAGACCTGCCCCCGTGACTCGATTAATTCCCACGACATGTGAGAATTATGGGAGCTACAATTCAAGATGAGATTTGGGTGAGGACACAGCCAAACCATATCATTCATTTTCTGTAAACTGCAATTTTTCATGGATCCATCTCCCTGCACCCCTCAATGAAATCTCCCTCCTGTTGGACCTGCCATCAGGTCCAGCAAGTATCTAACACTTCTACTTTTAGGGGATTATTTTGGCTTCAGTCATATAAAAGATTGCTAGAAGTAAACCAAGTATAAATTTCTGTTGGATTTCCTTTTGCAAAAATGTTTTTGTCCTGTTATCCTAAAAATGATCTCCCATCTCAGGTCCAGAAAAGTTATGCCTAATAGGATATTGTGGGGATCATTGATGAGAAAAGTAGGACCTCTGAATGCATGTGCCAATTGACTGTGATTACAGCCCTGCGGAAGCCACATGGGTAGGTTTCTTTATAAAAATGTGAATGAGTTCAAGGCAATTGTAGAAACCCCCAGAGAGACTGACTTCTTAAAAGAAAATCCTGTCTGTGAACAATATCAAGCTGATAATCTTAGCCTGCGGCCTCATCCTGTGTCTCTCCACAGGAGTCCTCAGTCTCCCTTTCCTTTATCAACTACTCCCTTAAAACTTCGATAAAAGACTTCCTTGACCTCAGCAGGGTAACCTGCTGATGGCTACTGATAAAGTGAGAAGAACTATGCACTCAAAAACCATTCATTTTCTATTGTTATCCCCTAAACTGCTGCACTCTCTGTTCCCCTAATTTAGAAGAAAGTCCACTCCCAAGGAGATAGCCTATTTTATTTGTCTCCTGCCTAGATCTCAGTTGTTACTTAAACATACTCATCAGAGAATCAAAGACTTCTTATCACAAGACAAGAACAAATAACACATTTAAGCTAAATAAAAGCCACAAGAACATGCTGCTTAACTTAAAAAATGTGAGAAATGATTAGTCTCTACATAACTACTCACAGATTTGTCAATTATAAAGAAAGGATGGTTTTAATATTCTTTGTCCATTAAAAATAAGCAAAGCTATATTATGATAATTTGGAAAAAAGAGTAAGAAAAAAATAATCGTAATCAACTACTCCAAGAAAACCATCAGTATCCTTTGTAATTTTTGAGGAGGGGTCTTTCATTTGTATTTTTTTTTAATTTTAGTATGAATTATGGAATGGGTATCTTCCAATCAGTCCAACAGAGAAAATAATAACACATCATCATAAAAAATAATAAATGCTTTAATGGTTACCATCTAGTATTGCTTACTAGATGTAGACACTTTGCTAAAACTTTCCAATTAGCAACTATTCAACCTTGAAAATAGCCTATGTAGTTCACTGCTTTTTTGTTTCCAATTTTACAGATGAGAAAACCGAGCTAAGAGAAGTTAAATAGCTTGCCTGTGGCTACACAGCAAGGAAACATGACACCTAGACCAAAATCTACGATTGTCTTGACCTCAGAACTTTCTTTCATTGTGCCCAAGACCCTGTATTTAGGGAATTCAGACGTCCTTGTTGTCAAAGACTTTACCATTCACGCACATATTGGCTCCTTCAGAATGGTTTTCTATGCTCACCTCCTCACCATCAATAACCTTTATTGGGGTCTGTCATTTGGCCTATACAAGGATGGATCTCTGTCTACTGATTACCTGACAGTGCTGATTTATGACCTGTTCATTGCATCTTTGATCTGCCACATGTAAGTCAACATCTCCCACTTGACACTTCTTAAACTCTTCATTTATTCTGAGTCTTTTATTAGATACTGTGCATGTGGCATTCTAATTCCTTTTCTTTTCTTTTTCCTTTCTTTTTTCTTTTCTTTTCTTTCTTCTTTCTTCTCTCTCTCTTCCCCCTCCCCCGCCACTCTGTCTCTGGAGATAACAGTATTCACATCTTCCACAGTGGGTATATGTGTCTGGTAAAAATTCTGCTCTATCCTTTAAGATCCTTAAGCTCTCCCAATCCATGGACTCTACTAATGACCACTTTTTTTGTCTCTTGTCATTTCACACAGTTATAAGTTCTCAGTGAGATCCCAATTTTTTACCTCCTAAAATATTCATCAGAAACTCTCTTGGGGCCCCATTTGCAACCAATACTACTGGCTACCTAGGGGCTATTTATAACATAATTCTAATACTTTAACGAGTATTGCTAACACTTTAACAATCATTACAATTACTGATAACTTGATACAACTGATTAAAACAGAGCTTTTTTTGTTTGCTTCAGAATTACAATAGCGTATTTCTTTCTTTTAGCTGTATTTTAATGCTATAATATGAAAAATTATCCAACAGACTTACTGGCAAGCATCTGGAAATATCCATTTGAAAGAACCAAATACTAATTTTCTTATTATAAGAGAATAATAAAATAATAAAATAATTTTCAAATTTTATTATTTATTATTAGTTTATTATAAAGTTTCAAAATTGTATTCACATTGAAAAACATCCAACACACAAGTCCTTTGCTATAAAAATGTCTGTAATTATTAAATGTAATCCATATTATAAGAGTCTTGCAAATTATGAATTCCACATGGAAACGTATTTTCTACCCCTCACCATAACCCCAAAGTGACATACAGTTAATTCTCCCTTTGGGGTATCATTCACGTTTAATTTATCACTGATCTGTTGGAAGAAAAACTGTTTCTCCTCAGGACATGTCCAAAAATAAAAATGACTAGTGTGCATTACAGAATGTACTCATTCTGTCCATGATGGGAGGAAGAGTTTTTTTAAGAGAAGTCACAGAGTCAATTACTGTCTTAAACCTAGAGAGGACAAAGACCATGAGTTATTGGAAATGTAAAACCTAAAATTGAGAATACATATTTGTCACTTTCAAGTAACAAAGTGTCTTTCTAACCCTGTTTTGCTCAGTTAGGAGAAATAAGTTATCCCTCTTTCTCATTAACTCTCCACAAACGTTCCCTGGTGGAAGACATTCACAGTCAGCAAGCTCACAAGTAACAATAAAAAGTCATAAGTAGTTATAGCTTATTGTAATTAATAGTAACAGTAGCAGTTATTAATATTGTTAACAGTAACAAGTCAATAAGCATCAATTAACAAGGCCTCTCTTTCCCTCTCAGTGAAACTAAGTGACTGGTGCAGAGAGGGGAGTCCTCTTTTTTGTGTGTTTTTGTTTCCCTTTAAGATGAAATCATCTCCTCATTGACCCCCTACCCAGTGGTTCTTAGAATTATTTACCAGTTGCAAATTTTAGACGTTATATTCTGATCTGAAACTGTGTCCAAAAGGTAAGCAGGCCCAGAGGCACAAGGTAAACAACTAGGTACCATCAAGTCAAGGCCAGGCTGAAAGGGGTACACAATTTGAATCAGCTTGTAGGCACCTAGCAAGAATCCATTGGAGCATCTTGGGGTAAGAATTAGACCATGTTTGGAAAGAGACATTATCCCTCAGGGGAACCACATCCACGGCACCCAGCATTAAAGATATAAACCATGGGTTGGTGATTTGAATTCAAACATTAGAGATGTCTGTATCATCACACAATGATGACTACATGTACTCATAAAACGGCTACCTGTGTTTGTAGCTTATGAATGTAATAGCAAGCAATGACACCGATCTGACCCCGGAGCAGAAATTCGGAATTTCTTCTACACCTTTCTACAGGAGAGTAGAAAGACCACAGGAATACACCTCAAAGGCTGATGTTCTGTCCCTGAATGGCTGTAGCTAAATGTGGGACTTCAGGTCTCAGTTCTTGCATCTATAAATGTTAAGGGTGAATTAGACAACTTCACCCACCCCTTTGCGTTCTAATGTTTTACACAAATGGCCACCAGGACCTTATCAGAGTCCAAGACATTCTAACAAGTGAAAAGAACAGTGTCCTAGATCCATGATCCCTTACCCAATGGGAAAGGCAAACACATAACACATATTTAAAAAGAAATCCCCTTCCCTAGCAGATTCTTTTTGCTTTTGGTTTTTTTCTTTTTTTTTTTTTTTTTTTTTTTTTTTTTTCCAGATAGGGTCTCACTCGGCTGCCCACGATGGAATGCAGTTGTGTGATCCTGGTTCACTGCAGCCTCAACCTCCTGAGCCCAAGTGATCCTCCATCTCAGCCTTCCAAGTAGCTGGGTCTACGGGTGCATGCCCCCAGGCCTGGCTAATTTTTGTATTTTTTGTAGAGATGGGGTTTCACTATGCTGCCCAGACTGGTCTCGAACTCTGGCTCAAGCAATCCTCTCCCCTTGGCCTCCCAAAGTGCTGGGATTACAGGAGTGAGCCACTGCGCCCAGCCCACAGTAGACTTTTCATGTGCAGCGTTTCACAGGCAAGGCCGTAAAAACAACTGTTGAAGGGGGATCATGAATCTTGCCTGTTCTGTGTCCCTAAAGGCAACAAAACATGTTTTATAACAAATGTGGCTTGTTACAGCCTAGCTTGCGATGCACATTACTTGGATTAACTTCTTGAGCTCTCTGAGTGTAATACACAAATACTACTAGTTGTGTATCTTTTGCAATCTGGAAAACAGTAAAAATCTCTCTTTAGGCAAGACAACATATGGAGAAGAGGACAGATGCACTTTCATGAAGCGGTGAGCCAAGTGGTGCAAGATATGCCTTCTCTATGCAAAAATTTCCCATTTATACCTGCACATTCCTTTTGAAGGAAAAGATGTTCTTGGTTATTATCTTTTCCAACTCCTTATCACAGCCTTAAAATGAAAATGCTCATCCTTCAGGCTAAGTAATACATATATAAACACATATGATTATAAATATGCTAATAACATTTTACATTAACACAGAGGATGAAAGTACTTTATAGAAGTTACTGGAGCTCATTTATCCTTAGGATATCCACGAAATGGTAGCAGTAAGGGATAGTTTGCCAGCTTTTTCAAATGACAGAAAACTGCATGGTTTAAGCAGTCCATTTGCTCACAATAGTCTTGTGAACTTTTTGCAGGGCCTTATGGAACACAGGAATGCTAACTGTGAGTCTGCCCTGACTTCTCCTACTCTCCCTCATAAAAAGATTGTGGTTGTCTGTTGCAATGATCTAGTGTTTTCTTATACTTTTCTCTTCCACTCTGGATCCTGCTAGCCACCTCCAGCTCATGGTCATCGGAACCACTGGAGATGCTGGCATGGCTGCTTGCACACAGACTCAGAAGTTTCCCAAGCTCTACCTTCCTGCTTTCTCCATTCCTCTGAATGGCTGAATTTTCTTCAGATTTGCATTTCAGCTTACTTGTATGGTCTTGCTTCCCACACAACTCCAACCTACTTCATACTTAACTTGACTTGTTAAACATAGAGTCTCTCAAGAAATGTCCCCATGTCCTGCCCCAACTTGCAGACCACTTGGGCCTTCGGAATGTCACCAATCAAGGCTCAGCCTTGTTCTCTGTCCAGGGAAGGAGATGGGACACATAGAAAGCCACCAAGTCAGTGACAACAAAACCTGGCTCCCTTAGGAAGGCCGTAGTTTCCCTACACTCTCCTCCGCTCCCAATCAGGATGTCAGGGTCTCCAAAATGTTCTCGGGAAAACATCAGAGAGCCCCTTCAGTCCTGCTGGAGTGATACTGTAAAGAGGAAGTTACCATGAGGGCTGTGTAGGTGTAGGGATAGTGGTAGGCCAGGTAGCAGACATCCTCATTGTGTGGGAAGGTGACAGCAAAGGTGAGGGTATAGTAGCACTTCCCAGATGCTCCGCCTGCAGCAGCTGTACTCTGGCGATAATGATTTCTAAAGAAAGAGGAGGAGAAGAGAATAAGGGAGAGGTGGGAGGGGGGTGCAGGGTCACTTAGAGTCCTAGATGCTATAAATCTCGTGCGTTATATACTGTATTGGCACAATGGCCTTCACTTGAAACATTTCTGCGGGTAAAACTGAGAAAAGGGAAATGTACAAGTGAACTTACCGCCAGTTCATGAGTCAGTTCAGCAACATATAGCCTGGCCCATCTGCCTCCCAATTGTGCCATATATGCTACCAACCTTTCTTTGCTGTCTGAAAACAAGGGCTGTCCTAGTCATTGAGCTAGAAAATCGAGGAAAATGTGAACAGTTCTGTTTTTCCTGGGTTTACATTGGAGATATAAACTTTATCATCCAAATCTGGGTTCCCCCAATCCCTGTCTCTCCCCAGACCACATAGGGTACAACTCCTTCCTTTCCCCTCTACCTGCCACGTAGATTTATCAGCAATCATAGGATATATCGAATTCCAATTCAACATTTAACATATGTTATCTTATGTTATTATTGCAGCAACCTGTCATGTGGATGACGAAACAAAAGCTTAGAAAAGTTAATTTGCCAAAGGGCTGAAAGCGAAATGGTAGATACAGGACTAAGACCCAGATCTCTCTGGCTGCAAAGGCTTTGTTCTTTCCACTGTACAATGCTTTCTTCCCAAAGGAATATATTTGTCACCTCAAATGTGGTTCAGCTTCGTAAGGCTTGAGAGTGCACATTTTCCTTTGTCAAAGATGAAGAACAAGTTTTGATACTTCAGAGAACAGTATCAAAGAAAATTGCACCCAGAAGTCCATTCCGAGCAATATTTTCCCCACACGCTGCCAATTGATGCTCAGACAGCTGCGCAGGCTTTCCTGAGAAATGTTATCATCAAGGCTGCATTATAATGCAAAATACACCCGGACACCAAGAGATGTAATCCCACCTTTGAACATTTACAACGTTGGCTTACTAGTCCATTGTGCTTTTGGGTTTATTGGGGGAAAGGGAAGGGGAAGGGAAGAAATAGTAGGTAATTATTCTTGTGTGTTCTTGAAAAAGATAAAAAACATAGGTTATTCTTTTCTACTTTTTTGCTACCTTCATGCCACTCCCTACCTAAGCAAAAAGCAAGCATGGAAGAAAGAGATAGAAAATCTATTACTTTATTTCTCATGATTTTGTGGCTTTTCAATATTTATACACCTAGGAATGGGACTAAGGGAAGCTGGTAGCCCACTGACTATGGCCTGATACCTTTATCTTGCCTCAGCTTCTGTCAACATGGCAGCCTAGAGCCTTGGTCATGCTAGGGAAAGGAGGGTACCCTGTAACAACGTAAGCCCTAAGTGGCTGTCACACCCAGGTTTTTGGCATTGTATTAATAGAATCCATTTCCTTTGTGCCTACAGAAATAGAAATTTCAAAAGAGTGTCTTCCCACATGGTGTGATATGGATCGCAATGCCTAATTGAGTCTACTCTGCCAGATTGTCCCAAAGTTCTGAAGCTTCTCCAAAAGCTATGATTCTGGTTATTAGAAAGTATGTAAAGAAGCAGATGGTAGCTCAGAAAGCATGCAAGTTACATATGCTCTACCTCTTACTTGCTTTCTGATTTCCCTTGTAAAGGCTCCATGCAAACATACACTCAGTTTACACCTTGCTGAACAAAATGCTAGTCAATTACTCCTCTTTACAGGAAACAGCAGTTGAAATAAAATGAGCCAGGGATAACCAATCAAAGCGTGGAAGAGTGCTTCACTTGTAAGCATATATGTGTGGGTACACACACAGATGTGCACCTATTCATGAATGTAAAGGCAGATGGAAACACGCTCATTGTGCTTCACTGTCCCCAGTTCTTTGCCTACAAACAGTGGAGACAGAGCCTGTATCGTGACTCAAGAATAATAGGTGTCCCTAAGGGCCAGTAGGGTTGGTCTTATTTGGCATGGGCCTTGCTTCTTTTTAGTTTCCCCACTGCACTATTAGTACACCAAAGTCATATCACAAGCACATTTAGCCTATGCAAACTCAACCTCACCACATTCAACCACAGGAGAGACCAAGAAAGACAGAGAAAAAAAAATCCATGTATTTATCTCTATGTTCTTTCCCTCATTCAGACCAAATCTGGACTCCAAGGAAAGAATAGCTGCAGTGAAATGGAAAGAGAAATAAAATGGGCTAATCATTAGCTCTTGAGCTTCCATGGGCTCAAGATTTAAGGGAAGTGTAAGGAATTCAAATGGTAGATTTGATTATGTCAAATCTGCCTTCTCACACCACCAACATATATACACATACACACACTCTCCCTCTCTCTCTCTTTCCTTCACCTAACACACTACCCCCCACAGCTTGGTGATGTTAGATTCTCCTGATCAAGACTAAAGGCTCCCCACCAACAAGCCAGCCTTCTCCAGGATGGTTACACACTGCTGGAATTCCAAAAAATAATATTATTAACGCCTTATTTAGAATGACTTTCAGCTAAAGGAAATTCAGTTACAACCCTCGCCTGGGGTCTAAACTCTGGCTGAACCTAAAGCAAATGTCAGGCATCCCCACTGGAGTCTCCTGGCAGCCCCCTTGTAGCAGGAGTTGTCCAGGAGATGACTCTACTTCCAGCATACCTTCCCCTGCAGAGACCTTTAAACTTTCCCAAGATCATCTTCTTCAAAGCCAAGTGTTTGATAAATCTCTAAAGTGAAACATCTGGCTTGCTACAGTTCAGTTCATCCATGATAAACTGAGATCCCATCAACAAGCTCTTTTCTTTTCCCAGTTATGATGTGGACATATCAAGTGATGTTTGCAAGAACCAATGTTCATCTTTCCTATGTTAAATTGTTCCCATGTTCTTGCTTTATATAGAAAGCCCTTTCCATCTTCCTTATTTAGCTAAGTCTTCTTCATCCTTCAAGATTTAACTCAAGTGTTTCCTCTTTCAGGAAGCCTTCCCTGATAGCCCCTTTATCACTCCTATTCTCATGGCCAATACTTTGTGGCAAGGACCATGCTTATTCATCTGTTTATCTTTATGCTTCCCACATTGCCTGGACATAGCAGCTGTTCAGTTAAAGTTTGTATAATAAGTGGACCCAAGACTCCAGAAGTAATAATTAGGTTGCTCAATGTATTTTATCTCCAATCCTAATGACATCCTTTCAAGGTGGGTATTATTACACACATTCTACAGATGGGAATTAAGGCTCACAGAGGTTAAGTGTCTAGAGCAATTCCACACAACAAGTATAGTAAACAGGATTTAACCCCAGTTGTAGGCTTAGCTCAGAAACTAAATTTTTTTTTATTATATCACCTGCTTGTTAGGAATGGATAAAAAAGGACAAGATGTCTTATGCCCAATGTAGCAAGTAAGAATCTGAAGTTTTTATCTTCATAAATCAGAGCTGCCTATGAACTTACAGTCCAAAATAACAGAAAAAAAAGGAAAATAATCCAGCTGAGAGTTAGTAAGATGATCCACATACTATGACTTTTATATCATTGATATTTGATGCCACTAAGAAGATGTTTTTACTAATTATTTGAAATAATTGCTAGCATTCATTGAACACCTACTATGCACCAGACACTGTTCTAACCTTTACACATGTTTTATCTCACGTCATTTTATCTTCAGAACACTTCTATTAGGTAGATACCATTATTATCCCATTTTAAGATGAAGAATCTGAGGTTGAAAGAAGTTGGTATAATTTGCCCAAGGTCATGCCATTAATGAGTGGGAAGTTTCAGTCAAAGAACTTCCTCTCCTCAATCTGTTCATCTAGATGGAGAAGCAGCCTGGTGAAAATCAGTAGTGATCTTGAAGATTAGCTGGATCCTATTGGTCATCTGGGGTCAAAGATGACCTGGGCTGGGTACATCCAGCAACTTCACAGCTAAAAGGCTTTTTGTTTGCTCTTCTGTTCCCTGAACCATTTCTCTTTGGAAGGATCTGTACTTTTATAATCATAAAGACTTCAATGAAGCAAGGAGCAAGTACACGAAGCCATAGTTATGAACTCAGGTTATTTCCATTTGTACTTAAAAATATGCTGGGAAGTCATTGTTTCTCTTCGGCAGGGTGCATAAAATAAGCAAATGCCATGATAGAGAATGGATTAGATAATCTTATAATGACAACGGCTCTGTTCAACAAGCGTGCATCATTTCACTTAACAGGATCTAATAAGGCAGAGCAGTGAAGTTGCCAGGCTTCCCTGTGTCTGTAGCATTTCTAATATGCTATATAACACCAAATCTCTCTCCTGAGATCCTGTGGAAGGATGCATGATGGCAGAGCTCTTGTATGACATTCATCTTCATGAGTGAGCTGTTCCATCTCCTCTCATGAGCGGAGATAAATGTCAGAAGAGATCAGCCGTTGTGTATTACATGGCCACTATAAGCGCACAGCTTCCCTCCCTCTGCCCTTCAGCACCAGAATTACTTTAGACCAGAGCGGGGAGAGAATTCAAAAAGGTGTGTGGCTGTGCACATCAGAGGAAGAAGCAGACCACAGGAAACTAAATAAAAGAGAAACTAAAAGGGCCCTTACTTACTTTTACTAGAGGCAGGGAAAAATGAATCTGCCCATTTCTGTTCCTCCCTCTCGAGGGGCATTTTTTATTTTCCAGCCTAGTGGTCTTCAAGGTGGGGAAGAGCAAGGGGTAGAACAGAAGGGGTGGGAGGTGCTCCATGGGAGGGGCAGAGTGATCAACTGACCACAGGCAGAAAATATTAGAGTTTCTCCTTAAAATGATTATTATCTAGATAGTAAGAAAGAAATTAAGTCGTCTACTGTTTAATATGGGGACTGGCATGGCTGTCTCAATGCCAACCTAATGTGTCAAACCAGATGATGGTGCAGCAATCTTATCCACTCATCACTGTTATATTCCAGGGCTGGAGTATGAAAAACACATTATATCTGCTTCTACAGTTTTTATATGTTAGTTAAGCATTGATTGTTGCATAGGAGAGGTCTCCAAAGCGAGAAGTGGGAACAACTAGCTCCCTTCCTTTTTCTTTTGCTTTTAGCTTCCGGCAAGGTATTTAAGTCTACAGAAGCTTACTTTGATTTACAGATTGTATTACCTAAATTAAACTAAACATCACAAAATAGACAATTACTTTTTAAAAGAAAATCTTCTTAGAAGCCATCTATTGATGTTAAAATTAAATTGCAATCAAAACGACCAGAAAATGGCAGAATGGACATGGCCTACCCCTTACCCTTAATATTAGGTCTTTCTCAGTAATTCTCATTTTTGTTAAAATAATCTAATCAGATCTAGAAAGTTAAACAAAATTTCTCAAAATTACCAAAAAGACTATTTATAACTACATCTAATGGTGAACTCCACGGCAAAATTCTAGTGTGCCCTAAGCTACAAATAGCATAAAGATGTAACAATTAGGTAGACTATAAACTATTATTTGTTTCATCTTTCTCTCCTAATTTAAAACTCTTCATTCTTTGCATGCTTTCTTATATGCATAATATGTTAGTATAGTAACGCATATATACTTTTTTAAATGTATAAACTAATCTAGTAAGAACACATACAAATATATCTTATTGCTTAGTGGCGTATTGTCAAAATAGTTTGGAGACTTTTCATTTTATGACAATTGGCCCTCCAGAGTAGTCAGCCCACATCCTCAACTGCTCATCATTGCTGTCAACTTCAACTTCTGAAGGAAAATGCAAATGCAAATCCCATTTCTTCTGAGTTTCCTTTTTCCTTTCACCCTTCTAGAAACATACTCAGGTACCATGGCTCACAGTTGTCCCCACAATGAGCACCCTGGCATCCTCTTAAAACATGGCACCAAATCTGGGACTTTAACAGCACAACAGAAATAGAGCAGAGTTTCTAAAGATATATGGGAGATAAGGAAATAGGGAAGTAAAGTTCTCCCAAATTAATATACCAGAAATAATAAAGGCAGGAGAGAAGCAAAGAACTCTTGTAAAGCAAATCAACTCAAAGATCAGGATGGGTAAATAGGGAGAGAAATATTGTATAATCTAATGCATCATTTTACAATTGAGAGAGGTGTTCTAATTTGTGGGTGAATAGAAATTACACATATCTATCCTGTTGTTACATCATATTATTGGGAATATGTTAACACAACGTGGTGAATAATTATAAAACAAACTACATTACAATGTAGCAATCTTATCCATTCATCTCTGTTGTATTCATGGTTGGAATATGAAAAATTAATTACATTATACATTCATGGTTTTTTCTTATCCCTCTGTTGCTCTTTAATCACATAATAATTGTCTTGCTAATAGCTCTAAAAGCTATCAGAATTGGTTCTCCTTAGGTCAAGGACTGTACTTTTGAAAGTGTGACTTCTTCCTTCTTTTGGGAAATACGTGATCCCTTTAGCCTTCTTATTCCCCAATTCCAAGAGGAGTATCCTCCAACGGGACATTTATACATCCCACTAGGAAATAATGCAAAATGTTATGTTTGTCCAATCTATTACTAACTTTCGGGTCCAAGCCAGCTCTAAGCTGGGTCTTTCACATTTACTGAGAATAACTATTTTCAGAGAAAACTAAAACTCATTCTTGACACACCAAGGTCCAAAAGTAGGTTTTCATATTTTTTTTTTTTCTGCAGTTGCAGACTATCACCTTGAGGTGATGTTTAATCTAAATCTCTCTGAACCATAAGAAAGGCCCTGAGAGTCTTAAGATAGGTGAGCCAGAGAGTAGTTGCCATTTAGGTGAATGGAAAACCAACAAAGTCATAATATTGTGCAATTTTTCTAAAGGATATAAAAAAATCCTCTTTACATTCATATCCTAATAGATCAGGGATTGAATACCTCCAACTCTTTTATTACAGACTGCTAGTCAGCCTGGCTCTGTGTCTTGTAGACTATCATTATCTCCATGGTGATTTTTGCCTTTGTATCTGATACAGCAACAAGATTCTTGACCTTTCCCATCTATCAATACTCCTATCCTCAAAGTCTCAAAAGCCAAGAGGCATAAGGGTATAAACTCTGTTTCCTTTCCATAGTGACAGCTATCCTAAACTCCAGAATGTCTGATCATACTTTTTTAGATGGCTCTAGTAATTTCAGAGAGAGATGAAACTTACTTTATTTAAGAAAGTAAGTACTAGCCTCTCAGTTTTTATAAGAAATTAGCACTGAACTAATAATTAATTATATATATATATATATATATATATATATTCTTCCTCTCATAGCAATTCCTATCTTTATTTTCTTATAAATTTGAATTTTATTTTTCATCTGAAGAAAATATACACATAAGCAATCTAGATGTCTGGAATGCATTTCTTTCATCAAAATATATGGACAATTTAAAGTTCATTGTAACTTTGCAGGATAAACTGATGAAACTGGAGACTGATCAAGGATTGAAGATGAATTTTGAAACTCCTCCCTCTTTTATTTTTTTCCACAAAATTACCTTGCTATGGGGAGGAGTTACATATGTGTAATCGTCACATATTCACCCTCCTGTACTTTGGAAAACTAAACCACGGGGCAGATAGAAACAGGATAGAACATCTCAGACATTTCACTCTCTGGGTTCAGCGGAAATAAGTAAAGAACTAAGGCTTGACACACTAATTACAGGTAGAATCTCTACGACTTCTAATATCTGACAACAAGATTTAAAAGTTTTAATGTGTTTAAATGAAGATAAACTCTTTCAGCAAATCAAAAGGTATTTCTCGAGGTCTACTGTGGGTGCCAGTGAATATGCTTATACTTCTGAAGAGCAGGACATTGGCCATTAGGACAGAGTGACAAAAAATTTATCAGACAAGCACAGATTGCTAATGTTTCTAAGATCAATATGGAAAAGTGGGAAATTGAGAGAAATTACAGGACAGAGAAAAGGAAGCTAATAGCGCTCTAACTTACTTGTAGTAACATATTTCATAGCCTGTCCGTATCCAGGTGGGTCTGCCAAGAAGGGCCTCTTTCACGGAATACAGGGTGGGCTGCATCCCTACACAAAATCAGAAAAGGAATTAATCTTTACATGAGGGAAAGAGAGTTGTTCTGGGCCAAATAATGATCCTCAAAGATACATAGGTCTTAATCCCTGGAAACTGTGACTGTTAACTGTATATGGTCAAAGAGACTTTGCAGATACGATTAAGTTTAGGATATTGAGATGGGGTGATTATCCTGGTGAGCCCTAAATGCAATCACAAATATCCTTTGTGATTGAGGTAGAGGGAGGTTTGACTATAGAAGAGATGCAATGTGGCCAGGCATGGTGGCTCATGCCTGTAATCCCAGCACTTTTGGAAGGCTGAGGCTGGCAAATCATGAGGTCAGGAGATCAAGACTATCCTGGCTAGCATGGTGAAACCCCATCTCTACTAAAAATACAAAAAATTAGCTGGGCATGGTGGCACGCACCTGTAATCCCAGCTACTTGAGTGGCTGAGGCAGGAGAATTGCTTGAACCTGGGATGCAGAGGTTGCAGTGAGCAGAGATTGCACCACTGCACTCCAGCCTAGGTGACAGAGCTAGACGCTGTCTCACAAAAATTAGAAATTAAAAAAAAGAGAGAGATGCAATATGACTGAAGCAGAGAGAGATTTGAAGATGCAACACTGCTAGCTTTGAGGATGCAAGAATGGGCCATCAGCCAAGGAATGCAGGGAATGTTACTCTAGAAGCTGGGAAAGGAAAGAAAATGGAGTTTCCCCTGGAATCTCCAGAGGAAACATGGTTCTCCCAACAGCTTGACTTCAGCTCAGAGAAACTGATTTTGGACTTCTGAACCCCAGAACTGTAAGAGAACAGATCTGTCTTGTTTAAAACCACCGAGTTTGTGACAATTTGTTACAACAGCCATACAAAGTGAATATAAATATCAAGGTTCATATTTTCTCTTCTCATACCCACAATAATCTGTTTAGTCACTACAAAATAGAGGCAGTATCCCGCACTTGGCCCTAGACACTGGGAATACTTATTCCTCATTCAAAGTCACCCAGTAAATTAGTATTTGTATGCAGAATTTCCACTACTTGAAACATTCAAAATAAATACAGGCTGCTCATCAGCCTTTCTCTCTTGAATATCTCCTCCAAAATGGCCACGAGTATTCAGGAGAATTTAAACTTCTTCAAGAGCTTTCTAAGAATGTAAATCAGTGTTGTGCAATTAAATTTTGTTGTTCCTCTATCTTGCAGGAAAAAAAGCAGATCAAAGCATTTGCTCCTATGGGACTTAGGAGATGGAGAGAAGGAATAAATGAGAGGGCTTACCAACCTCAAAAGATTCAAGGTAGAGTGAGGGAATCCAGAAGAAGTGGATGTCATGTGTGGCAGAGTGAGGATGCCCAGCCTCCCCTCTAAAGTAGCAATGTGCCACTGAGGGCCACTGCCTGCCTTGCTGCATCTGGCAACCCAAAACTCCGCCCAACTTCAAACCCTCTGAACCCAAGCAAGGCTCTTTGAATCCAAACAGTCAAGAAATGTCATTTCTGGCATGTTCCAGAAAGCTCCTAGAGTTCATACCATAATTAAACTGGCTGTTAGGCTTCTCGCAGTTGATGATGTTGAAGTGGTAAGGGACGGCCGCCTGCATACCGCTCACTTTGAAATAGAACCACTGCTGGTGCTGGGTGCTGTTTACATCCACGTTGAGCAGCAAGTCATACTCAAACCTGCAGATCAGAAGCAAGACTGGAGGGTTATCTGGAAAGCCTTTAAGATAAACTTCAGACACTGAGAATCTACATGTTTCAGTTTCTGGGTTATAGATCTAAAACCCAGGATCTCAGCTCACTGGTAAGTTATACTTATCATCCTGATACCACAATACTGGGTACAGATTTTGGAAATTCGTGGAGGTGAGAGGGCTTCCTAGTATTATAAGAGTCAATTACGCAATAGTGCATATTTTTAATTTTTTAAATTATTATAGATACACAATAGTTGTATTTATTTACGGGGTACATGTGATATTTTAATACAATAATACAATGTGTAATGATCAAATCAGGGTAATTGAAATATCTATCACCTAAGCATTTAACACTTTTTTGTGTTAAGAAATTCCAGTTCTAGTCTTTTTACTATTTTGAAATATTAGTATTAGCATATCTTTTTATTAAACTATAATGAAGTTTATATCTAACTAGAAAAAATGCAAATGTGTCATATACCAGAGAAAATTCAACCACATCTGTTTGGATATGCCATTACTATTTGATGATCAACATTATTTTGAGCCTCAATTTCCACATATGGAAAATGAAAGTGTCTAAACTTGCAGTGCTGTTTATAAAAATCAAATAACCTAGTAAATATAAATCCCCCAACAAAACAACAAACATGAATTAGGCTAGCAATGCAGGGGTTGTTGCATTTTCATTGTGATATAACTCCCATGCTATAAAATACACACATCTTAAATATACAGCTCAATGAATTTATCTACATCTGAAACCACTTGTGTGACTACTACCCAGATATAGGACATTTCCAGCACCCCAGGAGGCCCTCAGCAATCCTCTCCCCATCACTATGTCTCCAAAGGTTATTATTTTTCTGATCTCTAGCAACAGAACTAGCAATGCAGTTTTGACTTAAACATTATCAGGATATTTTATTTTTAAAAATATTGTTTCATTCTCTTGGTATTCTCTTTGAGTTGCTTTTATGAAAAGTAAAATGATTTTGTCCCAATCCATTCATACTCTCCCACACTGGACCCCTGGTAAATGGCATTGTATGAGATTTATGAAAGGCTAGAGCTTGGTATAAGACAGATGAGAGCAGAGTAGAGCTCTCTGATGGAGTCTAGTCCTCACACTGTCACTGTGGGCACCACACTCTAACCACTGGGCTCACCATACAACACATGATGTGTAATCCATGGAGTGGCACTCACAAGAACAATTTTGGAAAGGCTATGACCCTCAAATTGTCTGCTATTCCCACAGTGCTCTCTCCAAAAAGTAATCATAAAAATTCCTTACCCAATAGTAGGTTTGTTTACTGTTACTTGACTCTATTACCCTGACCATAACTGATGAGTTTAGGATTTTACACTCTGGTCCAAGGGAAATGGATAGAGAAAAAGACCTGAGCTGGGCCAGCAGCTTAGCCACATCCTGATCTGATAAGTATTCCACCAGGAGACTCATAATCAGGTCTCCTCTCCTGGATCCCTTGAACATGACATCTGGAGAGAAGAAATAGTAAAAGCAGGAGCCACAGGAAGAAGTGGAAACTAAGCCAACAACACAAAGAAGGCTGATAAACAGTCTTGACATGATTGTCTTTCCTGTCTTCAGCCTGATTAGTTAAACTCATCTCTGTTTTATATGTTGGGCTTTCTTGAAATATTTTATGTGCAAAAAAAAGATCACCCTTTACCTCCCCCAAAAAGGAAAAACTTCAAAAATGAATCCTCAGGTGAATATAAAGGAGGTCTCAGCTATACTGAATTCCGAGCTCCAACCATGACGAATATGCATCCCTGAGAAAGAACGGATGTTGACTAAGGGCTGATCATGTACCAGGTACTACTCTAAGAGCTTTAAGTGTATTAGTCAGCTCTCATGAAATCCCTAAGAAGTAGGTGTAATTATTGTTCTCATTTTGTGAGTCAGGAAATAAAGGCATGGAGTGAGTTAGGAAACTTGCTCAGTCTCCTGGTTGGAAGGTGATGAAGTTACCCCGGCACTCTGATTCTGATGTCTGTCTATGGCCACCACACCATTATCTGTTCTGGACTGTTTTTTCAGAAGTTCACCTATAGAAGATGAATCATATATCTTGCCTTTTGGTATAAGGGAAATATATCCACATTGCTATAATAGAAAGAATTTTAACATAGTGAGAACTGCAGTCTCTTCTGACACTGAAAAAGAAGTAAAATTCATGTGTGTTTTATTTCCTTTCTTTTAGTTTTTACAGCCCTAGACTTTCCTTGGCTAGGATATCCTTTTCTACTGAGGGCTCATCTGTAGGTTCTGCTAGAGAGGCATGGTACTGCATCTTCCCTTGAATGCAGGATGGTTCACCTCTCTCTGGGAAGCTCATGATTTTTGCCACCTAAGTACACAGGAATGAGAGCAACAGGCATGGAGAAGTGCAGGAATAGCAAGCCCATGTACTCTTCCGGGTCAGCAGAATCAGCCTCGGCATCAAGTATAAACATCCCAGTCAAAGTGCTCTCACACCCAAATAAGGACCCATTATTTGAAACACAAGACACATTAATAACAGTTCACCTCTACTGAATGACTCACTTAGCTATGGTGTCAGTGATTCCCCTAGTGGTGTACTGGTAAATGTTTAACAAATGACTCCCTGAGAGGAAAAACCTTCCCTTGTACTGTTTGCCAATTTGTAAGGTATAAATACTCCCACCATGACTGATTTCAAGCCACCAATGTGAGGTCACTGAACAGAGCATGGAGAAGAGACAATCACAGCTTGCTCTTACGAACTGCCAGGAGATACCCACTGTGGTTTTCCTTACTTACTCACGCACTTGGATGGCTTTGCGAAGATTTCCTGACTCAAATTTAGAGAAGAACTGTAAACAATTGGAAGCATTGTCTTGCAAAGGCCTACAATGAAATAAGGAACATGTGAACATATGTGTTATCACTACTCTTTGAAAACTGTGATGATTTTTTTTTTTCATTATTTATTATTATTTTTGAGATGGAGCCTTACTCTGTCATCCAGGCTGGAGTGCAGTAGCACCATCTCGGCTCACTCCAACCTCCGCCTCCCAGGTTCAAGCGGTTCTCCTGCCTCAGTCTCCCGAGTAGCTGGGACTACCGGCACCCGCCACCATGCCCAGCTAATTTTTTGTATTTTTAGTACAGATAGGGTTTCACAGTGTTAGCTAGGATGGTCTCGGTTCTGAACTCATGATCCGCCTGCCTCAACCTCCCAAAGTGCTGGGATTACAGGCGTGAGATACCACGCCTGGCCGATGATTCTTAAAGGTAAACTTTTTCTTATAGATCTTTAACCTGAATTTTCATCATGCTATTTTAGGAGGAGGAGTGGATTATTAACAGGAAACATGTCCATTCTCATGCCATTATCAGAATTTTTCATGCCCCGCATTCCCCAGATGCACAAGACTACCTACCAAGGCTCATCTAAACTGAAGACAACTTTATTTATAACATCACGTGGCTGGATGAGCCTTCGAATATCCTCAAATATCCTGATCCTGAAAAAGAAAATTGAAAACATTTTAAGGGTCAGCCTTCTCTCCCTAGCTCACTCATCCTATGATCACCTGGGAAGAACTTTGGGGGTCATCAGAGAAATACAGAAGCACAGAGAAGTTTAACAACACCTCAACCTTGAGCTCAGAGAGTGGAAATAGCCCTGCCCTCCTTCTTTCTCTTTCTTTATCAAAAAATAAAACTGCATGAGAAGTAGGAATGTAGGAAGTAGTGATGTTAGATTTCAGTTAGAGAATTCTTGGCTTAAAGAATTTTATCGAAAGCACTTGCGTTGGGGAACTTTGGAACTTTTCTAGCTGTGGGAATAAGAGGGTAGTTTGCACTGAGAAAGTTTTGAGGAAGACATTAGGACTATTAGCTGCCAGCATCTTCAAGGTTTGGTAGACTCCAATAAGCCTGTGTGCCCTTGTACAATTTATATTCCTTGGGCTCTGTCTGCTCCAGTAGGCTAAGGTCAGTCTTCTAAGAAACACCAAAATCTGGGATATTTAACTAAGAGAGAGAAAGAAAGCTTAGGAGGTCTTTCAGATTACCTTCCTGAATTTCCAGTCCAGTTCACAGGGGAGGTGTGAGAGAAGGGTGAAGAAAAGTAGACGTGAGGCCTGGACTCAGAGGGAAGATGTCCTATGCAGGGATAAGATGGTGCTAGAACAGCCCTTGTGATCTGTTTCTCAAAAACATGAGCAAGACAGATAAAGTGTAGGGGGTAGGGTTGGATATGTCAGCCAGGACCCCAGGTGGGAGCAGTTTGGGAGATTTACCATTAAGAGAATAATTTACCAATGACGTGAATAATAAGAAAACTTTCTGGTCTGCCCACTTTGCTCCACTGACTTGGTATGTGCATACAGATTTTTTCAAGAAAAATAATGTTTTCTTGCCTTTAGCAGTTTTCATTTTAATCTCAATATGCTGAGCCATGGGTAAAGCTCCCTTTCCTGCCTTCTGGGAATAATCTATCATCCAGTGTTTCTTCCCAGGAGAATGTCTTTTCCATCCTCTCCTCTGTGAAGCAGCAAAACTATTCTCTGAACTAAGCCAGGGTATATAATACCTGGGGCTCCTCCCTTCTATTAGCAAGATATCCCATACCAATTTGTAGGAAGCAAGAAAAGAGATCCCAAATAATCAGTTCTTGATTTTTCTGAAAACCTACTTTTGAGGAAGGAGCCCGGTATTTGGGGAAACTAGATGATCTTTCTTTGTGATAGTGGTTTGCAATGGAGATAGGATAAGGAGTTGTATTAGAATTACTCAAGGAATTTTTCATCAGAAAATACATGCCTACAACTACCCCATACTTGACTGTGAAATGTCCTTGCAGGAAGGAAAGTTTGTGTGTTTGGTTAGTTTGCCAACAGGCTTTAACATGTTCCTGATTAATGCTCACTTTCCTATAGATAGTAGAAGTATCTGTATAAACCATTTACTTATAAAATTATCAAAGAACAGAAAAAAAAAAAAGAGCTCCCAAGTCAGTAGCGCCATCACCTTTGGACTCCACATTTGCGTTCCAACATAGGCTGAGTGGTGGGAGGGGGACAGTGTCCCCAGACATCAGGAAATGCCACCATCTTGAAGTCCACCACAGAGCTGGTTCTTCTGGCTTTGGCCATATAAAGATAGGGATCGTGGAAAGGGACACACTTCAGATGTGTCTGCAGAAGCTTATCTATTACTTCAACAGCCTCTCCAGTCCTAGTGGAATTAGGAAAGGAGGCACTCATCCTTGGGCAGAAAATTGCATCTATGTCCCAGGCATCTGCTTTCAGGGAAGCCTGAATGTCAGGGATTTCACTTTCAGAAGAATCTCTCCCGAAACTATTGGATTGCACATTTTGGTACAGGTTCACTCCAGGCTTTCTTTTGGAGCCTAGATGCACAGTGGACCTTTGTGTCTTCACCATGCACAGAAGGGAACTCCGGACAGAGTCTTCCCTTTCTTGTCCACAGGAGCTTTGGTCCTTGTTGTAGCAGTGCTGCTTTGAGGAGGCAGCAGTCAGAATGTGGTGGTGATTCGCATACTGAGTCTTTTCAGAGTTCAAATCACCTCCAGGTTTGGACTCCAGTTCCTTCATGTTCAAAATGGAATAGAATATGTTAGTGTGTCCTTCCAGGTAGAGAATACAATTTGATCCCTGTCCTTACTCTCTGGGCACAGAGCTAAGCATAAATCCTATGAACCTGGAAGCTTTCACCAAGGTCAACTAAGAAAGACTAACCTTCAAGGTCAAATAAATGACAGAATCATAGAAACTCATGTTTGGAAGGGCCTTTTGATGGGTCTAGTCCAACGCTAAACAGTATTTGAATGTCTTCTTCAAGACCCCCACTAAATTACAATCTGGTTGAAAAACCGTATTTATGGGGTCTCACTGCACCCCAAGGCAGTGCCTTTCACTTTAGGATAATTCTGTTTATTTGAAATAAATGTTTATACTAAACTGAAATTTCCTTCCCTGAAACTGTTATCACTGATCGCCTTCTGCTTTCTGAAGTCAAATAGAATATATTAACTCCCTTCTGTACACATGACTTAGCTTATACCCTTAAATTCAGCCAAATTCATGATTTATTACTAAGAGTCATAAGAAAATAATGGAGATCAAAAAGCAGTTCTAAAATATTGATGGCAGCAACAGTGGCAGCAGCAACTAGGCACAGAATTAGCATCACCAGGTCTAACATTCCCAATTTGTTTCTACTAACAAAGAAAGCCTGAAGTCAGGATGTCCACCTTCAAAAAGCCATCTAGGACAACAGTCCCACTTGGCACAAGAACAATTAAATCATCATGAATTTTTATTTGCTTTTTCAGTGCGTGGGGGCAAGGCACCCTGCCCAACAGACAATAGGTAGTGATATGTACCTTCATGCTACAGTCATGCATTACTTAACAATGCAGGATGTTCTGAGAAAGGCATCATCAGGTGATTTCATCATTGTATGAACATCATAGGGTGTGCTTACACAAACTTAGATGGCATAGCCTACTGCAAACCTAGGCTGTATGGTGTAGCCTATTGCTCCCAGGCTACAAATCTGTACAGCATGTTACTGTACTGAACACTTTAGGCAATAGGAACACAATGGCATTTGCGTGTCTAAACATAAAAAGTTGCAGTGAAAACACAGTCTTATAATCTTATGGGACCATCGTGGAATACGCTGGCTGTCATCAATGGAAATGTCATCAGGCAGCTCATGACTGTGTATCCATCCTAAGTGTAGGGTGTCAGATTGAGGACCCCTTGCATACATTCTAAATTTTTCCCATATTTGCCACCTTTTCCCATTTTTGTTTAACATTCTGCTCTTCTCTAAGGAAGAGGCCAGAAGCAGATGGCTAATGATGAGCAATGCTTTCCATCTGGATACCCTGGTTTGGCCTCCCAGGGTCTGCAAAGAATCCATCATGCATCGTCAAAGATCAGAACCACAGCGTATGTCCTACCTCAAAGCTATAGGAGAGCTCAAGACACATCGCCTCATATTGCATCAGTTCCTCTTCAGGTCGGTCAAGACCAGGTTTGGAACTTAGCTTGTTCACATCTGTTTCCAAGTCATCATCCTACATGGAATAGTCATAGAAGAGATCACAATCAGGAAATCCACCATGAGAAGCATCAAGATAAGATATGTATGTGCTTCTTCAGAATCTTAGGACGTGGTTTTCTTGCCTCCAAATTATAGCACTAGCCTATCCAGTGAAAAATTTGTTATGCTGGATTGTATTTTTAAAATAAAAAGAAAGAAGATAAACAACTTGTCTCAGCATTTATGTCAGTATTTGTCAACCTTCATCAGAAATAAAAATTTGTATGAGATAAACTACATAATCAATAAAACATATTATAAAAGGAATTCTTTATCTCATTGCCAATATCATCAACATCATTGTAATTATTGTCCCTCTTTATCTATCTTTGACATTTAGGTTTAGTCAATCTTTTCACAAACATTTAATCAGCACCAACTGTGAGCAGGTACTCTTCTAGGTACTGAAGTTTCAGTCACAATGGAACAGACAAACATCCATGCTTCCACGGTTATTTGCCTTTTAGCGAGAGAAGAAAAACAGTACAGAAGAAAGCAAACAAATGAATACGTTAATTTCCAACAGTTATAACTCCCCTTGAAATGATAAAAGAGAGTGATGTGACTAAGATTGGGGAATGGGAGGCCGTTTGGATTGGGAGATCTCAGGAGGACTCATAAGGAGGTAATGTTTTAGCTGAGACCTAAATGGCAAAAAAAAAAAATAAAAATAAAAATAAAAAAAAAAAAAAAAAAAAAAAGCCAGCTATGCACAGGCCTAGCAGTGAATTATTAAAGAAGGAAAAACTTCAATTTGTTTACAGAAAGAAGGTGGCTGATGCATACAGAATAAGAGGAAGATTGCAGGAGATGAGATTTGAGAAGTAGGCAGGAGAGAAATTATATCAATCCTTACAAGACATGGGGAGGAGCTGGTAGTCTCCTACTACATCTTTATCCTTTTGTACATTTAAAAATTTACCAAGCCACCACGAGTCTTTTATTTATTGGATTGAATAATCCCAGGCACTTTATTTTTGATAGATCATCATTTCAAAACAATTTAATGATAATGGTGACTCTCCTCTGAATACTTCTGTGTTTTCCAAGGGTTGTAGGGTCTACAGAGAAAAGGCACCAGGTATCAACCAGCCTAGTCTCTTTTTCTTTCCGTATCCTAGATTAAGTTTCCTTAGTGAAATAGAGGGAAAAAAAATACCATATGTTTTACAAGTATATTTCATTAGTTAAGGAAAAACCTGGCAGTCCTGAAAGGTTAAATCCAATAAACATAGAAAATAAATGTTTGTATTCCTGATCCAAGGGGAACAAAATGCAATGTTCTATCTGTTTCACAATTTTTCTCCAAACTTCAAATTAAAAGAAAAGTAATTCCCATGAGTTTCATGTAATGATATTTTCAGGTACAGTATACACCATGACTAACTCCATGGCCACCACTCTTGTGCTTTGCGGCTTCATCCATCAATTCCCACTTGTCTCCACCCACTCCGCTGCAACCTCAGCCATGGCCCAGGGTGGCACTAATGGAACCACCACCTGGAAGGCCATTGGGATGAATGTCCACAACAGCGAGTAAGGTTGTGCTCCAACTGGTGCATCTGAAGGGAGGAGAGTCATGCAACCCATGAGCTGTAACCTAATTCATTCCACATGTGACTAGGCAATCCACTTAGCCTTAGAGCAGGGGTTAATAAACTATGGCCCACTGGTTGTTTTTGTCAATAAAGTTTTATTGGAACAGAGCCACACCCATTCATTTGGTCATGGCTGTTTTCTCAGTGCAACAGCAAAGTTCAATAGTTGTGACAGAGACCATTTCTGCCTTCAAAGTTCTGGAGCTTAGTCTCTGAGAACCAGGCACTCAGCCAGGTTGCCACCTCCTTTTGTATTTCTTATAAATGGCATTTGTTCTTATCTGGAGGTGGCCTGCTTCTGTGTCCTCACAGCAGCCCAGGCAATCCTTTACCAACTAGGATTCTGCTACCCACCTAATCCAGGTAATGCTTTCTGGCTCTTGTTCCATAGGTTGGAGTTCTTGGACATTGTCTTTTGGCTGCCTCAAACTTGAGTTCACCACTCCATTGAAGGTGGTGATTTGAACACTTAATAAGGACAAACTCCAAGTTCACTAGACTGCAAACTCTTTGAAGATAAAAACTATGTCTTATCTGTTTGTGCTTCATATTAACATCCCCAAGAATTTAGCATGTTGCATATGGATTATACCCAATAAAGCACTTGAAAGAAATAAAAAATGAAAAAGAAAGGAAAGGAAGGAAGAAGGAACGGAGAGCTTGAATTTACTCTGTTTATCATCCTCTTCTTCAGAGTTTTGCAGAATCTAATGCTTGTGTATGTGAAGACAGCCCACATCTACTACATTGACCTTGGCAGTTTTCAATCAAATCACGGCACCCTACTTTCCACTCTCATAAAAGATCCTCTTAATCATTCTTTCTAAGAGGCTGGTCCCAATTATTACCTAAGATTGTCAAATGGGAAGGCCACAGGTTAAAGGCCTGCGTCAGTGCTGTGGCCAGAAATAAAATATGCCTGACTTCTTGTTCACGCCTCTGGCAGCAAATGCTGCTGGTTTCCCCAGGGAAAATCCAGTTTTCTGGAGCAGTTTCCTTGCTCTTGCTGTGCCTCTGAATCAAGCCCTAACTCTCATGCTCCTCTCCTTCTCTACAACTCATCTTCATGCTGACTTCTCATCTTCTTGCCTTGGCTTTAAGTCTTTTGATGATTAGTTTTCAAGCTCTTACCAATTTGTCTTGTGCTTCTTTGCCAGTTGAGTTTATTTATTTGTTTAGGATTCTCTCTACCCCACCCCTCCACCCTCTGCAGAGCGTGGGCCAAGGGAAGTATCTGAACGCCCTCCCTCCCATACTGTGGGAAGTCAGGCACTATCGTGCACCCAGTCCCTCCCCATCAGATACATGAAGCGAGTGACACTCTGCATCAGACATTCAGTTATCAAAGAGCAAGAAAGAGGGGAGGGGAAAGTGACATTGATGAATGACTGCAGCAGCACAGTATTATTCAAATAATTTAGTACGTACTCCATAGGCCTGCACCACCAAGCCACAGCAAAGATCCAAATTGCTACTGATGACTTCAGAAATGATTCTACTTATCAACAACACCCAGAGAACACCAGACTGTCAATAGCAGTCTAAACCTACAGATGTAGCTTAAGAGGTAGTCCCTGTATGTCTGCTACTACCATCAGCAAGGTGAGTGATTATCATGACAGAGAACTTAAAAGCCTCTTTCTTTCTAAACAGATAGGAAAGAAGGAGAGAAAGAAAAGGAGGGAAAATTTTTGATTTTTTAAATTTGAGTTTCATCCCCAAGAAATGTCATAAAAGGCAGCATTGATTTTAATTTAATGAGTCTTATTTTACGGACGACAAAATTAAGAAACTGTAACTTAAAGGAATTTGTCAAAGTCCATGTCCACCAACAGAAATGGAGAGAGAATTATAATTCACAGACAAATTCTTATTCTAGAGCAGTGATCCTCAACTAGGGGTGATTTTGGCAAGTCTTAGAGATATTTTTGGTTCATACTTGGAGGGTAACGAGGTGGGTACTACTGATATCCAGTGGGTAGAGGTCAGGGATGCTGCTAAACATCCTACAATGTACAAGGCAGCCTCCCACAACCAAGAAGTATCCAATCTAAATGCCAACAGTGCCAAGGTCTAGAAACCTTGTTGTAGAAAAACAGTAGTAAACTATGTCCCACTGCTTATTTTTGTAAATGAAGATTGTTTGGAGGTTGGGCACAGTGGCTCATGCCTGTAGCACTTTAGGAGGCTGAAGTGGGCAGATTGCAAGGTCAAGAGTTCGAGATCAGCCTGGCCAATATGGTGAAACCCTGTCTCTATTAAAAATACAAAAATTAGCTGGGTGTGGTGGTAGGCATCTGTAGTCCCAGCTACTCGGGAGGCTGAAGTTGGTGAATTGCTTGGACCCAGGAGACGGAGGTTGCAGTGAGCCAAGATCACACCACTGCACTCCAGCCTGGTGACAGAGTGAGACTCCATCTCAAAAACAAAACAAAACAAAAAAAAACTTCTTGGAACACAGCCATGCCCATTTGTTTACAAATTGTCTATAGCTGTTTTGTGCTACAACGGTAAAGTTGGGTAGTTGTGACAAAGACTGTATGGTCCACAAAGCCTAAAATAATTACTATTGGACCTTTTATAGGAAGTTCACCAACCTCTGTTCTATAGAATAGGCCTTTTTGGGAGGGGGACCAAAGAGCAACACTTCTCTGCTGGCCAGGTTGTGTACTGTGCAACTTAAGGGAAAACAATTCAGAGTCTGATGTCAATGGACTTGTACGACGCAGCAGCCCTGTGCAGAAAGGATAAGAAGAGTGACTTATGAAGACAGGTGAGATCTACTAGAAAGCTTCCTGGAAAATCTTTCTAGTGTCTTAAATGATCTTATTAAATATACCAACTCCAAGTATTGTGTACCTAAAGCTCATCTGAATAAAGTATTGGTGACTTCATAATGTATAGGATAGCCTCTGACTTTACAATGAGGCATTGTACCGGACCTACCAAGATGAAAATGACAACTGGGAAATCAATAACAGCAGCTGTCATTTATTGAGCATCACTACCACTGGAGTGGCAGTACTAAAGTCAGTTCTTAAAATTTACACTGGGCTTGGGCAAACATAGGAAGTGATGTTTTTCTGTGCATGATGTGACTATGGACATCATTAGAAGCATGAGCTGGTGTACCTACTTCCACTTTCCCATCTTCAGTATCAGAGTCTTTGTCCACCTCGTCATCGCCGTCATCTTCAACATCCTCTGGACGGGGAAAAAGAGGTGAAATAAGTGAGGTCTCCCCTTTGCCTGGGATTTAAAATTTAGATGTTCACCACACAGTGGTTCTTTCTTCTTCCTCTCTCAAATAAGGGGCCCAATATTAATTGCACAATATTCCACCACACACGAATGCTTATTAGTCAGTACAAATGGTGTGCACGTAGGTATGTTGGGGCACTAAGTCATAAAGTTTAAACAGTTATCCCACATTGAATGCAAAATAAGTGCAGAAAAAATGACACATGAATACCATTCTGGATTCTCCCATGAAAGTCAGAGGTATTTATGCAACTAGCATAGCCAAAGTTTAGAGATCACACACGTACAAAATGTGTTATAACCTAAACATCACCTTGATTGAGCCCCTAATTTTTTGATTGAGAAAGTTATTTAAAACAAAATCCATAGTGGCAAAATTACGCCTATAGAAAATCTGTTCTTACTAGGATCTTTTGACAGGAAGATCTTCCTAGAGATTAAATAATAATACTTTCAAATATTCCAATATGTCTAGCCTGCAGTTGTAAATAACAAGAGTTTTATTTTAATTTCATCCTCAGGGCAAACTAATTCCACAATCGGTCAGTATGCTGCAGAGATTCGATCATGGGATTCTGAATAGACTTTTTTTTTATTAGCTGAGATTACTGTACAGGCATTTGATAGCTACTAGGCAAAGCAGAAACAGTTAATAATGAAGAACAAAATAAGTGAGTTTGGTATTTTCTCACCCTGTTTATGAAAATCAAAACTGCTTTTTCATATATGTCTCTAATTAGCTTAATAGACAATTATGGTTGACCTATGAAACAACTAATTCTATTTTCATACACTTTCCTGGGAGACATTGTCAAAATGCAAAAATTCATCTTAAACGTCATAGTTACCCACTTATTTTACCTTCAGGTAGGTCACATGGAAGTTCAGTGGCGATGCGCCCAGGGACCGGGAAGGCATAGGCACTGCTGGCTGTGACCAAGGGAAGTGGACTCTTAGGGTAGCACTGCCTCAGGATCTGAAGCACCACAGAGATGACGGGTTCCATGCTCTTGTCATCCAGGCAGTTCTGAGCAAAGGGAAGATTATATCAGACGCCAGCATCTGGGCACAGTCACCTAGCTGTAACACAGCTAATAGCACTCTCCTAGCTGTAACACAGCACGGCCTCCTAGCTGTATTTCAGCTAATGAATTATACACATGGACAGACCGTAAACAGCCTTAATGTAGAATGTCAAATTTGAACATTCCAACATAGAATTTTGTCTAATGTAGAATCTGTACTTTTCTGTCTCTTGCTCATTTCATACATCATTGCAATGAATTCAGTCTGAATATAGACTTAAAATTCATTCAAGGGATGCTGCGCCTAAGGCAAGACATTGCTCAGGATAGCTGGGGGAAGAGGAGGCTGGTGTCTTTTCTCAGCCACCCATGTGTCACTGTGAATTATTGCCTACGTTAGGGAATGAGCAGCTGAATTGATGGAAGTCTTGCTTTTCTCTTTCAGCTTTCTTCTGCAGAGAAAAACATTTTTTATAAGAGATAAAATATGAAATCAAAGGGAACGACTAAGTGAATCCCAAGTACCTAAATTAAATTACATGTCTCTTCTCAAAGCCTACAGTGTTGATCCCTCTTGGTACCTTCCCAAATCAGAGAAAAATTGGGTTTGCAGATGTAACATTTTGATACTGATGGAACATGACAAGACCCTTCTTTTCAGACACTGTGAAAAATGTAAGAACAAGTTCACTAAATTGAGAGACAGAGAGTTGAGTATAGTTCAGTATCTCTTTGGCAAAAACACAACCATTTTCTTCAGTATCTTTGTAAATGTTTTGTCTACTGACTTGGTACAGGAAGATGACTTGTGGGGTCCTCCATTTTGCTATTCCTAAGGGGTACAGCAAGCTCTGAGGCCAATGAGTCACAGAAGTGGAGATGGTGGATGCCAGGTACCCACCACAGGGCAGTGTGAATGTCTGTGGTGCTGCTGAACTATGGCATATCCAGACTCAACATTACAGGTACTTCCATGTGAAAGAACATGGAGGACAAAAAAGTAATAAAAATGTATCCATGAATTTAAGCTACCCAAATGACTCCAAAATATAAGTAAGCCAACTTTCTTTTTTTTTTTTTAGACAGAGTCTCACTCTGTCACCCAGGCTGGAGTGTACTGGCACGATCTCAGCTCACAGCAACCTCCACCTCCCGGGTTCAAGCAATTCTCCCGCCAGTCTCCCGAGAAGCTGGGATTACAGATGCTTGCTACCATGCCAGCTAATGTTTGTATTTTTAATAGAGATGGGGTTTCACCACATTGCTCAGGCTTGTCTCAAACCCCTGACCTCAGGTGATCCACCTGCCTCAGTCTCCCAAAGTGCTGGGATTACAGGCATGAGCCCCCGCGCCCAGCCTTAAGTAAGCCAACTTTCAAAATGAAATGTGTTAATGCAATCAAGAATGCTCTCTCCCCTTCAGTGTGTGCCAGTCATACCCATCAGGTGTCCTGAATCAACAGCCTCAGAATACACAGCAGGAAATACTCTTGGTGGAAAATGAATTAGTTTTGGCTAATTCATTATGGAGGCTAATGAACAGTTGAAGCTATTTCACCCGTTGGTCTGATCAAATGGTCTCAAGTGTTTCATGAAAAGTATTAGGAATGGGAAGAAAATAAAACAAAGTCTGAAGGAGGAAGCGACAAGGTGAAAGAGATGACTTATCAGATACAATGTTCTAAGTTCCAACCTTGGTAGAGATAAAGCCAGCCCAAGCCAGGGAATTCAGTCAAAAAAGCCAACATTTTGGAACACAGTTATGCTTGTGATGGTCTTTGATGATAAAAGATAATCGTGTCTTTTTTTTTTTTTTTTTTTTGGTGGAGTGGAACAAGTGAAAGGATGAAGCCCAGTTCAAATGTTCTGAAAAATTGGTCCATACCATGAACTGAATTTGAAGGCTGGAGGGAGTATTACAATCTATAAAACCCAAGGCCTTAGGAATCATGCTATATTTGCCTTCTGCTGCACTGTAGGGGAAATACTTATGAATGCAAAGATCGTTGGTTTCAAGGTAACAGAAAGTCTTGGATTCATTTCTCAACATTTCCCTCATGCTAGTGGATAGGTGCTGTGCAGGGCCGAGACTAAGGTGAGACTAAGGTGTGCAGGGTTGGTATGCGTGCTATGCATCAAAACAAGACAAGACTCCAGGAAATACAATCCTTATGGACCAATGTCTCAGAATTGGAGGCAAAGGTGAGATTTTAGGCTCCCTTTTCCCATCACTCTCAATAACACATTTGCTACTTGGAAGGGATGATGAAATACAAGAATGCATTCATTAATGTATTCAATGCTTCCATCACAGTTAACATCTTTGAATTTGCTTTGGCATAATAAATACCCTACTTGCATGAAGCATAGACAAGGTAAAGTAAGAGCAAACTGCTCAGGTCCTGGAGCCAGACTACATGAGTTTAAATCCTGGACTGAAGATTACTAACTTCATAACCCTGGCAAATTAATACACTTCTCTGTGCCACAGTGTCTTCATCTGCAAAGTGGAGATAATAACACAACCTCTCTCCTAATGTTGTGTACAAATTAAATGCATTAAAGTAGGCAAAGTGCCTAATAGTAAGCATTTAGTATTAGCCAGTGGGAAAAAAGAAGGCATCCTTAGTGTCATAAAGTCTCCTAGGAGTCTGCAAGAGGCTGCTAGGAGCCACTGCTCCTCAGAGCAGAGTCCTAGTAATAATTCCCATGATAACAAAGCAAGGCATTTTAGTGGAAAAGGACCTTGACTGGGAGTATAAATTCCTGGGTTTAAATTCCAGCTCTGCTTCTATGTAGCCAAATCCACTAACATCTCCTGCCTAAACTCCTATCAACACTCTAATTCCTCCCCTTACTCTCCTTCCTTCCCCTTGTGCCCTCTGATAATCTCTTTTCCAAATGGCAGCCAAAATGGTCCTTTAAAAGCATAAATCAGTTTAATGGGTATAGAGTTTTAATTTTTCCAGATGAAAAGAGTTCTGGAGATGGATGGGTAATAGTGACAGTTATACAACAATGTACTTAACCTGACCAAACTGTACACCTAAAGATAGTTAAGATGGTGAATTTGGTTGCATGTATTTTACTACAATTAATTTAAAATTTTTCAAAATTAAAAAATGAAAAGCATAAATTGTATCAGGTCAGTCTCCTGCTTCAAACTTGATAGAAATAAAATTCTAATGTATTTTTATGCCCTAGGAAGTTCTATGTGATCTGGCCTTCTCTATCTCTTTAATTCATGTCTTCTCCTCCTTTGTGCCTACTTACAAGTTGATGGAGGCCAGGCGGGTGCTTCACGCCTGTAATCCCAGCACTTTGGGAGGCCGAGGCAGGTGGATCACGAGGTCAGGAGTTCGAGACCAGCCTGGCCAAAGCGGTGAAATCCCATGTCTACTAAAAATACAAAAATTAGCCAGGCATTGTGGTGCATGGCTGTAATTCCAGCTACTCGGGAGGCTGAGGCAGGAGAATCACTTGAACCCAGGAGGCGGAGGCTGCAGTGAGCCAAGATCACACTACTGCACACCAGCCTGGGCAACAGAGTGAGACTCCATCTCAAAACAAAACAAACAAACAAAAACGTTGGTGGAAATAAAATTCAAAGTCCTCATCATGGTTCAAGGAACTCTCAATGTCCTGGCACTGCCCATGACTCCAACTCAATCTCATGTCTTCCCCCTTACTCACAACACTCTGCCATATCTGTGTTTCTCAAGCTCACCCACCTCCCACTCTACTTCCCCACCTGAGGGTCTTTGCATTTACTTCCTTTTTCTTTCCATGGAACCCTCATTTCCAGACCCTCATGGCACTGGTTCTTTCTTATCATTCAGGTCTCAGGTGACACCACAGCTCTTCAACTATGCCTGCCTGGCATAACCCCTCTCTCCCTTCTCTTTGCAGTGATTCTTTGAACGTAGATGAGAAATTCTAAGGCCAAGGGCAGATGTGACATAGCTTCAATATAAAAATATCTTAAATGGAAATGGCTTGATATCTTCTGGATTGTCGCTGAGATCTTTCCTTCTGCCTGACCCTCCAAAACATCCTAGTTGTCCCACTCACTCTCCATGGCTTCTCTCTCTGTCTGTGCCTCGTGGCCACCTCCTGTGCTTCTCTGAACAGTTTACAAACCAAGTGTTTCTCTTAGGCTTTTCAAAATACTCTCCTAGCCTCATTCAAATGTGGGTGGCTTCTTGGAGGCTTCTCTGGTCAGCAAGACCAAGTAGGGCCTCCTGTGCATGGTCACACGAAGTCTGTTATTACCCCCGCCTGCTGCCTACACTGCATTATCCATATCCTATTTTCCCATATAGGACACTAAGTTTCCTGAGGACGATGAGTCCTCTATCACCTTCATCTTTGAACGCCCTATAGAACACAGCCCCAACACCCTTCACCAAAAAGGAGCTCAGAAAACATTTATTGAATCAATAGTAAATGATCTCAGACCAATCTGACCTTCAGGGTATCTAGCTCCTGATTCCAACCTGGTAATATTTCCTTTAGGATTCAGTCCCTCCTTTCATAGGTCCACAAGGCTGAGGCCCTTGGTCTTGTTGGCCAGAGATGAGCCTGATGAATCAAGACTTGGCTTCTGTGCTTTCTGAGCAAATGGTGGCAACTGTGACTTTTAAAAGGCCATATCACTTCTTATTCTAGTGATTCTCAAAGTGAGATACCCAAACCAGTAGCCTCAGTATCACCTGAGAACTTGCTAGAAATACAGAATCTTGCATCTCACCTCAGAACAATTGAATTAGAAACTCTGAGGTAGGATCTAGCAATCCGTGTTTTAACAATTCCTCTAGGTTACTTTGTTGCATGCTCAAGTTTGAAAACCAGCAATTTTAGCAAACTTTCAGGCCCCTTAAGCTGTTGTAGCTCCAAAGAGTGGTTCTTTTCTCTGATTATCTTATCTAGGTTTGTTCCTTCTGCAGTTACCTATTTCTCCAAATTGATAATTATCTCCAACTGTCTCAGGCATCCTTGTAGGAGTTTTTTCTTTTTTTTTTTTTTTAACCTTGCATTCAAATTGTCATCCTTCTTCCTCTTTCCTCATGCAAAGCTCCAATAAGATTCCATTATACTACATTATACAGCACCCTTGCTGCACTACAGGTGATCTCAGCCTTTGAACTTTTAGGGGATGTTTACAGAATCTGTGCAGAAATGTAAGACTCAGGAAACAAAGAGGTAGGGTCACCAAGAGAGAGACAATGCAAGCAGTGACCTCAGCAGAAAGGCAAAGAAGAATATTAAGATGGCAAAGGTGTAGGAAGGACTTTAAAAAAGTTCCTTTACAGTCAATCTCATTCTCAGTAGGTTTGTAAGCACATCATACACATCAATAAAACTAATATAGGACAGTGGTTTTCCAAGTGTGATCCTGAATCGGTAGTATCAGCATCACTTAGGCAGTTGTCAGGAAAGCACATTCTCAGGCTCCACCACAGCCCTGCTCAGTCAGAAACTCTGAGAATGGAGTCTAACGGGTTCTGCTTTAGTGACCCCTCTAGGTGACTCTGATGCATGCTCAACTTGGGGAGCTGCTGGTACAGTGGGCAAAAGCATGGGCTCTCAAGTGAGACTACCAGATTCCAATCCTGGCTCCAACACTTAGAAGCTTTGTGAACTTGGGAAAATTACTTAACCGTTATGTGCCTCAGTTTCTTCATCTGTAAAAAGGGAGATAATAATAGAGCCTACCTCAAAAGCTTTTTAAATTATCAATATTGGAGAGTCTACATAAATTGCTAAGACAGTCAAGGGATATATTAATAGTAAGAGTTCAAAGTAACAGTCTTCTCTTTCTCCTACTTCTTCTCTTCCTCCTCCTCCTCCTCCTGCCTCTGCTGCTGCTGCTTCATTAACATTGTCATCACTATCACTGGCATCAGCAATAGCAACAGCAGCAGCAGCAGCAGCATAATCTGCAAATGGCAACTGAAATAACATCACCAAATCCAAGGTCCCTGAGTTGACCATCCAGTGACTCCCATGCCTTCTCTAGCAGATGGGAGAGGAGGGGTGATCAGCAGCTCTAACTCCAGCACAACTGCAAGGGCATCTGTGCTCACAGCACTCACCTCAGGTCTGGGAGGCTACTCAACACTGGTTATGACTGCCAGGGAAGAGTAACAAGCCATTTGGTTTCTAAGCCAGGACAGCCTATCTTTCACCTGCAAGGATCATTTTTCAAAAAACAGAAGAATGTTAAACATCAGACTTTGCACATAAACTTGATAACATTTCCTCTGGAAGAGCACATAACTTTTATTTTATTTTATTTTATTTTTTTTGAGACAGAGTCTTACTCTGTCACCCAGACTGGAGTGCAATGGTGCAATTTCAGCTCACTGTAACCTCCACCTCCTGGGTTCAAGCAATTCTCCTGTCTCAGCCTCCTGAGTAGCTGGGATTACAGGCACGTGCCACCATGCCCGGCTAATTTTTTGTATTTTTAGTAGAGACAGGGTTTCGCCATGTTGGCCAGGCTAGTCTTGAACTCCTGACCTCAGGTGATCCGCCTGCCTCGGCCTCCCAAAGTGCTGGGATTATAGGCATGAGCCACCACCCCCGGCCAAGAGCACACTATTTAAAAGACTAAAAGCAAGGGTGAGTGGTGGTGGTGAGGAATTCAACCTCTTGAGGTTGACATCCATACATTCTACACACTCTTCCAGGCGACAGGTGTGTCATGGCCTATTGACTCAGCACTGTCCCATAGGCCCCTCCTGGGCTGCTTTTCCATATAATTCTTAAAGAGATTATAATATGAGCTAGAGAAACCTCACTATAAAGTGCACACTCTGTGTGTACTCACATTCTGCTTCCATTCCAACAGTAATTCAAGGCTGGAAGCTTCTTGCTAATGTGCTTAACTGAGCAACTGAAGTCTTCATTGACCTGCTAAAGGAACCGTTTTGAAGAACCTGCACACAGGCTCACAGCCTCTCATGCTGGGCTTCATTTAGTGTTTTCTCCACCATATTTCTATCATAGACATGTCCTCTGTGATTACCATCTTCTTCCGTATTGCTCTTGTTTTTCTTGTTTGTTTGGTTTTTTGTTTGGTTTTTTAGCACAGAACAGAGAAATAGCCAATAACATGGAGGGCAGAGGAACATGGTAAAACCTGGACCAGAGTGGGGGTCTGTTAAACATCAGCAACGCAGGAGGCCATTGCACTAGGACTGGAAGGGATTAGAGACTTGGGGGACCACAAGCTTACAAAGCAAGAGGGAGCTTGGAAAAATTCAAAGCCCTGCTTCATCCTGAGAAATAGAATGTAAAATATAGCTATTTCATGACTGAGAAGCTTTGAAAGCTGTAATGATGGAAAGAAATCCAGAGGTGATAACAGATAGGAAATTAGATATTGGTTTGCAGCACTGTATTTTGTTATTGTTTGGAGGGGGTAAGGCCATTTTTTAATGAGAAATGTCTACAGATACCATGGTTGGAAACCAACACTCTCATTGGCGGCTTCATTATCTCAGATGTACCCAGATAGAGAAAAACTGGAAGGTGTCCAGAGAGGAGCAAGAAGGCTGAAAAAGGGAGTCCAGAGGCAGCCTAATCTGGAGATAATAGGAACATAATGCGTGTGCAACATGGCTGCCTTGGCCCCAGGAGAAGGTGGGTGAGCAGATGATGGATATTTGGAACACTTATACCACCAATAGAGAGGCCATATGTAGCCTCAAACTATGGTAGCCCTAATCAGGTGAAATTAAGGCACGCATTTAGGTTGAAATCCAGGAATCCCTAGAATGCATATTCCAGTGGGGTGCTGATAAGTAGAAACCTTTGAAGACACCATCCTCTTTCCCTGGGATGCTCTTCCCCTGCAACTTGGCCTGACCAGCATGACCAGCTCCTCCAATAACTCAGGTCTCAGCTCAGGTGTCACCTGCTCAGAGATGACTTGACCTCTCTCTCTAAAAGAACACCTGCTCCCTCTACCTATGGCGGCCCCTGTAGACCTATGCCCTTACTTCATTGATTTCACAGTGCAATATGAAATTATCTTCCTCACTGGATTCTTTGCTTACTTAGTGTCTGACTCTTCTGCTAGGAGGTTTTCCCTATAGGCTCAAGGGCCTCGTTTGTCATATCCACCACTAGACCCCACTGCTAATTATTCCAATAATGGCTCATCCTCAAAACGCAGTTCAGTCATGTCAAGCACTCTTCTGGGCACGTGCCATTTGTACAGTGACTTATTTAGTCCACACGACAACCTAGGTTTTGTTATTTCTGCTTTTTTTTTTTCTTTTGAAGAATCTAGAGGCCCAGAGAAGTTGAGTGACTTTTTCAAAGTTTCACAGCTGTAGGCCCTAGAGCTGGGATTTGAATCCAGTTCTCTAGTTTTAGAGTCAACACTTACCACTATGCCATACTGCACCTCTGATAGTGTGTATTCAACAAACATAAGTTAAGTATATATGAATGAATCGATGGAATGAAGATTGTTTTGTTGTTGTTGTTGTTGTTGTTGTTTTGAGACAGGGTCTCACTCTGCCAGCTAGGCTGGAGTGCAGTGGCATGATCTCGGCTCACTGCAACCTCTGCCTCCCAGGTTCAAGCGATTCTCCTGCCTCAGCCTCCTGAGTAGCTGGGACTACAGGCATGCGCCACCACCCCCAGCTAATTTTTATATGTTTAGTAGAGAGGGGTTTCACCATTTTGGTCAGGCTGATCTCAAACTCCTGACCTCAGGGGATCATCTGCTTTGGCCTCCCAAAGTGCTGGGATTACAGGCATGAGCCACCAAGCCTGGCCTGGAATGAAGACTTAAATCCAGAACATCTGCCCTTAGCAGGCAACAAGAAATAGACTGAGGTGTTCCCAGCTCTGTCTGGGATGATTCCTAAATGACAGCCTTCAGGAATCATCCAGCTGGCCTCCAGCTGCAGAGTGAATCCCCATGCTGCCTGCCTGTGTGGTGCTGAAGAGGATCTCCATGCCCTGTGCTGCCAGGAAGGCCTCCCTGCCGGACCGGAGGGCAGCAATGTGCTTGAGGCAGAGCAGCAAGCCCCGTCGGATCTGCACGTAGGTGTTGGCTGTGTCACGGCTGTGCCAGTCCTGGTGCAGCCAGAGCAAGCTGGTGACATAACCTCGGTTCACTGCCCTGCGGCCGTTCGACTCTGAAAACAAAGGGGAAGGCAGAGTCAATCACAGGCTCTCCACGGCTGCACCTCTTTGAGAATGTTCCAGTGCATTTCCCACAAGATACTTATTAATCATCAAGGGAATAATAATGTTTTAGTATGAAAACTGGCAGATGTCACCTTAAACCAAGTAATCAAAGTTAACATCCCCAGTAATGGGACAGTCATCACATGCCCCCGATATGATGCACTGAGAAAGATCAGCATCACTTCTACGGTGTTCCTGCCAAGAATGCATAACCCGAATTGGATCATAAAGAAAATCAGCAAAGCCTAAATGAAGGACATGCTACAAAATACCTGACCTACAATCCTTGAAAATGTCAAGGTCATGAAAGGCAAAACAAAACAGAACAAAACATGAGGCTAAAGGGAACTAAAAAGGCATGACAAGTCAGCATAATAAGTAATTATAGTTTAAACATTGGGCCAGAAAACAACTTTTTCTTTTGCTGTAAAAGGCATTATTGGGCAGTGGTCTAATTTGAATAAGATCTGCAGATTAACTAACAGTTTTGTATCAGTGCTTATTTTCAGATTTTGATAAACTGGGGTTATGTAAGAGGATACTTTTGTTTTTAGGAAATTCATAATTAGAGTGTATGGAAGTCTGTACCTTATTCTCAGAAAAACAAACAAACAAACAAACAAAAACATAATACTAACAGTGTGGGAGGAGAGACAGACACAGAGAGAGATTTCCACCAGATTTCCATTCCTCCTATCTGAATGTCAGTGAACCCAGGAGGTTGTCATTTGGGTTGAGCTATCAGATTAGGTGGGGAAGGAGAGGATGCTGAGTGAGGTATAGTATCTGAAAGGCTGCCATGTGTAAGAGATATGTTGGGTGTCCTTTCTAAAGAGAATGGAAGCTAATTTATAGATAATCAAGACTCATAAATTTGTTTCATATAGTTGAAGCCTCCACATCCATTTTTAGGCACGACTTAAGTTGCTTGCAACCCAGTCGTACCCTGTTGCCTCTGACCTACAGAAAACTTGCCCTCCCCACGTGGTTGTTTGCCATATGGCCTGCTTGTTCCTCATCCCATTGACCAAAAACCCAACATTTTCCACACCTGCCGACCACAGTAAAACCCAATGGACAACACCAGAGTCATGTGAATAGGACCTGCTCTTCATATGTGTTTTCTTTAAACTGCCAAATCCACAACCCCTGCAGGAAAGCCTGACAGATAATGCCATGGACCTTAAGAAAGGCCCAGTCCCACAACAGGGCCTCTCTCTCCCCAGACACTGTTGGAGCTCCCTGCCACCTCCAAACTCCCCAGCAACTCTTCTTATTCTCCTGGCTCTGTAACAACAGAAACACTTCTGCTATTTCACGGGTTTTGCTGTGCTGCCTCTTCTGAGTCTCACCTGACCCACACACCCCAACTAACTTTATCCCCTATCAGTGGCTTACAGCCACTCTTGAAAGAGACCCCAAGACCAAGTTAGAAAGAAATCACAGGCCGGGCATGGTGGCTCACACTTGTAATCCCAGTACTGTGGGGGCCTGAGACAGGAGGATAGCTTCAGGCCAGGAGTTTGGAGACAAGCCTGAGTAACAATAGTAAAACCCCATCTCTACAAAAAATAAAAATAAGCCAAACGTGGTGGCTTGCACCTGTGGCCCCAGTTACTAGGGAGACTGAGGCAAGAGAATCACTTGTGCCCAGGAGTTCAAGGCTGCAGTGAGCTATGGTCCTAAGCAACAGAGTGAGACCCTCGCTCAAAAAAGAAAGAAAGAGAGAGAGAAAGAAAGAAAGAAAGAAAGAAAGAAAGAAAGAAAGAAAGAAAGAAAGAAAGAAAGAAAGAAAGAAAGAAAGAAAGAAAGAAAGAAAGAAAGGAAGAAAGATATTAAAACACACTAGGCTGAATTCAGGAAAGGAATTCTTCATACTTAAGGCTGTTCAAGAAGAGGATAGACTCTAGGGTAGTGAGCAATAGGGCGCTGAAAACGTTCAGGTAAAGTTCGGAAGTCCACCCAGCGGGGATTAGTATGGGGCTTTCTCATATCTGACAGAGACCTTTTCAGCTCCTTGACTTCTCTGTGTTAGTTCAATATTCCTGTTTGGGACCTCCCATAAAACCCTATTTTATGGACCTAAAGCAGAGGGAGAAGAACAGTCCAAGATACCTCTCTCAACAGTTAATATACGCTACTTTTCAGGTTAAGCTCCTTGGGCTACAGGGTTGGTAGACAAACACGTACTGGTTCAGATCTGTCCAGTAGATGCCTGATCCTCTCAGTTCCTAGGGACTAGGTGCATTGCAGGGCTCTAACCGGCTGACTCTCAGTCAGAATGCCCAAATTTTGTAGCTCCGTTCTCTCACTACCACATCTCTCCATCATCTAAGCCACTCACACTGGCGTATGAAACAGTATGTGCTTCTGGCTGAGTGTGTGTGAGGGAGAGCCCCTCAGATGTAATCAGATGACCAAAATTTCATCTCAAAGGCAGATTTCTCCCTAAGACCATGTAAGTGCATATGAGTGCAAAAAATAACATGGAAATATAATGCTTTATTCCAGAGGGGTTTTTTTTCATAATATTAATAAAACTCCCCTTTTTCTGCTTGTTTGTCAAATTCTAAATTGTCAGCTTGACTGAGCCCCACTGAAATTTTTGGCTCATTTGTGCAGTTTTTTTTTCTTCTTCTTTTTTTCCCTCTCTTTACAACATGACCCTAAATTGAGAGTGATGAGCTTTATTCACCTGGTGCTATGTTTGTGGAGGGTTTGAATTGCCTTCATTATCACCTTTAATGAATTATTCTTTTGTATCAAAAATACTTCACTCCCTGGCAGATCTTGGCCATAGAGCATGAGAGTTCTTTATTGCCTAAAGGAGTTTGCAGACTATTCAATATCTGATGTTTAAAAGAAAATTGAGAATTAAGTAGGAGGTATTAAAGGACAGTATCACCTGCTAAAAAGATGCCAGAACAATAGTTCACAGGGGCCCCGTGGCAGCATAAGCTTAAGGACTTTTGTCTTTTATCTGTTTTAAGAGTATTAGATTGATAATGAGTTATCCCAGTGACCTTCATCCATGACATTTTTTGTGGGGGGGGAGAAAGATAATGAAAAAAAATCTTTAATTGTCTGGGAGAAAAATCCCTTATCAAATCCCAATGATTTTATTCATGATTTCCTGTTAATCCCTAACAAACTGTCATGTTTACTAACATTTAAAATAGCTAAACCTTCTTCCCCAGTGACCCTACACCCGTCAATCTTTCTCTGAGAATGTCTTGGGAAGTTGTGCAAAAGTCAATACGTATCTAAAATGCGACAAGAGGAGATTCATCAAACTGAGAAAGAGCAAATATGGAGAAGAACAAAGAATAAAATGAGGGTCACTGGGATCAGCAACTTAGAGGAGTTCTGGAAGATCTGAGAGGAAAGCGCTGCTTCTCAGGGCCAGGGCAAACAGAGCAGAGATGAGGTACGTTTTTGAATACTGCTGTGGATGGGCTTAGAGTTGAGAGCTGTGAGAGGGCTTCAGGTCCCCCTCTTTGGAACACACCAGCTCTGCTATAGTCTGTTTACATAAACAGCTGTTTCCTAAGATTTTCCTTGAAAAAAAAAAATCCTGTAGCTTAATTTTTTTTAAGTTTCTAAGTAGATTAGTGTCTTTTATTTTATTTTATTTTTTATTTATCTACTTATCTATTTATTTTAAGACAGAGTCTCACTCTGTCACTCAGGCTGGAGTACAGTGGCACGATATTGGCTCACTGCAATCTCTGCCTCCCACGTTCAAGCGATTATCCTGCCTCCACCTCCCACGTAGCTGGGATTACAGGTGCATGCCACCACACCCAACTGATTTTTTTGTATGTTTAGTAGAGACAGAGTTTCACCATGTTGGCCAGGCTGGACTTGAACTCCTGACCTCAGGTGATCCACTCACCTCGGCCTCCCAAAGTGCTGAAATTACAGGTGTGAGCCACCATGCCCGGCCTACATTAATGTCTTTTAAACTGGTTGGAGGATGGGGATGAAATGGACAGAGAGTTCTGAGGGTCTTTAATTTTAACACCTCACCCGCTCCTCTACCCCATCCTAAAAGCATTGACCCTGCTTCCTGGCACCCCCTAGCTCCATCAGGCCCTCGCTGCCGGCCTCATGCTGAAGATCTTTTTTTGGCCGGTTTTCCTTTGGCAAATCCATGAACAACAGGAGATTTATCTTTGTCCTTACCTCCCATTCACCCTTCTCTATTCTTCTATTTCTACTTATCTCTCTGGGTTCTATCCTCCAAGGGCCTGACTTGTAGCTAATTCTCAGTCCGAAACAGGACCTAGTGATATCCTTATTTTAACCCCAAGTATTTATTAACTGAGGTTCACGTGTGCCGCTTTAGGGCAGATCCCATTGATGCAGATTTTTACACTTAAAAACTGGAAGGGAATATGCCAAGGTAACAAGAATACTTAATGGGATTGGGGATCAACTGATGATTCTATTTGCTTATTTAGACTTTTCTGTAGTTTTATTTCTCATGCGTTCTACAACAAACTTTGACAATCAGGAGGAAAAAAAATGGAGCCTTTTGGTGTTACAAACAGGTAACCCACAGACTATTAGCCAAACAGTGTTGTCAAGGCAAGTGAGCAGGGCAAGCAATCCACAGGTTGACATAGTAATCAACTCATTTTTTTGTCTAACCCCGGCTCCTTCAGAAGTGAATTACCTGCCTAGCTCCTGAAGGCACTGGAGATCCCGACCATCTTTATAAAGATATTTGTGGTCTAAAGAGGAAAGCCTAGAAACCTTCAAGACTCAAAAATTGAATTTCTCCTGGGCAATGTGGGGCCCCACAACAGACTGGTGGGGAGAAATGGTTGGCGTTCTGGATAACTATACCTGCAAGCAGCCCACTGCTCTTCTTCTTTGGCAAAACTGAAGGAAGTTGTTATCACTGCTCTTTATTTCTCATATTTCGGAACTGCATCATCCTTTTTGGGGGCAGTGATGACCTTAAGCAGAGAAAATGTGGGAGCCTGCAGCAAAGTAATGTAACAGCCACAGCTCCAGAAATGAGACGTACAGATGAGTGTAGACTTCTGAACTCATGTGCCCTTCACTGCCTTGCTCATCCTGATCTGTGGGCAGACCCTTCAACTTCCTGTCACTGTCTTTCTGAAATTCTTGCATATGGCCAGAAGCTCCACCACTTTCTAGCTGTGTGACTTTGAGCATGCTACTTTACAGCTCTATCACTCAGTCTTTATCTAAAATAAAATCAATAGTAATCTCTCTTTTGTGAGACTGTTGAGATAATTAAATGAGATAATACATATAAAGTAGATGGCTCAATGCCTGGTACATAATATGTACAATATCTGTTGCCTGTGGAAACTATCACCATCACTATCATCATCATGTATTTTTTTTTTTATTCCAATGGCTCTCTATTGTTATGGACAAATGTATTAGTCTGTTCTCATGCTGCTAATACAGACATACCTGAGACTGGGTAATTTATAAAGGAAAGAGGTTTAATTGATTCACAGTTCCACTGTGAATTGTGAGGCTGGGGAGGCCTCACAATCATGGCAGAAGAACAAGGGACATCTTATATGGTGGCAGGCAAGAGAGAGCTTGTGCAGGGTAATTCCCCTTTTAAAACCATCAGATCTCATGAGACTTACTAACTATCATGAGAACAGCATGGGAAAGACCCACTCTCATAATTCAACTACCTCCCACTGGGTCCCTCCCATGACACGTGGGAACTGTAAGAGCTACAATTCAAGATGAGATTTCAGTGGAGACATGGCCAAACCATATCAACAACGAGAACAGAAGCTTCAGGGGCCCCTAGTTACTGATTTTACTTTTGGCTCTAGTGTTTACTAGCTGTGTAACCTTGGTTAAGCTACTCAATGTTATGGTTTGAACATGTCCCCTCCAAAATTCAGATGTTGTCAATGTGATAATATTAAGAGGTGGGGCCTTGAAGACATGATTAGGCCAGGAAGGCTCTTCCCTTGTGAATGAGATTAAGGACCTTATAAAAGAGGTTTCACAGAGTGTCCTGCTAGCTTGCCCTTTCACCTTCTGCTATGTGAGGATGCAGCAAGAAGACCCTCACCAGATGCCACACCCTTGATCTTGGACTTCCCAGCCTCCAGAACTGTAAGAAAAAAAATTATGGTCTTTATCAGTTACCTAGTCTCATGGATTTTGTTATAGAAACACAAAATGGACTAAGAAGGACACTTAGCCATTCTGAACTGAATTTCCATCATCTGTAAATATTAAGCAATATAAAAAAGATAAAAATAATTGAAACATTCTTACAAGTCCATTATAAGAATTGAAAACATAACTCAGCACCTGACATAAAGTATGTGCTCAGTAAATGATCATTCCTTTCCCTACAAAGATGGCATCCAAATTTCACATACCTTTCACCGATGAACATAGCCAAAGGAAAAATTTCAAAATAAGTAAAACTTATAACCACTTTTTTCAATCCCCATGGAATGTAGATGACTTCTCACCCCAAAATAGCCACCAGTCCTACATTGCTGCCTCTTCTGAGACACTCTCATACATACAATGAAACACTCCTCTTTATGCATGCTGAAGCTCACACCCCATTTTATCCTAGGTGCCATTAAAGGCTATGTCCATGATATAAACCTGAAAATTTCCCTCTCTGACAAAATGTACATGTATTGAGTCTCATTACCCTAAAGGCTTTTTAGAAGATTAGTTAATCCTCTAAGATCCATATGACTGATAGCAGTTACATGCTTAATATGCCACCTTTACATTTGATAAGACATATATAAGAATAAATACAAGGACTCAAGGCCCTTCACCATTCCTGAGAACAGAAATTACCTCCAGCTATACAGAGTACCGCGACATATCATACCCCAAACAATTCTTGCCCAGAAAAATTAAATAGCTCTACTGTTTCAGAGCCTTCCTGAAAATCCATTCATCTGAACTACTGACATTTAAACTAGTCTTTTTCAGGATAGAAACGCCCCTCTCAGAACAGAAGACCACACAACTGGGGGGATTAAACTCTTACTTGCTATCCAAAGTTTGCTTCCAAATCCCTTCCTCCCATCCTTGAGCAATTATATCACAAAACTTGCCTGATCCCAAACAGGGCTGTACATTGAAACCCTTGCTTCAAACCATGGTTCTCAAACCCTGCATTTTTCCACCCAAGAATTCCCATTTCTGAGACATTAGTAAGACTAAAGGTAGTGGTGTCCCTAACTACAGTATACAATACCCTTGACTTTGCAACAGATTATCTTAGGGGTCTCTTCAGGGAGTCTATTTAGAAGATGTTTCTGGATAAAGTAGTCTCTACTAAGTCTTCTAAATCATATTACACGAAAAGCAAGCTGTCTACTTTGCCATCAGAACACATTACAACATGAATATTTATTTACTAAATATTTCCTATGTGCCCTGCACTAGGCTAATCATCTTATATGGATCATCTGTCTTATGAAAATGCTTAAAGTATTACTTTCCCTCTTTTACAAATGAAGACAGAGGTTAAGAGAAGTTAAACAACTTCTTTAAGTACACAGAGCTTATAAGTGGCATATCTAGGATTCACATGAAATCTCCTCATCTGACTCCAAAGGTTAACATCCCATGGTAGCCTCAAAGCCCCTTTTTAGTTTTACTTTCATTTTTAATCGATAAACAATGATTGTATATGTCTATGGAGGTCGATGTGATCTTTCCATGCCTATATACCTTGGGGAATGAACAAATTGGGCTAATAAACATATTCATCATCTCACAAGGCGGTCAGCATAGTGCACATTCTTTGCACCTATGTAAAGACATTTAGTTCTTACCACTAATCCAGCTTCTTGGGGAAGATTTCTGAAAGGTTAATGGAGATACAGCCTGCAGTGCTTGAAGGGAGTGGCTTTTAGCCAATCCCCCTCCTCCAACTTCTCTGTTCTCTCTCAAGGCCCTAAATTGTGGTAAGAGTTGATTTTTCAGAGGAAACTTGAGAAGGTTTAAGGGCCAAATAAATGGCCTGTGGTTCTCTGAGTCCCTAGAGAAGATGTTTTGGGGACTTCATGACATCCAGCCAATGACACAATGAGGCTGGCCCAGCAGTGCCAGGCCCAGGTGTGAGTGCGGAACCACTGAGGAAAGGTGGAGTCAACTGCCCCTCCTCTTGCCCTGTAGCTGCAGGAGTGGCTGGTGCAAAGGAGAACAGCCAGATATGTACAAAAGCATAAGGAAGCCTAATGCCATCCATAATGGAAATTATACTTGATTATCATTTGCTCAAATAAGAATGATGGTTTTGAATTAGCTTACAGGTACTTTTTTCTCTTTGTAAAGTAGATACATTTCAATAAACTTGGCTATAAAGTAAATTTTGGTTTCAAGCAAATCTTGTTTTCTCAATTGACTGCCTTTATGAAATTAAAGATGCTTTTCCTAAGCTCCAGAAATTGGGACAGGTAAAAGACTACACTTCAGATCATTGTTTTAAATCTAGATTAATCTACCTTTTTCAAATCCTCAACTCCTTCTAATAACTTTCCACAGAACTAGTCCCAAACCATAGGAATTTCTCTACTCTCAGTAAAGCCTCGGAATCCACACCTTTCTCTTCCTCACACATCTCTGCTCTTCCCCCACCCTCAGCACATACAGTGTCTAATGAAGGACGTTAGGTTGCAATGCTGCACCTATTAAGAGAAAGGGGCACACCTGTAATCCCAGCACTTTGGGAGGCCAAGGCAGAAGCATTGCTTAAGCCAAGAGTTTGAGACCAGCCTCAACAACAGAGTGAGATCCCCATCTCTACAAAAAAATAAAAATAAAAACTAAATTTAAAAAATAAACATAGAAGGCGCCACAAGACTTGAAACTCTTCCGAGTCAATATTCTACATTCCATATGAGGAGTCACATCATACTTTATTAATCCTCAGGCATATGTTTATCCACATTTTAGCATTTCTGACATTAAGGTGCTTCTTACCAAGGGTGATGTTTTCATTGTAACTGACAGCGTTTTCTCATTCAGTGGCACATAACAAATGGCATACACCTCACAGTTGATGATAGACTTAGATTTGAGAAAAAACGGTTGATTTTTCAATATTGCTAGTTTGAAAATTCTCTAACATGGTAGACACTTGGGAAGTTTGCTTCTTAGATGCAAATAACCATATAGGCCTTTGTCTGGAAAGCCAGATTCTCCCTATGGCTAGGCAGAGAGTAAATTATAAACTAAAACCATGTTCACACACCCAAAACCCAAGGTACTACCCTTAATCCATTCAGCAAACATTTATTTAGCAACTACGATATACCAGTTGTTCCAGGCACTATTATTGACAGCAGAGATGCAGCAGAAAATGAAATAGACAAAGTCTCACCTCTTATGGGGTTTACAGTCCTATAGGAGTGGCGGGGGGAGGCAGATACCAAATATGCACACACAAAACTAAACAAGGCGATTTCACATAGAGACAAGTGATACAGAGAAAACAAAACAGTGGCAAGAGTGATGAGGTAGGGTGGCTGCTTTAGGTTGGAAGGTTGGATGATCAGGGAAGACCCTTGAGGAGGAGGCATTGGAGCTGAGACATGAGTGACAGGAAGGAGCCAGCATGCAGAGATCTGGGGATAGGAAATTCTTCAAACCTCAAGGGCACACAGCAAGTGGATAAAGCAAAAGCTTAGTGAGTACAAATAATGAAAAGTCCAGGAGCTAAAGCCAGGTGAAGAAAGCAAGGGGACAGTAGTAGCAGCTGACGGGAAAGGTGAGCAGGGATCAGGATGTGTGACCCCCACCATTTTGAGACTCATCCCAACAGGTTGTGCAAAAGTGTGGGAATCTGTCAGGCTGAGACTTTCTCACTCGCCTTTCTGTTGTGTTTGCATCTCTGCAAGAAGGCCCTTCAGAATAATTGTCTTAGAAATAGGCCTAGAAATTTGTATGGGAGTTTTCCTATCCATGGAAAGTTTTATTTTGAGTCTAGACTGTGGGTGGGGAAGGAAGTACTTGCTAAACCCCAAGACAAGCCATTATCCTTTCCAGGTCTAGAAAATCTTCCACCTGGTTTGACTTTGCTGTGTCCACTGTCAACTTATCAGAGGATGACACTTAAAGAAGAAAGCCAGGATTTACACCGAGAAGAAGAAAATCAGAGGCTTTCCCTCGCCTTCCTTTTTCCTCTACTTGATATTTAAGGCACCTGTCTGTCCACCAGTGGTGCTGCCTGCTTCTGGCCAGAGTAAAGACAACCAACATAGACAGCAGGAAAGCAAATCTGCCCTGTGTTGCAAGCATCACTCATGAATGGGTTCACACTGCATTGCCTCTAGGCCCTGAGTGTATGAGGAAGAGGCAAATAGCAAATGCTTCTGCACCCCGAGCCTGCCACCCTTCAGCCTTCTGTCAGCCAATAGTGTGTCACTATTGTTATAGGAGTTAAGAAATTATTTTAGGCAAATAGAGAGGAAAGGGGGTCCTTGGGAAGTTTTTGTTTCTTTTAAAGCAGCTCCAGAACATTTCTTGTCTAGCAGGAGAGCCCCAGCTTTTAGAGCTGAGCTGGCCAGCTTTGATATGCAAATCAAGGCCATTAGAAACTGGGTCCACCATCAGAAACTGGGTCCACCCATGTCTTCTTGCCCTTGCCCCAACATGTGCCTGGCAACATGGTCGCCCCCACATATCCCCATGTGTGTAAAACATCATGGCATCCTGCATTTGCATATTAAAAGGCTGGGGTGGGAGAGCCAGTCTTTTCCCTGGTCTATGTGAATGACACACCTGATCAAACCAATCCCCTGAGCCTAGTGCAAATCAGATACTCCCTCCTCCAGTCTCCTCATATAACTGGCTGATTTCTGCCACACTCGGGGTTTCCTCTCTGGGCTTTGGAGCCCCCCTCCCTCTATCTCTGTATGGGGAGGCTTCTTCCTTCTTTCTTGACTATTAAACTCTCCACTCCTTAAAACTACTCCACGTGTGTTCGTGTCGTTTTATCCAATTCGGCCCGAGACTAAGGACCCTGGTGTTCCTCCAGTCATCAGAACCATATCACTATGCAATCACAGAACCTTGAGCCGTGTTCACTCTCCTTTTAACTCAACTCCTATCACTCTTGATATGTCCCTCCTCTCCTACCACCTGGGCTGCACCAGCAATCAATAGCCTCATATGTGATCTCAATGCTTCCATTCTCTCTTCCTCTGTGCAATGCATTTTATTGAAGCAGAACTTGGATGCTTCATCCCCAACCAGAAAAAAAAAAAAAAAAATGTAGTAGTTCCAGGGACTTATGGAAGGTCAGGGGTGCCAAGAGATGTCTGGTGCTCTATGTGCCTCATGGTCTGTGGGCAGTGGTTGCCATAGTGTGTGCCCCTGGGACTGGTGGAAGGGGCTAAGAAAAAGGCTGAGCAGGATCTCTAACTTCCATTGTCCCCAGAGTAGCTTCACTGTCATCTGTTTACAGTCAGTGGTTCTGCAAAGGATTTCATTCAAAAATAAAAATAAACATTCATTTATTTCAAAAAAAAGTTTAAAACCCTGCAGTAGTGAAAGGAAGGGATAGGGGTTAGTCCCAATATGCCAAGTGCATATTACACAATCTCAGGCAAGTCAGCCAATCTCTTTCGGCCTCAGTGTCCTCTCTATAGAACACTATTTTTCTCAACCTCACACTGTTGACATCTTGGACTGATATTACTCATTGTGTGGGTCCATCCTATGCATTTGTAGGATGTTCAGCAGCAACCTGGCCTTTACTCAGTTGATGCCAGCAGCACACCCTCTCCCACCACAGATATGACAACAAAAATGTCTCTAGACCTTGTGAATTGCTCCCTCTGGGGCAAAATCACTCATGTTGAGAACTACTGTTATAGAATAATTAAATATTTACCTGTCTGACAGGACCATGCTGAAGATTAAATGAGATCGTATATATGAAAAGGTGCTATTATTAGAAGGTGCTAGGAAACACCTGAGGTATATTTTGACATAAATAAATAATTGTACAGTCAATCCTGAAAGTGATGAGGAAGCCACGGTGTACTTTCCGAGTCATGAAATGTTTATATTTTTGTCTATCTCCTTAAATCTTTGTGATGTTTATCTTCATCAATCCACAGTCATTAATTATTCCAGGATGATATATGTTCTAAAATTTAAGACATTTAGAACTCATCAACCTTGGATATTAACCTTTGATTCCCTGAAGTAAAACAAAGTAAGAACATGCGGATTGACTGAGTAGGGTTGAATCTGCATGCATTCACTTATTCATTGATTCCTTTGTTCATTTAGATAACTTACTCTGAGTGTCTGCTGTATAAAACACATTAGAGTCAATAGCTTAAGAAATAAGGATGAATGGGACAGAGTCCCCAGATCCAAGGCTCACATAGTCTAAAGTAGGGGGTCAGCAAATTGCCCACAGCCCATTTTCATAAAGTTTTTCATTTCTTTATATATTGTCTGTTTCTGTTTTTGTCCTATAAAGGAAGAGTTAAGTAGTTGTGACAGAACCGTGTGATCCACAAACCCTAAAATATTTACTATCATCTGGCGCTTTTACAGAAAAAGCTTCTTGAAAAAAATAAAGACAGACTCTAAAAACAACCAGATATCATTCAACCCTCCGGGGAGATCTGGGGAGACAAATTTACATTTCATCAGGCTTTATGCCCTTACATCATCAATTCCTGAAACCTCCAGGACTTTTGAAATGGTGATGACAATAAAACAAGAGTTCATCTTTATTGAGATGTACTAAGATTCAGCACTGTACTCCCACTCTTTTAAACATCACCTTGTTTAAATCTTACTAATTATCTTTGAAGCGTATGGTTTTCCCTGCTTTACAGATGAGGGAAGTGTAGCATAGAGTCATTAAGAAACATGCCACAGTGGCCACAGTTCAGCTCCACACAGTCTCTCCAGAGCCTGCACCGTGACCACTGAGCAAGTGCTATTCTCCACTGTGACTTACTCTTTTTTTTTTTTTTTTTCTGAGATGGAGTCTCACCCTGTCGCCCAGGCTGGAATGCAGTGGCGCAATCTTGGCTCACTACAACCTCCACTTCCAGGGTCCAAGTGATTCTCCTGCCTCAGCCTCCCATGTAGCTGGGACTACAGGTGCATGCCACCATGCCCAGCTAATTTTTGTATTTTTAGTAGAGACGGGGTTTTACTATATTGGTCTGGCTGGTCTTGAACTCCTGACCTTGTGATCTGCCTGCCTCGGCCTCCCAAAGTGCTGGGATTACAGGCATGAGCCACCACGCTCGGCCCTGTGACTCACTCTTTCAGAGTAAGAGCTCCAAGCTTACAGCAAACATACACCACTCTGCACACATGTCCCCAAGCCACCTTGAGCACTTTTATACTATGGTCAAAGAAAGAACATGGCCGGAACCCACAAGCAGATATACAGGTCAGAGGAATAGCCCTTGAGATAGAATTAAGTCTTGACAGGATCTCCTGATAAAAGTCAGCATCCTGCATGAGTGTAAGAACCAAGATTAGCGGCAATTGCAGCCCAACAATATCTTATGTGGCCAAGAGTTTTGTGTCAAGCAAGTAAAGCTCAACACCACCATCCACGGCTTGTGTTGGACCCAGAATGAGTGCCTGGGAACACCCTGGCCACCTCGGGAAGGTGGAATTATATTGCTCATCCTACCTGCCAGTAAAATCCCAACTGGAAGCTGACCCTCCTCACTGAGTCAGGTCCAGTTCAATTGTTTAATTAGGTCTGTTAGTCCCAAGAGACTTAGAATTTACTTGACTAGGGCTGGATGATGAGAACAATATTTTGGATCTTCCGCCAGGTCAAACTACACTAGTTCTTCCTTATTGCCACTGCATAGTAAAATTTAACACATTTTCAAACCTCCTAAGGAAAGTGTCAGCCCATTTTTTAAAGTTGTAGTCTCAAACAACAGACCGGACTCTGGAAGAGTCCCTTGAGTATATTTATTTCAGAGGTTTTCAAACTTGATTTCTTCTGGCCCCTCAGGAACTTCTTTGGGTGTTTCTCAGTGTCTGTCAAGAGCCAGGGAAAAGGGAGGGGCAAGGGAAAGCTCATGCTGTCATTAATTGCCCCCCTCTTACCCCCCATTGTTTGCTTTATGCGTGCAATTTCCCTAATTGATTTTATTTAAAAAAAAAAAAAAAGGTTTTGCTACTAAAGAATTCCTAATCTCCTCACCTGGGCTAGCCCTTCCATTTCTGAAAAATCAAACTGAACTCAAGTGTAATGGCAACGAACTAGTTTAAGGTCACAGAGCCAATCTATGGCTGCACTGAACCCAGAGTCCAGTTTCCTGACTCCATGTGGAAGGCGGGAATAATCTTTGAAATATGAAGCTTTTCTCCTTTGGAAATGGTCACAAGTGAGTTCAAATTTTAGCTCTTCATTTACCATGTGTGGGATCTTGGGCAAGTCACCAACCTCTCCTAATTACACCTTCCTTGCATGTAAAATGGGGATCATAATATTACAGGCTCTACTGAGAATGAGATGCCATGTGTAAAGTGCCTGGCAAGTGCTGTGTTCCATAATTATTAGCAGTCATTATTCATTGCAGGTACTCTAATAATTAAACAGTCATCCTCTCCCTACTCCCTACCGTCCTTCCCACTTCTTTGAGGGCTGGCAGTAAAAGGATCACAAAATATACTATGACACGGAATTAGGGCTACATGCAGGGCGGGGAGGCAGAAGGGCATTGTCCTTACGTGATGTTTTCCTGACCAGGCGAGGAAGATAACAGGTTATCAGAGAGCAAGAGGGAAATGGGGAGAAGTAACTACAAGATGTTCTAGGATTCACCAGAGGCAGCTCTGAAAAAGCAGCTCCGGGTGCTCCTGCCCTCCGTAAGTCCCGCTCCATCATGCTAACATCACGGAAAATGTAACAAATTCCATCGGCTGTTCTCACCCCGAGCTCTGCTCACCCTGCCTCCCTCTAACTCCCTTAAATAATGGCTAAGCAAATGCCTCTGAGACCATCTTCAGCTAATTTCCTTCAAGACATGCAAGCTGCTAACGCTGGGAAGCACAGATAGTGTGGAATAGCAAATATGGCCAAAATTAGATTAGAATAACCTCCTGATAAACAAATTACTCACCGAAAATAAATATTGGACTAGCGCGGCCAAGATAACTAAAAGAACAGCACCACCACATGGCCGAAAGAGGAAGGACATGCGCTGCTGTCTGTGGCTCAGCCTCAAAGATCCACCCAACCTACTGGGTCTGACCGTCCCAATGGGACAGGGACGGGGCGACGAGGACAGGTAGTATCCCTTTAGCTTAAACTTTTTAAGCTCTTCTATGGACTTATGCAAAAGACATAACATTTTGGCAGAGAGGACTGAATTTGAAGCCAAGGAAAAAAAGCCATATGCCAAGTTGAGCACAGCATGGCATATGAGGAGTCTGTAATTCTTCCGGCTCCCTTCCACTCTCTCACCCCACCATTCATCAGCTGGCCTGAGGCTCAGCCTCAGGGCAGCAGAAACCCTGGCCCTTTACACAGCCACGGTGGTGTGCTGGACACCTCTTGCTGGGTCCCACTCAGATGCTTACAAGGCATGGACCGTGTTCTTTTCTAATCTGAATGACAGATACCCCCTTCCACAATAATCCTTCTAATACTTAGACAGTATTTACTTTTTTTCAACTTCCAGTCATATCTTCTTTAGGCTAAATAAACCTAGCCTCATTAATTTCCTCGGTTCAGCACAGGGCTCAGGTCCCAGGGGTCTGGAGACTGGCAGATAAGCCCTGTAGCCCACTAACGACATGAGTTACTTCAGCTTTCCAAACTTCAGTTCCTACGCCTGTAAAATGGGAATTATAATACCTCCTTGACAGGCTAACTGTGTATAGAGTGCCTGACATACTAAGAACTCTCGATAAATGGTAGATATTTGGGTTGTCATTTCAAACCAACAGCGTGATGGAGGTAGCTTGCTATGCTGTATTCCTACACACTCAATCACAGCCGTCCATCCCAGTGTGACAAATGCAAAAATCTATCAATATTATTTGAAGCAAATTTTTAGCTCATCACAGAAATATATTGCATGCTTCTCCAGAAGTTATGGTGGAAGAAGAGACATCAGTTCTATAATCATGCCACAATTTGATTCCTTCTGGGGACAGAAATTAGGCTGTACTCTTCACCAAGGAATAGTGAAAGCAAATGTGTGAGGCTTAAGTCAGGAACCTGGAATTCTTTCTTAGTCAACACTAATGTATTAGCAGCTCCCCTGGGTGTAGCTCAGTATGAGGTATGGGGGATCCAGTAGAATCCCAGTTCCTTTGGAGCTATACCCAGTAGGAAAAATATGCATACACACATAATATGCAAAAAAAAAATGATTCATCGATTACAGTATAGTTAGTTCTCTGAAATATAAACATAAGTTTCTCTGAACTATAACAGTGCTATTTGTGCTGAGACCCAAAGAAGAGCTGGACATGACACATTCAAAGTCTCAGAGATCTAGGTGGATCATACCCTCTCTCTGGTCCTCAGTTTCCTCCTGTGAAAATAAGGGGGATGGGGAAGGTAAGATCAATAGTTTTCTGGGTTCACAGGAGCCCTGTTTTTTGTGAATGTGTCTCAGAGGCCGCAGTGCAGGGAATTGATGGGAGCCGGGCAGACGTGGCTCTGAGTTCTCTACTCAAAATGTGTCATGTGTCAATTACCTCAATTCAGCCATCACAGTGTCTACATATTTCAAAGCATCATGTTGTGCACCACAAATATATACATTTAAATTTTTCAATTAAAAATGAGTAACAACAATGAATTTTTAAAAACAAATATTTGAACACCACTGGATGAGACAGCCTTGAAGGTGTTTTCCAGTTCTCATAGTCTGACTCCATGGCCCTCATCTAGAAACTAAAGGAAGAAACACACTCTGTGGGCAGAACCTTGGGGGCATCATTCTCGTCAAGGCAGAGAAGAGGCAGGAGCCAGAAGAGCAGACCACAGGCAGTGTAGAAACACAGAATTTACATGCAAGTTCAGTGACAGCTGCATTGATCCACTGGTACTTGTGCATGGTCATGAGATCAAAAGATTAACAATGCCAACCATCCTAAAATATATATTGCCATTCTGAGGATTCCTTGGAGCTCTCAGAATTCTTATAAAGACCTGATTTGGGTGCATATCAAAGATGGCCCCTTCTTTGACATTTTGTAGTAGAGCAGCCATTTGGCCATCTCCCATCTCTGCATTGCTGATTGCCAGGTCACAGCAGATGACTCCTGAGACCATGAGGCTGTCTGTTCCTGATCTGGCTCTCAGCACTTAGAATGCCCTCCCTTCCTAGCCTCCTGGAGCAACAGGCTGACGGGCTGTCCCCGTGAGCCAGCCAGACAGAGCATTAACTAGGAAGATCTGTGAGAAGTCTCGACTTCCTGCCAAACTTCCCATTAGCTCTCTTACATCTCTCCCTCCCCACTGTTCTTCTCTCTTCCTTTGCTAACTTGCTTTCCTGTTCCTATGCCCCAACTTCTGCAAACTTCCAGACTCCTCTAAATGCTAATTCTTAAATTGGAGAGTGTTCTGACAGAGATTCATCATTCCCTTATTAAGTTTTAGGGCCTGAACCAGAAGGTGTTTTCTTGTTGCAAGAATATGACCTTTAAATCTGGACAGCAAGGTTAATGCTAAGACACTATTTGAAGATTCATTCCTGGAGCCAGTACAAATCAGGCATAATCCCATTGCCACACGCTTACTCAAGTGCCACTTCCAGGGTCACAATTTTTCAAAAATGCATTTATGTCTAATGCTTATGGAAGGTAATTGACAAAGCAAAAAGAAAGAGGGAAAGGTGGACAAGGAAATGAGTGAAAAGGATGAGGAAAAAAGAGGAAAGACAGAGATGAAGGTAGGGGTAGAGGGAGAGATGAGATAAAGGCAGAGTGAAGACAGATGACAAGAAAGGGTGATATGGTTTGGCTGTGTCCCCACCCAAATCTCATCTTTAATTGAAGGGACCCAGTAAGAGGTAATTGAATCATGAGGGCATTTACCCTCATGCTGTTCCGGTGATAGTGAGTGAGTTCTCATGAGATGTGACCGTTTCATAAGGGTTTTTTCCCCTTTTGCTTGGCACTTCTCCTTACTACTGCCATGTGAAGAAGGGCATGTTTGCTTCCCCTTCTGCCATGATTGTAAGTTTCCTGAGGCCTCCTCAGCCCTGCAAAACTGAGTCAATTAAACCTCTTTCCTTTGTAAATTACCCAGCCTCAGATATTTCTTCATAGCAGTGTGAGAACAGACTAATATGGAGTGAAAAACAAAGGACATGTTGTTTTGATTTATTATATTTTAAAAATTGCCTGCAATAATAAGTAGCACTATTTCCTAACTAATGCTTTACTACATTTCAAGAATAGAAAGCTAAATGTGTTCAGGTAGGATAAAGCATAAAAAGGCAAAGCTTTCAACGCAGGACAATTTAGGGTGGGGTTTGTGCATATGTGAGTGGAGAAGAGGGAACTGACACAAGGAAAGGCATAGGATTTGGATTAGGTCATTCCAGCCTACACAGACACAGAAAGGAACCTTGAGTAAGCAATGATTTTTAATTTGTAGGATCCCAAATTGCTGTGATAATTGGAGAAGAGGCCTAGGATTTCCAGGTTTATTTTGCCTGCTATTGCTCAGGAGAAAGAGATGGGAAATGTGTTTTGGTTCGTTTCTCTTTTACCATCACCCACATATTCTACACTGGTTTTTCATGCAGTGGCTACTTGATAAAAGAGAAAGTTCAATAATGAGATCTTCCAAATGCAACACAGGTGATCTTTCCCTTGCTTTCTGTGGTTACTGTGGGTGGACTCCAAGTCTCCCTGATCCCACAGTTCTGCTTTTCTTGGGGATGGTCTCCGCCTGTCACTACTTGATAGTGCCACAGTGACCTCAGATTTCCAACCCACCCTAGTGTTTACTGTCACAGGACCACTGACTGCCCCCTCTCCCCGCAAAGTAGTGGCTCTTTACTCCTGGCTTTACTTAGATCAGGGAATTCTCTCCCTTTTGTGATGCAATTACAGAGAACGACTACAATGGCCAACTTTTATACTCACTGACAAGCAAAGATCAAGGTCATAATAATCACCAGCTAAAAGGAGTGTGCCTTTAGGAGCTAAAGGCTTACATAAACTGCTCCCATGTATCAGTGCCAGATGGTGAAGTCTTGAATTTTAGTCAGAAACTGACTTCCTGAATTTAATTTCAGCTGAGGCAAACTCACTCTGGGATCCAAATCGAAAGACATTCCATATCAGGTCTTAACTATGCATGACATATAGGCAATGTAAAGCAAATAGAAAATCCCACAACACTTGTATGCCCTGCAGCAACCCCTGCATCATCAGAATGGTGGTACCATCTATAACCTTCATGCCATGCAATACTTTCGATAGGCTGGTAAAACAAAGATGCCTGGCATGCTGTTATTACTTCTCCCCAAATCCATGGACAGACTTTGCTATTTAAATGTAGTCCTCTTTCCTGCTGAGCTTAAGCATGATCTCAGAATTCTTCAACTCACACACTGGACTTCCTACTCATTATGAAATCTATTTGCCCTCCTCATTCTCAGACCCTGAAGATCCTCTAGAATCTGTTTCCCTCCCAAGGACTTTGTAAAATGCTCACAATGACAGTCTGCCTTCAGTGTTCTTACCTCTGATGAACCCATATGAATGATGCTGATACTGAGGAATTTAACATCAATTATGCAAGAAGCACATTTCTTGGAAATATCAATAAAGGTATTTGGGAAGGGGTCTTTTGAAACTTTGAATGAGCTTCAGCTCATGTGTGTGCCCAAATACACATCAGTGATTCTCAACAAGAGGCAATTTTATTGCTCACCCCTCGGGGGGACATATTTGGCAAAGTCTGAAGATAATTTTGTTTGTTATAACTGAGGCATGATACTGGCATCTGGTGGGTAGAGGCCAGGGATGTTGCTCCTGCAACAGACTCTTAACAGCAAAGAATCATCCTGTCCAAAATGCCAATGGTACATTGAGAAACCCTGATACACATTAAGGCTGAGTATTTAGTGTTAGAAAGAATGTTAGAGGCCGGGCGCGGTGGCTCAAGCCTGTAATCCCAGCACTTTGGTAGGCCGAGATGGGCGGATCACGAGGTCAGGAGATCGAGACCATCCTGGCTAACACGGTGAAACCTCGTCTCTACTAAAAATACAAAAAACTAGCCGGGCGAGGTGGCGGGCGCCTGTAGTCCCAGCTACTCCGGAGGCTGAGGCAGGAGAATGGCATAAACCCAGGAGGCGGAGCTTGCAGTGAGCTGAGATCCGGCCACTGCACTCCAGCCCAGGTGACAGAGCAAGACTCCGTCTCAAAAAAAAAAAAAAAAAAAAAAAAAAAAAAAAAAAAAAAAAAAAAAAAAAAAAAGAATGTTAGAGAACCTCTCATCCAACTCTCTTGTGTTATAAGTAACACAAGAGATGTATAGACAGCTCAGCACAATTAGCAAATAGGCTATACATCCTCCTAATGGGACACTAAAACCTGTTTTATATGAGGAGGACAGCAAGCTATTGCAGTTCTCCACTAACCTATTAGAACAGGTAAATAGAGATGAGAATGACGAATGTTTAGATCATTGGTTCTATGCATGGATGTTAGATTCAGGTAGTAGGGGGCAGTACTGCCATTTTTACACATGGGAGAAATCACAAATCATGTATTCATTTAAAAATTTAGTATCCCAGTACTTAAAATTATTTTTAAAAAATGAAAAAAAAACAAAAAATTTTGTCAACAAATATTTATTTTCAGGCTCTTCATTGTGCTGAGGCAAGCAATACAATGACCAATACAGATGACGCTCTCCCTCATAAGCTTTCAGTCTGCTGGAAGACACAGAAAATAGCAATTTCATCATAATGTAATCAAGTCTGAGTTGGGAGAGCCTATAAGAGCATTGAGGAGGGGCATCCAAGTTCTGGTAGTCAGAGAAAGGATTTTCAGAGGAGGCAATATCTGAGCTAAGCTCTGAAGGGAAAGAAGAAGTTAGAACTTCTAAAAGCTGACCCCCAGCACCATATACTCAGCCTGCCAGGCATGGCTGGTGTGTTGAAAACCTAGCTACATGGTCTGAACCTGAATCAAGCCATGTTTGCACTGGCTATTGGTTTTTCCTGGGCTGAGGCATTATGTTTCTGATCAATACAGTTAACAACTGACATAAGACTACTTTCAGAGGTTTACACATCTAAGTAGGTACGATTTATATCAAGATGCTCTACCCTAAGCTCAAGAGCTAAGGAAAGTGTGTGTGTAGAAAGTAAGCCAGCCTTACTCAGATCTCTGGGCTCCCTTCCCATGAAACATCAAGTCCTCCATGCCAAGGCTGGGCTGGGGGGATTTGAGAGATAGCTTCTTTCCCAAGGCATGACATTTACAGGCTGGCCTACCAGGCTGCTCTCAGCATCTTTTCCTCCTGCAATTCAACACTCCCTCACCCTGCTGCATCAAACACTGGGCATTTGGGAGCAACCAAGGGAGCAGATAAATAATGAGAACCGAGATGCCAAACCTGAAGCAAGTTCAGTCTGAAGAATGAATGGTCCTCTCCCCAGAACCCACAGGTAACACTTTTCCAACCCTTCCTATCTCCAGGGCTTCATAACCCCTTCCTCTTCACTCCCCCATCCTGCTCTTACCACCTCCATTCTACCTGCAGGTCTTTAAGCTGTGGACAGACTTGTGTCTCATATCAAATTTGAATAAACTAAATGAATTCAAGCTTCAATTTTTCCAAGTCTGTAAAGGGAAACAGCATGTGATTTGGCTCTTTCTCTGTGCTTATAGTTGACAGAGACGTATGGATGGGGGGAAGAGAGTGTTTTTATTTTTATTTATTTATTTAAAAGTTTTATTAAAGTTCACCTATTACCCACAGGCCTCAGGCTCCCTGTAGAGAAACAAATATCACAATTGAAGCAGCTGGTTTCCAAGGTGCCAAATTAAAATAGATGAAGAGGTAAGGAGAAAAAATGAGTAAAAACATTAAGCTAAGACTTCTTCCTTCCCAAGTGCATTGTGCCTCCTATTATATTGCACACATGAAATTGGCTCCCAACGTAATTAGGCCAGGGCTACCAGGCAAAAAAAATCCTCAAATTATTCAGAACCCCAGAGCTATTATTTTGCAATCACTCAAGTAACTGAGAAAAGAGTCAACTTTTAAATATAAATTTGTTACCAGCATCAACATTGTCCAAGCAATTCCCAACACTCCACCTGCCCAAGAATAATAGACTCATGAGCTGAGCTGAGTTGAGAACCAAATACAGGAATACTGCTCTCCATCCAGCCAAAATCTTTTCTTCCACTGGAACCTGGAGGCAATCCCACTGGAACCTGGAGTTTATTCCAACAATCTTTAGGGACTACTGGCTCTGTTAGACAGGGGTGAAGGATCCACCAGGTCCACAGTAGACAATATACCCCCTTCAGCGTCCGTTGTCTTGGTGGCATTATGTATGGATAATATTTATTTTGTCTCTGTGGTCATGTACTTGGAACAACCATAATATTCTCTATCTTACCCCAAAGACCCAGGACATGACTTTATCGCTTTCAAGGTCAGAAATGAGCCATAGGTGCTTGAGAAATAGTAGTTCATGAAAAAAAAAGAAAGAAAAAAGAAAGAGCCATGGGGACCAGAGGGTGTCTTTCATTAAACCCAGAGGGGAAGGAAATAACCACCCTTCAAAAGAGGTACTTACTGGATTTCAGCAACACTGCCAAAACTTCAGTGGCTGCCCTGGGGAAAGAGAAAGAATAGTAACAGTCAACGTTCAATGGTCTTTTTGTCAGCCCATGGATCCCACAGCCAGCATGCCCATTGCCACCCCTCAACAGACCCATGATTAACCAGGTAACAGGCAATCTATTGATTGCCCTGCCAACCATTAAATAGGCATAAATGCAGAAATCATGCTGAGCAAAGTGTCCGTCTTACAGATGGGTCTCTGAGGTCCCCTCTGCTGCTGAAAATCTCTTTCTCTCCCCTGCTTGCCTCCCACCTTCCACCAACTTCCTTGCATAGAGTGGTTCATTTTTCTATTACTCATATCAGGCAGAGCTCTTGTCAGTCTCTCAATTTGTTTCTGGAAACATGCAGGGACTCTGGAGGCTGGTCTGGGAAGGAGTGGGGCTTGGGAGTTTAGTGAATGTAGCAGCACAGTGCAAACTTCTTGAAACACTCATACCCCTGGGGATGCAGTGGAAAATGCATTCACACATTGGAAAAAGAGGCTATTTCCTTAGGGTGGAAAATAGCTATGTTGGGATTTTTCTTCCAAATTCATCGCTTTCTTCCATGGAGGAATGTCACAGTCTTTGCAACAAAGGGACGCATACGAGAATGAAAAATACTTTTTGACCCACATATTACTGATTTTTCAATCTGTTTCCTGCTTCTGAGAAGGTCACACAAAAATCTACCTACAGGGCAGAGGAAAACTTCACTGGCATTGAGGGCAGTGTGGTATAATTATAGGGAGGAGAGTTGTGTTTGCTTTTTTCAAAAAATAGAAGATTCTGTATGGCCCTAATAACTTGTCCTTAAGGCCTGCTAAGCAGTAATCTGTTTCCACCACCTCTCTCAGGATTGGAGGAGCAGGACAAAGAGGCTGGATCACACTTCTAAGACTATACAGACAAGTCAGCAGAACTGGGATCCCAAACCCAGGACTCTCACTGCATACCTCTGCCTCCTCCCCGTCTGTTGTTCTCCAGAATCTCTCTCTCACTGGCCCTACCCTGGCCTCTGCCTGGTCAATGAAAGTTCACTTTGCAATATAGTAGCTAATACTGAACAACAGAGCCAGCAGTAAAAAGGAAGATAAATGAATGAATAAATATAAATTAAAATACAATAGAAAAGCAGTGCGTGTGAAAGCGTTGCTCCCTCTAACCTACAAGGCAGTTCTGCAAGAGCAAAAACCTGAAATTCACAGGCCCCTGTGCAAACCCACAACAGGGATGACACCCCAGCTCAGCGAGACCAAAATGACCATAGGGCAGTTATAAAGAGGGGAGGCTAGCTTTCATGGAAGGACTACTTCATTTATCCTTCAAATGGTTTTCCTCTTAGCAACTTTCACCTTCTTCAGTCTCACTGTTGTTGAATCCCACAGAGTTTTGGCAATGGTGTCTTTAAGACAGAACACATGGAAGGTGTTTCTGGAAATTCAAGTTGTGTGAAAAATCCAGGCACCATAGTACATGGGGCCTGGCTTGGGCTGGGGCAAAAAGAAAATCAGTGTTTTGGGAAAAGCAGAACAGCCAAATTAATTTCACCAAAATGAATTAGCAGAGAAGGAAACATGGAAACAGGAAAAGAATAAGGATGTTCCAAGCAAGGCTGCTAACCCAATCCTGGCTCACCGGCCAGGTCTCCAAGGACTGCATTTCTAATTTCCATTGCACTTTTGTTTTAGGAAGTTCACAAATGAGGTAATGATCCATTAGATAATAGTTTTATGAGACAGACTAGAGGTGGGGAGGGACAGGTGGCAGACAGACCAGTTAGGAGAATAAGTAATAATAAGGTCTCAAAGCCAAAAAGTGGCATGGGGGAAGAAGGGATGGGTTAAAGACACATTTGAATCTTGCTACTCAAAGGGTGGCTCTCTGACCAGCAGCCTCACATTTTCTGAAAGCCAAATAGAAATGCAGAATCTCAAACCACATCCCTGACCTTCTGAATCAGAATCTTTATTCTAACAGATAATTTATATGCACATGAAAGTTTCAGGATAACTGGTTTAGGGAACAGTATTAATAAGGCTTAGTTACTCTTTCGATGTTGAGAGGGCAATTCAAGGTGACTCCCAGATCTCAACTCTCTAGAAAGTACCTAATAACATGCTAAACTAAATAAATATTAATCCAAAAGGTGACATTATACAGCAGGAAACACATGATAAGTGTCACATTCATCAAAAAAAATTGAGGCTTATTCCTGAGAAACTAGAAAAGATTTATTTCTTCCTAGGGCATAAGTCGGGGATCAATGTTTAGTGCAGCAAAGGCCACATTTAAGGCAATGAGGGAGATAAGATTTGAGGCCAAAGTCCCATACCCTAAAGAGTTCACATTCAATTCTGTAGGTAATGAGAATCCATTCGTTTTTTTTTTTAATCGAGATGATGTGGCATCAAAATTGAAAAGTGAGAGAATAGCAAAGACTTGGAATCAACCCAAATGTCCATCAGTGACAGACTGGATTAAGAAAATGTGGCACATATACACCATGGAATACTATGCAGCCATAAAAAAGGATGAGTTTGCGTCCTTTGTAGGGACATGGATGCAGCTGGAAACCATCATCCTTAGCAAACTATCACAAGAAGAGAAAACCAAACACCGCATGTTCTCACTCATAGGTGGGAACTGAACAATGAGATCACTTGGACTTGGGTAGGGGAACATCACACACTGGGGCCTATCATGGGGAGGGGGGAGGAGGGAGGGATTGCATTGGGGAGTTATACATGATATAAATGATGAATTGATGGGTGCTGACGAGTTGATGGGTGCAGCACACCAACACGGCATAAGTATACATATGTAACAAACCTGCACGTTATGCACATGTACCCTAGAACTTAAAGTATAATAAAAAAATAAAAAAATAAAAAAAAAGTGAGAGAGAAGTTGTGAGCAAAAAAATAACAAGAGCTGAGGAAAGGTGAGCTGTGGAGGGTGAAGGAAAGTGAAGAGTCAGTGATAGCCTGGAATATTCAGGCTAGGTAGATGGGGGAACAAGAGAGCCATTAATAGACTAAGAAGAGAAGTTGCAGTGTTTAGACAAAATAATGATTTTGATTTTGATGCTGAGTTCAAGATGAAGAGTACAACAGAAGGCTACAAGAAACTGTTTGGAATGCTGCTGGAAGCATCATATAGAATTCAGGAATGCAACCACAGTTGGGAATATACATTTATGAATCATTACAGCAGCAATGATCATCATAGCCAGGCAAGCAGGTGATACTTATGAGGAAATTCAATCAAGAGCAGAACAAAGGGCGGCCCCAGGAAAGCATCAACACTAGAGGGTAGGAAACCCCTAAAGGAGTCAGAAGATGTGCATTTGAGGAAATATGAGGAGACCTTGGGATGATTAGTTTGAAAACTGAATGTCACCAGACTGTCTAGGCACACTGTTTTTCAAACTGCAAATGTTGACCCAATAGTGCATTACAGCATTATAAAGTCATTTTATAGGTATCAACTATATTTTTTAATGAAATAGAAGAAAACAAAATGAAATTCAATATATCAGAGTCATCTCATGTAGCAAAGGTTAGCAGTGATCTGAGAAATTCTCATTTAAATGCACGAACATACACATGTGTACCTACTGGGAATGTGATATAAGAGCTTTCCTAAAAAAAAAAAAAAAAAAAAAAAAAAAAAGTTCGTAAAGATGTTGTTTAGGATGTAGTGTCCATATAAGATCTGTATAAGAATAAACATCCAAAATCAACTAATGAGCAAACTGAAAGCACTTGATCTCCACACACGGTGCCCAGGATCCAGACATCCAGTCACTCATGTGCATGTCACCAAGAGGCTCTTTATTTTTGGTTTATTCAGTGGTTACACATCTACAGCACTGGTCCACTCTGAGTATTGCTGCTCTGCCATTTGTCTGCTCCCCCATCAAAGCATGAAGAAAAAAATAAAACCTATCAGAGCCGAGGCAACTACTCTGTCAACCAACTGCTAAGTCTACAAAAAGCAAAAGTTTAAGCTGCTAAAACTTAAACAACTAAGAAGGCATTCAGTTACTTCCACTCCTAGGAGCCAAGCCCAATGATTGAGTGCATGAACTGGGGGCCCACAGTTAGTGCCTTTGGAGTGCAAGACTGCCTCCTGCTGGATGTGCGCATCTGACACCCATGGTTCTGGTAGCTGCACTCATTTTATAATTTTATAGAATAGGACTTCTCTCTCTTTTTTTTTTTTTTTTTTTTTTTTTGAGTTGGAGTTTTGCTCTTGTACCCCAGGCTGGAGTGTAGTGGTGCAATCTTGGCTCACTGCAACCTCCACCTCTTGGGCTCAAGCGATTCTCCTGATTCAGCCTCCCAAGTAGCTGGGATTATAGGCATGCACCACCATGCCTGGCTAATTTTTGTATTTTTAGTAGAAATGGGGTTTCACCATGTTGGCCAAGCTGGTCTCGAACTCCTGACCTCAAGTGAGCCACCTGTCTTGGCCTCCCAAAGTGCTAGGATTACAGGTATGAGGCATGAGCCACCGTGCACGGCCTGAAGAGGACTTCTCAGGAGGGCACTGTTTTCTTAAAGTTTAAACTCATACCATCATCCCCCATTGTTTGAGCTTCCCTATGGGATGCCCAGGGGAGATAGAAAATCTCCTCCAAATGGGTGTCCCTGTGTTTACATCAATGAAAGAATCATTTCAGAAATTTTTGTAGAACATCTTGCTCCAAGAGAGTTAAAACAACAGCCAAAGGCAAAGTGGAATGGCCTCCATCCTATCTATTTTCACACCATAGGATAACTCAGTTAAGATTCTAGAGGTCACGGTTCACTTCCACTCTCCTCTTCAGAAAAAGCTAAGTTTAAACTACTGGCAAATTTGTAAATATCCTCTTAAGATTTTAGCAAAAAGCCACAGAACTGCCACAGTTCAATTTACGTCTTCAAGTTGAAGTAAATTTTAAGAGTCATCAAAAAAGAGTCTTGAATATTTATCATCCCTATTTAGGGAGCCCCTATAAATGCCAAGCAGCAAGCTAAATGTCCCATATACATAATTATACATCACATTTGATCTCCACGGGAATGCTAGAGAGTGAAATTATTAGTCTTGTTTTACAAACAGCAATAATGCAGTTCACAAAGGGGTAAATAATCTTCCCAAGGTTCAGCAGCTAACAAGAGGCAGTATTGACTGGGCACAGTGGCTCATGCCTGTAATCCCAGCACTGTGGGAGGCTGAGGCAGGTGGATCACAAGGTCAAGAGTTCAACACCAGCCCGGCCAAGATGGTGAAACCTCATCTCTACTGAAAACTACAAAAAATTAGCTGGGCATGGTGGCAGGCACCTGTAATGCCAGCTACTCGGGAGGCTGAGGCAGGAGAATTGCTTGAACCTGGGCGGTAGAGGTTCCATTGAACAGAGATTGTGCCACCACACTCTAGCCTGGGCAACAGAGTGAGACTCCGTCTAAAAAAAAAAGAGGCAGCATTAGCTACAGGTCTACCTCTGGGTGAATTTAAATCTAGTGCTCCTAAAGTCATCTCTTTACTTTTAACATAATTCTAGAAAGAATCTAAAATCTCTCTCTGTGCAATATTTTTATCTTGCAAATAAGGATTGTGGAGATCAAGAGGTTAGATGACTGGTGCAAGGTCAGAGGATTCATACATCACAGAGCCAATGAAACAAACAACTTGTCCAGCTTGAGTCCACTGTTTGACTCAAGATTCTACACAGCACAGTTTGGTACAGCTTAAGTGGGTTTAGATGTTCAATGGTGGTCAGGGAGACAAAGACAAAGAATTCAAGGAGAAGCAAGTCACAGGCATCTTTGAGTGGCAGGACTGAGTTGCTAAATTAGGAAGTAGAGGGCTTGGTTTTGAAGCTTGGAGCAGCCTCTTTTCTGCTTCTGGGTTCTGGGTTTACTTGATCTCTCTGAATCTCATAGGTTTCTCATCTATAAAGCAGGTATAAGATCTAACATGGGATGGTGTGAAGAGTAAGATAAAGTAAAATTTTTATTATTATTATTATACTTTAAGTTCCAGGGTACATGTGCACAATGTGCAGGTTTGTTACATATGCATACATGAGCCATGTTGGTGTGCTGCACCCATTAACTGGTCATTTACATTAGGTATATCTCCCAATGCTATCCCTCCCTCCTCCCCCCACCCTATGACAGGCCCTGGTGTGTGATGATCCCCTTCCTGTGTCCAAGTGATCTCATTGTTCAATTCCCATTTGGTTTTCTGTTCTTGCAATAGTTTGCTGAGAGTGATGGTTTCCAGCTGCATCCATGTCCCTACAAAGGACATGAACGCATCCTTTTTTATGGCTGCATAGTATTCCATAGTGTATATGTGCCACATTTTCTTAATCCAGTCTGTGACTGATGGACATTTGGGTTGATTCCCAGTCTTTGCTATTGTGAATAGTGCTGCAATAAACATACGTGTGAAAAAATTAAAAGATGGGGGTGTGCCCAAGATGGCCAAATAGGAACAGCTCCAGCCTCTGGCTCCTAGTGTGAGTGACACAGAAGACAGGTGATTTCTGCATTTTCAACTGAGGTAGTGGGTTCATCTCACTGGGTTGTGTCAGACAGTTGGCACTTGTCTGTGGGTGCAGCCCAACCAGCGAGAGCTGAAGCAGGGTGAGGCAATTGCCTCACCTGGGAAGTGTAAGGGGGAAGGGAATTCCTTTTCGTAGCCAAAGGAAATTGAGACACACAACACCTGGAAAATCCAGTAACTCCCATCCTAATACTGCGCTTTACCAAGGGTGTTAGCAAAAGGCACACCAGGAGATTATATCTCACACCTGGCCCAGAGGGTCCCACGCCCACAGAGCCTCCCTCATTGCTAGCACAGCAGTCTGAGATCTAACTGCAAGGCAGCAGCGAGGCTGAGGAAGGGGCGCCCGCAATTGCTGAGGCTTAAGTAGGTAAACAAAGCCGCCAGGAAGCTCGAATTGGGTGGAGACTACTGCAACTCAAGGAGTCCGGTCTGCCTCTGTAGACTCCTCCTCTGGGGACAGGTCACAGCTAAACAAAAAGCAGCAGAAACCTCGGCAGAGATAAATGCCCACGTCTGACAGCTTTGAAGAGAGCAGTGGATCTCCCAGCACGGAGGCTGAGATCTGAGAATGGACAGACTGCCTGCTCAAGTGGGTCCCTGACCCCTGAGTAGCCTAACTGGGAGACATCCCCCACTAGGTGCAGACCAACACCTCACACCTCACATGGTGGGGTACACCCCTGAGACGAAGCTTCCAGAGCAAGAATCAGACAGCAACACTGGCTGTTCAGCAATATTCTATCTTCTGCAGCCTCTGCTGATGGTACCCAGGCAAACAGGGTCTGGAGTGGACCTCAAGCAAACTCTAACAGACCTGCAGCTGAGGGTCCTGATTGTTAGAAGGAAAACTAACAAACAGAAAAAGCACCCACACCAAAACCCCATCAGTACGTCACCATCATCAAAGACCAAAGGCAGATAAAACCACAAAGATGGAGGAAAAGCAGTGCAGAAAAGCTGGAATTTCAAAAAATCAGAGCGTATCTCCCCCTCCAAAGGAACGCAGCTCATTGCCAGCAACGGAACAAGGCTGGACGGAGAATGACTTTGACAAGTTGAGAGAAGAAGGCTTCAGTCGATCAAACTTCTCAGAGCTAAAGGAGGAACTACGTAACCAGTGCAAAGAAAGTAAAAACCTTGAAAAAAGATTTGACGAATGTCTAACTAAAATAACCAATGTAGAGAACTCCTTAAAAGAACTGATAGAGATGAAAACCAAAACACAAGAACTATATGACAAATGCACAAGCTTCAGTAACCTACTTGATCATCTGGAAGAGTATCAGCGATTGAAGATCAAATGAATGAAATGAAGTGAGAAGAGAAGTGTAGAGAAAAAAGAGTAAAAAGAAATGAACAAAGCCTCCAAGAAACATGGGATTATGTGAAAAGACCAAATCTACGTCTGATTGGTGTGCCTGAAAGTGATGGGGAAAATGAAACCAAGTTGGAAAACACTGCAGGATATCACCCAGGAGAACTTCCCCAACTTAGTAAGGCAGGCCAACATTCAAATTCAGGAAATACAGAGAATACCACAAAGATACTCCTCAAGAAGAGCAACTCCAAGACACATAATTGTCAGATTCACCAAAGTTGAAATGAAGGAAAAAATGTTAAGGGCAGCCAGAGAGAAAGGTCGGGTTACACACAAAGGGAAGCCCAAACTCTCCAAGCCAGAAGAGAGTGGGGGCCAATATACAACATTCTTAAAGAAAAGAATTTTCAACCCAGAATTTCATATCCAGCCAAACTAAGTTTCATCAGTGAAGGAGAAATAAAATCCTTTACAGACAAGCAAATGCTTAGAGATTTTGTCACCACTAGGCCTGCCCTACAAAAGATCCTGAAGGAAGCACTAAACTTGGAAAGGAACAACAGGTAACAGCCATTGCAAAAACATGTCAAAATGTAAAGTCCATCGTTACTAGGAAGAAACTACATCAACTAGTGAGCAAAATAACCAGCTAATATCATAATGACAGGATCAAGTTCACACATAACAATATTAGCCTTAAATGTAAATGGACTAAATGATCCAATTAAAAGACACAGACTGTAAAATTGGATAATGAGTCAAGACCCATCAGTTTGCTGTATTTAGGAGACCCACCTCACATGCAGAGACACACATAGGCTCAAAATAAAGGGATGGAGGAAGATCTACCAAGCAAATGGAAAACAAAAAAAAGCAGGGGTTGCAATCCTAGTCTCTGATAAAACAGACTTTAAACCAACAAATATCAAAAGAGACAAAGAAGGCCATTACATAATGGTAAAGGGATCAATTCATGAGGAAGAGCTAACTATCCTAAATATATATGCACCAAATACAGGAGCACCCAGATTCATGAAGCAAGTTCTTAGACACTTACAAAGAGACTTAGACTCCCATAAAATGATAATGGGAGACTTTAACACCCCACTGTCAACATTAGACAGATCAATGAGACAGAAAGTCAACAAGGATATCCAGGAATTGAACTCAACTCTGCCCCAAATGGACCTAATAGACATCTACAGAACTCTCCACCCCAAATCAACAGAATGTATATTCTTCTCAGCACCACATCACACTTATTCAAAAATTGGCCACATAGTTGGAAGTAAAGCACTCAGCAAATGTAAAAGAGCAGAAATTATAACAAACTGTCTCTCAGACCACAGTGCAATCAAACTAGAACTCAGGACTAAGAAACTCAATCAAAACTACTCAACTACATAGAAACTGAACAACCTGCTCCTGAATGACTACTAGGTACATAACAAAATGAAGGCAGAAATAAAGACATTCTTTGAAATCAATGAGAACAAAGATACAACATACCAGAATCTCTGGGACACATTTAAAGCAGTGTGTAGAGGGAAATTTATAGCACTAAATGCCCACAAGAGAAAGCAAGAAAGATGTAAAATTGACACCCTAGCATCACAATTAAAAGAACTAGATAAGCAAGAGCAAACACATTCAAAAGCTAGCAGAAGGCAAGAAATAACTAAGATCAGAGCAGAACTGAAGGAGATAGAGACACAAAAAAACCCTCCAAAAAAATCAATGAATCCAGGAGTTGGTTTTTTGAAAAGATCAACAAAATTGATAGACCACTAGCAAGACTAATAAAGAAGAAAAGAGAGAGGAATCAAATAGATGCAATAAAAAATGATAAAGGGGATATCACCACTGACCCCACAGAAATACAAACTACCATCAGAGAATACTACAAACACCTCTATGCAAATAAACTAGAAAACTTAGAAGAAATGGATAATTTCCTGGACACTTACACTCTCCCAAGACTAAACAAGGAAGAAGTCAAATCCCTGAACAGATCAATAGCAGGCTCTGAAATTGAGGCAATAATTAATAGCCTACCAATCAAAAAAAGTCCAGGACCAGACAGATTCACAGCCAAATTCCACCAGAGGTACAAGGAGAAGTTGGTACCATTCCTTCTGAAACTATTCCAATCAATAGAAAGAGGGAATCCTCCCTAACTCTTTTTATGAGGCCAACATCATCCTGATACCAAAGCCTGACAGAGATACAACAAAAAAAGAGAATTTTAGACCAATATCCCTGATGAACATCGATGCAAAAATCCTCAATAAAATACTGGCAAACTGAATCCAGCAGCACATCAAAAAGCTTATCCACCATGATCAAGTGGGCTTCATCCCTGGGATGCAAGGCTGGTTCAACATATGCAAATCAATAAACATAATCCAGCATATAAACAGAACCAAAGACAAAAACCACATGATTGTCTCAATAGATGCAGAAAAGGCCTTTGACAAAATTCAACAGCCCTTCATGCTAAAAACTCTCAATAAACTCGGTATTGATGGAACGCATCTCAAAATAATAAGAGCTATTTATGACAAACCCACAGCCAATATCACACTGAATGGGCAAAAACTGGAAGCATTCCCTTGGAAAACTGGCACAAGACAGGGATGCCCTCTCTCACCACTCCTATTCAACATAGTATTGGAAGTTCTGGCCAGGGCAATCAGGCAAGAGAAAGAAATAAAGGGTATTCAGTTAGGAAAAGAAGAAGTCAAATTGTCCCTGTTTGCAGATGACGTGATTGTATATTTAGAAAACCCCATTGCCTCAGCCCAAAATCTCCTTAAACTGATAAGCAACCTCAGCAAACTCTCAGGATACAAAATCAATGTGTGAAAATCACAAGCACTCTTATACACCATTAACGGACAAACAGAGAGCCAAATCATGAATGAATTCCCATTCACAATAGCTTCAAAGAGAATAAAATACCTAGGAATCCAACTTACAAGAGATGTAAAGGACCTCTTCAAGGGGACTACAAACCACTGCTCAGTGAAATAAAAGAGGACACAAACAAATAGAAGAACATACCATGCTCATGGATAGGAAGAATCATTATTCTGAAAATGGCCATACTGCCCAAAGTAATTTATAGATTCAATGCCATCCCCATTAAGCTACCAATGACTTTCTTCACAGAATTGGAAAAAACTACTTTAAAGTTCATATGGAACCAAAAAAGACCCCGCATTGCCAAGACAATCCTAAGTCAAAAGAACAAAGCTTGAGGCATCATGCTACCTGACTTCAAACTATACTACAAGGCTATAGTAACCAAAACAGCATGGTACTGGTACCAAAACAGAGATACAGACCGATGGAACAGAACAGAGCCCTCAGAAATAATACCACACATCTATAGCCATCTGATCTTTGACAAACCTGACAAAAACAAGAAATGGGAAAAGGATTCCCTATTTAATAAATGGTGCTGGGAAAATTGGCTAGCCATAAGTAGAAAGCTGAAACTGGATCCTTTCCTTACACCTTATACGAAAATTAATTCAAGATGGATTAGAGACTTAAATGTTAGACCTAAAACCATAAAAACCCTAGAAGAAAACCTAGGTAATATCATTCAGGACATAGGCATGGGCAAGGACTTCGTGTCTAAAACACCAAAAGCAACAGCAACAAAAGCCAAAATTGACAAATGCGATCTAATTAAACTAAAGAGCTTCTGCACGGCAAAAGAAACCACCATTAGAGTGAACAGGTAACCTACAGAATGGGAGGAAATTTTCGCAATCTACTTATCTGACAAAGGGCTAATATCCAGAACCTACAAAGAACTCAAATAAATTTACAAGAAAAAATCAAACAACCCCATCAAAAAGTGGGCAAAGGATATGAACAGACACTTCTCAAAAGAAGACATTCATACAGCCAACAGACACATGAAAAAATGCTCATCATCACTGGCCATCAGCGAAATGCAAATCAAAACCACAATGAGATAAAGTAAAATTTTAATTAAATTAAGTTAAAAAGCATACCACAGCCCCTGAAATGTAATATTACTAGGTTGGTCCAAACGTAATTTTTGCCATTTAAAGTAATGGCAAAAACCACAAATACATTTGCACCAACCTAATAACTTGAACACCATTGTTGGATCATGGACGGTGGAATGGGTACCAAGTGAGGAAGTGGGTTTATCTCTGTATATGTGTTTGTAGGCAATGAGCCTGCAGGGTCGTCATTCACCAGTCAGGAGAGGTCACTGGAGAAAAAAATGTGCTCCTATCCCTGGGCACATGGAGGAAACACAGGACCGAACTATCTCTTGGAAGTCAAATATTCTGTGGCACAGATGGCCTAGGTATAGCAAGTGCCACCAATATTAGTTATCAATTGCAGTGTAATGTTACCACAATTGTAGCAGCTTGAAACAATATTCATGTATTATCTCACAGTTTATGTGGGGCAGGAATCCCACAGCTTAGGTGGATCCTCTGCTTAGGGTCTGACAAGGCTGCAATCAAGGCATCAGCCAGGGCTGAATCTTCATCTTGAGGCTCAGCTGGGGAAGGATGTTTCCCAGCTCAAACAGGTTCTTGGCAAAATACCTTTCCTTGCAGTGCCAGGGCTGAGGACACTGTCTGCTTGCTGCATCAACAGATAGTAAGACGTCTTTGCATTCCTAGAGGCTATGTGCAGTTTCTACAAGTCACCAACTATTCTTCGCAATGGGGGTTTCCCCAACATAACTGCTTACTTCATCAATGAGGAGAGTTTCTATACAGAGTATGTATGCAATGAACTCTTATAGCACAATTATGTAACATAATCACAGGGGTGACTAGGGATGACATGTCCTTACCTTGCCATATTCTGTGCATTAGAAACAAGTTGCAGCTCTTTTCCATCCTCAAGGGCAGGAAATAACATAAAGGTATAAACAGCAGGAGGTGAGGATCATGGCGGGGGCCACCTGAGAGTTTGTCCCCCACCCAAAGCTTCTTCAATCTTTAGCATCCAGGTACCAGGAACCTAACATTCACTTCACCAAGACATGACCCTCTCCAGACTTCCCCTTTTCAGAGAGTGGAAATACTATCTTTCCAGAAGCTGAACATGCACCCTTAACACTACCTGCCCTTTCCACCTAGATCTCATCATTTCCTCAAACACCACTTCACAACTACTAGAGTGCTCTTAGGTTGTCCATTCCCTTTGATCTCTGCTGTTGTCACCCCAGCCTAAGCATGTGAGGGTCTGGTACTTCAATGAGAAATGTAATTTCTGGAGCTATTGGTCCTTGGTTGGAATATATATTTTAACTTCCTAGGTTACTCCTTAGGTATATTAGAAAATGTAATAGGGCAAAAATAAATTAAATAAATTAAAATCACCCAAATATCTCTCACCCAACTACTACTATAGCCCCAAAACTAATCCATCCATATCCACTCTATAGCTCCTTCAAGCTGTTCTCCAGTCTGCATCTAGAGTGGTCTTCTCAATCAGAAGCTCTGATTTGAGCACCCTCACATTGCTACCCCACATCCACTCTTGCTCTGGATAAAAATTCAAATCTGAAACATAAACCAGGAGGCCCTACCAAATCTGGCAGCTGCCTCCCTCTCCAGCTTTGTCCCACACCACTTTGTCTTGCTGTCTATACCTCTGCCCCCCTGTCCTTTTTCCAAGACCTAGAGCATGTTCCCATGACTTGTCCTTTGACCTTGCTAATGCTGCAGCCTAAAATGCTCTGGGAATTTCTCCCCTTCTTTACCTGTATCTCATACTTTATCCTTTACATCCTAACTTAGATGTCATTTCCTCTAGAAAGACTCCCTTGACCCCTAGAGTTCTCTGTTAGAGTACACTCATCCTTTTTCCTCTTTTCTCATTGCACAATTTAGTTTGCAATTATTCACTCAGTTGTGTGATTATTTTATTAATGTCTGTCTCCTCTTCCACTCTACAAGCTCCAGAAACTAGGAAACATGTTTTGTTTTGTACTATTCTACCCCTACCACTTAGTCTTATGAACACAGATGACCATCAAATGTTTGCTTAACCTTTTTTAAAAGCTAGGCACCGGTCTAAGAGCCTTAGTAATATTATTCTTTTATTCAATAAATATTTTCTGAGCACTTGCTATGTGTCAGGACAAATTGATAAACCAAAGACTCTTACACTCAAAGAGCTTATGTTTGAGGGAATTAAAATGAATGAAATAACTAATAGACAAAAGTATTTTTGAAAAGTACACTAAATTAGTATTCTTAGAGGTGATAAATGCCATGGGAAAAAAAGAAAAAGCAATAACAAGTTAAAGAGATCAGCTGTACAGGAATGTGTTACAAGTTTTTAAAGGTTGGCTGGAGTAGATTTCATTGATGAAGCAACATATAAACAAAAATATAGAAAGGAAGTGGTTGTCATGCAATTATCAGGAGAAGCATCTGCTAAGCTGAGAGGACAACCAGTGCAGACACTGTAAGGTGACAATAGCCCTGACCTGTTCAAGGAACAGTGAGATGGATAGGGCTGCTAGAGTTGAGGATGACAGGAGTGGAGCAGGACTGAGATGAGGTAAGTACTATAAGGGCTTTGGCTTCACTGTAAGTGGATGATTCTCTACTGGATTTTGAGCAAGATTTAGCATGTTTTAAGAAGACTTCTCTGACAACTCTACTTTTTTTTTTAAAGGACTCTAGGAAGACAAGAGTAGACGCCAGAGACCAGTAGAAAGCCACATGGAGCAAACTAAACACAGCAACAAGTAAAAAGGATTACACACAGGAGTAAATGGGATTTAGTCCAGGAATGCAAGGTTGGTTTGACATCTGAAATTTGGTCAATGTAGTAACCCACCATATTAATAGAATAAAGAATTTGAAAATAACTGATCATCTCAAAACACAGGAAAAGTATTTGATAAAATCCATCACATTTTTCTTACAAAATTATTCAATAAGATGGAATCAAAGAAAACTTCCTCAACCTGAAAAAGTGGCCTACAGAAAATCCACAGTTAATATGATACTTAATGAAGAAAGATTGAAAGTTTTTCCCCTAAGATCAGAAATAAGATGAAGACACATATTCTGCTACCTCAAAAGACTGAAAGCTTTTCCCCTAAGATCAGAAATAAGATAAAGACACATATTCTGCTACCTCTGCTTAACATTATACTGGAGATTGTAGCCACGGCACTTAGGCATAAATGAATAAATAAATAAATGGCATGCAGGTTAGAAAATAAGAAATAAAACTATGTCTATTTGCAGATAGTATGATCTTGGGTACAGAAAAATCTTAAAGTCACTAAAAACTATTAAAACTAATAAACAAGTTTTGCAAGGTGGCCATAACAGATTAACATACAAACATCAATTGTATCTCTATACATTAGCAATGAAAATTCAGAAATGATTTTGTTTAAATCCCACTAATCTTAGCAGCAAAAGAATACAATTAAATCCCACTAATCTTAGCAGCAAAAGAATACAATTCCTGGTAATACAATTCCTGGTAATCAATTTAACAAAAGACATCCTCTTATACTGAGATCTAAATAAATAGAAATCACACAAGTATCAGTTTTTCACCTATTGCAATAGCCCCCAAAATGATGCATGCATATCCACTCTAGGACCCCTTCACTTCAAACTGTTCTTCATGGTACAATTGGAGTGATCTCAAGAAGCACGTGGATATGTTTTAAATTTAGAACTAATGGGATTTCTTGAGAGATTGCTGTGAGATTGCTGAGAAACTAGCTCAGTTACTTCTCATAACAATCACCATTTTACAGATGAAGAGACCAAAAAAGTAACGCAACCTGCATGAAGTAGCCATGTTAGAAAGCAGCAGATCTAGAACTTCACTGGGCCTCTGTCTCACTCCAATGTCAGGTAATTCACACCTGCTGTCCAGCACCACATTGAGCACTGGCACTAGCGAGCTTCTCTGGGGAGATTTCAGAAAGAAGGAAGAAGGTGGCCCTAGAATTTAATCTAGAACCTCACTAGAGTTTGCAGTGGGACAAGGGGTTTTTGTAGCGGAAAAGAAAGTGAAAACCCAAAGGAGTTAGCCAAAAAACAGGTGGATAAAGCAGGAGGACCTTTACAAGGGATTGAACATGTTGCTTAGAAAACCATCTGCTACAGGGCCAGCCTCCTGCTGGGATTGAGAGGGACTAGCAGGATGGATAAAATCACACACACACACATACACACACACACACACACACACACACACACACAGCCAGGTGACCAAGGAAAGTGGTAACACATGGATCTTGCTAATCATCATTTTCAAGGGAGAGAGGAGAAAACAGAAACATGAAACTGAGATGGCTCCTGCATGCTAAAAGGAAAGAAAAAGCATAAACATATGATGCAGAAATGGAACCAGATCCTGTGCCTAGGATGGAACTTGTCCATTTCTCTTTGGAAACAAAGAACCTCCTCCCCTACAACTCTATCCAGATGCTGTCACAGACAGATGCAGGAATCCTCATCAATCATGGCAAATTTTTATAAGGGAAAATGAAACCCAGATCTCAGACTGGTTTGGTTACAAACACTCAGCAGGGAGTGTGACAGAGGGTGGCTACTGCCTAAGATGGAACCAGGAGCAGAGTGCCGCAATCGAGGCTGGGAGGGCCTCATTCTGCCTGGCTTGTCATAAGCAGAGACTCTGCAAAACAGAAATGGTTTTGAAGTACTTCCGAATTCACAAGCAACAGCATCAGGACAAGCCTCAGACAAGAGCTTTTGGGAATCCCCAGCAGTGAGAAGGAAAAAGCTAATGTCTGAGGGGAAAGGAACAGACTGGGATTGCAATAAGTTCTCACAAACCAGAGAGTCTTTTTCTACATAGAGGTGTGACTCTCAAGTTAGCACTTAAGGCAAACAATACCCTTAAAATGATGTAACTTCTTTAAACAATTCAAAAAGTACATTATACATGGATGTACAACTATAATCTTATACTGTAATATGTATATATATAGGTATAATGAGTAAAGAATATAATTAAGCATATATATGCAAAATAGAATTCTACAGAATGTTTGCTATTTGACTATAATAGAATATTTACCATATCACACATTTAGTTGAATTCTTATAAGTCAAATGTGCCTATGATATAATCCACTCTTGAAATATCTGGCAGCACAAAAGAAAAGATGTAATATCCTATCTCAATGCACAGCACAGAGCAGGCACCCAGCAGACAGTTTCTGATTCAATAGATGAACAAAAACGTATCTGATTTTGCTCCAGTTAAAGAGCACAGTGAAGACAAACCTGACTGCTATCTGTCCTGTATGACTGAGATGTAACACGGCTATATGTGGTACCAAGGCTTAGCACCTTCCAGCATGAATGCAACCAGCATTTCAAAATGTTGTCATTCACACAAAGACAAATATTGTGCAATTCATTCCACTTACATGAGCTACCCATAAAACACTGAGGAATAGAGACAGAAAGTGGATTAGTGGTTACCAGGGGCTGAAGGGAAGGGGAGTAGGAAGTTACTGCTTAAAGATGACAGACAGAATTTGGGGGGTAACAACAAAGTTTCGACAATAGATAGTGGAGATAGTTGTACAATATTGTGAGTGTAATTAATGTCTGAATTGTACTTTAAAAGGGTTTAAATGGCAAATTTTAGGTTATGTATCTTTTATAATAAAAAAGTAACAAAAAGAGTTGTTCTTGTATTTGATGACTAACTAGTCAGCCCTCTTTTAGAAAAGTTGCTTGGGTCTTTAGGAAAGAGGGGCAGAGTGTGGCAAAGACCTACAAAATGCTCCCTCACTTGGCAAGATATAGAATAGCAACAGAAAATTTCACCAGCAATCACTGACACCAGTGATTCTCAAACTTGAGCATGCATTGTGCATCAGACTCCTCGGAAGTGCTTGTTAAAACACAGAGTTTTAAGCTCCAGCCCCAAAGTTCCTGACACAGGAGGTCCAGGGTGGGACCTGAGAAAGTGCACTTCCAACAACCTCCCAGGTGTTGCTAATGCTACGGTCTAGGAATCTCACTTGTGAAACACTGACTGAGACAGTGGGTGCTCAGTAGATCTGGCCAAGGGACTTTCTCAGTAAGAAGTGAGGGGAGTACTACTAAGCCATTTTTATTTCAGGTCAAATACTCAAGATCCTCCATGATGCCTCCCAGCAGTTCCATGATTTGTAGAACTCCAAGAAAATATTTCATAAACTTTCTTCTTTCCTAAATAAAACTAAGGACTATCACCTATAAAAAGAGATCTTTGAGTTTTGAGGAACTCTTTCCTAACTAAGGTCTACGGTTCCAGACAGGAAGGGCAGTTATTCATTTTTGTTCATATCAAAGCCTTGCAATGATTTGGTGATCTCTACTTGATTGACAGGATTTATGATTCCTAGCATCCTTGGAGTGTTTAGAAATTAAGATCTTCATTAAAACTCAGATGATATGGGAAGACTTCAATAAAACTGTCGGCCAGGTACAGTGGTCCATGCCTGTAATCCCAGCATTTCGGGAGGCAGACACGGGCAGATCACCTGAGGTCAAGAGTCCAAAACCAGCCTGGCCAACAAAGTGAAACCCCATCTCTACTAAAAATAAGAAAATTAGCCGGGCCTGGTGGTGTACACCTATAATCCCAGCTACTTGAGAGACTGAGGCAGAAGAATCACTTGAACCTGGGAGGCTGAGGTTGCGGTGTGCCGAGATCACGTCATTGCACTCTGGCCTGGGCAACAGAGTGACATTCTGTCTCCCAGAAAAACAAAAAATAAAAATAACTGTCAATCCTACTTCTTTAAAGGATGGGATTTAGTACCAATAAAGTTCAACATTGGCCATAATCTCTCAGAGAACTCCAGGCACGCTGAACTACCTGAAATTCTCATTGACACACCATGTTCTTGCATTTCTCCCCAAGGCTGAAAGAGAATTTCTCTCATTCTTTAGAAAGCCTTTTCTCCTTTGGCCCTTTCCCAGCTAGCAAACTTTTCCTCCCCTATCTACTCACGTTATATCATCCAGCTCAATTCCAGCTCCCCCACTTCCTGAGTTCCAGACTCCGTAAAGTTCTTCCTTCTCTGAGTTCTCATCACACTTTCTAACTTTCTTTATTATAACATTGTTTATGGTAACATGGAAATTACGTATTTATGTACCTGACTTCACATTAGTCTAGAAGCTGTTTGAGGCCAGCAAATATAATCTTTAAATTCTGAGCACTTATCATAGCACCTGCTATACAGTAATTTACAATACATGTTTGATGAGTAAATAAACTAATCATTGAATAGATTGCAACAGTTGTCTGCTAACCTTAAATATACCTCAATGTTAACTCCGCACTACTTCTAGAAACCACATAGAATGTGTACTGCAAAGACAAGCCTTTTTTTAAAGAGAAAATAAAAAAGAGTTCCAGGAGACAACTCTTAAACTCAGAAGACGGTGATTTCTGCATTTTCAACTGAGGTGCCTAGTTCATCTCAATGGCACCAGTTGGACAGTGAGTGCAGCCCACAGAGGGTGAGCTGAAGCAGGGCAGGGCGTTACCTTACCTGGGAAGCACAAGGGGTCGGGGGACTTCCCTTTCCTAGCCAAGGGAAGCCATAACAGACTGTACCTGGAAAATTGGGACACTCCTACCCAAATACTGCGCTTTTCCAACAGTCTTAGCAAATGGCACACCAGGAGATTATATCCCCCACCCTGCTCAGTGTGTCCCATGCCCATGGAGCCTTGTTCACTGCTAGCACAACAGTCTGAGATCGACCTGCCAGGCAGTAGCCTGGTAGGGGGAAGGGCGTCTACCATTGCTGAGGTTTGAGTGGGTAAACAAAGTGGCTGGGGAAGCTCCAACTGGGCAAAGCCCACCACAGCTCTGCAAGGCCTGCTGCCTCTGTAGACCCCAGCTCTGGGGGCAGGGCATAGCTGAACAAAAGGCAGCAGAAACTTCTGCAGACTTAAATGTCCCTGTCTCACAGCTCTGAAGAGAAGAGTTGTTCTCTAAGCACAGTGTTTGAGCTCTGAGAATGAACAGACTGCATCCTCAAGTGGGTCTCTGACCCTCGTGTAGCCTAATTGGGAGACACCTCCCAGTAGGAGCCGACTGACACCTCATACAGCCGGGTGCCCCTATGAGACAAAGGTTCCAGAGGAAGGAACAGGCAGCAATATTTGATGTACTGCAGTATTTGCTGTTCTGCAGCCTCCGCTGGTGATACTCAGGCAAACAGGGTCTGGAGTGGACCTCTAACAGACCTGAAGCTGAGGGACCTGACTCTTAGAAGGAAAACTAACAAACAGAAAGGAATAGCATCAACGTCAACAAAAAGGACACCCACACCAAAACCCCATCTGAGGTCACCAGCATCAAAGACCAAAGGTAGATAAAACAACAAAGATGGGGAGAAACCAGAGCAGAAAAGCTAAAAATTCTAAAAACCTGAGCACCTCTTCTCCTCCAAAGGATTGCAACTCCTCACCAGCAACGGAACAAAGCTGGATGGAGAATGACTTTGACAAGCTGACAGAAGTAGGCTTCAGAAGGTCAGTAATAACAGACTTCTCCAAGCTAAAGTAGGACGTTTGAAAACATTGCAAGGAAGCTAAAAAACCTTGAAAAAGGATTAGATGAATGGCTAACTAGAATAAACAGTGTAGAGAAAACCTTAAATGACCTGATGGAGCTGAAAAGCATGGTGTGAGAACTACATGATGCATGCACAAGCTTCAATAGCTGATTGATTAGATCAAGTGGAATAAAGGGTATCAGTGATTGAAGACCAAATTAAAGAACTAAAACAATAGGAGAAGTTTAGAGACAAAAAGAGTAAAAAGAAATGAACAAAGCCTCCAAGAAATATGGAACTATGTGAAAAGATCAAATCTACGTCTGATTGGTGTACCTAAAAGTGACAGGGAGAATGGAACCGAGTTGGAAAACACTCTTCAGGATATTATCCAGGAGAACTTCCCCAACCTAGCAAAGCAGGACAACATTCAAATTCAGGAAATACAGAGAACACCACAAAAGATACCCTTCAAGAAGAGCAACCACAAGACACATAATTGTCAGGTACACCAAGGTTGAAATGAAGGAAAAAATGTTAAGGGTGGCCAGAGAGAAAGGTCAGGTTACCCACAAAGAGAAGCCCATCAGACTAACAGCAGATTTCTCTGCAGAAACCCTACAAGCCAGAAGAGAGTGGGGGCCTATATTCAGCATTCTTAAAGAAAAGAATTTTCAACCCAGAATTTCATATCCAGCCAAACTAAGCTTCATAAGTGAAGAAGAAATAAAATCCTTTATAGACAAGCAAATGCTGAGAGATTTTGTCACTACCAGGCCTGCCTTATAAGAGCTCCTGAAGGAAGCACTAAACATGGAAAGGAACAACCAGTACCAGCCACTGAAAAAACATGCCAATTTGTAAAGACCATCAATGCTATGAAGAAACTGCATCAACTAACAGGCAAAATAATCAGCGAACACCATAATGACAGGATCAAATTCACACATAACAATATTACCCTAAGATGTAAATGGTTAATGCCCCAATTAAAAGACACAGACTGGCAAATTGGGTAAAGAGTCAAGACCCATCAGTGTGCTATATTCAGGAGACCCATCTCACATGCAGAGACACACATAGGCTCAAAATAAAGGGATGGAGGAAGATCTACCAAGCAAATGGAAAGCAAAAAAAAAGTAGGGGTTGCAATCTTAGTCTCTGATAAAACAAACTTTAAACCAACAAAGATCAAAAGAGACAAAGAAGGCCATTACATAATGGTAAAGGGATCAACACAACAAGAAGAGCTAAATATATATGCACCCAATACAGGAGCACCCAGATTCATAAAGCAAGGCCTTAGAGACCTCCAAAGAGACTTAGATTCCCACACAATAATAATGGGAGACCTTAACACCCCACTGTCAATATTAGACAGATCAATGAGACAGAAGGTTAACAAGGATATCAAGGACTTGAACTCGGCTCTGCACCAAGCAGACCTAATAGACATCTGCAGAACTCTCCACCCCAAATCAACAGAATATACATTTTCTCAGCACCACATCACACTTATTCCAAAATCGACCACATAGTTGGAAGTAAAACACTCCTCAGCAAATGTAAAGGAATAGAAATCACAACAAACTGGCTCTCAGACCACAGTGCAATCAAATTAGAACTCAGGATAAAGAAACTCACTCAAAACCACACAACTACATGTACACTGAACAACCTGCTCCCGAATGACTACTGAATGACTACATAACAAAATGAAGGCAGAAATAAAGATGTTCTTTGAAATCAATGAGAACAAAGATACAACTTGCCAGAATCTCTGGGACACATTTAAAGCAGTGTGTAGAGGTAAATTTATAGCACTAAATGCACACAAGAGAAAGCAGAACAGATCTAAAATCGACACCCTAACATCACAATGAAAAGAACTAGAGAAGCAAGAGCAAACACATTCAAAAGCTAGCAGAAGGAAAGAAATAACTAAGATCAGAGCAGAACTGAAGAAGATAGAGACACTAAAAAACCCTTCAAAAAATCAATGAGTCTAGGAGCTGGCTTTTTGAAAAGATCAACAAAATTGATAGACCACTAGCAAGACTAATAAAGAATGAAAGAGAGAAGAATCAAATAGATGCAATAATAAATGATAAAGGGGATATCACCACGATCCCACAGAAATACAAACTACCATCAAAGAATACTATAAACACCTCTACACAAATAAACTAGAAAATCTAGAAGAAATGGATACATTCCTAGACACATACACCCTTTCAAGACTAAACCAGGAAAAAACTGAATCTCTGAATAGACCAATAACAGGCTCTGAAATTGAGGCAATAAATAATTAATAGCCTACCAATCAAAAAAAGTTCAGGACCAGACAGATTCACAGCCAAATTCTACCAGAGGTACAAAGAGGAGCTGGTACCATTCCTTCTGAAACTATTCCAATCAATAGAAAAAGAGGGAATTCTCCCCAACTCATTCTATGAGGCCAGCATCATCCTGATACCAAAGCCTGGCAGAGACACAACAAAAAAAGAATTTTAGACCAATATCCCTGATGAACATTGATGCGAAAATCCTCAATAAAATACTGGCAAACCAAATCCAGCAGCACATCAAAAAGCTTATCCACCATGATCTAGTAGGCTTCATCCCTGGGATGCAAGGCTGGTTCAACATATGTAAATCAATAAATGTAATACATTGCATAAACAGAACCAATGACAAAAACCACATGATTATCTCAATAGTTGCAGAAAAGGCCTTCAACAAAATTCAACAGCCCTTCATGCTAAAAACTCTCAATAAACTAGGTATTGATGGGATGTATCTCAAAATAATAAGAGCTATTTATGACAAACCCTCAGCCAATATCATACTGAATGGGCAAAAACTGGAAGTATTCCCTTTGGAAATTGGCACAAGACAATGATGCCCTCTCTCACCACTCCCATTCAACATAGTGTTGGAAGTTCTGGCCAGGACAATCAGGCAAGAGAAATAAATAAAGGGCATTCAATTAGGAAAAGAGGAAGTCAAATTGTCCTTGTTTGCAGATGACATGGTTGTATATTTAGAAAACCCCATCATCTCAGCCCAAAATCTCTTTAAACTGATAAGCAACTTCAGCAAAGTCTTAGGATACAAAATCAATGTGCAAAAATCACAAGCATTCTTTTACACCAATAACAGAGCCAAATCATGAGTGAACTCCCATTCACAATTGCTTCAAAGAGAATAAAATACCTAGGAACCCAACTTACAAGGGAGGTGAAGGACCTCTTCAAGGGGAACTACAAACCACTGCTCAATGAAATAAAAGAGGACACAAACAAATGGAAGAACATTCAATGTTCTTGGATAGGAAGAATCAATATAAAAATGGCCACACTGCCCAAGGCAATTTATAGATTCAATGCCATCCCCATCAAGCTACCAATGAGTTTCTTCACAGTATTGGAAAAAACTACTTTAAAGCTCATATGGAACCAAAAAAGAACCCACATTGCCAAGACAATCCTCAGCCAAAAGAACAAAGCTGGAAGCATCATGCTACCTGACTTCAAACTATACTAGAAGGCTACAGTAACCAAAACAGCATGGTACTACCAAATCAGAGAGATAGACCAATGGAACAGAACAGAGGCCTCAGATATAACACCACACATCTACAACCATAGGAATTTTGACAAATCTGACAAAAACAAGAAATGGGAAAATGATTCCCTATTTAATAAATGTTGGGAAAACTGGCTAGCCATATGTAGAAAGCTGAAACTGGATCCCTTCCTTATATCTTATATAAAAATTAATTCAAGATAGATTAAAGACTTAAATGTTAGACCTAAAACCATAAAAACCATAGAAGAAAACGTAGGCAATACCATTCAGGACATAGGCATGGGCAAGGACTTCATGACTAAAACACCAAAAGCAATGGCAACATATGCCAAAATAGACACATGGGATCTAATTAAACTAAAGAGCTTCTGCACAGCAAAAGAAACTACCATCAGAGTGAACAGGCAACCTACAGAATGGGAGAAAATTTTTGCAACCTACCCATCTGACAAAGGGCTAATATCCACAATCTACAAAGAATTTAAACAAATTTACAAGAAAAAATCAAACAACCCCATCAAAAAGTGGACAAAGGATATGAACAGACACTTCTCAAAAGAAGACATTTATGCAGCCAACAGACACATGAAAAAATGCTGATCATCACTGGCCATCAGAGAAATGCAAATCAAGACCACAATGAGATACTATCTCATACCAGTTGAAATGGCGATCATTAAAAAGTCAGGAAAAAACAGATGCTGGGGAGGATGTAGAGAAATAGGAATGCTTTTCCACTGTTGGTGGGAGTGTAAATTAGTTCAACCATTGTGGAAGACAGTATGACGATTCCTCAAGGATCTAGAACTAGAAGCACCATTTGACCCAGCAATCCCATTAGTGGGAATGCCCAAAGGATTACAGACCATGCTACTATAAAGACACATTCACATGTATGTTTATTGCGACACTATTCACAATACCAAAAACTTGGTATGGTCCATCAATGATAGACTGGATTAAGAAAATGTGCCAAATATATACCATGAAATACTATGTAGCCATAAAAAAGGATGAGTTCATGTCCTTTGCAGGGACATGATGAGGCTGGAAACCATCATTCTGAGCAAACTATCTCAAGGACAGAAAACCAAACACCGCATGTTCTCACTCATAGGAGGGAATTGAACAATGAGAACACTTGGACACAGGGCAGAGAACATCACACAGGGGCCTGTCATGGGGTGGGGGGCAGGCGGAGGGATAGCATTAGGAGAAATATCTAATGTAAACGATGAGTTAATGGGTGCAGTAAACCAACATGGCACATGTATACCTATGTAACAAAGCTGCACATTGTGCACATGTACCCTAGAACTTAAAGTATAATAAAAATAAAATAAGATAAAAAACTCAACAAGAAAACAAGCAGACTTATTTTTAAAATGAGCTAAAAACCCTAACAGACACCTTATCAAGAAGATATACAGATGTCAAAGCATATGGAAAGATGCTTCACACCATATGTCATCAGCAAAATGCAAATCAAAACCACAATGAAATACCAATACATACCTATTACAATGACTACAATCCAGATCACTGACAATACCGACAAGTGGTGAGGATGGAGCAACAGGAACTCTCATTCATTGCTGATGCAAATGCAAAATGGTAACAACCACTTCGGAAGACAGTTTGACAGTTTCTTACAAAGCTAAACAAACTTTTATTATATAATCCAGCAATTGTGCTCCTTTGTATTTACCTAAATGAGTTAAAAACTCATGTCCACACGAAAACCCGTACATGGATATTTATAGCAGTTTTATTCATAATTGCCAGAACTTGGAAGCAGCTAAGATTTCCTTCAGTAGGTAAATGAATAAATAAACTTTGCTACATCCAGACAATGGAATGTTATTCACAACTAAAAGGAAATGAGCTATCAAGCCATGAAAAGACACAGAGAACTCTTAAATGCATATTGCTAAGTGAATGCAGCCAATCTGAAAAGGCTACGTATGTGTGATTCCAACTAGATGACATTTTGGAAACGGTAAATCTATGAAAAGATCAGTGGTTGCCTGGGGTTAAAGGAAGGAAAGGATGACATTACCCCCAAAATAATAAAAGGTTCTGCCCTGTTTGACAGTGGATTGTTGAAGCACACAGGATTTTTTGAGTAGTGAAATTACTCTGTATGGTACTATAATAGTAGATTCATATCATTATAAATTTGTCCAAACCCAGAGAATGTACACCACCAAAAGTCAGCTCTGATGTAAACTATGGACTTTGGGTGATAATGAAGTGCCAATGTAGATTCAGAAATAATAGGCTGGGCACCGTGGCTCATACCTGTAGTCCCAGAACTTTGGGAGGCCAAGGCAGGTGGATCACCTGAGGTCAGGAGTTCAAGACCAGGCTGGCCAACATGGCAAAACACCATCTGTACTAAAAATACAAAAATTAGCTGGGCGTGGTGGTGCACGCCTGTAGTTCCAGCTACTCGAGAGGCTGAGGCAGGAGAATTGCTTGAACCCGGGAGGCAGAGGTTCCAGTGAGCCAAGAGTGCACCACTGCACTCCAGCCTGGGTGATAGAGTGAGATCTTGTCTCAAAAAAAACAAAACTAAATGAATGAAAGAGAAAGAAAGAAAGAAGGAAGGAAGGAAGGAAGGAAGGAAGGAAGGAAGGAAGGAAGGAAGGAAGGAAGGAAGGAAGGAGGAGGGAGGGAGGGAGGGAGGGAGGGAGGGAGGGAGGGAGGGAGGGAGGGAGGGAGGGAGGGAGGGAGGGAGGAGGAAGGAAGGAAGGAAGGAAGGAAGGAAGGAAGGAAGGAAGGAAGGAAGGAAGGAAGGAAAAGAGAAAGAAAGAAAGACAGAAAGCGAGAGAAAGAGAAAGCGAGAGAGAGAGAAAGAAAAAGAAAAGAGAAAAGAAAAAAGAAAAGAAAGAAGGAAGGGAGGGAGGGAGGGAGGGAGGGAGGGAGGGAGAAGGGAAAGGGAAGGAAAAGGGAAGGGAAGGGAAGGGAAAGGGAAGGGGAAGGGAAGGGGAAGGGAAAGGGAAGGGAAGGAAGGAGAGAGTAACCAATGGACCACTCTGATGGGAGACACTGATAATGGGTGGGGGGCTCTGCATGTGCAGGGTAGGGAGTACATGGGAAATCTCAGTATCTTCTTCTCAGTGTTGCTGCAATCTTAAAATTGCTCTAAAAATAATATTGAGCAAAAATAAAAGAATACCAGGAGTGAGTTGGAATGGTGTGAGGAAGGGCAGGGGGCAATGAAGGTACTGAATCGGCAGGAGAATATGGTGCTAGGTAGTTTTCTTGGCTCCACTTGAGTATTGGGGCACAAAAAGCATAGAATGAGGATTCCTCTAAGTGGCTCAACAAGCTTAGAGCTCTTCCCAGTGAGGCTTCAAGCACCACAAGTACAGTCCACCTGCTTTTTTCAGCCTCCCTATAAAAATCTTTGCTATTGTCCCAGACTCCTCATCCACTGTAAGTCTAATCCTTCACTCTTTACCTAGGAGTGTCATGTAAAGTCTAATGTCTTGCCAAGAGTGCAACATAAAGAAATTTTTCTTTTATTTTCAGTTTTGTTGCTTTTTCCTTTTGAATTATTGAACCATCACATCTATTGGATCCTAATCAAGTCTTTGCATAAAGAATGAATGAATGAATGAATGAATGAATGAATGAATGAATGAATGAATAATGTGAGAGACAGGGGCTTCTCATTCAAAGTAAAAAATAACATAAATTCATTTCCTTTACTCCCAAAACCCCAGTAATTTCAGAATGGAAATACGAAAATGAGTAACTCCATAACAATGGAGGTAATGGCAAGGGGAAGTCATCAGTCAAAGACCTCAACAAATTTTTGGAAGAAAAGGCACAAAGGAAGTCTATTGACAGATTAAACAAAGTCAAGGTAGCTATGGTCCAAAAATAGCTGTAGTCAGGTAGTAAAGATGCTGAAGTCCAAGTAGGATTCAGTCTGTCAGTGAGAAACTCAGAAAGTCTGTGAGTCAAAATTCTATCCAACTATCCACCCCTCATCTGAAACACCATAGTTTCTTATACTTGAGAATACACAGATACTGTGTATTTATAAAGACAAAAAATATTTAGGCTGCCAGTTTCAGAAACAATGACCTTAGAAATCAGCCTTATAAAAATATTTTCAGCTATAAGTTATCAATGAAAAGTTTTCTATATATTTTTGGTAGGGTAGCATATTTGTGACTATCTTTAAAACATAAGCATAATATATAACATTTTAAAATTGCTATCAAGCTCTCAGACTCTTGAAAATGTGTCAGTCTTGGATTTCCAAAAACGAATCTGTACCATGAGGCATTTCCTGATCCTCTATCCAGATGTGAGCTCCCTACTTTTGGATTCCCCTCAGCAACTCAGTGACTTTTATGGTGATTAGCATCATCATCATCATCATTATCACTATCATTATTATTTTCATTTTCAGAGAGAGGTGTCTTACTGTCACCCAGGCTGGAGTACAGTGGTGTGATCACAGTTCACTGCAGCCTTGAACTCCTGGGCTCATGCAATCCTCCAGCCTCAGCCTCTCAAGTAGCTAAAATTAAAGGCATGGGCCACTGCGCCTATCCTTATCGTGATTATTAAACAGTAATTTGTGCAATTGCCTCAGCCTCCTTCTGCAGTCTTAAACCCCTCCAGAGCAGGGATGTATCCTGATAACTCTTACGGCACTTAGCCCTAGGGCTTTGCCTGTGATAAGCCACTACAGTTCTTATCTGAATCAAAAATTTCTGGCCGGGCGCGGTGGCTCAAGCCTGTAATCCCAGCACTTTGGGAGGCCGAGATGGGCGGATCACGAGGTCAGGAGATCGAGACCATCCTGGCTAACACGGTGAAACCCCGTCTCTACTAAAAAATGCAAAAAAAAAAAAAAAAAAAAACTAGCAGGGCGAGGTGGCGGACGCCTGTAGTCCCAGCTACTCCGGAGGCTGAGGCAGGAGAATGGCGGGAACCCGGGAGGCGGAGCTTGCAGTGAGCTGAGATCCGGCCACTGCACTCCAGCCTGGGCGACAGAGCAAGACTCCGCCTCAAAAAAAAAACAAAAAAGAAAAAAACAAAAAAACAAACAAACAAACAAAAAAAATTTCCACAAGTTTCATATGGGTGAGGTGGAGGGCAATTCTTTCAGTATGGTGGCCCAGCTCTTTTTTGGATTCTTGAAAATATTCTAGGAAATAAAAATATTGAAACTTTGGTATTTTAAGGACTATAAAATGTTACCCCCAGCATAATGAAAGTTTTTGCCCTGTTTGACAAAGCATTGTTATTCAGTGGAATCCATTGAGTATTTGCAATGTGGCAGGTGCAATGTCAAGGACCATATTCACTCATTTCAATTGTTTTTATAACAAATCTGAGGCTGTCTCATTTTACTAGAAGAAACTGAGGCTTAAGAAGATTAACTTTTCAGTGCAGGTCTTCTGATTTACATAGCACAAGGATGTTCTTACAAATAATTAAAAGAGAAAAAAACAGACAAAAGGAAGAAGTGAGAAAATAGGGTCATATGACAGAGCCCCTTCCTCCTGTGCCTAACACAGGGTTTACCTGTTTTTGTTTTGTTTTTTCAGACAGAGTCTCACTCTGTCGCCCAGGCTGGAGTGTAATGGCACAGTCTTGGCTCGCTGCAACCTCTGCCTCCCAGGTTCAATGATTCTCCTGCCTCAGCCCCCAGAGTAGCTGGGATTACAGGTGCGCACCACCACGTCTCTCTAATTTTTGTATTTTTAGTAGAGATGGGGTTTTACCATGTTGGCCAGGCTGGTGTCGAACTCCTGACCTCAAGTGCTCCACCCACTTGGCCTCTCAAAGTGCTGGGATTACAGGATTACAAGCATGCGCTCCCACGCCTGGCCACACAGGGTTTACTTGTTGTTGAACTTTCCTAATTGGTTAAATGGATGAGCTCAAATTGGCCTTCTTTGTCTGCCAGCACCACTCCCTACATGTGCCCAAACCTATCTGTCCTTGTGTGAGTTGCCTATAAAGACCCTTTAAAGAGAAGGAACTTCTAACCCATTTAAATCCATGCAGCCTACTGAAGTAGCTGACATGACAGATTCAAAGTTACTGAAGCTCCACATCAATGACTTTTGTCAATGAAAAGGATGCCCTAGATTCCCAAGGGGTCCTGAGAATTGGGCACATTAGTCTCTAATGCTGCACTGCCCCATTGCGCTCCCCTCGCCTCCCTCCAGCCACCAGGTTTTGCCCCATGGTGGGGTAGAGGTAAATGCTAGCTGCCATCACCCAATCTCTGGACTAAGCTTTCTCAGTGAAAACAACGTCATAGACTGTATGTTGAGAGGGAAAGGATCTGTCAACCCAATGAGTCACAGTGTTTTGTGATAATATCATCTCTGTGGGCTGAAAGATATTTTCTATTCAAGATAGCTCCTATTCTTCCTTCAAATGTGTCAGACATAGCTTCAGGACACTATTTGTGCTTGTTAGTTATATCTAGATTAAAAGACAAGAATGATGATAGTCAAATGATATCTTTAATCAACATCCTTTCCAAGGTTGCCTTCCTAAATATGAAAGTGCAAGAAACTTCTTTTTTTACTTAAGGGTACAGAGATGGAGAAGATTATCTTTCCTGGGTCTTAATTGATCTATAGGTCCAGATCTATTGATCCACAGTCGTTTTAAGACACTGGTAGCCTGGACTATTCCTATCCATTATTAAAATTATATTAACCAAATAGGGTATAATGGTCATAATAGACATAACTATTTAGCATATATAATTATACATATTTATGCATGGTGTATCATTGAATATATACTTTAATAAACTTATGATTATTAGTCTAATTGTACTTATCATACTATTACTATATGCCTTGCACTTTTACTATATGAAAACATTTGGATAGGAGTTTGAATAAGAAGACAATTTCATTTTCCAGTATAAAGAATTCATGATTCCTGGCCAGGCGCAGTGGCTCACGCCTGTAATCCCAACACTCTGGGAGGCCAAGACAAGTGGATCACCTGAGGTCAGGAGTTCGAGACCAGCCTGGCCAACATGGTGAAACCTCATCTCTACTAAAATACAATTAGCCAGGTGTGGTGGCAGGTGCCTATAATCCCAGCTACTCGGGTAACTGAGGTAGGAGAATTGTTTGAACCTGGAAGGCAGAGGTTGCAGTGAGCTGAGATGGCACCATTGGCGCTCCAGCCTGGGTGACAAGAAAAAAAAAAAAAATCATGATTCCTTAAAACAACACTATGATGGGAGCAAAAGAAAAAAAAAGTGGCTATTACTTTAGAATAGGATATAATGCAACTAAAAAGTGCTATAAAGTAAACACTTTTAAACAACGAAGCATGGGAAACATCTCAACTTCCAGTATCTGAAATCTGTGATAATTTGTAAGTCACTCTTGTATAGAAAAACGCCATAGATGACATAAATGAGGTGCTAAAGATTAAGTGGACTTGAGAAAGATCTTTTTTCTAATAATTTGTGGAAATCAGGAAAGGAAGCTCATTAAAAAAATTTTAAGTCTCTGATCCATCAATTTAATGATGCTGGTTCTTTTTTTTTTTTTTTTTATGTATATGTGCTGTCACCTAAAATAAATCCAAGCCTAAATGAGGCTTTAAACATGAAGAAATGAAAAATTAAACTGTTATAATTTTAAAAAATTAAATTGACAAATCTTCCAAAATATAGCATCTGGACCTTCAAACAACTGAGTCAACAAACTGAGATATGTGTATAACAATTAACAGGGTTTGTATGGAAATCGGATTTACAGAGTAATCTTTCTGTTGGAAATCAATTCAATCCTCAATGATAAACACAAGAATATCTTGGCTCTTGCAAACAGGACAGTTGTGCAAACTCACATGCATGTTAGAATCACCCATGTTTATCTTCACAACCCCATTAATAGGATTGGATGGCTTTAGGGATTAAATGGCTTTACTGAGGTGGGTTTTTGTCACTTTCAGAGTATTTGTTGATAAATAAAACTAGATTCAAGTAATATAAATTATGAGAAATAATTTTCCTTATAAACATTAGGCAAATTTTAAAAATTTTTAGGGAGGCCAGAATCTTTTTATGTTGCCAAAATCTTGCCTGTTGATTCATTAGTCAGATTTACTCAATTCAAGCCACGTAGCTAGAAGGAGAGTTCATCCAAGATGAAATAAGTCAGCTACTGAGTAATGTCACAATTTCCGTAACAGTCCAGTGTCACAAATGAAAGAACAAAGTACTTGGTCCCCTAAAGAATGGGAAGTTAGCCCTTTTGGGTGCACGAGGACCAGATGAGGACCATCCAGCACGTGGGTATTATTAGCGCCCTACGTTATCATGTCTTTTGAGAACTATCAGCCAATTACATTCTGCCATGGCCAAATGGCCAAATGTGTTGAGAGCCTCAGGAAGTTACATCTTCTTTTAAGGCAACAAACAGACATAGACAACCTGAAGTTCTAGAACAGCTGGTCCAAATTATGTATGACAAATATGAGATGTTTCACATTCAGATAAGTGTGGAAACCACTTCACGCAACATTTTCCCATACTAAAGTGGTTGAAGGAATTATAATACATCCATACAATGTATCTTTGTAACCTTTATAAAGAATGAGATAGGGCTATGTATTTTGTTAAATGGTAATACACAACTTGTATAACAGTAAGTAAAATATCAATGTTAAAAAATAAAAAGTAAACAAAGCATGTGTGTAAATGATTAATGTATGTATATATACACAAACATATGCATGCATTTGGTAAGTATTAAAGCGACTAGAAAAACTACACCGCAAATTATTTTTAGCAGCAATCTTCAAGGCTCGAATTGTCATAGAGAGAGGAATCTCATTTTTTTCTAGAAACTTCTGTATTATTTTAATTTTTATCACATTGATGTAAGTATTAGTATTCTACCGCAATAATAATAAAATATCAAGACTAGGTGGCTTAAGCAACAGAAATTTATTTTCCCACAGGTCTAGAGGCCAGAAGTCCCACATCAAGACCTGGGATGGTCAGTTTCTGCTAAGGGTGCTCTTCTTGGCTTGCAGACAGCACTTTCTTGCTATATTTTTCATGGCCCTCCCTCAACACATGCACACACACACACACACACACACACACACATACAGAAAGAGAGAGAGAAAGAGAGAGAAAAAAATCTTCCTCTTCTCATGAGGCCATCAGTCCTGTAGGATTAAGACCTCACCCTTATGATCTCATTTAATCCTAATTACCTCCTAAAGACCCTGTCTCCAAATACAATCACATTGGGGATTAGGGCATCAACATATGAATTTTAGGGGGACTCAGATCAGTCTATAGCATTCTGCCTCTGACCCCTCAAAATTAATATCTTTCTCTCATGCAAAGCACATCCACTCCATCCCAACAGCTTCAAAAGCCTCACCTCATTTTAGAATCAGCACTAAAATCTCAAGTCCAATTTCTCATCTAATTATTGTCTAAGTCAAGTATGGTTGAATACAATTATATTCAGAATACAATCTATTCTGAGGCAAATTTCTCTCCAGCTGTGAGCTCGTGAGACCAGAAAACTTATGTGCATTGAAAATACAATATTAGGACAGGTAAAAGATAGACATTCCCATTCCAAAAGTGAGAAATCAGACTGAAGAAAGAGATGACAAGTCTCAAGCATGTCCAAAACCCAGCAAGGCAAATTCTGTTAGATTTTAAGGCTGGAGCATAATCCTTTCTAATTCAATGCTCTGTCACCCCCATGACTCTGTCAGACAGGGATCCTGCCCCAACACTCCAGGAAGAGGTGGCTTGGCCTCTTGAAACCAAGGCGGTGACCTCACCCAACCTTGCCTGTATACTCTGGTCTGTAATATGAGTGGTAACCCTGATCATCTCTGAATCACCTTTGGGGTCTTTCTTTCCTTTTTTTGAAGAATAGCTCATGTTTTCAGTGAAATAGCTCTGTTGTTCTGTCCTGAAGCATCCAAGAATCTGACAGCCTTTCTTCACTTAGTCCCTTTTGCTCTGTTCCCTGCAGCTCAAGCTGTTTTCTGCCCATATAATCTCATTATCTCTTTATCAAGTAATAGTCCAGCCATACTCTTGGTGTTCTCTTTAGAACATGCTTCCTCACTTTTTGCAATATGTACAGGCTGAGAATTTACTAAATTTTCAAGCTCTGGTTCATTTTTGCTTAACAATTCCTTTGTCAATTTTTCTTCTCTAGAATTTTCTCTAAGCATTCAGGAAGAACATAGCCACATCTTCAATTTTGCTTAGAAATCACCTCAGGTAATCATCCAATTTTAGTGCCTGCCAGTTCTGCTTTCCACAAAACACTAGAACACCTAAGTTCTTTGCCGCTTCGTAACAACGATGGCTTTTCCTCCAGTTTCCAGTAACTTCTTCCCCATTTCCATCTAAGTCCTCACCAGAATGGCTTTTGATGTCCTTACTTCTACCAACATTCTGTCCATCGCGCTGCACATATTCTGTAAGCAGGTGGAGGCTTTCTCTGCAGCTCTCCTCTTTTCTTTTTCAGCCCTCACCAGAATTGCCTTTAATGTCCATATTTCAACCAACAGTCCCTTCACAGCGACCTAGGCATTTTCTGGCATGCACGTCAAAACTCTTCCAGCCTCCCCCCATTACCCAGTTCCAAAGTTGCTTCTACATTTTTAGGTTACAGCAGCACCACACTTCTCAGTACCAAAATCTGTATTTGTCTGCTCAGGCTGTCATAATAAAATGCCAGAGACTGGGTGGGTTAAGCAATAGAAATGTGTTTTTTCACAGTTCTGGAGGCTGGAAGGTCTAGCAGGGTTGGTTTCTGGTGAATTCTCTTTTCCTGGCTCGCGTTTAGCTGCCTTCTCAGTATGTCCTCACATGGCCTTTTATGTGTGTGTGTGCATGTGCGCACATTCGCATATGCAGGGAGAGGAAGAAAGAGAGAAAGGAAAATCTCTTTCTCTTCTTATAAGACCACCAGTCCTATAGGATTAAGGTTTCATCCTTACGACCTCATTTAACTTTAATTACCCCTAGAGACCCTATCTTAAAATATAGTAACATTGGGGGTTAGGGCTTCAACATATGTACTTGGTGGGACACAATTCAGTCCATAGCAGTGTTTCTTTAGAAAACATTGTTGGCCGGGCGCGGTGCTCAAGCCTGTAATCCCAGCACTTTGGGAGGCCGAGACGGGCGGATCACGAGGTCAGGAGATCGAGACCATCCTGGCTAACACGGTGAAACCCCGTCTCTACTAAAAAAATACAAAAAACTAGCCGGGCGAGGTGGCGGGCGCCTGTAGTCCCAGCTACTCAGGAGGCTGAGGCGAGAGAATGGCGTGAACCCGAGAGGCGGAGCTTGCAGTGAACTGAGATCCGGCCACTGCACTCCAGCCTGGGCAACAGAGCAAGACTCCGTCTCAAAAAAAAAAATAAAAAAAATAAAAAATAAAACGTTGTTAGTGATCTGCTTCACACTTAATCCCACATAACTCCCTCCAAGCAGAACCTCAATTTTGTGCAGGTATTACCCATCCCATGTGTATCCAGGTGCTTAAAGGAGAGCTCACCCCTTGTCCTTGCTGTTGATTTATGTAGGAATAAGGCTAATACCCAATTCTGTCCAAAGATACATGAGAACCAGTATGTTTGGGGATTCTGAGACAAGTCTCTTCTCACCTAAGAAAGGGCTCTAGGAACAAATGGCCACTCCTCTTCTTAAGAACATTGCTATTCTAGATTTTAGGACACTCTTTCTACCAGCCTGGGTATGAAATCAACATTGAGTATGGCAGAGGCGAAGATGGAAAAAACTAAGCCTGTGATGCCATCACTAAGCCACTGAATCAATCAATCCTGACGTCCATCCTACATCTGAACTCACTTGCATGAAATAAAATTTCTTTCTGCTTAAATCATTTAAGTCAAAATGTGTGCTACATGCAGCCAAAGTCGTCATAAATGATACAATTTATTTGAAATATTTAAACTAGATCTCGGAAACATCTTTAAAAAATAACTTTCTTAAAAATGTACAACATATATTAGTATGCTAAAAATCTAAGATATCCTATGGTTTTTAAAAAATGTCTTATGGAGTTTGAATTGAAACTCCCCAAATTTATTTGATCACAAAATCTTTTTATTTTCTCCTCAGTAAGTTTTATGATCCTCAACAAAAGAGAATAGTTGTTGAAAGATACCCCCATGGCAGAGCTTGGATAAACTTAGAAATACGGGCAAATAACAGAGCTTGAGTTGAACAAAAAAATAATAAAAAAACCAAAAATTCCCCAGGGGAGGAAATGTTTGAGGGAGTTTTAAAATCTTGCATAGCCAATATCTACATTTTTGCTATCCTGTCCTGTGGTTAAGTTGCCATTTAAACCACGTTTTGCCAAAAGTCTTCAATAAAAAATGCCACATGGACATTTATTGCTGAACACTGAGAGTGACAGGATGCTGAATTTCCCACCAGATTTGGAGTCAAATTTCACTTTAATCTGAAGTCATGGGAATCCCAGCAAGCCAGATGATTTGCAGACTTTTAAGAAGCTGTAATATATGTCCAATCTTTTTTTTATTTTTTAGGCATTATTTTGATAGAAAAATTATGTTTGGGAGCTTTTTATTCCCTGAATCTGATGAACAAAATAATGTTAAATATGTGTTAAATGCAATAAAAACTACCAAACCCTATGAAAAATAAACATTACAACATGACCTTACCTTCAGAACAGTTACAGCGAAGGGCACATGTATATGTGTGTGTCTAATTTAGTCCAGAATGACTATATGCCAATTCAAACAGTCAGAACACCCCCCAACATGCCCTTCACTGAGGTACCCTTCAACTAGGAGTTATCACCACCACGATTTTACAAGGATTTGTGGGATGTTATGATTAACATCTGTCTTTCCTGTTGATCTATAAAACTCGGGACAGAGACCTATCTTTTTCTACTCATAGTCCTTCCCCAGCGCCCACAAAATACCCAGCCTATAGTAAGCTCTCAATAAATGCATGATGAAAAAGTGAATACATAAGTGAATAAGGCATTTAAAAACCCTCATAGATCAATTGAAGAAGTAAATCACTCATGCTTAGTGACCGTAATAAAAGAATGAATTTATACCCATCATAAAATAGCGTCTACAAGTGGAAGAGAAATTGTCAGACTGTACATTTGTATCAGGTTCTACGGTAAGACCTAAATGACAAACTGTAGAAATATATATCTTTCCTTACATATGTCTTTTGCCTAAGACCTTGCTAGCTTGTTCCTTTCATGTCTAGTTTGATGAGGTTGGGACTATGATTAAATCACCATAGTGTAAATTTTCAGACTCTGGCACTCCTGTTGGAATAGAGGGCTACCTGTTCTTTGCCTGAGTACTGGCCCATCTTCCCTCTCACACTAACTACCCAACACTGGGTCAGGAATTTATCCCATGATATATCTTGTCTGTTGGCTATCACCAAGATTATCATAGGGAAATTAGTTGCACAACTGGTGAGTGCTTCAGGAAGTTAGGTCTCCTAGTACACAGATACACAAACACAGAGAGCATCAATGTCCAGAATGCTCTACTTCTAAAACCATCATCATGGAAATCCTAAAGCACATTAAACGGAACAGCATTCTGGATAGGATAACGAAAGTAATGCTATGATCTAGCAGGGCTAGTGGAAACCAAAAGAACAGACATGGGAGAAAAGATCCCAAGACTTCTTCCACATAGACACTGTACTCTAGTAGCAGGCATCACTCTTTCTTTGAAAATGCTTAAGCATAGACACAGACAGTTTGATAAATGAGTAGGATCAGACAAAACACTGAGGAAGATGATTAAGGAAGTGGAATAATTGATATACGAGGAGAGAGGTTTTTGAAAAATCTAATTATAGAGGAGCCCAGCCAAATGATGAGTTCGCTGAGAAAGTGCAGATGTACTTCTGGGTTTGCACTCCGAAGAATACCCCAGAGCAGAACAAGAACAAAATGAGTCGTTCCAACAGGATGTGAGTAGGATTGAAAGGAAGAAATTAAAAAATGACAAAGTCAAGAGCCAGTATCAGGACAGAATTCCTCACAGGAGAATGTATGACTCTACAAAGATTCTGTCTCATGCCTGGCAGTCTCATTTTCAGAAAGAGGACTCAGAAACTGAGCCCAGTTATAATCTGTTATGCCTCTCCCTTGGCCTGATGGGCTGGCCAGAGAGGCTCTGTCATTTCCAATCAGTATGATTGTTTAATGCAAACAGCCTTCTGTTTATGACAAGAGGATGATTAGAATAAACATGGAAAATATTCCAAAATTCAAAGGTTTTGAACAGCCTCCAAAATTTGACTAAAGGAGTGACTTTCTCCAGGAGACACCTTGAGAGAGTGCTTCAGACACCATTCTCTACACACTGGTCTTCTCCACTGAATTAAGAAACACGATCCCTTGTTCCAATGTCCAACCACTTCTCCTCAAGGCTTTCCAGAGCCCTGAATGAGAGACTCAGACATGCAGTTCCCCGCTCTGTGCCTGTGTACAAGTCTCAAGCACCCCAAGCTTGGCATTAAGCCAAAGCTATGAAAAGTGGAGAGGTGGTTTCATCTCAAGTGGGCTGCGGGGTCAAAATCAGAAAAAGACACAAGTGGGCCAGAGTGACACCTTCAGTTTGCCACGTTCTGATTTAGAAAAATGGCTAAATGGGCTCTATTGCATCATTCCAGTCTCCAAAGAAGTGAAAAATTCTTCACCCAAGAGACCGCATGCTCCCCTTTCTGTAATCTATTCTTTGGTCTCCATCTTTGTGCCTGTACTCTATCAAGTCCATTAACATTTCATCTGGTCCTTTTGTTTCTTGGAAAAAATAATGCTTTAGAGAAGCTGGGTAAAAATAAGGGGCAAGTTCACCCTCCTGTCAGTGACATCTCCAAACAGAACCAAGGAAAGTGTTCCTACCTGGGGTGAAGAGGGTTCCCAAAGATTCCTTTGATGCCCATCACAGTAGCTGGTATGATCATATTTACTAATAAATTAAGGTGCTATCATTTCTGCAGTTATATTTATTTTTCTAAAAAATACGTTTTTTAATATTTAAAAATCTTTTTGACAGAGAAACGTGAAATAAATTAAGTAGAAAATTAAAATCTCTTTTTGGTGCTTATGTGTGCTTTCAATAGAGATGAATGGAATGGATGCATAATGGACAGATCACTACATAAGATTAGACGTGTGTGTATATTTCTATATAGTCGTGATCATACTATACAAAGTTTTATAACCCGTATCTACATTTTTCACCTATAGTATATTTTCAGCATTGTGTTACGAATTGCAAATTTTTTCCTGGCATATGATTTTTAATGACTGAAGAGTATTTGATTTTTCGCATACGCCACTACTTACTTCATGAACACGTGCTATGGTTCAATTTTTAAGTTATTTCTAACCTTTTAGTATTAGAAACGATGTTGTCACAAATATCCATGTATATAAATGTTTATTTTTAAATAAGAGTTTTAATAGTGAAATTTCTGAGTCAAAGGAATTAAACCCTTTTATAGCTTTCAATGTGCACAGACAGCTTTAGTGTATGAAGAGATCTGTTTAATCACAGCCTCAATACAGGTCAGGTTATCGTTTTTTTAGAACGGCCCACGTGACAGAGAAAATTTACATGTGCACATACACACACGTATGTACATTGTATTAATGGTTTCATGTTTTAATTAAGCTAAATCAGTTTATAAGATTTATATTTTAATATTTATATGTTATTGAAAACATTAATATATGTAATAATTTATATAAATAAATGTAATGCTCCATTATATGTAAAATTATATATACACTATTAAAATAATCTATATTTTATATATAAAATTATAAAAGCATTTTATTATAAATGTATAAATAATAAATGTACATATATTTATATGTGTGCATGTGTGCGTGTGTGGATGTGTGTGTGTTGGGGGGGTGCAGGGGTGTGGGAGACAGGATCTCCGTCTGCCACCCAGGACAGAGTGCAGTGGCACAATCAAAACTCACTGGAGCCTGGAACTCTTCAGCTCAAGCGACCCTCCCACCTCAGCCTCCTAAGTAACTGGTACAAAGGCATACGCCATCACACCTAGCTAATTTTTTTGGTTTTTTTTAGAGACAGGGTCTCACTATGTTGCCCAGGCTTGGTCTCATACTCCTGACCTCAAGCAATCTTCCTGCCTTGGCCTCCTAAAGCTCTGGGATTACCTCACCCAGCCCATGTGTTCATATGTTATTATAAATAAAATAAATTACTTCCTTAATATTAGGTAATAATGAAGGAAGATTTCCCAGCATATATAAATTTTAAAATAACAGAAACATTTACAGCAGAGGCAAGCGAAGGATGCCTGACCCAGGATTTCTCAGGCCACTCTGGTAGAGATTTCTGTCATTCACAACTGTTGGAGTTCTTTCTCTTTCTACTTCAGAAAGACCAGTTGTTCTTGATAACAGCATCATCCCTGGCTTGTTATAAATTATTGTCATTCTAGTTGCATTAATCTCTTTAACTTTTTCTTCTACATTCAGGGTCATCATTACAAGCCTTTACTCTCTCTGTCACAAATTAACTCTTTTGCTGTATCTATTCTGTTTCTATTCTGTTAATTTCATTTAAAAGCAGAATTTGTGTTCTCAATTTCTCTGGGTTTTTTTTTTTTTTTTTTTTTTTTTTTTTCTTTTTTTGAGACAAAGTTTTGCTCTTGTCGCCCAGGCTGGAGTGCAATGGTGCAGTCTTGGCTCACTGCAACCTCCACCTCCCAGGTTCAAGTGATTCTCCTGCCTCAGCCTCCCAAGTAGCTAGGATTACAGGCGCCTGCCACCACAACCGGCTAATTTTTTTTGTATTTTTAGTAAGGAGCAGGATTTCACCATGTTGACAGGTTGGTCTCAAACTCCTGACCTCAGGTGATCCACCTGCCTCAGCCTCACAAAGTTTTATAACCTGTATCTGCATTTTTCACCTATAGTATATTTTCAGCATTGTGTTATGAATTGCAAAGTGCTGGGATTACAGATGTGTGCCACCACACCCAGCCTGTGTTCTCGATTTCTGTCTTCTTCAGTCATCTTTCTTATCAGCTCATTCTGTTGTTTCAGCATGCTACTCTTTGGATCTTGAGTCACTTAATTCATGATATCCTGCAATTCTTTTTTTTTTTTTTCAATTTTATTATACTTTAAGTTCTAGGGTACATGTGCATAACATGCAGGTTTGTTACATATGTATATTTGTGCCATGTTGGTGTGCTGCACCCATCAACTCGTCAGCACCCATCAAGTCATCATTTATATCATGTATAACTCCCCAATGCAATCCCTCCCTCCTCCCCCCTCCCCATGATAGGACCCCAGTGTGTGATGTTCCCCTTCCCGAGTCCAAGTGATCTCATTGTTCAGTTCCCACCTATGAGTGACAACATGCGGTGTTTGGTTTTCTCTTCTTGTGATAGTTTGCTAAGAATGATGGTTTCCAGCTGCATCCATGTCCCTACAAAAGACGCAAACTCATCCTTTTTTATGGCTGCATAGTATTCCATGGTGTATATGTGCCACATTTTCTTAATCCAGTCTGTCACAGATGGACATTTGGGTTGATTCCAAGTCTTTGCTATTGTGAATAGTGCTGCAATAAACATACGTGTGCATGTGTCTTTGTAGTAGAATAATTTATAATCCTTTGGGTATATACCCAGTAGTGGGATGGCTGGGTCATATGGTACATCTAGTTCTAGATCCTTGAGGAATTGCCATACTGATTTCCATAATGGTTGGACTAGTTTACAATCCCACCAACAGTGTAAAAGTGTTCCTATTTCTCCACATCCTCTCCAACAACTGTTGTTTCCTGATTTTTTAATGATTGCCATTCTAACTGGTGTGAGATGGTATCTCATTGTGGTTTTGATTTGCATTTCTCTGATGGCGAGTGATGATGAGCATTTTTTCATGTGTCTGTTGGCTGTATGAATGTCTTCTTTTGAGAAATGTCTGTTCATATCCTTTGTCCACTTTTTGATGGGGTTGTTTGTTTTTTTCTTGTATATTTGTTTGAGTTCTTTGTAGATTCTGGATATTAGCCCTTTGTCAGATGAGTAGATTGCAAAAATTTTCTCCCATTCTGTAGGTTGCCTGTTCACTCTGATGGTAGTTTCTTTTGCTGTGCAGAAGCTCTTTAGTTTCATTAGATCCCATTTGTCAATTTTGGCTTTCGCTGCCGTTGCTTTTGGTGTTTTAGACATGAAGTCCTTGCCCATGCCTATGTCCTGAATGGTACTACCTAGATTTTCTTCTAGGGTTTTTATGGTATTAGGTCTAACATTTAAGTCTCTAATCCATCTTGAATCAATCTTCATATAAGGAGCAAGGAAAGGATCCAGTTTCAGCTTTCTACTTATGGCTAGCCAATTTTCACAGCACCATTTATTAAATAGGGCATCCTTTCAACATTTCTTGTTTCTCTCAGGTTTGTCAAAGATCAGATGGCTGTAGATGTGTGGTATTATTTCTGAGGACTCTGTTCCGTTCCATTGGTCTATAGCTCTGTTTTGGTACCAGTACCATGCTGTTTTGGTTACTGTAGCCTTGTAGTATAGTTTGAAGTCAGGTAGCGTGACGCCTCCAGCTTTGTCCTTTTGACTTAGGATTGTCTTGGCAATGCGGGCTATTTTTTGGTTCCATATGAACTTTAAAGCAGTTTTTTCCAATTCTGTGAAGAAACTCATTGGTAGCTTGATGGGGATGGCATTGAATCTATAAATAACCTTGGGCAGTATGGCCATTTTCATGACATTGATTCTTCCTATCCATGAGCATGGTATGTTCTTCCATTTGTTTGTGTCCTCTTTTATTTCACTGAGCAGTGGTTTGTAGTTCTCCTTGAAGAGGTCCTTTACATCCCTTGTAAGTTGGATTCCTAGGTATTTTATTCTCTTTGAAGCAATTGTGAATGGAAGTTCATTCCTGAATTGGCTCTCTGCTTGTCTGTTACTGGTGTATAAGAATGCTTGTGATTTTTGCACATTAATTTTGTATCCTGAGACTTTGCTGAAGTTGCTTATCAGCTTAAGGAGATTTTGGGCTGAGACAATGGGGTTTTCTAAATATACAATCATGTCATCTGCAAACAGGGACAATTTGACTTCTTCTTTTCCTAACTGAATACCCTTGATTTCTTTCTCTTGCCTGATTGCCCTAGCCAGAACTTCCAACACTATGTTGAATAGGAGTGGTGAGAGAGGGCATCCCTGTCTTGTGCCAGTTTTCAAAGGGAATTTTTCCAGTTTTTGCCCATTCAGTACGATATTAGCTGTGGGTTTGTCATAAATAGCTCTTATTATTTTGAGGTACGTTCCATCAATACCGAATTTATTGAGCGTTTTTAGCATGAAGGGCTGTTGAATTTTGTCAAAAGCCTTTTCTGCATCTATTGAGATAATCATGTGGTTCTTCACCTTGGTTCTGTTTATATGCTGGATTATGTTTATTGATTTGCAAATGTTGAACCAGCCTTGCATCCCAGGGATGAAGCCCACTTAATCATGGTGGATAAGCTTTTTGATGTGCTGCTGAATCCGGTTTGCCAGTATTTTATTGAGGATTTTTGCATCGATGTTCATCAGGGATATTGGTCTAAAATTCTCTTTTTTTGTTGTGTCTCTGCCAGGCTTTGGTATCAGGATGATGTTGGCCTCATAAAATGAGTTAGGGAGGATTCCCTCTTTTTCTATTGATTGGAATAGTTTCAGAAGGCATGGTACCAGCTCCTCCTTGTACCTCTGGTAGAATTCAGCTGTGAATCCATCTGGTCCTGGACTTTTTTTGGTGGGTAGGCTATTAATTGTTGCCTCAGTTTCAGAGCCTGCTATTGGTCTATTCAGGGATTCAACTTCTTCCTGGTTTAGTCTTGGGAGAGTGTAAGTGTCCAGGAAATTATCCATTTCTTCTAGATTTTCTAGTTGATTTGAGTAGAGGTGTTTATAGTATTCTCTGATGGTAGTTTGTATTTCTTCTGTGGGGTCGGTGGTGATATCCCCTTTATTATTTTTTATTGCATCGATTTGATTCCTCTCTCTTTTGTTCTTTATTAGCCTTGCTAGCGGTCTGTCAATTTTGTTGATCTTTTCAAAAAACCAACTCCTGGATTCATTGATTTTTTGGAGGGTTTTTTGTGTCTCTATCTCCTTCAGTTCTGCTCTGATCTTAGTTATTTCTTGCCTTCTGCTAGCTTTTGAATGTGTTTGCTCTTGCCTCTCTAGTTCTTTTAATTGTGATTTTAGAGTGTCAATTTTAGATCTTTCCTGCTTTCTCTTGTGGGCATTTAGTGCTATAAATTTCCCTCTACACACTGCTTTAAATGTGTCCCAGAGATTCTGGTATGTTGTATCTTTGTTCTCATTGGTTTCAAAGAACATCTTTATTTCTGCCTTCATTTCATTATGTACCCAGTAGTCATTCAGGAGCAGGTTGTTCAGTTTCCATGTAGTTGAGCGGTTTTGAGTGAGTTTCTTAGTCCTGAGTTCTAGTTTGATTGCACTGTGGTCTGAGAGACAGTTTGTTATAATTTCTGTTCTTTTACATTTGCTGAGGAGTGCTTTACTTCCAATTATGTGGTCAATTTTGGAATAAGTGTGATGTGGCACTGAGAAGAATGTATATTCTGTTGATTTGGGGTGGAGAGTTCTATAGATGTCTATTAGGTCCACTTGGTGCAGAGATGAGTTCAATTCCTGGATATCCTTGTTAACTTTCTGTCTCGTTGATCTGTCTAATGTTGACAGTGGAGTGTTGAAGTCTCCCATTATTATTGTATGGGAGTCTAAGTCTCTTTGTAAGTCTCTAAGGACTTGCTTTATGAATCTGGGTGCTCCTGTATTGGGTGCATATATATTTAGGAGAGTTAGCTCTTCCTGTTGAATTGATCCCTTTACCATTATGTAATGGCCTTCTTTGTCTCTTTTGATCTTTGATGGTTTAAAGTCTGTTTTATCAGAGACTAGGATTGCAACCCCTGCTTTTTTTTGTTCTCCATTTGCTTGGTAGATCTTCCTCCATCCCTTTATTTTGAGCCTATGTATGTCTCTGCATGTGAGATGGGTCTCCTGAATACAGCAGACTGATGGGTCTTGACTCTTTATCCAGTTTGCCAGTCTGTGTCTTTTAATTGGAGCATTTAGTCCATTTACATTTAAGGTTAATATTGTTATGTGTGAACTTGATCCTGCCATTATGATATTAACTGGTTATTTTGCTCGTTAGTTGATGCAGTTTCTTCCTAGCCTCGATGGTCTTTACATTTTGGCATGTTTTTGCAATGGCTGGTACCGGTTGTTCCTTTCCATGTTTAGGGCTTCCTTCAGAGTCTCTTGTAAGGCAGGCCTGGTGGTGACAAAATCTCTAAGCATTTGCTTATCTGTAAAGGATTTTATTTCTCCCTCACTTATGAAACTTAGTTTGGCTGGATATGAAATTCTGGGTTGAAAATTCTTTTCTTTAAGAATGTTGAATATTGGCCCCCACTCTCTTCTGGCTTGTAGAGTTTCTGCCGAGAGATCTGCTGTTAGTCTGATGGGCTTCCCTTTGTGGGTAACCCGACCTTTCTCTCTGGCTGCCCTTAAGATTTTTTCCTTCATTTCAACTTTGGTGAATCTGGCAATTATGTGTCTTGGAGTTGCTCTTCTCGAGGAGTATCTTTGTGGTGTTCTCTGTATTTCCTGAATTTGAATGTTGGCCTGCCCTACTAGGTTGGGGAAGTTCTCCTGAATGATATCCTGAAGAGTGTTTTCCAACTTGGTTCCATTTTCCCCCTCACTTTCAGGCACCCCAATCAGATATAGATTTGGTCTTTTTACATAATCCCATACTTCTTGTAGGCTTTGTTCATTTCTTTTTCTTCTTTTTTCTTTTGGTTTCTCTTCTCGCTTCATTTCATTCATTTGATCCTCAATCGCTGATACTCTTTCTTCCAGTTGATCGAGTCGGTTTCTGAAGCTTGTGGATTTGTCACGTATTTCTCGTGTCATGGTTTTCATCTCTGTCATTTCGTTTATGACCTTCTCTGCATTAATTAGTCTAGCTGTCAATTCTTCCACTCTTTTTTCAAGATTTTTAGTTTCTTTGCGCTGGGTACGTAATTCCTCCTTTAGCTCTGAGAAGTTTGATGGACTGAAGCCTTCTTCTCTCATCTCGTCAAAGTCATTCTCTGACCAGCTTCGATCCGTTGCTGGTGATGGGCTGCACTCCTTTGCAGGGGGAGATGTGCTCTTATTTTTTGAATTTCCAGCTTTTCTGCCCTGCTTTTTCCCGGTTTTATCTGTCTCTGGTCTTTGATGATGGTGACGTACTGATGGGAATTTGGTATAGGTGTCCTTCCTGTTTGATAGTTTTCCTTCTGACAGTCAGGACCCTCAGCTATAGGTCTGCTGGAGATTGCTTGAGGTCCACTCCAGACCCTGTTTGCCTGGGTATCAGCAGCAGAGGTTGCAGAAGATAGAATATTGCTGAACAGCGAGTGTACCTGTCTGATTCTTACTTTGGAAGCTTCCTCTCAGGGGTGTACTCCACCCTGTGAGGTGTGGGGTGTCAGACTGCCCCTAGTGGGGGATGTCTCCCATTTAGGCTACTCAGTGGTCAGTGACCCACTTGAGCAGGCAGTCTGTCCGTTCTCAGATCTCAACCTCCGTGTTGGGAGATCCACTGCTCTCTTCAAAGCTGTCAGACAGAGTCGTTCGCGTCTTCTCAGGCCTCTGCTGTTTCCCCTGTTTTTTTTTAGCTGAGCCCTGCCCCCAGAGGTGGAGTCTATAGAGACAGGCAGGTTTCCTTGAGCTGCTGTGAGCTCCACCCAGTTCGAGCTTCCCAGCGGCTTTATTTACCTACTTAAGCCTCAGCAATGGCGGGCGCCCCTCCCCCAGCCTCGCTGCTGCCTTGCAGTTAGATCCCCGCAGACTGCTGTGTTAACAATGAGGGAGGCTCCGTGGGAGTGGGACCCTCCCGGCCAGGTGAGGGATATATTCTTCTGGTGTGCCCGTTGCTTAAAGCACGGTATTGGGGTGGGAGTTACCTGATTTTCCAGGTGTTGTGTGTCTCAGTTCCCCTGGCTAGGAAAAGGGATTCCCTTCCCGCTTGCGCTTCCCAGGTGAGGCAATGCCTTGCCCTGCTTCTGCTCTCGCTGGTCAGGCTGCAGCAGCTGACCAGCACCGATTGTCCGGCACTCCCTAGTGAGATGTCCCCAGTACCTCAGTTGAAAATGCAGAAATCACCGGTCTTCTGTGTCGCTCGCCGATATCCTGTAATTCTTCTACACTGCAAAGTAGTTGTAGGAAATTTGCATTTGTTTCTTGGGTAATGTTTTCCCCAGCTTAAATTATTCATCTGTCTTTTGTATACCTTCTTGCTTATCTCTTTTAGAGGGGTTTTGCCCCTACATTGTTACTTTCTGTTAACTAGGACAGTCCTTTCTATGTGTTTTATTCATTCTACATAAATGTGGTAAAATCATTTGTTAGTCCGTGTCCATGTTCTTTGATACCTTATTAGCTTCCCCTCAGATGTTCAGTTGGAGGTATGGGTATTGTAAGTTATGTCTGTCTTTACATAGCCTGAGTAAGTTATATGTCTTTTATGCAGCCTGTAGGAAGAGGAGGAGGGAACCCAGGTGGGCCTGGAGCTGGTTATGGTGCATTTACCTAGGTAGAATTGCCAACATTTTAGAAAGTCAATCCAAGACACAGCTGTACCAAACAAACAAAAATAATTTTTAAAAAATTACACAGACATGTGTTATTACTTTAACATAAAATATGAAGAATAGATGTTTATTTGAAATCATACATTATTATTTGCTATTTACTTTCTATTATATAAATGCTAATATTTAAACAACAAAATAAGACTAAAAGTGGCAGTTAGTAATTAATAGTAGGTATAAACAAATATATGTGAGAAAAATGTAATGATAATTTTATAAGTTTTTTCTATTCTTTAACAGAGTAATTTATTTAAATCTTTTAAAATTATCTTGGATATTAATGAGATGCTATATATTCATCATGCTATATTAGTATGTATTTTTAAAGTGCATAATGCTTTTAAAAAAGAGAACATAAACAGAACTAATTAAAAATGTATTATTACCACTATGCAATGAAAAATAAGTTTCTTTTAGTCCTATGAGACATAGGAAAATTATAATCTTTCTATTTACTTCTCTAATGATACTTTTTTCAAATGCCTGCACCCTTTAGGACATCCTTCTTTTATGCAGGCAAAACTGACATAGCAAATGTAACATTACTTTGTCTTGCAGCTCTGCTCTCATTGAGCCTATGTTACATGGGTGCCTGGTGTCAGTCCAGCATGGTAATGTCAAGGTGATATATATTCTCTCTACAAAAGCATTTGCGCCTGGACATCTTAGTCTGTTTGTGTGTTGCTATAAAGGAAGATGTGAGACTGGGTAATTTACACAGAAAAGAGGTTGATTTTGCTCATGGTTCTGCAGAAGCATGGCACCAGCGTCTGCTTCTGGTGAGGGTTTCCAGAAGCTTCCTCTCATGGCAGAGGTGAAGGGGAGCCAGAATGTGCACAGATCACCATGGTGAGAGAAGCAGCGAGAGAAAGAGAAAGAGAGAGGAGGGAATTACCAGGCTCTTTTTAACAACCAGCTCTCATGGGAACTAATGGAATGAGAATTGACTCACCACCATGAGAACAGCACCAAGATGTTCATGAGGGATCCATCCCCACAATCTAAATGCCTCCTACCAGGCCCCACCTCCAACACTGGGGATCCAATTTCAACATGAGATTTTGAGGGGTCAAATATCAAACTATAACAATGGAATACTTAATATTTTATTTACCGGCAACAGCAGGCTTTTAGATATGTAGGATTAGTTTTCATCCCAAAATCTCCACCCACTTTGTATCTACAGGCTTGTTACCATAGACCAGCTTGCTGCCTGTCCATCAGGTCTTTTGCATCTTTAAATGTGTGCATAAGTTCTCCAGATCTAAAGTGGCCATGATTTTAAAACACAAAGTTAAACCTACCTCAGGGAAAATGGTTTTAAAGCACAGAAGTCATCTAAACTTATGAAATCAACATTGTACCTAATAAATTGCACATTTAGTAAGGAAATAGAGAAAGTTCTGTTTAATTTGGTTGCCCTTTTCATTGACATTTTCTGAAATCTGAAGCTGTCTTATTTCCAAAAATTGCGTCTTTTTTCCATATAATTGTCACAACCTAAAACTATTCACATACTGTTAATTCATCCTTTTCTAGGATACTTAATGTCTCTTCGAAGATCAAACAGGTTCAGAGAAACAGCATATAAAGCTCTGTTTTACTGTACTCTTTTTTCTCCCATTCTCATCTTCAATGTATTTCCAAATTAGAAGAGATTTCTTCTTGTCTCACACTTTGAAAATAGTTTACTGCAGGCCAAAGTTTAAAAATCTTTTCTGTGGCCAGCAACAGTATATCAAGATGTACCATCTTGTAGGCACATGTCTAAGAAGCTATCACTTTCCATTTTTATAAAGTCGAACGTGTTGTTAATTGCTTCTGCATGTTCTGAGGAAACTTCAAAGTGACCAGGAACTTTTATTATGAAAGCCTCAATCCACAAGTAAGCAAATCACACCCCTTTTCAGCAGTGTGTTCAAGATGTGCAAGACATTTAGCAGGTAATATCTTTTTATTTCCTTTAGTAAAAAGTTAACAGGCTGAATAGAATTCGTTACAATCTATATTAGTTATGTCTGCCAAGTCTGCAGATAGATGAGCAAAGTCTAATATGAATTTGGACAAGATTATCAACAATCTTTTGTTTTATGTTTTCTGTAGCTCCTTTAAAATCTTTACAGAAATAAAGATGATGATTTCAAACTCATTTTTCACATCTAAGAGCTGGAGGAAACTTTTTATTCCTGACACATTATTCAATACTAAAGAAAGCATGATCATTAATAAGAACTGACAGGATCAGCTCTGTAGTGTGCCGGGCCAATAGATCAGTTACCAAAATTTCCCCTTTTTGTCAACCACAGAGTAATTTAAATACAACCTCTGAATCAGGAAATGTAAGTTCCTCAGTTTCACAGAAGAGTTACAGAAACAATATGATAACTTTCATCTGAAAGATGAAAAAACTTTAAATTATCTTAGAAGTACTTGTATCTTTTCCTACTCTGGGCCTTTCTGTACTATATCAATTAGAAATGCCTTGAAGAAATGCATGTGAATGATGCTTTACTTAATTTCCAACCCTGAATGCCTGAGGTTGCAGGGAAATAAAGCAATGTAAAAGGAAGTAGCATTTTGAGCAAATGCTTAGGGAAGATGGTGACTTCAAATGTCAATATAGATAGCTATATTTGCCAACCAAAGGACAGGATTTGCTACACCTTGGGATAGTGCATTGGTTGGACAGTGAAAGTTGTAGTTGCATGTGACCTGTATATCATCTGGACAGTTTAGAGAAGGCCTCTTGAGGGATGAAGGGTGGTATTTATTATTAAAATTTGTTAAATTCAATGCATTGTTCTGAGCCCTGATATGCATTATATCACTTAAATCTCACCACAGCTCCATAGGACAAGCACTACTATTCCTGTTTTTAAGGTGTAAAAATTGAGGCTCGGCAGCATTAAGAAAGTTGGTTAGGGTCAATGAAAGAGGGGGAGCCCACTCTTGAACCCAAATCCATAGCTTCTGACCTAATATTATTTTCAGTAGTTTGAGGGGCTTTCAGTACATCTTCTTTCAAGTCCTGGAATCCCAGAGAAGGTGATGGGGCAGGGAAGTTTCAAGTCAGAACTCTGAAGTTTTAACTATAGCTTCCAACAAGGCGGCTCTTATGTGTGCTGTAGTTTGGAATTTCATATTATAATTCATTTGAAAAAGGAAGCAGGGATCTTCCCCTTTAAAAAATCTTGTAAAGAAATCAGCCTGTAACAATGTAAAGCACTGACTTTCCTTCTCCCCTACCCTTTTTTAATTGCTGATACTATGTACAACCTTGTTAACCAATTTGTGGATGTGGGTGTGTGTTGGTTTTCATTCCCATGTGTGAGTTTGCAGCATAGTTTGGATATTTTTGCTTAAACACAAAAACAAAGATGCAGTTACAAATGCTTTAACTTTGTTTGCTGTAGCATTAGTATCAATAATAGGCTAATGTCCTCAAATTATTAATGGAAATAAGCATAGCCTGGGGCTGGCTGACTTGAAAAAACAGTGTGCATTGTATATTGAAAAGAGTGTGGAATTTAGAGTCACACTCTGCCTTGAACTTCATTCTGGTATGACCTTGTGCTTATTACCAAATTTCTCTCAGGCTCTGTTTCCTCATTTGTAAAACAGCAGCATAAAAACCAACTTCACAGTGATGTGAAAACTAAATAAGAGAATGTACATAAAAAGATCTGACATATTTGGGGTTGCTAACTGATGCTCCATTTTTATTGGTATTGATGGATCAAATTCTTGAAAGTAATGATAGCCTCTGTGAGATTTACCTACAGAGGCCTTTGTGGCAGCCAGAGCGCTCCGTGTCAGCCCAGCCCTCGAGAATAAAACAGCACTCCCATAGCAAACATTTTGACAGGCCCACAGCAGGTTTGCCCTCACGTTTAAGACTACACTTGAAATGGTGGCTTGAAAGGCCTGGAGCATCCATAGCACAAAAGAAAAATCTTTACACTGACACTGACTTCTCCATTATTCACTTTTACTGATCATGACATGAGGTCCAGAGACTCGTGTTGGAATGCATGACATTTTCTTTTTTTTTTTTTTTTCTTCAGCTTTTAAGTTCCAGGGTACATGTGCAAGATGTACAGGTTTGTTACACAGGTAAACGTGTGCCATGGTGGTTTGCTGCACAGATCAACCCACCATCTAGGTATTTAGCCCAGCATCCATTAGCTATTTATCCTGATGCCCTCCCTCCCCACGCCCCACCCCCTTCAAGTCCCAGTGCATGTTGTTCCCCTCAATGTGTCCATGTGTTCTCATCATTCAGCTCCCGCTTATAAGAAAGAACAGAATGTATTGTATTTTCAAACACATTTTGGGGGACAGCAAATACACCTTCTCCCAAAGATTTGAACAAACTCAGTTGTTCAAGTTTTGGACACCCATAAACCAGTGCTAGTGATGAAATCCCACCCTATAGGAGGTACTTAAAAGGTAATTTTCAAAACAAAGGCTGACCTTGAGGGAAAAAAAAAAAACACTTATTTTAGAATCCCCTTTATAAGAAACTGGAAATGATTTTAAGACTCCCTTTTTAAGCTGTTTGCCCTCTTGAGACCAAAAAGAAAAGAATAGAACGTGTATAAAAGTCCATGGAAAATCAAAAGCCTCTTAACAATTGCCTTCCAAAATACACTCTTATATTTCTGCTTTAACAAACAGAATTACTATTGACCTTATGACTAATTATTCAATGAACTCATTTCAGCCTTCACTGTAACACTGATGAGAAAAAGAATACTAGTAGTATGCTACCTTGGAATGAACATTTGTCCCCACTACAAACAAAATTTAAGAAGTCAATATTTGGGTTCTCCTAACAATAGAAAGAAAAATAAGCAAGTTAAATTTTTTAAAAGCAATTTTCTTTGCATTTCTTGGAAATCACATCTCTATCAATAAGAAGACATTATAACACTTTATCTCTTTCTGTCTTAAGGAATGTGTACGCCAGCTTATGGCTGTGGCGAACTGGAGTTGTAATACCCACGGCTACCAAGAGATGGCGATGGGGCACACCAGCGCTCAGGATTAGTGGGTGGCTGCCACCTGGAACTGACTCATATTTCTTTGCCTCATTGACTCTTGATCTTGTTTCAGAATGATCATTTTCCACGTTCCCTCTTACCCTTTTATATTTTAGTTCTGTAGTTTAATTATTTAATTCCATAACGGCATCATCTAATTCAGGGACCTTGGTATTAGCTCTGAAAAGCATTTTTGGGGGATTCATTTGGCCTGAAACGCCACATAAAATGTGATTTTATTATGTGTGATGAGGATTACTATGATTAGGGTGGACCATTTTCAAAAACAAATTAGTTCAACGTCAAGGAAACAGAGGCCTGACGCTGGCTCTTTCCTCTTTAGAGCCCTTGGGCTCCAGGAAAACCGTCCACTGCACATGTTTTATTTATTTATTCTAGTCAGTTAATCATTTCTGCTTTTAAATTTGAGGAAAAAAGTCATCATGCTACAGCATGGTGTAGTGAAAATAGATTTGCATAGGACATCAGGAGACCTGGAGTCTTCTCTGAGCTTTTCTACCCACTATTTACTTGTGTAAACTATAGGAAATCACCTATTTTGGACTCATTATCCCTGTTTATAAAGCAAGGGTATTGGATTGAGTACCTTTTACTTTTTCATTTGCATAAAGCATTTAAAGATTCTATGGAATTAAAAACCTTACTGCTATGTCATAGAGTCAAAAATTGTTTTATTTACCCTTTAGAAAGTCTCATAAAAATATTCAAACTGCAAAAATTTTAGCAGTCCTGAGAAACAGGAATGGAACATGCCAAAGTAAAATATTTAGAAGACTCTCTGATAGCCAGAGATGGGACAGAGGCACCAGTAAACACTGGAGAAATCCCCTATCCCAGAGAAACAAGAACTCAAGGTCAAAACCACGTAAGAATCTTTTGGACAAGCATGAGTTTGATTACCTTCCTCCTTAGCAAACCTGCATATGAGAACTCCTCAAGGTTTGCTCTTAATCACACACACATGAGAATTAGCCATGATGGGAAGCATCATATCAGTGATACTGAAATAAAATAACAACATCTGTTGCTATGGGTATATACCTGTTCCACTACACTCCTTCTCCAGGTTGCCACATGTAAACTGCTAAAATTGTAGTACTAGGTTTTCCTTTTGCTTCTTTTATTCTGACCTTAGAGATCCTCCTATAAAATATTTGAGTGGAGACCTATATCAAACTCCAACATAATTCAGTGTGACTTATTAATTAAAACTGAGAGAACAACTCTGCTTCTGCAATGCTGAAAAAGCAAAGAAAACTATTCTTTAGTTCAAAAAAAGGAGGTAATCAATTTCCTGAATATTCAAGGGGTAACTTCTTGTGAAAGAGAGTAAATGTAATTTAGAAAAAAGGAAATTAATTTGGAAGTACTTGATTTGCATTCTTGAGAAAATTCTAGGGGCCATTTGGGTCTATAACACTAGACCAAAGCTGTCATGAGACCATAAATCTAAGAATATACATAACTGAATACATATATAAAGAGAGAGAGAGAAATATATAGTTAGATACTTTGTGGGAGACAGTGAACAGCAGACAGGATGTAGCAGAAAACTGAAACATTCAAGCTGTAAACAAACACAAGGAATTTCCCTAGCATGCAAAAAAACCTAAGATGACAAAGGCAAAGGAAGAGAAGGGAAAGGGAAGAAGAGAGGAAGGGAGGAAAAGGAGCAGAGAGAAGAAAAGGAAACAAGGGAGAAAGTGGACAAGATATAGAGACAAGACCTTGAATTGGTTTATGCCTTTCTCTCCCATTACCAGCCATCTCAAACATTACCTTATATTAATATCCAACCAATTATTTGTCCCATCGAAACCAGTCCGTTTCTTGCTTTATGCATTTTCTAATGCTTTTATTCTCTGCGCAAAAACCCTTCTCTATTTTATTCCCTTCCTTTCCATCCCCAACACTGACGAGTTCAATCTAGTTCATCTGTCAAAACTCCCCTCAATTCCTTTTTGAATGAATGAATGCATGATCTAATTACTGATGATGGTGTTGTTAGTTACAATGCATTTGCCTGTAGCCACACAATAAAAAAGAATATATTTTAGACTAGATAGTACTGAAATTATTTTCATTTTACTTTTTATAATTATAAAAGTAATTTCTAATGTTATACAAAATACTTTTTATAATTATAAAAGTAATTTCTAATGTTATACAAAAAATAAAGTTATTTAGTCCCCACCATTCAAAATAACCAGTTATTGGTATCCTTCTTTAAATATTTTACTGTGCATATTCTTTAATACAAAGAGAACTTTTTTTACTTTTTTGACTGACATATTGACTTATTATTGGCATGCAATAAGTTATACACATTTAAAGTGTACCATTTGATGAGATTTCATGTACCTTTGAAACATCACCACAATCTAGATAACGAATATCAATATCCTCCTCAAATTTTCCTCATTCTTCTTTATAATCCCTCCCTCCTACTCCATATTTACATCCAACCCCCATCTCCAGACAGCCATTCATCTTCCTTTTCTCACCATAGTTTATTTTACATTTTCTGGAATTTAATACAAATGGTATAATACAGTATATACTTTTTTGTCTGGCATCTTTCACTCAGCATAATTATTCTGAGATTTATTCATGTTGCAGCATGTATCAGTAATTTTCTCTTTTTATTGTTGAACAATGTTCTATTGTATGAAAACATTACAGTTTATTCACCAGTTGATAGATGTAAGGATTGTTTCCAGTTTTTGGCTATTACAAATAAAGAATGAAGGAATGAAGATTTATAAATGAGTCTTTGTAAGGATATATGTTTTCATTTCTTTTTTGTAAATAAATACCTAGAACAGGAGTGGGTGAATGATATGATAGGTGTTCAATTTTTAAGAAACTGCCAGACTGTTTTCCAAAGTGATTGCACCATTTCTCCATTCCCACCAGCAAAGTGTGAGTGTTCGTGTTCTTCTTTGCCAATTCTCATGATGGTCAGTCTTTTAAATTCTAACCATTCTAAAAGTATATAGTAGTATCATATTACAGTTTTAGTACGCATTTCCCTAATTAATTCTGATGTTGAGCATACTTTATGTGCATATTTGCTATCTGTATATCTTCTCTAGTGACATATCTGTTCAAATCTTTTGTCCATTTTTAATTGGATTCTTTTTTATTATTTAACTGTTCTTTGTATATACAGAATACAACTTTTTTACAAGGTACATGATTGACAAATAATGTCTCTCACTGTGTAACCTGTGTCTTCATTCTCTTAATAGTGCCTCTTGAGCTACAGAAGTTTCACCAGGTTGGCCAGGATGGTCTTGATCTCCTGACCTCGTGATCTACCTGCCTTGGCCTCCCAAAGTGCTAGGATTACAAGTGTGAGCCACCACGCCCAGGCTGGAATGGAGTTTTATCAATTTTATTGATCTCAATAAATCAACTTTTGACTTAATTGTTTATTGGTTTTCTATTTGCAATTTTATTTATTTCTATTTTGATTTTTCTTATTTCCTTCATTTTACTTACTTTAGATTTCAGTCTTCTTTTTCTCCTTATGGTGGAAGCTGAGTTGTTGATTAGAGATTCCATCTTTCTTCTTTTCTAATATGTGCCTATCAGTCTATAAATTTCCTCCAAGAATGTGGCATCCCAGAGATTTTAATATGCTGTACTCATTTTCATTCACTTCAAGATATTTTCTAGTTTCTCTTTTGATTTCTTCTTTGACCCATAGTTCCTTTAGAAGTACATTATTTAATTTTCAAATTTGGGGACTCTTACAGAAACCTTTCAGTTGTTGATTTTTTTTTTTTTTTTTTTTTTTTTTTTTTTGAAACGGAGTCTCGCTCTGTCGCCAGGGCTGGAGTGTAGTGGCCGGATCTCAGCTCACTGCAAGCTCCGCCTCCCGGGTTTAGGCCATTCTCCTGCCTCAGCCTCCCGAGTAGCTGGGATTACAGGCGCCGCCATCTCGCCCGGCTAATTTTTTGTATTTTTTAGTAGAGACGAGGTTTCAAGGGTTAGCCAGGATGGTCTCGATCTCCTGACCTCATGATCCGCCCGTCTCGGCCTCCCAAAGTGCCGGGATTACAGGCTTGAGCCACCACGCCCGGCCTGTTGTTGATAATTTAATTCCCTTGTGGTCAGAGGACATACTTTGCATCATTTGAATTCTTATAAATTTGTTGTGACTGATTTTATGGTTCATAATATTATCTATCTTGGTAAAAATTCCATTGTAGTTGAAAAGAATGTATATTCTGCTGTAGGTGGGTAAAGTATCCTGTGAATACCAATTAAGCCACATTGATTGATAGTGTTATTTAAATCATCTATATCCTTACTGATTTTCTCTCTACTTATTCTATCAATTATTCAGAGAGGGTTATTAAAATTTCCAACTAAAGTCATAGATCTATCTATTTTTCCTTGCATTTCTATCAGTTTTTACATCAATTATTTTGAAGCTCTGTTATTAGGTGCATAAACATCTAGAGCTTTTATTTGCTCCTAATAAACTGACCCTTTACTATTATAGAATTACTTTTTTTATACCTGGTAATATTCTATGATCTGAAATCTACTTTATTTGGTATTAGAAAAATCTTCCTAGCTTTCTTTTGATTAGCATTAACTTGATATGTCATTTTCATTCTTTTACTTTTAACCCACTTGAGTCTTTATATTTAAAGTGTGTTTATACACAGCCTTGAGTGGAGAGACTTCAAGATGGCTACCTGGAGACACCCAGGGAATCTCTGAGGCATGGAAGGAGAGGGAAGGTAAGCATCTGGCCTGGCCAGGACTGAGAACAGCTCAGTGTCAGAAGAAACTCCCCAGTGCAGAGAAAAGGTTAGCAAAAATCCCTAGGACTCCAAATTCCCACAGACTCCTGCAATCCTAGCCACAAGAGAGACCCTCAGCCCTCATGGTCCCTGAGACTAGTACATGAAGCTGCCTAGAGTTCATACCAGGGCATTGTTCCAGAGATGTAGTTCATGCTGGATCCCACACACTCCCCAGACCCAAGCAGCTGCAGCACACAGTCATTTTAAGAGCCCAGTCCCCACCAGATGACATCCTCCCCTGGGGCCCAACGGCCCCTGAATTTCCACATCCATGGAGCCCCACTGATATTTCCTCATATCAACCAAGAAGTCTGGCTGGACCCAGCATTGCAGCCAGGTCCCCAGCATTCTAGCCCATGCGGTGTCCTACACCCCAGGGAATGGCAGTGCAGTGCACCAGGGAAGCTTTCTCCAGGACAAAGGGAGCTGAAGCATGTACTCCCCAGAGCCTGAGAGCCACCTTCCTGGGGGTGCTGCCACTGACAGCAACCCTGCATCCCCAGACACAGACACCCTAAGCATGCATGTGCTTTCAGCAGGCTTGCAGACTGGTCTGTCTGGGAGCCTTCCCGGGGCCTGAGGACAAGCCTGTCCTCACCACTGCCACCACCATGACCACATCATCTAGGGACCTACACATCAATATTGCTTGCCACTTTGGGTGCTTATGTGCACCATCAGCAGGCTGCAGGACAGGTCTGCCCCACCTGGCATCACTCCCCGCACTAGCACTGTCAGGGAACTTGGGGATTAATCTGCTCTACCCACCACTGACCTTACTGGAGAGAGAGACTCCAATACAATGACAGTTGGGAACTTCAACACCCCACTCTCCACATTGGACAGATAATCTAGACAGAAAACCAGCAAAGAAACATTGGATTTAAACTGCACTTTAGAACACATAGACCTAACATTTACAGAACATTTCACCAAACAGCCACAGAACACACACTCTTCTCATCAGCACATGGAGCATTCTCTAGGATAGACCATATGCTAGGCCACAAAATGAATCTCAGAAAATTTTAAGCATCAAAATCCTATCAAGTGTCTTTTCAGATCTAATGGAATAAAACTAGAACTCAATAATAAAAGGAAATTTAGAAATACGTGAAATTAAACAACATGCTCCTGAATGGCCATTGGGTCAAGGAAGAAATTGAGAAGGAAATTTAAAAAGTCTTGAAATAAATGAAAGTAAAAATACAACATACCAAAATCTGTGGAATACAGTAAAAGCAGTGCTAAGAGGGGAGTTTATAGCAAAAACAATGCCTATGTCAAAAAAGTAGAAAGATTTCAAATAAATAATCTAGTGATGCACCTCAAGGAACTAGAAAAACAAGAACCAAACCCAAAATTAGTAGAAAGGAATAATAAAGATCAGAGCAGAACTAAATGAAATAGAGACTAAAAAAATGCAAAGGATCAATGAAATGAAGTTTTTTAAAGATAAATAAAATCAATAAACTGCTAACTGACTAATGAAAAAGAGAGAAGACCCAAATAAATAAAATCAGAAATGATATAGGAGGTATTACTCCTAATACCACAGAAATACAAAGAATCATTACATACTATTATGAAAAACTATATGCTGGCAAATTAGAAAACCTAGAGAAAAATGATGAATCCCTGGATACACACAATCTACCAGGACTGAACCAGGAAGAAATAGGAAATCTGAACAGACAATAATGAGTACAAGATTGAATGAGTAATAAAAAGTCCCCCAACAACAACAACAAAAAAAAAACTCAGGACCAGATGACTTTACTGATGAATTCTACCGAACTTATAAGGAAGAATTAACACCAACTTTTCTCAAATTATTCCAAAAATCTAAAGAGGAGGGAATTCTTCCTAACTCATTCTACAAAACCAGCATTACCCTGATACTGAAACCAAACAAGCATAAAACAAAAAAAGAAACCTATAGATCAATATCCCTAATGAACATAGCAAAAGTCCTCAACAAAATATACCAAACAAAATACTAGCAAACCAACAACACATCAAAAAGATAATGTACCATGATCAAGGGGGATTTATCCCAGGAGGCAAGGATGGTTCAACATACACAAATCAATAACTGTGACACATCATATAAACAGAATGGAAGATAAAAACCATACAGTATTCTCAAAAGATGTAGAAAAGGCATTTGATAAAATTGAACATTCCTTCATGATAAAAACTCTTTAACAAATTAGGCATAGTAGAAACATAGTAAAACATAATAAACATAATAAAAGTCACATGTGACAAACACAGCTAATATCATAATAAATCAAGAAAAGCTGACAGAATTTCCTCTGAGAACTGGAACAAGACAACAATGCCCACTCTCACTATTCATACTCAACATAGTACTGAAAGTTCTAGCTGGAACAATCTAGCAAGAGAAAGAAATAAAAGGCATTTACACTGGAAAACAGAAAGTCAAATTGTCTCTCTTTTCATATGACATGATCTTACATATAGAAAAACCAAGACTACACCAAAAAACTCTTAGAACTGATCATGGAATTCAGTAAAGTCGCAGGATACAAAATCAACAAACAAGTATCAGTAGTATTTCTGTACACTAATAAGAAGCTAGCTGAAAAATAAATCAAGAAAGCAACCCATTTACAATAGCTACAAAAAATAACAAAATGTCTAGAAATAAGTTTAACCAAGAGGTGAAAGACCTCTAGAAGGAAAACTATGAAGCACTGATGAAGAAATTGAAAACGACACAAACAAATGGAGAGACACCCATGCTCATGGATTGGAAAAACTGATATTGTTACAATTAATCTCGAGACTATACTACTCTAAAGCAATCTACAGACTCAATGCAGCCCCCATCAAAATACCAATGACAGTCTTCACAGAAATAGAGAAAAACTTCCAAAATTCATATGAAACCACAAAAGACCCAAAATAGCCAAAGCAATCCCAAGCAAAATGAACAAAACTGGAGGGATTACACTACCTGACTTCAAAATATACTACAAAACTATAGTAACCAAATCAGTATGGTACTATCATAGAAACAGACATACAGACCAGCAGAGCTGAACAGAAAACCCAGAAAGATATTCATCTATTTATAGACAATTGATTTTTGAAAAAAGCACCAATAACATGCTTTGGGGAAAGGACACCCTCTTCAATAAATGATGATGGGAAAAGTGGATATCCACATGCAGAATATCATGAAACTAGACCCCTATCTCTCACCACATACAAAAATCAATACAAAATGGATTGAAGACTTAAATAGAAAACCCAAAACTATGAAACTAACAGAAGAAAACACTGGAGAAATTCTTCAGAACATTGGTCTAGGTAATGATTTTATGGCTAAGATCTCAAAAGCACAGGCAACAAAAACAGACAAATGGGACTACATTAAACTAAAAATCTTCTGCACAGAAAAGCAAGCAATCAGCACAATAAAGAGACAACCTGCTGAATGAAAAAAAAAATTGCAAACTTTCTGGCAGGGGACTAATAACCAGAACATACAAGGAACCCAACTCAATAGCAAGAAAACAAATAATTCCATTAAAAAGTAGACAAAGGCTTCTTATGAAGCCTATGTTGGTAGAGACATCTGAGAGTATTGACTAATGCCAACAGCTTAAATGGGAAAAATAATAATAATAAAGTAGCCAAAGGATCTAAATAGACATTTCTCAAAAGAAGACATACAAGTGGCCAACAGATATATGAAAAAATGCTATCACGAATCATTAAGAAAGCACAATTGAAAACCACAATGAGATATCATGTTGCTTTAGTTAGAATGGCTATTACCAAAAAGACAAAAAATAACAGATGCTGACAACGATGTGGAGAAAAGGGAACTTGTATACCCTGTGAGTCAGAATGTAAATTTATACAGCCATTATAGAAAACAATATGGAGGTTTCAAAAAAAAACTAAAAATAGAACTATCATGCAATCCAGCAATCATGCTATTATTTAACCAAAAGAAAGGAAATCAGTATATTAAAAAGACACCTGCTTCCCATGTTTATTGCAACACTGTTCACAATAGCCAAGATATGCAATCAACCTAAGTGTTTATCCACGGATAAATGGATTTTTAAAATGTGGTCCATATCCACAATGGAATACTAGTCCACCATTAAACAGGAACGAAATACTGTCATTTGCAGCAACATGGATGGATCTGAAGGTCATTATGTTAAGTGAAATAAGCGAGGCACAGAAAGACAACTACCACTCACATTTTTCTCAGTCTGTGTGTCTGAGTTAAAAAGTTGATCTCATGGGGGTGAAAGTCGAACGGTAGTTACCAGAGGCTGGGAGTGGGGATGGGAGAAGAGAAATCAGTTAATGTGGGTACAAACACAAACAGAAGGAATAGGTTCCAGTATTCAATAGCATAGTGAAGTGATGATAGTTAACGATGATATATATTTCAAAATAACTAGATCTGAAATATTCCCAACACAAAGAAATGGTAACTGTCCAAGGTGATGGATATTCTAAACACTCTGATTTCATTACACATTTTATGCATATATCAAAATATCACATGTGCTCCATCAACATGTATAATTATTATATATCAATAAGAAATTAAGTGTGTTTCTTATATGCAGCACAATTTTAATTTTTTTATTTCAATAGGTTTTTGGGGAACATGTGTGATTACACGAGTAAGTTCTTTAATGGTGATTTCTGAGATTTTGGTGCACCCCTCACCTAAGCACTGTACACTGTACCCAATGTGTAGTCTTTTATCCCTCACACTCCCCCCATCCTTTCCCCAAGTCTCCAAAGTCCATTTTATCATTCTTATGCCTTTGCATCCTCATAGCTTAGCTCCCACTTATGAGTGAGAACATGTTTGGTTTTCTATTCTTGAGTTACTTCACTTAAAATAATAGTGTCTGATTTCATCCAGGTTGTTTTAAATGACACTATTTCATTCCTTTTTATGGCTGAGTAGTATCCCATGGTATATTTATACCCCAATTTCTTTATCCACTTGTTGAATGGTAGGCATTTGGTCTGGTTCTATATTTTTGCAATTGTGAATTGTGGTTCTTACATACAGCACAATTGAGTCACTGGTTTATCAATATGATTATATATTTGCCTTTACATAGAGTATGCAACATTGACATCCTATTGGTATGGTTAGGTTTAAGTCTACATTCTTGTTAATTTTTTGTCTATTTGTGACCACTGTTCCTTAACCACCTTCTCCTCTTTTCCTGCCTTCTTGTGGATGAATTGAATGTTTTTATAACAATTTACCATCTTGTCAATTTATTAGTCATAACTCTTAACTGTTTTAGTGGTTGCTTTAGTACACATTTTCAAATTATCACAGTCTATCTTTAATTGTTAATGTACCATTTAATACATAAGACAATCATAATAGAATACTTTAATTTCTCTCTTCCTGATCTTCATGCTCTTGCTGTCATATATTTTAACTTTACAAAAAATATAAACTCCAGACTACATTGTGATTACCTTTATTTAAATACTTAGCTATTTTTAAAGAGACTAAAATAATAATCTAAAGTCAAACATACTTACTCATGTTACCATTTCTCGTGCTCCTTGGTCTTTTGAATAGATACATCTTTCCACCTGTATCATTTTCCTTCTACCTGAAGTTTTCTTTTAATATTTCTTGGCATGACAACCTGCTGTTGATAATGTCTTTTAGTTTTTGTATGTCTGAAAAGTCTTTATTTCATCATCAGTTTTAAAAGCTATTTTCATTGAGTACAGAATTCCACACTTTAAAGATGCTGCACCATTGTTTTTTCACTTGCATTATTTCCAATAAGAAATCTGTTAGATTCTTATTTTTGTTTCTGTGTATATAATGCATCTTTTTTCCTTTCCTGGGTGCTTTGAAGACTGTTTTTTTGGTTTTTTTTTTTGTTTGTTTGTTTGTTTTGTTTTGTTTTGTTTTGTTTTTGTCATTGGTTTTGAGAAGTTGTTTGTTTGTTTGTTTTTATTTTTGTGGAGACAGAGTCTCGCTCAATCGCCCAGGAGTGCAATGGTGTCATCTCAGCTCACTGCAACATTCATCCACCTGGTTCAAGCAATTCTCCTGCCTCAGCCTCCTGAGTAGCTGGGATTACAGGCATGAGCCACCACGCCCAGCTAAGTTTTGTATTTTTAATAGAGATGCTGCCCAGGGTTGTCTCGAACTCCTGAGCTCAGGCAATCTGTCCACCTCATCCTCCCAAAGTGCAGGGATTACAGGCATGAGCCACCACACCTGGCTGGTTTTGAGAAGTTTATGAGTTTCCTTGGAGTCATTTCTTTCATGTTTCTTATGTACATGGTTTCCTGTGTCCCTATCATTCTTTTGTATTTCAGAGATTTAAGCCTTTATTTCCTCAAATATTTTTTTTCTGTCCCTACCTATCTCTCCTCTCCCCGGTGGCTCAAATTATCTGCATTGGGCTGCTTGAAGCTGCCCCATGGTTCACTAGTGCTCTCTTCTCCTTAAATCTCTTCTGCATGTTTCATTTTGGAAATGTTCTGTTTCTGTGTTTTTAAGCTTATCTCTCTTCTGCCACATCTAATTTTCCTTAATTCAATCCAGTGTGTTTATCTCTTACACACTGTAGATTTCATCTCTACAGGTTCAGTTTGGGTTTTTCTTGTATCTTCTATGTCATTACTTAATTTTTGAACATATGAAATATAGTTAGAATAGCTCTTTCGTGTTCTTGCCTAATAATTATAACATCTATCTCAGTTCTGGTTTTGATTGAATAAATTATCCCCTCATCATGGATAGTACTTTCCTGCTCCTTGGCATGCTTGATAATTTCTTCTTGGATTCTCCACATTGTGACTTCTACCTCATTGAGTGAATATTTTTGTGTTCCAATAAATATTCTGAGGCTTTGACTTGGAATGCAGCTAATTTACTTGGAACTAGTTTTATGATTCCAAGTCTTGCTTTTAATATTTGTTTGACAGGACTAGAGCCCTGGTCTAGAGCTAACCCTCAGTCTAGAGGTAACAATAGTAAGCTCTTTGTATTCATGGATTCCACACACATGGATTCAACCAACTGTGGATCAAATATATTTTTAAAAATTGCATCTGTGCTGAATATGAACAGATTTTTCCTTATCATTATTCCCTAAACAATAGAGTCTAACAACTTATTTACATAGCATTTACATTTGTAGGTATTATAAGTAATTTAAAGATTTAAAAGCATACAGGAGGATGTGCATAGATTATATGTAACTATTGCAATATTTTATTTGAAGGACTTGGGCCTCCACAGATTTTGGTACCTACAAGAGGTCTTGCAACATATCCTCTGTGAATATCGAGGGATGACTTTATTCCTCACTACTGAGGCAAAATCCTGTATACTTTATCCAATGTCCCATGAGTCATGAGGTTTTCCAGTCTGTCTTTCAGAACCAAGTACTATAGCCAGTCCTGTGTGTGTGTCAGATATCGTTCCCTCCATTTCCTTCAGGTGGTCTTTCCTTGGCTTTGTCTAATTTCCCTATAAGCATGTTTGCATATCCAGCTAAATACCTGAGGGTAATCCCTGAAGATCTCCAGAGTTCTCCTTCTGTGCAGCTCTCTTTCTAGTACTCTGTCCTACAAATGCTATGCACCTTGGTTTCTCCAGACCTTCAGCTCTGTCTCCCAACTGCTTCTTTAACTCAGGGAGTCTGCTGGGCTGCAAGTGGGTTCACTGTCCCTGCACTGCAACCTAGAAGCTCTCTAAGACAATGATCTGGGGGAATTTAAGAACTTATCTCTCAGGAATCACTGCCCTTCATTGCCTAATGTCCATCAACATTGGTTTATATATTTTATCTCTAGTTCTTTTTTTTAAGGTGGAAACACTCTAATATCTTAGTAGATAATAGAAGAATAGGAATATGTAATTCACAAAGAGGAAATAAAAAACAGAGAAACTCATAAAAATATCCAACTATCCAATAATCAGAGAAATGCAATTTAGATCAAGACAGCAATCTCACAAATCAAAGTAATAAAAATTTAGAAAAATGGTAATATTTATTGCTGGTGAGGATTCAATTAAATGGACATTCATATGCTGCTGGGAATGTAGATTATATCATTCTGAACTTTGAGACTTACTTTTTCTAGTCAATATTTGATCATAAGCTGTTTCCCACAACAAACATCATTCCTAACCTATTTTTGTGTGTTGCTTCATAATATATTGTGGAAATATATCACTTTTACCAAGCATTCCCTATTATTGAGCTTTTTCAGGTTATATTATTTCCAATTATAAATAATACTGTGATTGATATTTTTGCACATAAATCTTAGTTCACATTTCAAAGTGATTTTTTATAGGGATTTTTTTTGTCTTGATACATATCACTCATTGTTTTCATGCTTTTTTGTCTTTGCTCTTGCTTCTGCCTCTGCCTAGAAGGTGGTGCTCTTGTAAAATTAACATCCAGAAATTCCTTCCCTATTTCAAATCGAAATCTGCCCTCTCAGTGAGTTCCTCCTTGCTAATTCCAGGGCAGACTGAAACTCTCCCTCTTAAATATCCCCCCATGATCACATTTATCTTATTTGTTTACATGCTAATGTGTGCATGTATCTATAAGTTCCTTGAGGGCAAGGACTGTGTCTTTTCAACTCAAGCCCACAAATCTCTGATAATAATAAAAGCCCCACAATACTACTGAATGAAGCAATGGATAGTTAAAAGAGTGCAACTCAGGCAAACCAAAACAACAGTGTTCATTCATTCAACAGGCATTTATTGAATACCTATGATGCACCATATGAAAGAAACTCAGACCTGATTTATACTAATTCACTCCTTTTAAATAACCATTTATTGTTCTCTAGTCATTTTTCTCATTAGCTTTGTTGAAGATGACTAATGATCACATAGAGATCTAATATTAAAATAGCACTATAATTGAACTTAGAAAGCTTTCAATCTGTCCTCATTGTGCAATCTCTGCCTAAACTTTTAAAAGCAGCTAGCTTTCTATGGCTATACATCTGTGTGATGGCCTCCTTTTGACCCTTTCCTTCCCAGTCAACTGAGTTGGCTTGTCTCTGCTAAACAAGCACATCTCCAGACACTGCACCCACTCACAACCTCACAGGAAAACCAGAGTGTGTTTTCTTCCCCCATCTGCTTTATAATTTGTGGTGCCTGAGTGTGGAATCTGTCCCTGAAGAATTTAGAATTCTATTAGAATTATCAGTTCCTGGGCCAGGCACGGTGGCTCACGCCTGTAATCCTAGCACTTTGGGAGGCTGAGGCAGGCGGACTGCCTGAGGTCAGGAGTTCAAGACCAGCCTGGCCAATATGGTGAAACCCTATCTCTACTAAAAATATAAAAATTAGCCAGGCATGGTGGCGCACATCTGTAATCCCAGCTACTTGGGAGGCTGAGGCAGGACAATTGCTTGAACCCGAGAGGCGGAGGTTGCAGCAAGCCAGGATCATGCCACTGCACTCCCGCCTGGGCGACAGAATGAGACTTCACCTCAAAAACAAAAGAAAGAAAGAAACTAAAAGAAAAAAAGAAATAGCAGTTCCCTCAAAGTAAAAGGTGAAACAACAAGAGTCCCTCCTGATAAGAGTCTTTCTGTCTTTCTATACCTCCCCCCAGTTCCTCAAACTCCCTTTCCTCCATATTTGTAGGTGGTTACAATGTTGTGAGGAAGGTGTGATTTACAGGAAAACACAAATTTATTTGCATAAGTTCCTCGCTGAGTCAGGCTGGGCTAGAAGATTAACTTCTATGACAAGTGAAAGTTCCTAAGAGCCTGCTTCTAGTCTCTAGAGAGAAAATTGAGGGAAATCTATGGAGAGGTGTGAGCTGTACAAGCTTCAGCAGATAAAGCTCCAGCAGATAAAGATGGAAATGCAATTTCTGTAGAGAACCCTCACCAGGGGAAAGTGGTACATGTAACGCCTCCCCAGGATATGAAAGACCAAGGGAGGTTTGTTTTGTTTTGTTTCTGGAGGCCTGTCTGTGTAAGTTATTTGATCCATCCAATATCAACATATCAAGCACCCTTCTCACTGTCCAGCATGTCACCCTCAGGAATAAATACAGAACCAGCAATGGCAAAGATCTGCTCACCAGTCCAACACACCTCAACCAGGACAACCTACATGCATGATGAGTTCCTGAGCTCCTCCTCCTGAAGGAATCTGGAGGCACATAGAACGTTGTCAAATAAAAGTCCTAATTCAAGGCATGTTTGTTTTGTAATATGCGGAAAAGTGTCTTGGAGTAATAAATGGTGCCTTGAAGTTAGGGTAGAAGGCTTGGTTCAGCCTCTCTGGGTTTTAGTGACCTCATTTTAAGATGAAGGAGATGATAAGAAGGTCCCTTAAGACCTTCAAACTTTAGATCCTACAACTTGAATGTCTATGGCTTGCCCTAATCTGGAAGAGCTCAGTGGCTTCTTAAGAAGATGACAGGGCTTTAACCCTATAAATCTAGTTGCCAAGGCTTAATTCATGTAGGAAACTATTCATTCCCCATCAGCTACAGGCTTGGAGACAGGTTGCAGATGCAATAATCACTCAGTAAGTTGGGCTCATGGTGCACGCCCCCAATATCAGCACTTGTGAGGCTGGGGTGGAATATTTTTGCTCCTGTTCCAAGGTATTTGAATTAGAGTGCTCTGGAGACAAGGAACAAGCAGAAAGTGCTGAGTCATAGAGTGAAGCCCCACTGTGAGACCATGCCCTGGAGACCACAGACTCTAATGTTGAATGTAGAGTCACAAAGCCCTCAGTTGGGGCTGGGAGGGAATGAAAACCCGGGGGGAATTCAGTAACTATTTTGAGAAGCAGAAAAAAATCACTGTTTCTTGTAACTTGGATTCCCATTGCCTCAGTGACAAGTAACTGAAATCACCCAATCACTCATGATCTCATGGAATCCATTAGCTCTAGCTGAGTCTCACTCATCTATCAGCTACTATGATCAGATGAAGTGGAATGGTGTGATGGTTGGAGAAAGCCCAGAAGACCTGGCTTTGGGCAAAGGCAGTGAGTGATTTGGGTGCAGGGAGAGGAGAAGCAGGATATTTTTTCTAGCTCATAAATTGAAGATGAAATCACCAGAAAGGGCTGCCAATAAAGCGATGCCCAGTAATCCTGCACTTAGGCAGAATTCTAAGGCCAGGGAGGCCCTGGAAGATTGGTCCTTTGAAGGGAGAATATCACCTAACACTATTCCAAGCACAAGGAGTTACTAGGACAGCCAACAGGAGACTAAGATGAAGAATTTGCTTATGAAGCTGGCTTGAAAACCAAACATATCCATCTCCTCCCGTTGCCAAGGTGTTTAAGCCCAGGTACTCTGACCTCCACAATCTCATAGCATGAGACTGACCCTGAAGGTGAAGAGATGAATCATAGCATGACCTTCCTGCTGAAAACCTGGGAGGGCATTAAGAAGGTGGGGATATTAAAGATGTTATCCTCTGTGAGGGTGAGACCAGCGTGGTCTTGAGCAACACGCTTCCTGACTTCCTGTGTCCTTGGGGTAGCTCCAGAGAAAGTGAAGGTGAGGGGTGAGGGAGCCATCCCAGCCTATGGGCAGCCCCGAGTCCCCTTTCTCGAAGTGTGAAGCAATGGTCAGAGAATACAATGGGCTTCAAGACCTGGCCTCTGCTAGGAAGATCCAACCCATTTCCAATTGCCTATGATATTTATGAAGCAAGGCAAGCCAGCAGAGTCTAAAATCCTAGGAGACAAACTGATGATAACATCTGATAACCCAGCTTCAAAGGTTAGGTTCAATATTACACTGTAAGAATACAACAGGATCAAAGGGGATGTGGCTGCGCTTTGGAAAAGGTCAAGTGTGTGGCCAGTGGAAATGGTCCTTATCATTACCAAAACCCTCAGGCCTGTCCTGGGAATGAGGGCACAAAGGGACAGCCTCCAGAAGAAAGCGTTGAGACATGGAGTAATCAGAAGCTTTCCTAAGGTCACAAGATGAGTCAGTTGCAGACAAGTCATCTGTCTTTGCCTCAATAAATTTCCCTACTTAGTGAGTCTGGACAGCTCAAAGACAGCTTTAGTGCAGATAAACAAGCTTGTCCACAGTGGAACAAACGAGCAAGAGGTAGCACACTCTGGCCCAGTGTCATTTCTTCCTCCCTACTTCTATAAAAAGCACCCCCAGAAATGTTTAAGCCCCAGCTGAGTTTACTAACAGACCAAACACTGGAAGCCTATTTCAAATAGATGGCAAAGTTTTCATGTGAATGCTGTCCCCACACGCTCCTCCATTTCAGATCTTTCCCTTCCCCAATCTCTGTCGGTTCCCCCAGACAACTCTAAATAATAGAAAAGACTCTGAACTTTTTTCTTCCCTCCAGTGAGAGAAACTCTGCTCCCTTTCAAGCCAGTGGCTGCTGCTTCGTAGTCTCTCAGAGTGAGTTCTCTCCCAGAAGGCACCTCACTCCCTCATGCAGTAGAGCTCTTGGGAGGTGTGCCAACTGATGTTTCACATGTTTGGATGGGGCAGAACCCCGCATGTGCAGCCAGCCTGCGATCAGGGGGAAAAAGGTAACAAATATGAAGTGCCTAGCATAGCACCTACTCAGTACATTCAGGCTTTCATTCATTACTACATAGGGAATTCACCAATAATTTTTCTATTAAAGTATTTCTTTTCAATGTACTTATTTATTTTAATTTTATTCATTTTTTTTTGAGACAGAATCTCACTCTGTCTCACAGGCTGGAGTGCAGTGGCACAATCTTGGCTCACTGTAACCTCTACCTCCTGGGTTCAAGTGATTCTCCTGCCTCAACCTCCCAGGTAGCTGGGATTAAAGGTGCCCACCACCATGCCCAGCTAATTTTTGTATTTTTAGTAGAGATAAGGTTTCATCACATTGGCCAGGCCACTCTCAAACTCCTGACCTTAGGTGATCCACCCACCTCAGCCTCCCAAAGTGCGGGGATTACAGGCATGAGCCACCATGCCCAGCCTTTATTTATTTATTTATTTATTTATAAGACAGTATCTCAATTTGTCCCCCAGGCTGGTATGCAGTGACATAGTCATGACTCACTGTAGTCCCAAACTCCTGGGCTCAAGCAATTCTCCCAACTCAGCCTCCTGAGTAGCTAGGACTACAGGTGTGCACCACCACACCCAATTAATTTCTTGTAGAGACAGGGTCTACCTATGTTGCCCAGGTTGGTCTCAAACTCCTGGCCTCAAGCGTTCCTCCCACCTTGACCTCCCAAAGCACTAGGATTACAGACGTGAGCCACCACGCTCAGTCTCATTTGAATTTAATTAAGAGCCTATTATCATCTAGGCACTGGGCTAGGAGGAATGGAAAATAACAAGATACATATAATTTGATTTCTACTTTAGGAAATATAGAATTTAGAGAGGAGAAAAGATACCCAGGCCAACATAGTACAGGGTTCAATAGAATGCATGTCGAAAGGTTGAGGAGAATAGATTCCTTTTCTCTGGTGAAATGGAGCAGGTGGCATCCAGTGAAGTCTGGAGACTGGGTAGGACTTCTACCACTGCACAAGGCAGCATGGCATTCCAGAGGAAGGGAGAGACATGGGGAAGAAGAGGGAATGCCACACTCAGGGATAGTTGGCTGGAAAGAGAGATGAGAGCAGGGATGAGAAATCAGTCTGGAAAGGGAAGCTGAGGCAAATTTCTGATGGCTTTGAAGTGAAGGGAGACCAACTAGAGGGCTATCATAGCAGTCTAAGTCTGACCATAACTGCTCCCACTAGCATGGGACTCATGAGGAGCCAAAGGAAGGAAGTAGGCACAAGTCAACACAAGTGTGTGGAACATGGAGGGTATTTGGGAAGTGGAGGAGGCCTGAAATAGCTGCCTGCCTTGGGGCGAGGGCTGGCACAAGGCCACAGAGGGTTAGTGACATTGCTCTTCATGTCCCTTCTCTCTAGCAGGTATGTGGTTGGAGCTTCTGTTGTAAATCTTGCCCTGCATACTATCTGGAGACAGGGCTTCATTGGAGGACAGCTGCACATCTAATTTTAGGTTCATGCTAAAGTAGGGCAGGTTTAATCTCCATAGGAGGGAGGAGTCATCATGACACAACACTGGGCATCTGCTCCCACAAAGGCATCCCGGAATAACTCTCCCATAGCATGCTAGCATTTGGAGGATGATACGTAGTAGAGCTATCCATGTCCCTTGACATGCTATTTCATCCCTTCCCTGTAAGACCCCCTCGAGCCCACAGGTTCTGTCATCCAAATGGCTTGAGTAGAATTCATCTCGGTATGTCTTAGTTACTATTCGTAGGATCGAGTTTGTGAAAGATGGAAATTGGCAGGAAGTTCTCATCTCCAGACTCTTCCCCAGCTTCTGCTGTCTGATCTGCAGCAGACAACCAGATATCCCACAGTATTTGTACTAATAATGATTAACAATGTCATAGCATGTCAAAGCGCACAATGTCTTTACACATATTTTTTATTGCCCATGATAAACCTAGGAGGTAAGACTTGACATTCATGCTTTAAGAAATGTCAAAGTTTAGTTAAGAAAAGTTAAATGACTCACCAAGGAATCTGGTACAAGGAGGCTTACAGAGCAGGTCTTCCAATTTCATTACCTTTGTTCTTATCTTGCTGTTGATGAGTAAGGATAAGATAGAAAACAAGGTAGCTTTGGGAAAGGATTCAAAAGCAGAGGCAATAGATATTTAGCCTTTGAGAGGAAATAGCCATTTGACGGAGGAGTAAGACTCCTCTATCATTAAGCAAATTGTTCCATGGGTATAAGCCATTTAGATGGAAAAGAAATTTAAGCAAACTTTAACTACATATGATTGTCTTACATATGATGGTTGTAGAAATAAAATGCTGGCAATAGACTGTGTAAGATACGCCAGTGGTGGCTTAAGAGCTGAGGCTCATCTATCAGGCAAGGTTTAAATCCCAGCTCTTTCACCTAAAACCCAGCATGTTACTTCTTTCAGTTTCCATTTATTTTCCAGTAAAATTGGGGGCAATAATAACACCTGCCTTGCAGAGCAGATGAGCGGCTCAAAGGAGGTAATACATGCTAAGAGCTTAGCACAGTGCAGGGCACCTAATAAACACCATGCCAATGACAGCTATATTGTAACGGTTGGTGGAAAAGCCTCTTTCTTACAGAGGTTTGGTTTTAATATGGCATTTGACTGAAGAAGGGGAACCACTTTGCCCAAAATTTACAGAACAAACCAGACATGTAGAAATATGCCTGGGGTCCCTGGAAGGCTCCTTTTGTTATTGGAAGCACCCTACTCCCACTCCATTAATCCCTGGTGTTACTTTCCCACTTGCCTCTGGCACTTCGATCAGATCTGTGCCTGAATTCAACTCCCTTTGCAGGAGGAAAAGAAAGCATTAAAAATGGCAACTAGCGTGAGTCTCTGAGGAGGGGGTTTCTATGCTTTGTTGATTTCTCCCCCGCTACCCCACAAGCTTGGCCTGAATGAGGAAGACAATAAAAGCTCTGAGCACCCCAGAAAGGAGAGACCTAGTGCCTTAATACCCATGGCTATGTGGGATGAGCTTCCTAGGGGAGCCTTCCAAACAACATGGTACCCAAGTGGCAAAGAGGAGAAGACTGAGTGAGACCCTGTATATGGATGAGCCCAGCAGACATCACAGAGATTTTCACATAATCTAAAGGAAGAAACCAGATATTCCTGACCTTCTGAACAGCTGAATTATGACAGCATCAGATTAGAAGAAGCCTTGTGAATAGGGCAGAAAGATAAAGTTCATAGATTGGTAACCAAAGAACATGTTGAGACTGCAGATGTCAGCAGCAAAGGCCTGCACACAATGATAAAAATGAGACATATCCAACTCATACATATGTTCAAATGGACATGAGATGATTGAGGACAGTCTGTGTTTTTCCATCAACACCCCGGCACTACCATGGCCTCTTAGAACGCAGATGTACCCCAGGAAGCGGGGGGAGAAGAGTGAAATCCCTGGATGAGCCAAAGAATCACTAATTTGAGTTAGATTCCTGATAAGACACAGGTTTATATTTCTTGTTATCTGGCACAAATGTAAATTTAAAACAGAGTGAAGTATAATTATAGAAAATAAATTTTTTTGGTCCCTGAGTTTTTTATTTTGAAGATTTTTACCTACTAGATGAGGGTTCTTAGTAGAATTTAATTGAATTTCACTTTGCAATAAATTCACACCCTAGAGAAGATGCTTCCAAAATGAGGGACATAGAACACTGACCCCCCTTCCTTCCCCTAAAAAAAGTGATCTCAAAAAAAGAAAAAAGACAGTTCCCCGACTAAATCAATTTTGGATCAGGGTATACTAAATAACAGATATTCTCAATATGTGTTGGCTTTACAAAGACTCTGAGAAGTCTTACAGTAAAGAAACCAGTATTCAATCCAGTATTTCTCAACTTATTGGATGAGATTTTTTTTTCACTGAGATATAATGTATTTCACTCTAGGAAATGCTTGGTGTAGAGAGCTGCAGGTGAGAATGGATGATAATGGCATAACTGCAGTGACCCAAGAGAAAAATAATCAGGTGGAACATGAGCCTAAGATTGATGCTAGGATGCAGAAAATATCATGGTTGGGCATGGAAATGTTACTCGCCAAATGACCCCATCTATCTTGGAAATTGGCTGAATTTCTTCTAATATTCTTTCAAGGTCCTCGCTGAGTCACTACCATAAATGATGGATCTTAATGGTCCCAAATATCTCTAAAGCCTTCATGTCTAACCATCTCCCTTTTTAACTTGATGATTCACTCCATTCCAGCAAGCAGAGGCAGGGAGAACAGGCTGAGTTTCATTTTCCAATCATAAAAATACATCTCAAGACTAGCACATGACCATGATGGACTATTATAAGGCCCAGAACTCATGCCAGAAGTTTAACTGGCTGTCTCTTTAGAGACCCTGTCATTTCTGAAATGTCTTTTGAAGATTATATTTATTTATGGTAGAGTTGCTATGAGTAAAATGTATATACCTGAGGGCTTCAGGCAAAAATAACATGGGGTTTTGAGTCTGAAAGATCTGGATTCAAATCTCAACTCTACTATTTTCTAGCACGGTGACCTTGGATAAGGCTCTCGACACATTTTAACTTCCTCGTCTGAAAAAGAGAATAATAATATACCCATTCAGGGTTATCATGAGAATTAGAGGAAATGACTCATGAGTGTGGAGGGATGTAAGCTGGGAAGGGATAAAGACATGGTACCATATTTCCAAGGGAGAAATGATCACTAAACTGAGCTGGAAACATTATGAAAATATATGTGGGGCAATCTCCATCTCTCCATCTGTTACAAAAAGGGCAAAAGTATTACATGGCACTCTGTACCTGATTGCTTGGGTGCGCTTTTGGGTATAAGGAGTAATAACCTTGAAAAGCAGTTCCATGGCTCCGTTAATTCCCAGCATGGCTCCCATGGAGACTAAGAAAGACAAAAGCACAGTAGTTATGGTCACAAGTGGATGAGTTAAGGCTCAATACAACTTGTATTGACTCCTTTAAATCTTTAAGGGGCAACCTGATAAACAAGACAGCTCCCTTTCTTTTCTACCCTGGTTGCACATTCCTCTACAATTTCATACTCGGGTCTCCCACATGACTAAGGTAATGACTTGACTATGCCCCAACTAGAATGTCAATGAAGAATCAGTTCTTCCTGCCCAGCAGTAACTAGACTGGGAAGTTTTTGCCTTTTTGGCCAACTGGGTGGTTGTAAAAACATTGCCATAGATCTGAATGATAGAAAGAAACTCAAAAGAGGTATCTGGTTAGATAAATACAACTTTTGGATGTTACTCTTGTCTCCAAGGATGCCCCTGCTTCTCTCCAATATTCCCAGTACCCTACTCCACTTAGATCACTTTAGGTAGAGCTCTGCTCATGTCAAAAAATAAGGAGTCCACAGGACACAAAATAGAGCCAGTAAGCAGGAGGACAAAATTTTCAGTGGTAGAAGGAAAGAGGGTTATCTTTTAAGGTGTGACTCTCGTCTGTCTTTCCTCCATTGGACTTGTGTGTTTAAGAAAAAGGCCTATGAATGCCTTGTGCTTTAGGCTAGCCTTGATCTGAGAAAAGTGGGAACAAGAAATCTTAGAGAAGAAAAGAGAGGGAAACAAGGGTGGCTGACACTGAATTGCTCCAACCCTCAGGAAAGGAAGCTAAATGGAAATCTGAAGACTCCTCACCCCACTAGTCTTTCAGATAGGGACTGCAACTGATGTCTTTGCTATTGCAGAGTGCATGTTCCTGGAACATCCTCTATGCATATGTCCCTCCTGAGGCTGGTACATGAAGTAATTGCCTGGATCAAAATTCAGAGATTTGGCATCCTAGTCTGGAAGCCATCAATCTTCCACTCTTGTGGCTACTCACTCAGCTCTTGCTTCCGAATTGGGAAAACATACTAGAGAAAACTCTTGGCAAGTAATTCAAAAAAACTCTGGTATTGAGTAAGGGAGGAGTTAATTTTAAAAGCACTGATTCTAATATGGAAGATTTTAGGCTTGAAATTGGAAGAGGATAACAATAAGAAATCCTCACTGAGTTCACCTTTGTGGGTGCCAGTCCGAGGTTAGAGCTCTGGCAGCTCTGTAAACATCCTCATTGGCCATCTGAGAACTTCTGAAGGGTTCATTGGCTCTCACAGACCCATTAGGGTTCCAGCCAACTCCTTCTGAAGATAGGAGCTGTTTAGAAAGCTTTGCTGGAACATTCAACAGTGGCTAATAATTCATGGAAAAGATAGTAATCCACAGGCTTCTTGAACTCTGCTCGCCTCTCATCAGTAAAGTCAATGTATAATTGACAGTTTAATTTTTTTAAATACCTTATGGAACAGTGAGTTGGTATAATCAACAAAGGCTTAGAAGATGAATCAGATAGCCACCTCCTCATACCCACAGGAAAATCCCAGGACTTGTCAGAACTCCACCTGAAGGAATTTTTCTATATCTCCATAACCATTATATTTAAGGAAGGCAAGTTTTTCAGCCTATTTATGCTGTAGGAAACCAGGAAATGCTTCACATTTCAGTCTGCTGGCACACTACAAACATGGGTGGCACACCTTCTGTCTCTTCGTTAATGAGAGTTGTCCTTTATACAAAGCCACAGTTCCTCTTTTCCTTTACTAGAGATGGGTGTATACAAATCTACTTAGCCTTTCCCCAATGCTCTCTGGTTTTCAGGTCAATATATGGGAGACGGGTGAGTAGAGGCTCCATCTGTGAACAAGGATTCAAGCGTCTATCCAGTTATTTCCCCAGAAAGACTTTCTTTTTATGAGTCCTCCATGTTTATCAAGAGAATTTACCAACGAAAATCAAGTTATTGTGGCCGGGCACAGTGGCTCACACCTGTAATCCCAGCAGTTTGGGAGGCTGAGGTGGGTGGATCACCTGAGGTCAGGAGTTCAAGACCAGCCTGGCTCTGTCTTTACAAAAAATACAAAAATTAGCCAAATGTAGTAGTGAACACCTGTAATCCCAGCTACTCAGGAGGCTAACAAGAATCATTTGCACCCAGGAGACAGGCTGCAGTGAGCCGAGATCGTGCCACTACATTCCAGCCTGGACAACAAAGCGAGACTATCTCAAAAAAAAAAAAAAAAGGAAAAAGAAACAAAAGAAAAAAAAAATCAGGCATTTTAGTCATTCTTGGGTAATTAGAAATAAAAAGTCACCTATTAACTCCCCATATCTGTACTCATTCTACTACTTCAAAAGAGTAAGGGAAAAGTATAGGGCAGGGAAGAGAAACTAGCAATTATCAAGCAGTTGCCATGTGACAAACATGCCCATGAACATTCTCCTATTTACCCCATCTACCAAGTCTATGAGCTCCACTATGGCTAATAGTGTCCACTTGTAAATTTATATGTTGAAGCTCTAATCTTCAGTACCTCAGAGTAGGACTATATCTGGAGATAGGGCCTTTAGAGAGGGAATTATGTTAAAATGAGGCCATTAAGGTGGGCCCTAGTCTAATGTGGATTTATGTCCTTATAAAAAGGGGGAATTTGAACACACAAAGAAACATCAAGGACGCCCAAGCACAGAAGAAAGACCATGTGAGGACACAGGGAGCAGACGGTCATCTGGAAGCCAAAGAGAGGGGCCAGTAGAAACCAAACCTGCCAACATCCTAAGCTCCAATTTGTAGCCTTCAAAAGTGTGAGAAAAAAAGCACACAGTAGCTGACGCCTGTGACCCCAGTACTTTGGGAGGCTGAGGTGGGCAGATCACCTGAGATCAGGAGTTCAACACCAGCCTGACCAACATGGTGAAACCCTGTCTCTACTAAAATATAAAAACTAGCCAGGCATGATGGCAGCTCCCTGTGATCCCAGCTACCTGGAGGCTGAGACAAGAGAATTACCTGAACCTGGGAGGTAGAGATTGCAGTGAGCCAAGGTCACACCAGTGCCTGGGCAAGAAAGTGAGACCTCATTTCAAAAAAAAAAAAAAAAAAAAAGTGAGAAAATACATTTCTTTTGTTTAAGTCACATAGACTGTGGTATTTTGTTAAGGCATTAAGGCAGCCCTAGCAGAGCAATAGTAATCATTATTACTACTATGATTTTGTAAAGGATGAAACTGAGATTCAACACGTTAAGTACTCATGCTTCATGACTCATAAGAAATAGAATCACAGTCAAACTCAGGTCTTTTTGGCTCTAAGCCCACGTTCTTTCCCCTATCGACTATATAACCTTAAATAATTGTAACTTTCATTTCATAGGAAGGGAACTCAGAAAGAAGAAATGAAAGTCTATGCTCATTACATATAAGATAGGAGATATAGGATCTAATGTATTAGTAAAACGTTTCCATATGGAATAGAATTAACATGAGTTCTGGAGTTAGAAATTCCGCCCTCGTGACTTTTTATCTATATGAATTCAAGCAATTGCTTCACCTTTTTTTTTCTTTTTAAGACAAGGTCACCCAGGCTGGAGTGCAGGGGCATGATCACTCCTCACTGCAGCCTTGACTTCCTGGGTTCAAGTGATTCTCCTACTTCAGCCTTCCAAGTAGCTGGGACTACAGGCACATGCCACCACACCCAGCTAATTTTTTGTATTTTTAGTAGAGACCAAGCTGGTCTCAAACTCCTGGGCTCAAGCAATCTGCCCATCTTATCCTCCCAAAGTGCTGGGATTACAGGCGTGAGCCACCGTGCCTGGCGCTGCTTTACTCTTTAAAGTTTCTCCTTCTAAGCTATAAAATTACAGGTCTAAATACAAAATTACTATGATAATTAGAAATAAATCAAATCAGGAGATAGCAAATAAGTATCAGCTGAGCTATAATGTTCCTAATAATTACCTGGAGGACCCTGTTGAGAAGGATCACGGGTTTTTTTAAATTGTAAGGGATGTTGTAATCAATGAGCAATTTCAGGAATATGGTAGGGAGATCTGTGATGTGAGAGTCGTTCTACCCAGATATAACACTTCAATAGGGGTCTTGTAAATAAAGTCTGCCCTTCTCCTGTCATATCTTTTTTACCTTGTAGTACTCATAGAAAAGCCTAGAATGCTGTAATGTGTGACTGTCAAGGAGAAACAATATTGAAGTCCATCTCTAGGAGCAGACTCAAGAGCTCTACCTGGCTAAGGAGAAGATGAAGAATTAACTTCTCACCTCCACAGCCTCTGGATTGTCAGCCTCCTTTATTTATCTGGCTGGGACCATCATGTGAATCTCTCACCCATGCTTCTCTTCCAACCAGACCCTCACGCAGTTTCCATGTGTCCCAGCCCTGGTTTGGAAGCCATCCCCGAGCGCCACAATAGAGTCACTTACCACTGGAGGCAAACACACGCAGAGCCCAGAGACAGTGGAGGAGGTTCTGGCCATGGGATAGGTTCTTCCTGGCCAGAATCAATGTCACATCAAGTGCTTCCAATTCCAGGGCCTTCTGTCCAATCTTTTTATCTAAGAACACAAATCAATCTATCTTAGCTGCACTTCACATTGATTCTGGATTGTACAATGTGTGGAGTGGAGGAAGGGGAAGATGGTGAAGGAGGAGGATAATCATAGCCAAAGACATTTTTCAAACCTAGTAACAAATGCTGCTAAATATGTCCCCACTAGAACCAAATGAATCAAAAGAGCTAATTTGGGCTACACATATTTACATGGAAGCTTGCGGGTTGAATAACTCTCAAGCCCCTATATTTAGGTTGTCCTCATACATTAACCACAGTTCAAATGGGAATAAAGTTTTTTCTTTAAGACAATTCTAGAATTGAGAATATTTAGTATTAATATAATTCTTGATATAACATTCAAATGTAATGTGTCAACTTGTATTGGATCTTGCTTTGAATATGTCTATAAAAGACAGTTGGGAACATTTGGAGAAATTGGAATGAATATAAATTACGCATGTATTTTTAATTTATTAGGTTTGTAATAATGGTATTGTGATTATGTAGGGAAATGTCTCTTTTCAAAGAAATGCACTTGAAAGGGTTTAGGAAGAAAATGTTACCTGCAATTTCTCTTAAAATATTTCAGATAAAAATAAATAGGTGAAGGAAATATGGCAAAATGTTAACAATGGTTAGAACTAAGTTTTAGGTATATAAGAGGCCATCTTTCTATATGAGAGAAAGTTTTCATAATAAAAAGTCAAAACACATTTTTAAGAAAATAAAATGTTCCCCTCTAATATTTCTTTGTTTCATTTTTATAATACTTTAATTTCTAGGGTACATGTGCACAACGTGCAGTTTTGTTACATATGTATACGTGTACCATGTTGGTTTGCTGTACCCATCAACCTGTCATTTACATTAGGTATTTCTCCTAATTCTATCCCTCCCCCAGTCCTCCACCCCTTGACAGGCCCTGGTGTGTAATATTCCCCACCCTGTGTCCAAGTGATCTCATGGTTCAATTCCCACCTATGAGTGAGAACATGCGGTGTTTGGTTTTCTGTCCTTGTGACAATTTGATAAGAATAATGGTCTCCAGCTTCATCCATGTCCCTGCAAAGGATACGAACTCATCCTTTGTTATGGTTACATACTAGTCCATGGTATATATGTGCCACATTTTCTTAATCCAGTCTATCATTGATGGATATTTGGGTTGGTTCCAAGTCTTTGCTGCTGTGAATAGTGCTGCAACAAACATACATGTGCATGTGTCTTTGTAGTAGCATGATTTATAATCCTTTGGGTATATACTCAGTAATGGGATTGCTGGGTCAAATGGTAATTCTAGTTCTAGATCCTTGAGGAATCACCACACTGTCTTCCACAATGGTTGAACTAATTTACACTCCCACCAACAGTGTAAAAGCATTCCTATTTCTCCACATCTTCTCCAGCATCTGTTATTTCCTGACTTTTTAATGATCACCATTCTAACTGGTGTGAGATGGTATCTCATTGTGGTTTTGGTTTGCATTTCTCTGATGACCAGTCATGATGAACATTTATTTATATGTCTGTTGGCTGCATAAATGTCTTCTTTTGAGAAGTGTCTGTTCGTATCCTTTGCCCACTTTTTGATGGGGTTGTTTTTTTCTTGTGAATTTGTTTGAGTTCTTTGCAGATTCTGGATTAGCCCTTTGTCAAATGGGTAGATTGCAAAATTTTTCTCCCATTCTGTAGGTTGCCTGTTCACTCTGATGTTAGTTTCTTTTGCTGTGCAGAAGTTCTTTAGCTTAATTAGATCTCATTTGTCTATTTTGGTTTTTGCTGCCATTGCTTTTGGTGTTTTAGTCATGAAGTCATTGCCCAGGCCTATGCCCTGAATGGTACTGCCTAGGTTTTCTTTTTGGGTTTTTATGGTTTTAGGTCTAACATTTAAGTCTTTAATCCATCTTGAATTAATTTTTGTATAAGATATAAGGAAAGGATCCAGTTTCAGCTTTCTATATATGGCTAGCCAGTTATCCCAGCACCATTTATTAAATAGGGAGTCCTTTTCCCATTTCTGGTTTTTGTCAGGTTTGTCAAAGATCAGATGATAGTAGATGTGTGGTTGTGGTACAAGTACCGTGCTGTTTTTGTTATGGTAGACTTGTGATATAGTTTGAAGTCAGGTAGCTTGATGCCTCCAGCTTTGTTCTTTTTGCTTAGGATTGTCTTGGTAATGCAGGCTCTTTTTTGGTTCCATACGAATTTTAGTTTTTTCCAATTCTGTGAAGAAAGTTATTGGTAGCTTGATGGGGATGGCAGTGTATCTATAAATTACTTTGGGCAGAATGGCCATTTTCACAATATTGATTCTTCCTATCCAGGAGCACGGAATGTTCTTTCATTTGTTTGTGTCCTCTTTTATTTCCTTGAGCAGTGGTTTGTAGTTCTCCTTGAAGAGGTCCTTCACATCCCTTGTAAGTTGGATTCCTAGGTATTTTATTCTCTTTGTAGCAATTGTGAATGGGAGTTCACTCATGATTTGGCTCTCTGTTTGTCTGTTAACGGTGTATAGGAATGCTTGTGATTTTTGTATGTTGATTTTGTATCCTGAGACTTTGCTGAAGTTGCTCATCAGCTTAAGGAGATTTTGGGCTGAGACGATGGGGTTTTCTCAATATAAAATCATGTCATCTGCAAACAGGGACAATTTGACTTCCTCATTCCCTAATTGAATACCCTTTCTTTCTTTCTCTTGCCTGATTGCCCTGGCCAGAACTTCCAACACTATGTTGAATAGGAGTGGTGAGCATGGGCATCCTTGTCTTGTGCCGGTTTTCGAAGGGAGCGCTTCCAGGTTTTGCCCATTCAGTATGATATTGGCTGTGGGTTTGTTATAAATAGCTCTGATTATTTTGAGATAAGTTCCATCAGTACCTAGTTTATTGAGAGCTTTTAGCATGAAGCACTGTTGAATTTTGTTAAAGGCCTTTTCTGCAACTATTGAGATAATCATTTGGTTTTTGTCATTGGTTCTGTTTATGTGATGGATTACATTTTTTGATTTGTGTATGTTGAACCAGCCTTGCATCCCAGGGATGAAGCCTATTTGATCATGGTGGATAAGCTTTTTGATGTGCTGCTGGATTTGGTTTGCCAGTATTTCATTGAGGATTTTCACATCCATGTTCATCAGGGATATTGGTCTAAAATTCTTTTTGTTGTGCCAGGCTTTGGTATCAGGATGATTTTGGCCTGATAAAATGAGTTAGGGAGGATTCCCTCTTTTTCTATTCATTGGAATAGTTTCAGAAGGAATGGTACCAGCTCCTCTTTATACCTCTGGTAGAATTCAGCTGTGAATCCATCTGGTCCTGGACTTTTTTTGTTTGGTAGCCTATTAATTATTGCCTCAATTTCAGAGCCTGTTATTGGTCTATTCAGAAATTCAACTTCTTCCTGGTTTAGTCTTGGGAGGGTGTATGTGTCCAGGAATTTATCCATTTCTTCTAGATTTTCTCATATATTTGCATAGAGGAGTTTATAGTATTCTCTGATGGTAGTTTGTATTTCTGTGGGATCGGTGGTGATATCCCCTTTATCATTTATTATTGCATCTATTTAATTCTTCTCTCTTTTCTTATTAGCCTTGCTAGTGGTCTATCAATTTTGTTGATCTTTTCAAAAAACTAGCTCCTGGATTCACTGATTTTTTTGAAGGGATTTTTGTGTCTCTATCTCTTTCAGTTCTGCTCTGGTCTTAGTTATTTCTTGCCTTCTGCTAGCTTTTGAATTTATTTGCTCTTGCTTCTCTAGTTCTTTTCATTGTGATGTTAGGGTGTTTCTTTCCTGCTTTCTCTTGTGGGCATTTAGTGCTCTAAGTTTCCCTCTACACACTGCTTTAAATGTGTCCCAGAGATTCTGGTTCATTCTGTCTTTGTTCTCATTGGTTTCAAAGAACATCTTTATTTCTGCCTTCGTTTCGTTATGTACCCCAATAGTCATTCGGGAGCAGGTTGTTCACTTTCCATGTAGTTGTGCAGTTTTGAGTGAGTTTCTTAATCCTGAGTTCTAATTTGATTGCACTGTGGTCTGAGAGACAGTTTGTTGTGATTTCTGTTCTTTTACATTTGCTAAGGAGTGCTTTACTTCCAATTATGTGGTCAATTTGGGAATAAGTGTGATGTGGTGCTGAGAAGAATGTATATTCTGTTGATTTGGGGTGGAGAGTTCTGTAGACGTCTATTAGGTCTGCTTGGTGCAAAGCTGAGTTCAGGTCCTAGATATCTCTGTTAACCTTCTGTTTTGTTGATCTGTCTAATGTTGACAGTGGGGTGTTAAAGTCTCCCATTATTATTGTGTGGGAGTCTAAGTCTCTTTGTAAGTCTCTAAGGACTTGCTTTATGAATCTGGTTACTCCTTTATTGGGTGCGTATATATTTGGATAGTTAGCTCTTGTTGAATTGATCCCTTTACCATTATGCAATGGCCTTCTTTGTCTCTGGTTTAAAGTCTGTTTTATCAGAGATTAGGACTGCAACCCCTGCCCTTTTTTTTTTTTTTTTTTTTTTTTTTTCACTTTCCGTTTGCTTGGTAGATCTTCCTCCATCCCTTTATTTTGAGCCTATGTGCATCTTTGCACATGAGATGGGTCTCCTGAATACAGCACACTGACGGGTCTTGACTCTTTATCCAATTTGCCAGTCTGTCTTTTAATTGGGGCATTTAGCCCATTTACATTTAAGGTTAATATTGTTATATGTAAATTTGATCCTGTCATTATGATGTTCACTGGTTATTTTGCCCATTAATCGATGCAGTTTCTTCATAGCATTGATGGTCTTTACAATTTGGCATTTTTTTGCAGTGGCTAGTACCGGTTGTTCCTTTCCATGTTTAGTGCTTTCTTCAGGAGCTCTTGTAAGGCAGGCCTGGTGGTGACAAAATCTCTCAGCATTTGCTTGTCTGTAAAGGATTTTATTTCTCCTTCACTTATGAAGCTTAGTTTAGCTGGATATGAAATTCTGGACTGAAAATTCTTTGCTTTAAGAATGCTGAATATAGGCCCCCACTCTCTTCTGGCTTGTAGGGTTTCTACCGAGAGATCTGCTCTTAGTCTGATGGGCTTGCCTTTGTGGATAACTCGACCTTTCTCTCTGGCTGCTCTTAACACTGTTTCCTTCATTTCAACCTTTGTGAATCTGACAATTATGTATCTTGGGGTTGCTGTTCTCGAGGAGTATCTTTGTGGTGTTCTCTGTATTTCCTGAAGTTGAATGTTGGCCTGCCTTGCTAGGCTGGGGAAGTTCTCCTGTATAATATCCTGCAGAGTGTTTTCCAACTTGGTTCCATTCTCCCCATCACTTTTAAGTACACCAATCAAATGTAGATTTGGACTTTTCACATAGTACCATACTTCTTGGAGGCTTTGTTCATTTCTTTTTATTCTTTTTTTCTCTAACCTTGTCTTCTCACTTTATTTCATAAATTTGATCTTCAATCACTGATACCCTTTCTTCCACTTAATCGAATTGGCTATTGAAGCTTGTGCATGCATCACGAAGTTCTTGTGCCATGGTTTTCAGCTCCATGAGGTCATTTAAGGTCTTCTCTACACTGTTTATTCTAGTTAGCTATTCATCTAATCTTTTTTTAAGGTTTGTTAGCTTCTTTGAGATGGGTTCAAACATCCTCCTTTAGCTCAGAGAAGTTTGTTATTACCAACCATCTGAAGCCTACTCATCAAAGTTATTCTCCATCCAGCTTTGTTCCATTGCTGGTGAGGAGCTGTGATCCTTTGGAGAAGAGACACTCTGATTTTTAGAATTTTCAGCTTTTCTTCTCTGGTTTCTCCCCATCTTTGTGGTTTTATCTACCTTTGATCTTTGATGCTGGTGATCTACAGATGGGGTTTTGGTGTAGATTATCTTTTTGTTGATGTTGATGCTATTCCTTTCTGTTTGTTAGTTTTCCTTCTAACAGTCAGGTCCCTCAACTGCATGTCTGTTGGAGTTTGCTGGAGTTCCACTCCAGACCCTGTTTGCTGGGTATCACCAGAGGAGGCTGCAGAACAACAAATATTGCAGAACAGCAAAGATTGCTGCCTGATCATTCCTCTGGAAGCTTCATCCCAGAGGGACAGCTGCCTATATGAGGTGTCTGTTGGCCCCTACTGGGAGGTGTCTCCCAGTTAGGCTACGTGAGGGTCAGGGACCCACTTGAGGAGGCAGTCTGTCCATTCTTAGAGCTCAAACGCCATGCTGGGAGAACCGCTGCTCTCTTCAGAGCTGTCAGACAGGGATGTTTAAGTCTGTAGAAATTTGCTGCTGCCTTTTGTTCAGCTATGCCCTGCCCACAGAAGTGGAGTCTAGAGGCAGTAGGCCTTGTTGAGCTGTGGTGGGTTCTGTCTAGTTCAAGCTTCCCAGCTTTGTTTACCTACTCAAGCCTCAGCAATGGTGGATGCCCCTCCCCCAACCAGGCAGCTACCTCGCAGATTGATCTCATACTGCTGTGCTAGCAGTGAGCAAGCCTCTGTGGGCGTGGGACCTACCAAGTCAGGCACAGGAGAGAATCACCTTGTCTGCAAGTTGCTAAGACCTTGGAAAAAGTGCAGTATTTAAGTGGGAGTGCCCCATTTTTCCAGGTAGTCTGTCAGGGCTTCCCTCACCTAGGAAAGAGAAATCCCCCAACACCTTGTGCTTCTCAGGTGAGGCGATGCCCTGCCCTGCTTCACCTTGCCCTCTGTGAGCTGCACCCACTGTCCAACCAGTCCCAATGAGATGAACAATGTACCTCAGTTAGAAATGTGGTAATCACCTATCTTCGGCATGGATCACACCGGGAGTTGCAGACTGGAGCTGTTCCTATTGGGCCATCTGGAGCTGTTCCTATTCGGCCATCTTGGAACGCCCCACATTTCCTCTCTAATATTTCTAAATTACTGCTCCAAATAAACTGACACCTAGTGTTACAATAAGTCCTCATTATTTTAAAAATTAGAAAATAAGCATAGAAAAAGAAACACTTATTTTATGTTCCTTGTCCCCACTGATACCAGTCAATGGGTGATGTCTAAATCATCCTGTTTGTTTTTCCAAGAATACATCACTATCAGATTTATTGCAGGTAGAAATTAATAAAACAGAAATAAAATCCTAAACCTGGTTTACTGATATGTACCTCTGGACCAAAGGACAACAGCAAAGAGGTTGTAATTGAACCTACATAACCCATTCCCTTCATCAGAAAAGAGATATATCTATCCCATACCTTCATGAGCAGCCAACCTCATTTCTGTTCTGTTCAGGTCAGCCCACGGCAACCTGAATGTCAATGTCAAGGACTATAACCCCTTGATGGCAGAAACTGTGGTGATGTAATCACTACAATAGTAATATCAAGGTGAATAACTTGGAAATCACTGGCCTGGTGTATCTCTCATGTCTCTCTTTCTCCTATAAAATCCATATGACCCTAGTTTGCCAGAGCCCTGAACCACATGATAAGCATGTGACATACAATACCTTGTTTAATCCTCACAGCACCCTAGAATTAAGTAGAGTCATCCCTCAGTATCCATGTGGGATTGGTTCCAGGATTCCCACAGATATCAAAATCCACAGATGCTCAAGTCCCTGATATAAAATGGTGTAGTATTTGCATATAACCTACACACATCCTCAGACCTTACATCATCTCTAGATTACTATAATACTTAATCTAATGTAAATGGTATGTAAATAGTTGTTATACTGTATTGTTTAGAGAATAATGACAAGAAAAAAGTTTGTACATGTTTAGTACAGATACAATTTTTAAAAATATTTTCAATCCAATGTTAATTGAATCCATGGGTGCAGAACCCACAGAAATGGAGGGTCAACTGTACAGATAGCTCTATTTTATACATAAGGGCACAATGCTCAGAAAGTTTAAGTACTTTGTCCAAGGTCACATAGCTAATAAGTGTCAGGGCTAGGCCTGAAACCCAGGTGTGACTCCCCAGCTTATACCGTTTATGGTGTATATCAAGTCTCTGTGGTCCTTTCCTGGAGTGCACCTGGCCCACTCTTTGCTTTACTGACTTCTTCTCATTCTTGAAGTTTTAGCTCCAATGTCACCTCTCCTGACCACACCAGGCTAGTGTAACATCACTCTTTCTTCCTCTTACAGCACTTATCATAGTCTGTTATCTCCAAGTTATTTGTTGATTTGCTGGCCTTCTCCCCTTGAACATAAGTTCCATGAGAGCAGGTCCTTAACTGCCTTGGTCATCATGGTGTTCCTAGTGCCTGGAGCACCTCTCCCTAGGAGACATCCAGTAAATATCTGTTGAATATTCACCGAATGAATTGTATTGATTTTTTCTGGGACATGTTCATGCAGGTGTTGGCAAAAGCCTAGTTCTCCATCATTATCAGCAGAATGTTGAATAGACTTAGAGTGGAGATCCAAATATTTAAATGAAGAGTGCTCCAGAACCCCTGGGTCCTTGGCTGTCACTGATAGCACGGGACATCAAAGGTCCACCTTTCAGAGGATCTGAGCTTCTCAGCTGTGACCTATATAAGACTCAGCACGCAATTAGAACTTAACACTTGCCACTCGTTTGCAATGTTTGTGTGAGTCCTGAGTGCCCATGCTTTTAAACTGTGCTCCAAGAACTTCTAGAGTTTTTGGGAAATGTTTCAGGATTTTCCTTGATGAAACAGAAATGACTATGGAGCCTAAATGCAAAGAACTCTAGGTCCTTCCTCCATCTTCCCTTCAACTAGGAATGTTCTGCTTCTGTGTGACTTGTAGTGGGTTGAATAGTGGCCCCCAGAAACTCATGTCCACCCAGAAGCTCAGAATGTTATTCTTCTGGGAAATAGAGTCTTTGCAGATTTTATTACAAATTAGAGTGGGCCCTAAATCCTATGACTGATGTCCTTACACAAAGAGGAAATGATACAGAGGAGAACACCATGTGAAGATGGAGGCAGAGATTGGAGTGATGCATTTACAGTCCAAGAAACACCAAGGATTTCTGGCAACCCTCAGAGGAGAGAGGCATGGAACCGATTCTCCCTCAGAGCCTCCAGAAGGAACCAACCCTGCCAACACCTTGATTTTGGACTTCTGATCTCCTAACAGCCTTCTGTTATGTTAAGCTAATCAGTTTGTGGCAATTCATTATGGCATCTCCAGGAAACTAGTACACTTACGTAATAGACTTTCTTTTTTTAACTTTTAAGTTCAAGGGTAAATGTGCAGGTTTGTTATATAGGTAAACTTGTGCCATGGGGGTTTGTTGTACAGATTATTTCAGCACCCACATATTAAGTCTAGTACTCATTAGTTATTATTTCTAATCCTCTCCCTCCTCTTACCCTCCTGATCTTCAGACAGGCCCCAGTGTGTGTTGTTCCTCTCTGTGTCCATGTGCTCTCATCATTTAGCTTCCACTCATAAGTGACAACATGAAGTACTTGGTTTTCTGTTTCTGCTTTAATTTGCTAAGGATAATGGCCTCCAGCTCCACCCATGTCCCTGCAAAGGACATGATCTCATTCTTTTTATGGCTATATAGTATTCCACAGTGTATATGTACCACATTTTCTTTATCCAGTCTATTATTGATGGGCATTTAGGTTGAGTCCATGTTCTTGTAACTGTGAATAGTGCTGCAATGACCAAATGCATGCGGATGTCTTTATAATAGAATGATTTATATTCCTTTGGTTATATACCCAGTAATAGGGAAGCTAGATCTAATGGTATTTCTGTCTTTAGGTCTTTGAGGAATCACCACATTGTTTTCCACTATGGTTGAACTAACTTATACTCCCACCAACAGTGTATAAGTGTTCCTTTTTCTCCACAACCTTGTGATGCAACTTTTAGACATGTTCCATTTATTTTTAAAATGATTAAAAACTGCATTGGAGTATCTCCCCTCCTTTCCCCCATATGATCCATGCCCCATGTAGTCCATGTTTGTTCTGGGCTCTGTCCTGAGCACCATACCTTGGATGAGCTGACATCAAATTCAACAAAATTCCCTCTCCTATGGGGCTGCTCCTGCCATCACCATCAAGGTGTCCAGAACCTCCCTTCCACTTCCTCCCTGTGCTTCTCCACCAGAGCTTCCCAAATTGCACTCATGATAACAACCCTAGAAGTGCCTTTTCAGTCAGCTTTAGGTCTTGGAGTATGAGTACCTCTTAGGCCAACTTTGGCCAGCAGCCGGAAGAGAGGCAGGAGGATGTCATAGTCTGGAGAAGCTGTCCTCGCTGTGTCTACCAGGGTCTGCAGAAGAGCCTCACTGCCACCCTTGCTGATCATGTAGTGAATTCTCCGGTCTGTGCCTGAGGGGAAGCCAGAGGAAAGATGAGCCACAAGTAATAACCCCTATTTTCCTTGAAGCAGAAGGCAGACCTGACAGCTAGAGACAGAGTAAGAATTAGTTCGTTTCAACTACATAAAATTGTGTAGTTCTTGAAGCAACCTGTGTTAAAGTTGCACTATCAGTTAAGGAAAGAGGGTTGTGAAATGGGAAAATAGTGGAATATTTAAGAACCTAGTTGTGTTCAGCTGCAACAGCTGTAATAAATAGAGCTTACCTGAGAATCTGGTGAATATTTGGTATATGTATGTGTATGTGTGTACACGTATGTAAATATGCATATAGGCTTTTGTATAATCATATACTTAGAAGAGGGAATGTCAGTATCCCTCTGCTATACATTTGAAGCTTCTGTAACAAGGATTGGGATGATGGCCTAATCTGGAATCATTGTATTGATGGCATAATGATTTTCTGATGCTAGCCTTCAGAAACTGATGGGAGAAAATTACAGAAACCACTGGAGTAGTCCCTTGAGAAAGAAACATCCAGTCATCCTATCTAGGGAATTTTGAAGAGAGTCTAGAGCTTTGATGAACTATTGGTCTTTCTACCTAAGCACAATTTTGAAGAGGGATCTCCTCCACCTTGCCCAAGGACAAACTCAAAAGCAACGATTTCATTTCAACTTGGCCTTGGTTGATTCTCTCTATGCACAGAGCAAAGTTGACCTAACCAAGGTGGCCAACAGGGTAGTGCGTTATCAAAGAAGACCACCTGATTTTTTATCCTAATGAAAAGTAGCATTCTCTGCAAGAGGCACAGTAATCACCACCTTATCAGAGGGAGAACTTCAAGGTTTCATCTTAAGAGTTTCAGACACCTCTGGACAAATGTAAGACAGCACTATCCCAGAAAACAAGTGACTTCACTTACACAGGCCACACACAAAAGACTAAACATAAGTCATCCTGCCAGTGGAGCACAACACAAACCATGGTAAGACCCCAATATGATGGGCCCCTTCTTCTTGAAACCATAATCCTGAGGATCTATGGGTCTGGAGAGTCATTTATTTCTGATATTGCTTATTTGGTGTTAATATTTCTTTCTAAAGTAATGTGGCCAGCATACATAAAAATGCAAATTGAGTGACTGTTAGAATGTTCAAAAATCTCAGTAAGAACTTGAGCGAATAGAAGCATGCTCTAGTTAATCCCATTGATTCCAATGTAGTCGACTCTGTTATCTTATCTCTGAAAACGTGATGCTTACATGCTTCCAAGTTCAGCTCCTGCCTGATATTCCTGCCCCTACTTGAAATAGCCAAGGTAGCTTCTGATACTCGGCTCTCTTAAATAGGTCACAATGGAAGTGAGCAGAGCGAGAAGAGGGGTAGAACCATGGAGGGTTACCACTAAATCTAATTTCACCCTCAATGTTAGGTGAGAAGACTGAGGAGTGCAAGTACAATCAGTCCAGGTTACTTGGGTCTTATTAACCTTACAGAAAAAAGATGGGCTAGTGATGCTGCCTCTCACAGAAAATTGAAGCAAGAGCAAAACCCCAGGACACAGAGGTGCCTGGGAGAGATCACAGCCAGCAGGCTCCACATCCACCATATGAAGGCATGAGGACATGGCCTACTCACCAACAGAAAGCAGATCTCCGAGGACCTTGAGGATGGTCAGGATAGACTTCTTGTCGGAGGAGCTCTGCAATGAGAACACAGGCAGCCATATTTAAGAATGCAAGAGGAAGGAGCTGGATGATCAGGGATGCACATGGAATGGTAGAGCTCTACTTCCTGCCATAGAGAAAGACTTACTGCAGCAAAAGGACAGACAAGGGGACTCACTTGGTAAGGGAACCAGGGGCTGTGCCTCCCTCCATATTTAGTCTTTGGAACCCCTCTTTGCAGACCTATCTTGTAGTAACATCAGCAAGACGAACAAAAGAATAAGCAATAATGATTTACACAGAAAACAAGGAAGTAAAAGGGGCTTTGTGGGCCAGGGTAGCATGGATCTGTTATTTCAGTAGACTTGGCTTATTTTTATTTGAGACGAAGTCTTATTCTATTGCCCAGGCAGGGGTGCAGTGGTGTGATCTCCACTCACTGCAACCTCCGCCTCCGGGGTTCAAGTGGTTCTCCTGCCTCAACCTCCCAAGTAACTGGGGCTACAGGCATATGCCACCACACACCTAGCTAGTTTTTTGTGTTTTTAGTAGAGACGAGTTAGCCAGGATGGTCTCGATCTCCTAACCTCGTTATCCACCTGACTCGGCCTCCCAAAGGGATTACAGGCATGAGCCACTGCACCTGGCCAGCTTATTTTTAAATATAGCACAGAGGAAAGAGACAGAAATCCACGAAAATGTTCTGATGAAAAGACTTCCCTGACTGACAAGAATGAACTCCTCCTTTTCTCAACAGAAACCCAGGGTGGTGCCAAATCCTATTACAAAAATACTCTAAGGAATCTCTGCAATACTTGACAATCTATCCTCTGTTATACAGAAAAGAACCCTGAATTCAGAGACAGTGTGGACTTGCTGAGTCTCCTGAGGTAATACATGCGCAAAGCCAGAAGTACCACTCAGTCCAGGCTCCCAAAATCAGGCCAGTGCTCTTTGCACTGTAAGATATTTGGAGGAGAGGGTATTTTATTTAAGGCAAAGCCTTAATCTTCCCATTTATAAGACTCATGCTTCTCATCTGCTTCAAAGGCCTCAATAATTCCCCATCACATATAGGATAAAGTCATAGCTCATTAATAGAATTTCCAAAGCTCTTTATGATCTTGTCCTTCTTATGTCTTCAGCTTCAGTATTCATTACAACACCCCTGCCTGAAATATATGCTTTAGCAACACAGAACCTCTTGGAGTTTCCTGATCAAACCATGCCATTTCATGCCTCTGTAGCTTTGATCACACTCTTCCCCCTTCCTGCAGCACTTTTCCTTACCTCTCAGCCTGGTCAATGCCAGCTCACCCTTCAAGTGCACTCCGGCTCCACAAGATCCCCATCCAACCCTCAAGCTGGGTCTGGAGTCCCTTCTTTCTCCATATCACACTGGGCTCAGCTCTGACATTGCACTTACAACATGGTGTTGGTATCATGGTATAATCTTGCTTCCCACTCCACCTCCACTAGGTATGAAGATATTTAAAGAAGAAATCAAGTTTTGTGTATATCTCTTTCCAGCACCTGGCACAAGGATCTTCCATAAAAGGTGTGCAAATATTTGTTGAATGGAACCAAACCGAACCAAAAAGAACTACAAGGAGGCCAGGAAGTCCAACAACATCCCCAAAGGCAGATGATGCCTACACTTTCTTCAGTCCCAGCTTTAAGACCCCCCAGGGTCCTAAAGGGTTAAAATCAGACTTCAAAACTCCAGCCAGGGCCACTTGCTTCAGCACAAAATTTAAGAGAGCATAAAAAATTTAAAAAAAATTTTTAAAAACCCACAGTAATCAAGATAAATATTTTTACAAATCAAAATTAATTAATTTAAAAAATCAACTAATTGGTTAACACCTATGTGCAGGTATTTGAGAAGCCCCCCCGAGGGTGAAGAATTTGGCATCTGACTGTGCTATGACTCCCGGAGGGGCAGCCGCAACATGCACGGGGAATACCAAGACCTGACCACCACGGGCACTGTCACCCAGTGCTACCCAGACATGGGCTCCCCACACCATGCCCCACCCACTCCATCTAGCTTATGAAGCTGGAGGAGACTGTCCCCAGCAAGTGCCACCAGCCCACACTCAAGCAGTTCCACAACTCCAAGAACAAGTTCCCGCTGCCCCACTGGGTCCTGTGCTGTCAAGGCAAGCCATGCTTCACCACCAAGAGACCCAACACCTTCTTCTAGGTGCCAGGCCCTCTCACCCAGGTATGCCCCAATTAAACTCAAGAACACTCTGTTTAAAAAAAAAAAATCAATTAATTTATTTTTTCAATTAATTTTGATTTGTAAATTACTTGATGAACAAGATATCAAAATTTAACTGTCTAACTCCTATTCCGAGAGGGAATCCCAAGATACTTGATGTCTTCACTTACCCAGGAGAAAGACCTGGGTTTACTCTAATGTCTTCTCCACTGGGAGCTTTGGGCTAACAAGGGCAATCTTGGCATATGCTTTGCTAATGCCTCTCATCACATCTGCACTGAAGGTTAACAGACGATATCATTCTCTGAATCCCCAAGTCCACACCATCCTCTGACAACTGTGATATATACGTGTACCAATGTGGGTGCCTCTCCCTCCGTAGTCTATGAAAAACTAGAAATAAGAATGGAGGAGCAGTCCAGAAACTGATCCATTATTTGGGAGAATTTTCAGGACTCTAGCCCTTTGAAAGTGAACCCAAAGATGGCTCACAGAAGAAAATGAAGTCTCTGGAACTGACTTCCTGATCAGCACTGACATTTCTGGATAGACCTCTAGCATACCTCATCTTTCTGTGAAGAGAAGAGGCATAAAAGCCTTTGGAAAGGCTGTGCAAATGTTGGGTAACTTTTAAAATGCCAAAGTCATTAGCTGATTATAAATCATGAGCAAGGAAAAGGAAAATAAGAGAGAAAATGGAGAGATAAGAAAAAGAGGAAGGAGAAAAGGGAAAGAGGAAAACTAGTAAGGTAAAAACTGATTAAAGGGGAATAAAAGATCCAGATATAATTTATTTTCATTCAATGATTCATGCATTCATCTCACAAACATTCATTGGGAATCATCTATATTCCAGCCACCAAGCTAGGTACTGAGGATAAAAATGGATGACGGCACAACCTTCCTTCATGGGGCTCCAGGCTGGCTGAAATGAACAGCTGGCAGACAGTACCCAAGACAGCAAGGGCTGTGACAAAGGTAAACTGGGAGAAGTAGAGAGAATCCTAGAAAGGAACATTGAACCCAGCCAGATCCATGAGTGATGACTCTTGAGAAACCTCTCAGAAGCTAAACAGGGTAGGTCTGGTTAGTACTTGGATGGGAGACTCTTGAGAAACCAAGTTGAAAGGGGAGAAAAGAGTGTTCCCGCTATGATGTAGCCCTGTGTGTTCCGAGGGCAGCATGACAGGGCATGGGAGGCTGGGGGATGAATCCATCTGCCGTATGACCAGATTGAATAAAGCAGACAGTGAAGAAAATTGCACATTATTTGTAGGCAAGAACTAGGTCTTATTCATCTCTCTATTCCCACCTCACAAGGTATAATAGATAATCCCTATATTTTATTAAATTAATTCCTCAAGCTAAGGAATGGCCTGCTTTATTACAATGCCCACTGATACTCCCTGAGAACAAGCATTGTCTTCTATGGTTCTGTTGTATCTGCCAGCACGGATATAGGACTTGGCATATGGTATATATTAAATCAACATCCTTAAATTGGTTTGACCTGTGGCCAACATCGTATGCCACACACACATCAGCCATTCCTCTGGAGTTGCCTCCGAGAAAACCCCATTTGCTTCAAATGTAGGATGGTTGAGTGCTGATGGAGGATGTGGGTCTCTCTCCCCTGCCCAGGGAATGGGCCATGGCTCATCTCCTCTAAGCTTTTTCTCTTTCATGTGGTTGGTTTAGAGGAGAATATGAACCCAGATCAGCAATAGAAAACCTGAGAGGACATCTGCAGGATTTTGGAAAAAGATTTTCTCCAGAAGTTAAAAAATAATTTAAAACAAAACACAAAAATGTTTCCTGTGTTTGGACATTGTCATATAAAGACACAATTTTGGGTCCTCAGTGACTGGTAAGCCACCAGATCAACTCTATGGACCCCCCCACCACCACCTGTGGACTTTCAGATAAGTGAAATAATGAATATCTTCACTTATAAAAGTCACTTTCAGTAAATTCAGATGTGACAGAGAAAAGAAAATTTTGCACCTCCACGTGCTCTCTTCCCAAGTACTGTGGTCTTAAAAAATAGGAAAGAAATTGATTTCACAAATAAACCAGAGAGACAGCTCACCAAGAGAATCTTGCCATCCCATGGAAACTAAGAGACAGTGTTGTCCTATAGATATTCAGTTCATAATGCCCTCACTCAGCGCTGAACCAGAATGGAGCAGTACAAATGGTTTCACTTTTAAGTAAAAATTATGGTGATCAGTGGAGAAAAATAATCTCAATTGGCATTAATTTATATACTGCTACATTTACCAATAAATACTTTACACTATTTAGAAGAATAACACAAAGCCGTTATCTCACCCACAGTAATAATAAATGAGCAGTTAAAGAAGGCAGGATGTGATGTGCCTTGATTTTCCTTTAATGATCCTTTGAAATGAAACACTGAGTAATCCCCTGTTGTTGAAGACATTTCTATTAAAAAAAAAAAATGTATCTACCAAGCTTTCAGGGAGATGCAGGGAGTTGGAAGAACAGTGTTTTACGTGGTCTGTGGGGTTTTGAACTGCAATTTTCTCAAACAGTGTTTTGAATGTGTCACTCCCTGCTTTAAAATCTTCTATGTATCCCTATTGCCTTCCTGCTCCCAACTCCTTATCAGGGTATGAAAATGACGCCCTTTATGTCACTCTGCCTCTGGAGGCTCAGCTGCAGCCACTCCTCCTACCCCAACACTCCATGCCAACAATACAGAACCAGTTATTATGCACCAAGAGCATCACAGGTACCTCTGCTCTCAAGTCTGGGCTCAGGCTGACACAGGTTTAAGTGTCATTTCTCCCCACTCGTTGTATCATATGTTAATTCTCAGCTCCAGCTCCTTTTCTATATGGTTTTCCCAGATAACCTACCTTCCCAGCCCCCATTACACACAATTGCCACATATGTCTGCTCATGTTGGGCTCTGCACAACTCCAGGGCTGCTGTTCACAAAGACTACAATGTGATTGGTGCCCCACCAAGTGGGGCACTGTGGCAGCCTGGCCTCTCCAAGAACACAATCATTTGTTCTAATTCATTGTCCGATAAGGTTTTGTGCATACCTTTTATTAAAATTCTTACTTGATCCTGGTTATTTTCTTACATCTCTGTTCTCATTGTCTATTTTGTAACAAACTACAAAACTTAGTGCCTTAGAACAGTAGCCTTTTAATTCTAGCTGTGGATTTTGTAGGTAGGTAAATTTGGCTAGAACTTGGCTGGGAGATTCTTCTGCTTCCCATGGTATTAACTGAGGTCACTGAGTGCCACTCAACTGGCAGATGCACTAGAATGGAGGGTCTGTGATGGTTTCAATCGTGTCTGGCGCCTTGACAGATATAGATAGAAGACTGTGAGCACACTTAGACTATTGACCAGATTGCCCACGTATGTCTTTTTCAGCATAATATTCTTAAGGTACTTGGACCTCTTCCACGGCAGCTGGCTTCCCCTAGATCAAGTATTCTACAAGAACTGGGTGAAAGTTACAAGGCTTCTTTTGTCTTAGCCTCAGAAGGTCAAACATCACTTCTGCCACATTCTACGGATTAATCAAATCAATCTGGATGCTAGTCCAAATTCAAGGGGAGGGGAGTTAGACTCTACCCCTCAACTAGAGAAGTAGAAAAGAATTTCCAGCCACTTTCCATCTCCCACACTCACTTTAGACTGCGAGCTCCTCTAGAGCACGATTTTTGACTCATTCCTCTTGTTCTCCCCTGATCCTAGCATGGGGTGTTTTACACAGTAGGCATTCAGGAAACTATGGAATGATATGAGATGGGATTCAAACTTAATATGCAATCTGACAGAGTCTTGCCATTCTGTTCTCAATGCCAGGATGTAAAGTCCATCCCAGTGAGAACATTGTTACAGAAGTTTACAAGGTGCACAGTTCAATTTTTCTGTCAATCTAGCAACTGAGCAAGCAAATATAGAGTGCCAACTATGTGTCAGTGTTTTAGTATGTCTTTGTGTTGTTATTTTTTCAAGCTTGAGATTGGGTAATTTATAAAGAAAAGAAGTGTATTTAGCTCATATTCTGCAGGCTGTACAAGAAGCACAGCCCCGGCATCGGCTTTTGGTGAAAGTGCCAGTCTACTTCCGCTCACGGTGCAAGGCAAGAGAAGCCTGAATGTGCCAATCACAGGGTAAGCGAGGAAGTGAGAGAAGGAAGGGAAGTGCCAGGCCTTTTCAACAACCGGTTCATGTGGGAACCAAGAGTGAGAACTCACTCACTCCTGCGACAATGGCACTTGGCCATTCATGGGAGATCTGCCCCTATGATCCAAACACCTCTCATTCCATGGTTTCCTGAATGCCTACTCTGTGCAAGGCCCCAGGGCCCCATCAGGCCCCAACTCCAACATCGGGGTTCAGATCTCAACATGTGACTTGGTGGGGGCAAACAAATCACATTCGAAACATGGCAGTCAAACACAGTGTTAAAAAATAGGCACCACTGGCTGGCACAGTGGCTCACACCTGTAATCCCAGCACTTTGGGAGGCTGAGGCAGGCAGATCATGACGTCAGGAGATCGAGACCATCCTGGCCAACATGGTGAAACCCCGTCTCTACTAAGAATCCAAAAAATTAGCAAGGCGTAGTGGCACGTGCCTGTAATCCTAGCTACTCAGGAGAATCATTTGAACCTGGGTGGCAGAGGTTGCAGTGAGCTGAGATCACACCACTGCACTTTAGCCTGGGCAACAGAGTGAGACATCATCTAAAAAAAAAAGGACCTTTGATCTGTCATAGTCTTAAAGTGGAGGGGAAAAAAGGATCCTGTAATCCCCCTCTCAATTTTCTCCATGAGTCTAGACCCAATTTTACTAGACTGGTGAAAAAGATAGTCCATCTCATCGCACTTTGAGTAGTGCCCCTGATCTCACAGAAATAGAGTGCTTATGCCCTGCCAGATTGAAAGAACAAGCCCATAACATTCTATTTCTTAGCCTCTAAAGAGTAAGACAGAACCTTTTCCAAACTCATGAGCCGAGAGCATAGGATACAGCTCATAGCCCAAGAAAACCATATTGCCAAAAATAAATTTGTTCTTCCAGTCATGCAGTTTGAACACTCACTAGAGATGGTCCATTGGTTAAATAAAAGACATTATTAAATTTGAAGTTGGTAATGAATGACTGAAGGGAGCACTAATCACAAACTTCAGTTACTAAAAATGGTTATATAACACCAAAAATAGTGACCAGCAGCTCTGTCTTCACACAAGAGGAAACAGGCAGAAACTGCATGATTAGAAATTTAGTCTAAGTTGAAGGAAAACATTTCCTGGCAAGGTTGAAATGGGTTCATAAGAAAGAAGTGTTTAAAAAGACTATGGGCTGAATAACTATGATATTTGTTTCAATAATGATGGGGGTTGGTGTGGAAATAGTGAAGACGTATAAGAAAGAAGTTTGCTATCACTACAGAAGCTGGGTGGTAGGTAATGTGGTTTTGTAACAAAATGTTAAGGTATAAAATAAAACAAAATAAAATAAATGGCATATACTATTTTCTGACTGGAGTATCTTAGATGGAACCTTGAAAACAACCTCACCAGGATCTTTGCTCATAGTTCTCCAACCCCAGAATTTTACAAATGTCCCAATCATACATTGAGTCTTTTTTTTTTTTTTTTTTTTTTTTTTTTTTTGAGATGGAGTCTTGCTCTGTCTCCCAGGCTGGAGTGCAGTGGCCGGATCTCAGCTCACTGCAAGTTCCTCCTCCCGGGTTTACGCCATTCTCTCGCCTCAGCCTCCCAAGTAGCTGGGACTACAGGCGCCCGCCACATCGCCCGGCTAAGTTTTTGTATTTCTTTAGTAGAGACGGGGTTTCACCGTGTTAGCCAGGATGGTCTCCATCTCCTGACCTCGTGATCCGCCCGTCTCGGCCTCCCAAAGTGCTGGGATTACAGGCTTGAGCCACCGCGCCCGGCCACATTGAGTCTTATATAATGAATTGTCAAGGATATCAGTGATCCTCCTTGGTAAAAAGGGTATTCCTGGTCTAGCATAAGGTAAAGATAGAATGTGGTCTATTTTTCATTTATTTGGTAGATATTTGTTGAACATTTACTATGTACCAGGCACTGTGCTAGGTGCTACAAATACATAGATAGCATGTATATAGACAATCCTTGTTCTCACAAAGCTTCGAAGTTGTTTGGGGAGGAATGTATTGTGCAGAGTCACCCAAATATAAAAATGCAACTGGGAATAGGTGCTGGGTTTATTGTGACATGTGAGCATAAAATAGAGTTATTTGATGTGAATCAGAAAAGGACCCCTTCAGAAGCAACACTTAAGCTGAGAGCTGAAAGGTAAACAAAAGTAAACTAGCAGAAAACGGAAAAGCAAAATGCTCAGGGCAAAAGAGGCTAGTATGCAAAGTCCTGTGGCAAAGTTGAGGGACATTCAGAAGGCTAGTGAGGCTGAGGCACAGAAAGAGAGAGGTAGAGGGAGACAGGGAGAAAAAGAGAGAAGAGAAGGGGTTAAAAATGTAAGTTTAATTCAGATCAACTTTAGGCTAATTTCCATAACCTCTATAACACCCAATTTCCTCATCCACGTTATTGGACTAATACTTGTACCTACCTCTTGGACAGTTGGGTTAGAAATACCATAATAAATGTAGAAATGCTTAGCTTACTGCCTGGGTCACACTAAATGCTCAATAAAATGTTGATAGATAAATAAATAGGCTATGGCTATGACAGACAAACGGTGAATAATCTGAAAATAGGTCTGAAGATCCTTTGAGATACATCTTACCAGATCAACTTTCCACCAGGATCACAATGTTCCCAATTTAGCAGAATACTCTTAAGGAGAGAGAAAAAAATAAACAAAACATCTAAAAAGGGTGAGATTGCATCCTCTGGGCAGAAACAATTTTGAATCCTGTGCTTTGTCAACAATGCCCGGCACGTTCGTGGTCTCTCTGTAAATTGCAAAGTCTCCAGTCATCATAATAATGACAGCAATCAACAACCTCACATGCCTGAAAGATTCTCTGTTTTCTTTTAAATGATGCTGATCGGAAAGCAGGCTCTATCTCTATTTCTAGAAAGGCTGTGAAGTCTTTCTCAAGCACAGTTGACAAATTATAGCACAAAACTTGCAGGTTAGAATTAAGGATTACTGAAAGGAAGTGGCAAACAGTTTTCAGCTTTTCTAAAAGGATTCTAAACATAGCAAGTAAATAACACTTCCAGGTGTCTACCACCCAAGGCTCACACTGTCGTCAAGGAAATGGGTTGCTGCCTTCTTCCTTCAACCAGCAGCTGCCACTTGCTGCCTTCATCCCCTCTGAATGCACCACCTCCAAAACATACATCCGAGACGGGCAGATCACGAGGTCAGGAGATGGAGACCATCTTGGCTAACCCGGTGAAAACCCGTCTCTACTAAAAAATACAAAAAACTAGCCGGGCGAGGTGGCGGGCGCCTCCGGAGGCTGAGGCAGGAGAATGGCGTAAACCTGGGAGGCGGAGCTTGCAGTGAGCTGAGATCCGGCCACCGCACTCCAGCCTGGGCGACAGAGCGAGACTCCGTCTCAAAAAAAAAAAAATGAGCATTCGGGACACGGAGGCTTGTCCCTGCCTCTACAAGTCACTTTCTTTCCAAAAAACACTGGGAAGATGCCCTTTTCTATGTCCTCTACCCAGCTCATTCTCAGCAAGTTAGTCTAAAGCAGAAGGATGAAGCAGGAATGATTTGACCCTGCTGTCTTTGTGCCTCTCATTTCAGGGACTCATGTTATGTCATGGGTACTCCACTACTTGGGTACTCTTTAAAGTAGTGGGTAATGGTCTTCCCTACCCCAATCTGAAGCTCTGTTTTCAGAGATGTTCTGTACAATTTGAGGGTTAAGAAATAGGCATCAAGATATGAACTGGCATCCCGTGTAGACAACGTTATATTTTTTTTTTTCGAGACAGGGTCTTGCTCTGTCACCCAGGCTGGCGTGATCACAACTCACCAAAGTCTCAACTGGACTGCAGTCCACCTTCCCAGGATCCTCCTACCTCAGCCTCCCGAGTAGCTGGGACTACAGGAGTGTACCACCACACCTGGCTCATTTTTGTATTTTTGGTAGAGACCGGATTTCAACCATGTTGCCCAGGCTGGTCTCAAACTCCTGAGCTCAAGCAATTCACCCACCTCAGCCACCCAAAGTACTGGGATTAACAAGCGTGAGCCACTGCATCAGGCCAATATTATGATTATTACCATTCAGTGTCTACTTTGTTTCAGACACCATTTATTGCTTAATTCTTAGAACAAAATTCTCATCTTAAAATTTAGATATCATTATTCTTATCATAATAATAAGGAAATTGAGGCCAAGAGAAGTTGAATAATTTACTCAAAAGCAAATGTAAACTTTCTTACTATTTTACAAATTGAATTTTGAAATATAGCAAGTTTTTTAAAAAAAAAGGACATTGTAAAATAGCCAAATTAGTATTTATTTAGTGGAAACTTTTTGACTCTAAAATCCAAACTGTAATGATTTTAAAACTTGTCCACAAATGTTTTGTCATGTGTACCACCAAGAGATGGTATCTATGTCACCTACTCTTAAATCTTAGCCAATCTTAGTAACTCTCTTATTACCAAATAGAATGCAATGGAAGTAACATTGCTTACCTTTCAAGACTAGGTCATGAAAAGCAATGCAATCCTGGGGTACAGTTTGAGGATTAAGAAATAGGCATCAGGTCACTGAGATATTTGCATCTGAAGCCCTAAGTCTCCATGTAAGAGGACTGACTACCATAAGGAAGCCATGCCATAACAAAGTCCAGGTCATGTGGAAAGACCCATATGGTACTCCAGTAGACAGTCAATTAAGCTCTCAGCTGAACTGGGATCAATTGGCATTAAATGTCAACCAAATAATGGAAAGGAGCAATCTTAGATGTCCAGACCAATTGAGGCTTCAGATAATTGCAACCCCAGCCAACTTCTGACTGCAACCATACAAGAGATACCAGGAAAGAACTGCCCTGATGACTTATTTCCAAATGCCTGACCACTAAAATATGAGAAAAATAAAATGACTCTTTCAAGCCACGGAAATCAGGATAATTTCTTACCAGCAATAGTGACTAGAATGCAAACCAATCTCAACAGGAGATCAATAAAAAGCATTGAAAATCTGGTTTCTAAAAACTGAATTTGCAATGCATGACAGTGAAAAAGAAAAAAACTATACCAATCATTTAAACTGCAAAATCTCCTAAAGATTTTAGTAAGCTTCTCTCTTACTCAGGTGTTTCTGCAAAAGATGACATGATAGAGATAGAGAAACATTAGACTGTGAGGTGGTAAATCCAGTTCTAATCCTCATTTTTCCATAATGACTTTAGATAAGCCATTTACTTTCCCTCGACCCCGCTTGCTTTCCTCATGTTTCAATTAAGAAAATAAGAAGACATGATTTTTCAGGCCTCTTCCAGTTCCATAACCTAATGATGTTCTATGATGTCAAACTGGAGTCAATAGAAGAAGATATTCATGCTAAGAAGCCAACTTTCCATTTTTGGCAGCGTGTCAGACTCTGAAGATGAAGAATGAAAGAGAAAGTGGTAGTGTATGTTCATCTGCTGGAAACATGCCCAGGAGTCTCACAGGACAGGTGTGCCCTCAGAAAACTCAGGTAAGGCATGAAGCTCTTCTAAAGGTGTCCCTCATGCTCCAGGATAGAGTGAGGCATATAAAAGAGGCCAGTGTGGACTTCAGTTCAAGATCCCTGCCCTTTCCCCTACCCACACCACTGCTGACCTTTGTTAAGACAGCACCATGACATTTTAAAGAACAGCTCTACAGTTGGCATATTTCCCAAGAAGGAGTAATTTTTTCCCTTTCAGTTCACATATGTTAGCCAGGAGCCTCTGGGGTGTAAAGGTATCCCAGCATTCATCCTCCCATTCCACAATTTTAAATGTATGCCTTTCTGTCCACCCCAACCACTCTCTCTCAAAATCTCCACTCTGTTAACTATCTTCTCAGTAGAATCTATCGACAAATTACTTCACCCTAATGCAGGGTTTCTCAAGCTCAGCACTATTGGTATTTGGGGGCAGATAATTATTTTTTTAATGGGAAAGAAGGAGGCGTCCCATATATTGCAAGATGTTTAGCAGTATTCCTGGTCTCTACCTGCTAGAGACAAGTAGCATAACCACCTCACCACTGTCAGCCCCAGTTGTAACAACCAAAAATATCTACAGATGTTGCAAAAGACAAACGTGGCCATTAATTACTAATGCATTAATTACTCATACCTACGTAACATACTATTCCTGCCAGTAAACCTAATGGAGATAATGAAATAAATCAAAAGAATGAAAGTCTCCTTGTTTCAGTGATCAGTTAAAGCCAAGTCAGGGAGATACTTTAGGGCTTGGAGCTTTATGGAGCCTCCCACAAATCATTCCTCCAAGACAACTGCCTACATTCCATTTTCACTCAAAGCCAGGACTTGATTTTTCTGAATCAGATATAAGACCAATCAGATTCCTATACACACAAACACACACACACAGAGGGCTAAGTGACGATCTAGTTAAATTTAGCAAGTTTCATTCTATAGATATATCCAGCATCTGCTCAACTATTTGAAAATAAATCAATAACCAGGAATTAAATTGAGGGTGTGGCTTTGATCTAGAATGAGACATTATATTCATTTTTGAATGATTATTAATTCATATTCCCACTACAGTATTTGGTTCTATTGAAAGAAAGCATCCACCACATTCTAGGCGATAAAGACTAAGATTTTCTTTTCATTTTATTGTCAGTGTTCTCCCCAATTTATCCATGATTGGCCTCATTATTGGAAGCACTGTGTTAATATAATTGGGAGATATTTATTGGGTGGCCACTTCATGTCAAGAACTGGAGATGCGATTGTAAATAGGTCAGTAAGGTCTCTGTTCTCACAGATATCTCGGCCTAGGAAGTGTCTGCTCAACTAATGTTTCGGGTACGGTAAGATTAATAGCTATAATTATCATACACCCCAGTTCCCTTCATTCTGCTACATAAGTATAAATTAATTCCCCAGATCTAGTAAATGAACTCCTTTGGCTAAAGAAAAAGAGATAAAGAAAGGGAACATAGATAAGTTAGCATAACTTACATGCAAACTTCTTGCCTCTATTAATAAAATAAGGCACAAACACTGTAAGGTTGAACTGGGATGGAAGAAATGAGGTGTCACCATGTGAAGTGGGGCACCTGTATCTCAGAGATTGATTCTCTGCATCTGGTGATCCAGCTTCCTCCCAAGCTACTCATACAGTAAGTTAGAACCAAGACATAAACTTTGCAAATATCTCCAGAATTCCAAGTTTTACCATGACATGTAATGTGGTTTGGCTGTGTCCCTACCTAAATCTCCCTTGAATTGTAATACTCTCCACCTGTCTAGGGCAGGGCCAGGTGGAGATCATTGAATCATGGGGGTGGTTTCCCCCATACTGTTCTTGGGGTAGTGAGTAACTCTCATGAGATCTGATGGCCTTGATAAATGGGAGTTCCCCTGCACAACCTCTCTTGCCTGCCACCTTTGCTTCTCCTTTGCCTTCTGCCATGAGTGTGAAGACTCCCCAGCCATGTGGAACTGTGAGTCCATTAAACCTCTTTCCTTTATAAATTACCCAGTCTCAAGTATGTCTTTATTAGCAGCATGAGAACAGACTAATACAACATGAAACTAATTGGTAAACAGACAAGTAAATTTGTAAGGTATACAGGTGTGTTAAGATAATGTTACCCACTAAAACACCCCGCCCCCAAAAAAACATATGAATGGCCCAATCACAAAAAAAGTTTTTAAAAATTCATAGAAGGTCTTAAAGAGATATTCTTAATTGGTGGGCAGGGCTTCTGTAAGTGGTTATTCAATAACCCAGTTTCCTTCTATCTTGTGGTTTTCCTTTTCTCGTGTACCCTCCAAGATCAACATGTTCATCTGCCTTAAGCTAACTGAAAAAAAAATACAGAGGACCTCTCACAGGAGGATTTTATGTGACAGGCCTGAAAATGGCACATGTCATTTCCTACCCCATCTCATTGATCAAAACTCAGTCACACGTTAACTATAACTGCAAGGGAGGATGGAACTTGTAGCCCAGCTGTTGCGTTAAAAGAAGAAGAAGAAATGGCTCTGGAAGATAGCTAGCTTGGCTCTGCATAATAGAATTTTCTCCTTTTCCACTTAGGGTTTCCCAAGAGGTATGATTTCCTAAGTGCCCTCGGCCAGCCTGCTTTTGGTGGATGCCTTCTTTCGCTTGCCACCTGGGATCACCTTCCATTGTGTCCATACTTGCCACGCTGTAGGCCAAAGTAATCAAGATCCACAGACACTGGATTTCCTATCCTGTAGCAGAAGGCAAATTTCCAAGTTCTTATTTCTATAGGAGGACCCACGTCGTTTATAAAAGCTTGACTCTGGTACTGATTACACTTTTTGGGATGAGCCAACCTTTAATCTCAATAATAAACACAATGTTATATATGAAAAGAAAACTCAAACAGTAACAAGAAGAGTCAGTAAATCATACAACCTATGTCCAATGTTGAAAACACAAAGCCCTTATACTTCTGAGTGAGTTACTTCATAAACACAATCATCAACAGCTAAGGTCAAACATACCAAGGGTCAGAAGGTAAGTATTCCCGTAGTTTTCTCCCTTGCTTGAAGGCCAGATTACTGGGGACTACAGCTTTAAGTTTCTACGAAAAGCGATTACCCATCCTGTCTGTATAGTATAGCCTTCTCATCTCATGAGGCACACCTCAGAAGTATTTAAGCCATATCATGAGCTCATTGGACCAGCTGGTCCACACAAGCACCTCTAAAGGACTTCAACAGTGATTTTTATCCTAGCAAATCTCATCTTCAAAGCAGAATGTTTCCCACCAAATATATCCAGGAATCTCAGTGCTATGTGGCCAGCTGCAATGAAAATTTGTTGCAAGATTTGGTATACCAATTATAACCACAGTGCAACAACTAAACAGGAAGCAGTTTGGAAGAAAATTGGGCATCCTATTTATTTTTTCCTGTGCCCTAGGTCTTCATTTCCAAAGAAATCAATGTATTTTTTATCTGTATCTGTATTATAATTCCCACAAACCCCTTCTTCAGTGAATATGTTCAAAATTTTATCATCACTAGGTAATATATATGGATAAGAGTGTATGGATAATGTCATAAAACATTCTCCTAGAGAGGTCTCATTTCTCATCAACAGGAACTTGTGCTTGAAGCACTGTTCAATTCATATAGACTCTACCATCTATTTATGAATATTCTGTATATCTCTTTGGAAATATAAACATTCCATCCTGGAGCAACAAAGACCCACAGATGTCACCCTAGAACTCTGCCAAGGACACTGCACCTGCTTCAGATAGATTCTTGGTTGTCAATAATTTTATACCAGGTTCTTCAGTCTTTACCCAGATTATATTTCATGAAGTAGAGGAAGCAGGTAAGAGTAAACTGTTTTTAGGTGAAAATAAGGCTGAATACAAACTGATGATATTTTGTCGTTTTTATAGTTCACACCCCAAAAAAACAGAGATTCCAGAAAATCAGTATCAGCAGGCTTGGTTATAAAATTAAATTAGTTAAGAGGGTAAATGGGAAAGATAATAGAAAAAAAAGAGCTTCCAAGGATGAAGGTGGTAGTTCCACTATGGATCAAGTCTTCAGGGATCAAAGATTACAGCAGGACACCGAGAGGAAAATAGTCTATTAAAAGCCATGAATGTTTGGCAATTAGCCAGTTAAGTCACAATTTTAATAGTCCATAAAAGCATCTGCAGCTGTGTAGGATCACATAACCCATAAAGAGGACATCAGGCATCTCTTCTCTAATTGCCAGGGCTGAATTCCAAAAACTAAGGAGATATTCAACGATCTCTTAGTTCAATGCTCCCACTTAAGGAGTACAAATTTGTTTCATGCCTCTTTTCTGGAATTCCACTTATGTTGAATTATCAAGTAAATGTCATGATGATAGAAGTTGCTTTGGACTTTGATCCTTTCCATGAATCTGGGACACACGGCTGGGACACTAATACTGAGAGATCCCTGCCTAGGTTGAAGAGGGATGAGTTTAAAATTATTGATTGAAAGTCACCAGGACATACAGTCATAGAGAGTTGTGGCTTCCATCATAAGCAGTTACTTGACAGAATGTCCATTTGTCTGTCCTTCTATACATCCATTAATCAATTGTTTATTAGAACTATTAGATGCTCATCAATACATTTAGCCCCGGATGAAGGGGACTCAAAGGATGCCGCAGAATGGAAGTTCTCAACGCAGCTGCAAAACAAGCCAAAAAGGACACAGAAATATTGACAAGTTACCATGATCAAGTGCAAACTGAATTCAGTGGATGAGGATGGTTAATGGAAGTTGAGGGAGAGGTATGAGAGGAAGGGAAAGTCTAATCATGAAAGGCTTCATCATGGAAATAAGATTAACAGTGATGGACAGTGAGGAAGTAGAGGGTCTTTCCAAACATAGGCAACAGTTATCTTGGTTAACCATGGCTGTCACAGGGTGGAAACGTCTTTCAAAAACCTTATTGATTATTTCTGATTCTGTCTTAAGTGTTGGCTCCCATTTTCTTCAAGGAAGTCAACCTATCATGTAAAGTAAGCACACATTCACCAAGATTGAAAACCAAAGTTCTTCACTCTCACAAAGTGGATGTGGGTTGGCTAGACAAACACAAGCAGAGAGCTCCTCATGATTCAGAGATGCTGCAAAGGCATTATTGCACTTGGAGAGATATTTGAACATCTTAATTCTAGAAACCCCTTTTTATTAAACTCCTCCACAAAATAAAGTCTACCATTCTAACATCAATCAGCTTTATGCCCATTTACTAAGAGTAACTATAATTGTGCCCTGCCATTATATAGACTGTTGTGAGTGACTGTACACATAATTACATAATTAGGTTAAGCATTATGACCTTCTGTTTGTCAGACTCTATGGTGAATTGTCAAGCAGTTGATAATGAATGGCTACTCTAACCATTTACTCTTAAGAGTTACATCCAAAATCTGGTGTTTGAGCCATATAATCAAAAATGTAGACTCTCTTTGTGAGGAACATGCTGATTTCCTTAAAACCACCTAATGGGTCGGTTTCAGAGGCATGAACCAAGTCCCTTAAGGAAACAAAAGAGAAGTCTGCATGGAAAGAAAAAAAATCTTTAAAATATTTTTAATAAACTTTTTAATTTAGAGTAATTTTAGATTGAAGGAAAAGTTACAAAGATAGCACAAAGAGTTTCTTTATAACCAGTTGTTTTATTGTCAACATCTTATAATAGCCTGATACATTTGTCAAAACTAAAAAACTGACATTGGTACATTATTGATTTTTTTGGTTTGAGACAGAGTCTCACTCTGGTGCCCAAGCTGTAGTGCAGTGGTGCAAACTCAGCTCACTGCAACCTCTGCCTCTTGGGTTCAAGCAATTCTCCTACCTCAGCCTCCCGAGTAGCTGGGACTACAGGCACCTGCCACAACACCCCGCTACATTTTGTATTTTCAGTAGAGATGGGATTGTGCCATGTTGACCAGGCTGATCTCAAACTCCTGGCCTCAAGTGATCTGCCTTCCTCGGCCTCCCAAAGTGCTAGGATTATAAGTGTGAGGCACCGCATCTGGCCTGGTACATTATCGTTAACTAAACTCTGGACTTGACTGGATTTCACCAGCTTCGCTAATGTCCTTGTTCCAATCCAATATCCCACCCAGTGTACCATGTTGCATGTGGTTGTTATCTCTCCCCAGTCTCCTCTGGTCTGTGGCAGTTTCTCAGTCTTCTTTTGTTGATAAAAAGAGTCAAACTCTGTAAAATATTTGAAGGGATTTACTCTGAACCAAATACAAGTGACCAGTGGCCCATGACACAGCCCCAGGAGATCCTGAGAACATGCGCTTAAGGTGGTCAGGCTACAGCTTGGTTTTATACGCTTTAGGAAGACACAGAACATCAATCAATACACGTAAGATATACATTGGTTCGGTCCAGAAAGGTGAGACAACTAGAAGAAGGGGCTTCCAGGTCATAGGTGGATTCAAACATTTTCTGATTGGCAATTTATTGAAAGAGTTATTATCTAAAGGCCCGGGATCAATAGAAAGGAATGTCTTAGTTAAGACAAAGGGGTTCTGGGTTGGGCGTGGTGGCTCACACCTGTAATCCCAGCACTTTGGGGGGCCGAGGCAGGTGGATCACCTCAGGTCAGAAGTTCGAGACCAGCCTGGCCAACATGGTGAAACCCCGTATCTACTAAAAACACAAAAATTAGCCAGGCATGGTGGCAGGCACCTGTAATTCCAGCTACTCAAGAGGCTAAGGCAGGAGAATTGTTTGAACCTGGGAGGCAGAGTTTGCAGTAAGCTGTGACTGTGCCACTGCACTCCAGCCTGGGCAACAGAGCAAGACTCTGTCTCAAAACAACAAAAACAAACAAAAGACAAAGGGGTTCTGGAGACCAAGGTTTTCTCATGCAGACAAAACCTCTATATAACAGGCTTCAGATCTCTTACCAGACCTAATAAGGTGCCTGACTCTTCGTTAATTCTCTCCTGGAGCAGGGAAAAGATCTAGAAAGGAATAGGGATTCTCTATAGAATTGCAGATTTTCCCCACAATAGACAGCTTTTTGCTGGACCATTTCAAAATATGTCAAATACATATATTTTGGGATAAAATACTTTGATTTCTTTCAGGGCCTGCTATCTGTTATGTGATGCTATACTAGAGTCAGGCTGGAATTTGGTGTCTTATTGCTATGAAAACTCTCTCGTCAGTCTTAAGATCTGTTTTAATGTTAATGCTGGTCAGCTGTGCCTGAATTCCAAAGGAAGAAGGGTATAATGAGACATGTTCAACTCCCACTTCCCATCATGGCCTGAACTAGTCTTTCAGATGAATTTTGGAAGGCTCTTGGCCAAGAGGAAGGGTCCATTCAGTTGGTTAAGGGGCTTAAAATTTTACTTTTGGTTTATACCTTTTTTCCACAACCTTGATTGTATTGAGGAGTAGTGAAAAGGTAACCTGTAGAATGGCCCCCAATTGGGTTAGTCTGATTTTTTTTTTTAATTAGACGAGGATGATGGACCTTCAGAGGTCCTTTCCATTATATATCCAGGGTTATTGAGAAACACATGATGTAGCTGATGATGTCTTCACTTTGTTTATCACTTAAGTGATGCATGCCATGTTTCTGCACTGTGACGTTATTTTTGCTCTCTATACTCTGTTTCTTGGAAGGCAGTCACTATGTCTAGCCCACACTTGAGAAGAAGGAATAGAATTAAGCACTATCTCTTGGAGGGTTAGTATCTACACATATTCTTTAAATCCTTGAAGTTTGAAGGAGAATTACATTTCGTTCCATCAGTTTTTATGGGGATATCCACATTCTCCTCTATCCTATTTTTCATGATCACATGCCCATTACTTCGTTTGAAACAGGACCCTGTACAACACTCAATCTGTCAGAACCTCCTGTGACCAAGTTGGGAAACGGACAATATCCTGTTGCTCCAATGACTATTTTCCATCAGCAGTGGATTCTGGTTGCCGAGAGGTGAAGGGGAAGAAACTTGGAGACAGTTCCTTGGAGGAAGAGCGCACATTCAAACGCAAATGTGTGTAGTAATTAGGTATGATGGGCTGTAATTTTCTGACTTCCTTGTGCAAAGCAAATTGCTTTTTGAGTTGAAATGTTCTCTGGCTTTCTTTCCCTTAAGTTTGGCCTTGTATGAAAGTCCTCCTTTTCAAAAAGCCAAATTTGTTTCATTTTATCTTATAACTAAATTAATGCTAATTGCACAATGACTACATTAGGCAACACTGAAGTACACCACATTGTGGAACGAAAATTCATCTGTCAACCTGAAAAGCGTAAGTAAACCTAAGAGTGTGTTCAAAGATTAACCTCTGAGAGGCTGCCTTTCAGGATTATGCTGGTTGAGACAGGGCTGCAGAACACTAGGTCTTCTGGCTGTCAACACAGGAGACACTTTAGAAATGTGGATTCCTCTTAGAATCCATGAGGATTCTCCAAACAGATCAGAAACTCAGACTTTAGTTCCTTAATATGACTATTGTCAAATACTTGAATCATCCCTACAACTTGCAAAGGAGGAAGTTTCTAATCTTTTTGGTTTTTTAAATACATCCAGGGACAAGGAACTTAGCATCTCCCAAAGCAGCAAACACTACTGTTTGAAACTCTAATCTTAAATAAGATCCCTTTTAGACCTATTTCTTTGTGATTTGCACATTTACATATTTGCCTAATCTCTATTTAAAGGGGATGATTAAATTTGTTTTAAAAATAACCCACACTGATGTATATTTTTGGCATAGAAAAATATCTGGGAAAGTAGATGTCAATAGTTGTTATTCCTTAATAGTAAAATGACAAATTATTTTTGCTTATTCAATTTTCAATTGTTCTAAAATGACTATAGACCCTTTCTATAATAAAAAATGATAAAAGCAGGCCAAGCACAGCAGCTCACACCTGTAATCCCAGAACTTTGGGAGATTGAGGCAGGCAGATCACCTGAGGTCAGGAGTTCGAGACCAGCCTGGCCAACATGGTGAAACCCTGTCTCTACTAAAAAATACAAATATTAGGCAGGTATGGTGGTGCATGCCTGTAGTCCCAGCTACTCAGGAGGCTGAGGCAGGAGAATCACTTGAACCCAGGAAGCAGAGGTTGCAGTGAGTTGGGATCATGCCACTGCACTCCAGCCTGGGCAACAGAGTGGGACTCCATCTTAAAAAAAAAAAAAAAAAAAAAAAATCCATAAAAGCAAAGAAGAACATAAAGGGAAAGGGAGAGGGAAGTAGGTAGTAGGAAATACATGAGCCCAAAATTTCTTATATCCTTGGGGCAGAAACCAGAAACACATTTATTATGCCAAGGAGATATTTCTATAGCACTTAATGTTCCTGTCTTATATTTTACTCATTTTTGCATTGAACCAAAAGACCTTTATTGAGAAACAAAAATGTGCCAAAAATTCTGCTAGTCACTAGGGATCCACAATTAGTGAGAAACAATTTGTGCCAGTGGCACAATGGTGGAGACAGACCCACAAACAGAGAAGTGCAAGCTGTTCTGCAGTGGAGGTGGTTCACAGCCACTGCATCTACCCATGCACCTTGTGCTCTTCTCCATGAGGTCAGGTCTAAGAGGGAGGGCACATCTACCATCACAATCAGTATTGATTTGCATACGTAATACAATTTTTTAGCATTTGACAAAGTGTTTCCAGGAGACACCATCTTCTCACTGACAGACAAGTATACTGCAGGTTAATGAGCATCCTGAAGACAGGCTCACTGAGTACTATGGTAACATTAGGAGTGACTTAGCTTTGCATTAAGAGCAAGGAGAGTGTTGCAAAGACAAGGCTGGGGAGAGAATGCTGGAACTTTGCCTTAAAGCCAATAGGTGTTCATCTTCAAGTAAACAAGGTAAAAGAACACTGCAACATATCTTAGGGCCACAAGTACATGCAGGGGAAAGCAAAAGATGACCTGGGAATGCAGACCTTAATGGGAGTTTAGATTTTATCCTATAGGCAATGGCAGCCTCTATATTTGAGGCTTTGTTTCTTGTGTTCAGTTTATTAAATGAAAAATGAGTACTTGAATGTGTCAGGCCTCTGAGCCCAAGCTAAGCCATGTATCCCCTGTGACTTGCAGGTATACATCCAGATGGCCTGAAGCAATTGAAGATCCACAAAAGAAGTGAAAATAGCCTTAACTAATGACCTTCCACCATTGTGATCTGTTTCTGCCCCACCCTAACTGATCAATGTACTTTTTAATCTCCCCCACCCTTAAGAAGGTTCTTTGTAATTTCCCCCACCCTTAAGAAGGTTCATTGTAGTTCTCCCCACTCTTGAGAATGTACTTTGTGTGATCCACCCGCTGCCCGCAATACATTGCTCCTAACTCCACTGCCTATCCCAAAACCTATAAGAACTAATGATAATCCCACCACCCTTTTCTGACTCTCTTTTCAGATTCCGCCCGCCTGCACGCAGGTGAAATAAACAGCCTTGTTGCTCACACAAAGCCTGTTTGGTGGTCTCTTCACAAGGAGTGAGTGTGAGAATGAATGAATAATGTGTACATGAATGAATGGAAATCGAGTTAGTTTATAAATAGTTAACAGACATTTAGATTTGATGCTGAGAACAGATTATGGACAAATTGTTTTCTTCCATGGCTTTCTTCAGGCACCACGCAAATCCTTCTACTTTTGTCCCTTGTGGGGAGCCATCCACAGGGATAGAATTAAAAGTGATGTGTGGCAAACTATGCAGCTACTAGGACCCCACAACCAGGAGATACCTGCAGTCTGCACAGTCATACTGGACAACTTTTTGTCTACTAGTTTCCACATACAGACAAACATGCAAATACATACACACATACACACACACACACACACACACACACACACACACACAAACTACTTTTCTGAGATATGCTCTTCCATTTTTATACCACCTGGCCATTGTGGGGGCAATCATGTTTCTATAGTTTTAACCTCCCCATTAGCCCCAGTTAATGGGTCCAGGGGTAGGCAGCTCATTTAAGCTGGGCCAATCATTATCACGACTATTGAATCTGGTGTCTCTTCAGGTGCCTTGACAGTATCATGCTGAACTCAGCAACTGTTGGCAGTATTGGAGCCAGAAGAAGCCCCTCTGTAGCAAGAAGGAAAAGTGAACTGAGGTGTGCAAAAAAAAGCAAAGACAAAAATCTGCGTGAGTCCTACCTACACTTCAGCACTGGTTCCAATTCACTCAGGAGACACAGACTCACTTTAGTGTCTGGTGAGAAACCTTCGTATCTCTGTAACAAATTCTCTTTTATATGTAAACTGGAATTGAATTATATTAGCTTTACTAAACCCAGAGTGTGGTTTAAGTTGAGTTGGTCGAAATTCAGAACTAGGCTTTAGTTACTTGCAACAAAATGAGTCCTAATCAAGCCAATAGTCTAGAGAAAGGAGCAAGCACTTTGGACCCTGTGGGTTTAAATCTTGGTATCAACACTTACTAGCTATGCATCCCTTGTGTGCCCTCTCAGAGACTCTCAGAGTATTACATAATACTCACCCACAATTTTGCTGTGGCAGCTTGAAATCATGTCTATAAAGTCCCTGGTACTCTGTCTGGTAAGTAGTAGATGTTATATAAATGGGAGTTGCTATTATTATGCTTATGCCAAGAGACCCTTTTTAGCCCAATACATGAGAAATTGACAGATTCATGGTTAATTATTAGCATAAATTTGCCTTCTAGTCCCACCTCCCCACCCCGCCCAAAAAAAGCTTTAGCTAAGTCTCCTTACCCTTGTTTGACTGCATTATAAACAGAATCCAAGAGAAGAAGAACTCCCATTTCCTGCCCCATCACCTCCCTTAATGACTGAGCCTCCAGGAAAGCATTCTTATTTATTATGAATATAACAAAAAGACACTGGGTTCTAGATTTTTATGAGCATATTTTTAACCCCTGTACCTGCTCTCCAATGCTGTACTCAAACAGAAGTTCCTAGAGCAACCAAACAAAGGATATTTAAGATGCAACTTCTCGTTGCCTTTGTTTTTGAAGTGTAATTATGATGTTGTCATTGGTACTGATTTGCAGAGGGCCAACAGTGTACGTGGTGCTGTAGAGTTCTTGCGAAGACAGCCTTTTGTGAGCATAAACACAGGGGAGACGTGTCATGAATACAATTACTTTTGTTCTTTGAAATCCTACCTGCCAATTTGAACTTTTAATAATTTTCTTCTCATTCTCCTCTACCAGCCTTTACTCCAGAGAAAAGCAAAGGGAGAAAAACAAGATGAACTAGGGCCCTCCTAGTTCATCTCAATGAGAGTCTGCTTTTAAAGGCCTTGGCAGCACCTTTAAAAATGACACTGAGTCCACATAGGAAAAGGTGAGAGCCATCTCTTGAAAGAGAGAATTTCTGAGAAGAAACATTATATTGACATACAGGAGAATGGTAACAATGTCAGTGTAACAAGAAATTCAGAGATAGCAGTTTAATATGACAGCACAAACACTGGAATAAGGAGAGACTTTTCAAATCAAGAAGATACCAAACTAAGATCAGCAGAGCAACTCTTGACAGTTATTCTTGTGCCAGAAGCTCACCAATGGAGTTATACATAACCTTTCTCAACTACAGACTCCCACACCCATCCCAATCACCAAATCACACGTCCTGGGGTTGGATTGCATGCATGTGAATTTTTTTAAACCATGACATTCTTCTATCATCTCTAATCACATTAGGCTTAGTTGTTGTTGGTTTGTTTTTGTTTTTTCTGTGAAAACCTAGATAAAGAAAAAAAATGAAGGATTATGTGTCCCATTTGGTGATCAGGAGGGAAACTTTTGATTAAAACAAGTCAAGAAGAGTTTCAAATACCTCTTGTGCATACTTGAAGCGTTAATCATTGCACATTATACATTGTTTGATATGCACTAAAAACACATTCCGAGCCTTGGTTTCCTCATCTGTAAAATAGAGATAATTCTTACTTTGGAGGCTTTAGTGAGAATTAAATGAGATAATTGTGTAAAGTATCTAGGTCATAGAAGTTACAAAACTTGCTCAACAAAACAGTCACAGGGAAAATTGGAAATTATAGGTAGGTCAATCAGATGCCAAATAGACCTCATTTTAGGCTTTATTCCTTACATACTCAGACTTCTTCTGAAAAACAAAGTCTCAAATAATGAGAAATAAAAGAAAACAAAGCCAGTCAGGAGAGCAGAGACTGCTGGTTTCTCCCCTTTTTCCTTAGTAACAGACCAATTTTAGGGGGGATTCCCAGCAGCCATCCCAGAGCCCGGGGTGTTCTTAAGGCAGGTAATCATTGCATCACATTGGCTGGAGGGAAACCAGAGCCATGAGTGTGGAGCCCCAGAACACTCACCTCCAGATTTCTTTAAATAAAGAAATAGAATTCCTTTATTCTTAAATAAAGGAATAAAATAGTGATTTTAGTTCCCATCATCCATAGCCAAATCTAATTCTAATCAATACAATCACACAGGAAAACTCTTCAACAAGACTTTGATGATGACCATTGATAGACCACTAAGCAACTAGCCTAAGTAACATGAAAACATGTTAAAAAAAAAAAAAAAAAGTGTTTCTGAGGCCAGATGAAGAAAGATGCTTGGCTGTCAAATGTATTAGGGTTGTCTTGAGAATCAGAACCAGAGAGAGAGATTTATTGTGATAATTGGCTCATGTAATTATGGAGGTTGAGAAGTCCCATGACCTGTCATCTGCAACCTGGAGAAGCTAATATAATTCAGTCTAAGTCCGAAGTTCTAAGAACCAGGGAAACTGACTGTGTAACTCCTAGTTGAGTGTGAAGACCTAAGATATCGGGGGTAGGGGTTGCTCTGCTTGTGTAAGTCCCAGAATGTGAAGGCCAGAGAACCAGGAGCTATAATGTCCCAGCTCAGGAAGAGAGAGTAAGTTCATCATTCCTCTGTCTTTGTATTGTATTCGGGCCCACAACAGATTAGACTATGCCCATTCACATTGATGAAAGTGGATCTTCTCTACTCAGCCTACTGAACCAAATGCTCATCTCTCCTGGAAACACCCCCCCAGAAATAATGTTTTACCAGCTACCTGGACATCCCTTAGCCCACTCAGGTTGACACATGAATTAGCCATCACATCAACAAAGTAATTGGAAAAAACAAATAATCCTTCGGCTTTAGCACTAGAGAGAACTAAGATTCAAACCCAGTTCTAATACTTAACTGGCTGCGTAATCCTAAGCAAGTTATTTTAATCTTTCTGAGCCTAACATTTTTGTTCTTGATTGGTTGGTTGGTTGTGTTTTGCTTTAGCTGAAATTGCCTAGAGCAATACTCACAAAACAGAGCTGAAATGAAGTTTAAATTAAATGAGAGAACAAATGCAAATAACATAGCACAATGGCACTCAATACCTTCTAGGTTCCCTGCCTATTTTAGTGATATGGTCAATTTTATTATTGTTCCCAACTGTTTACTATCCTTCCTATAAAAGAATTTTAGTTGGAAAAGTGACATGATCTGACTTAAATACCAACCTCGTGTATTTGGATGACATGACAGAAATCTTCTGAGAGAGAAATGAGTCCTACTAATAACAGGAGAGTAGGTATAAAGCAGAGCTGTCCCAGAAGGCTGAAATGCTTGGTCATCCTGGATAGATGAGTCTGGAGTTTCATGGAAAAGTCAGGACCAGAGATATAGCTGGGGCATCATTGCCCTTGACATACACACGGTATGAGACTGGGGAAGACGCCCTAGGAAAGTACACAGGGAAGAGAGGAAAGAGAACCTGAGAGATAGCCTTGAGCTTTCCAGTGTTGGCAAGTTGACAGAAAATGAGGCGCCAATGAGAAAACTGAAGAGGAGCATTAGTCCTCACCCCAGAGCACCAGACGTTGGAAGGTGACTAAGTGGTATCTGGGAGTAAGTATAAATAATTCTGAGCATTTCACTACCTCTGGCCTTCACAAAAATCACAATATTATCATTCAAAGGTCCTTCATTTCAAACAACAGTGATCACAATGATATTTCTGATACGTTCTTCTTCTAAGTTACAGAGAACAGAGAATTTTTTTTTCTTAAGAAAAAGAAAGAAAGAAATAGCCAATAAAGTACAGATTTGGCAGGAAACGCACATCGTGCTATGTTTATACTCTAGCACAACCTAGTGGTACTATTTTTTAACAGGCAGGTCTAGACTAGAATAAAGTGGATGTTACTGTTAAAATTTCATCTTCACAGTCACAATCCACCTCTGTGACTTTATGTTACTCCCCTGGATCATGGGATTAGAAGCAAGATGGATGTCACAATGCTACCTAGACGGCTCAAACATCCTTCAAGAGGGATATTTTTAGGAAAACAAAGTGTCTGATTGTGTCATTTTGAGATCCCAGTATCTATTTTTTAGCTGTCAAGATATTACCTCAGGTCTTCCTCACTTGAGGTACCACGCAGTGTTTATCCATAACCCAATGGTGAACAGTTAGCGCCACTAGCAGCCACAATTTTTTCAACCCTTTTCACATGAGAGCATATCACGAAGTTCAATAAAGACATTCTGACAAAAGAGTCAAATTCACTGACAGCTCGGGCTACTCTGACAATGAATCTCATCAGAACGAGGCTCCAAGTGAATTCACTGAGAAACAGACTTGTAGGGTTGGACCTCAGCATCTCATGAGGGAATACGAATTGGCATGCATATAAAAGTTCTGAAGTGGGTAAGCGTGGTGTGCATTGTCATTTGCACCAACCTCAGCTAGCATACAGTTGTGTTATTGGCTACATTCTACTATGTGGAACCCTTAAGCCAGCAAGGCCTACAACTTCAACAGGATTCATATGCATGGAATTGTGACATCAGTGAAAAAACACCCTTCCTGGAATCTCCCAAACTTTTTGTTTTAGAGGTTAAAATCTTGGAAAGGGACTCCCATCATGGAAGTACGATATCTACATCATATTGATGTTGAGTCAGCATTTGGGACATAAGGAGCTAAGTTCCTATTGTTTTTCACAAATGCAGGGCTCTAGGAGTCCCACTAGATCTACAACAGAGAGTGTCTTCTGCAGACAGGCACACACAAGCAGACCAGAGTAGATGACACAGGCCACCTCCCATAAGTTCAGCTGGAAGTGAAACCTCTGAGTTCTTCCTTCTGGACCCCTTGCCAAGGCAGAGTGCAGACTCACCTCCCCCAAGGGTCCAAGGCTGAAGACACAGAGCCACTATCAAATAGCCAGTTGCAGGTTTTAAATATAACATCATCTTAATATTTCAAATGGGAAAATGGCAAACATGTTATATATAAAGAGTCCCTTAATTGGATTGTTCAATAAGCCTAGAAACAGCTATTGGATTCCCATTTCAGACAGGTTGATAAATAATTTCTATTTGTTAAGCCTCAGTTATTAACAAATATAGTCCTTGAAATGTCACTGGTAACTCACATATTTTATTTCAAGTGTAGTTAATGACTTATGTGTAGAATGCTCTTAATTGTTTTTTAGCTCCACAGTAATTCCCAGTATTTTCAAAGAACCAATAAAACACATAGCATCTTATAAACAAATATTACCAATCTTTCCTTTGGGGCATAGAGAATAAGCACTGTAAAGTTGGGTCGTTTTTCTTAGACTACCTAGCAAGTTTGAGGAAGGGCTAGAAAGCTCAAACTTGCCTAGTAGTAAAATGGTACTATTGGGAAGTGGCATTCCCTATTTGTTCACTTCACATAGTGAGCACCTGTGATGAACAAGCGACTGTGTTAGGTGTGGCACGGCCATTATAGAGTAAAGAAGAAACTTTCCTTGCCTTTTAGGAGCTTAAAACCTAGGATGGGGCATGATAATGCAGGTACTCAAATAGCTCAAATGAAAGGCAAGTGAAAGAGGTGAAAGGTAGGCCAGGTGCAGTGGCTCACACCTGTAATCCCAGCACTTTGGGAGGCCAAGGCACATGGACTACCTGAAGTCAGGAGTTCGAGACCAGCCTGGCCAACATGGTGAAACTCCATCTCTACTAAAAATACAAAAGAGCCAGGCGTGGTGGTGGGCACCTGTAATCCTAGCTACTTGGGAAGCTGAGGCAGGAGAATTGCTTGAACCCAGGAGGCAGAGGTTGCAGCGAGCCAAGATCATGCCACTGGACTCCAGCCTGGGCAACAGAGTAAGACTCAGTCTCAAAAAATAAAAATTTAAAAATTTAAAAAATAAAAAAATAAAACAGAAAGAAAAGAAAAGAAAAAGAAAAGAAAAAATAAAGAGGTGAAAGGTACTGAACAGAAACTAAGAAGGCTGAGAGCCAACTCTGAGGTAACAGCTGGGAACTGAAGCAGAAAAGCTAAAATCCACCCCAGTCCCTTTGCTGATAGACTCACCATTTACTAACAGAGACACCATTCCTCCTTTTAGATCGTTTCTTCATTTTTCCAGTGGGAGGCATGTTTTTGAAAAGTGAGAACAAAAGATAATGTTTGTAAAAATCTGACCCTAGTGTTTTAAGGGGAATTTTCCTAAAGTAAAACTTTCCCTTACCTAAAAGAAATAACAGGCAATTTACAAAAGTAGAAATTCAAATAGATAATGGGCTTATTTTTTAAAAAACTCAATTACATTAGTAATCAAAGAAATGCAAATTAAAATGAATTACCATCTTTCTCCTCTCAAATGGGGAGAGATTTAAAAGCCTGATAAAGTCCAGCCCTGGTGAGGGTGAGAAGAAATAGGCATTCTCGTACACTGCTGAAGAGAGTGTAAATTGCTACAACTTTCCTGGATGGGTAATTTAGAAATACTTAATCAAAAGCCTTTAAAATGTACAGACCCTTTGACCCAACAATTTTACTGCAATTATTCCCAAGGGATAGAGACAAACATCTATTTGCGAAGATCCTCATCACTTCATCACTGTTGCTAATCGTGAAAAATTGAAAACACTGTAAATGCCTAACATTAAACAAATTGCCACAATACAATGGAATAATGTTCAATCATTGATAATAATGTTGTTGTAGGACATTTTTATTAATGTGAGAAGATATTCATGTTATAGTGTTAAATATACAAAAATGTATGTGTAGCATGTCCTTTTTTGTTTAAACATGCATATATATGGATAAATGCAAAGAACAAGATGTGGAATGACAAATGCCCATACGTCGTTATCAGCCTTTCTATCAGTACAGAACTCCCCAGCCTTTTTGACACCAGGGACTAGTTTTGTGGAAGACAATTTTTTCACTGACAGGGTGGGTGTGGGGTGGTAGTTTTGAGTAGATTCAAGCACATTACATTTATTGTGTACTTTATTTTCTATTATTATTACATTATAATATATAATGAAATAATTATACAACTCACCATAATGTAGAATCAGTGGGAACCCTGAGCTTGTTTTCCTGCAACTAGACAGTTCCATCTGGGGGTGTTGGGGAACAATGACAGATCATCAGGCATTAGATTCTCATAAGGAGAGCGCAACCTAAATCCCTCACAGGCGCAGTTCACGACAGGGCTCGTGCTCCTATGAGAATCTAATGCCACTGCTAATCTGACAGGAGGCAGAGCTCAGGTGGTAATGTGAGAGATGGGGAGTGGCTGTAAATACAGATGAAGCTCTGCTTACTTGCCTACTGCTCATACAGGGTTGGAGACCCCTGTATCAGTGGACAGTCTCTATTTGCCAGCAGTTCCATATTAACAAGTAAGTGGATGCCTTTTGATATTACACAAATGTTTTCCCAACTTGATCTCCCAGGAACTTCTACTGGGTCTTCAAAATGTAATTCAAATGTCATTTCTTTTCTGAGTACCTCTATCCCACTCATACCAAAGGTAGCAGGCCAAGGGAAATAGCCACGAGGTTTCAACTTCAACAACAGTTGTTCCTTGCCTGTGTGTCAGCCTCTGTGCTTGGAAAGGCAAAAGCTTTCCCCATCTCTACCTTGACACCCAAATTCCAAAATAGATACAAACATTCAGAAAAAGGAATTTCCTCTCTGGTCACTCTTCTAGCAGCTGAATTTATTCTACATAACACACACACACACTAGAATCTTGGCTATTCCCAGGACTTCCTTGAAGCAGCATTCAAAGTACATACTGCGCAAGCAGGACTAGTCACTACCCACCTTTCTCCCATTTCCAGTCCATCCATCAAAGGAGAGGAATCAAAGGCCAAGAGGTAAAGAGAGAAGGTCATGGAATCCTCCCAAACTTACAGTCTGACTCCTAGGGACCTCAAAAACAGGAGATGCTCAGGACCAACCAGGGAATTGGCCTGAGCCCAGCTGCCTCCAGGCAATTCTCCTCCCGCCCTAGATGGCTTTCAAAAGAGAAATGCCTGGGTAAGTCATTCAGACAGCTCAGTTCTCTACTCATGCCTCACCCCTGGGAGAATAAAAGATAGACCTGTCACATTGGTCATTGTAGCAATACTGGGTGGTACAGAGCTTTCATAGCTTGGCTGTATTGGGAAAACTCGGGATTTGTTTGCTAAACAAACCTCTGTCGGAGGAGAAAGTGGGAGGAGAAAGTGGGAGAAGGGATGGTCCTTAATGCAGGAATAACTATTTCCTCTTGCTCTTCCCCATCTGCCTTGACGCTGCTAGGCTTGTTCAGAAAGTGTTCACAGAATCACACATCGTTGTGGGTATCAGGAACATTACACATCCCCTAATTTGAACTTCTCACTTTAAAGATGGGAAATCCAGGTCCATAAAAAATAAAATGATTAACCTTAGGTCACACAGCTAGTTCTTGAGCAAACTGGTGGCCCAGTTCTACTAGAGTTGGCCCTTGGATAGCATGGGTTTGAACTGTGCAGGTCCACTTATACATGGATTTTCTTCCCCCTCTGCCACCACTGAGACAGCAAGACTAACCCCTCCTCTTCCTTCTCCTTATCAACCTACTTAAAGTAAAGATGAGGATGAAGACCTTTAAGATGATCCACTCCCACTTAATAAATATATTTTTCTTTCTTATAATTTTTAATAACACTTTGTTTTCTCTAGCTTACTTGGTTGTAAGAATACACTATACAATACATATAACATACAAAATATGTGTTACTCCACTGTTTACATTATCAGTAAGGCTTCCAGTCAACAATAGGCTATTAGAATTTAAGTTTGGGGGAGTCAAAACTTATACATGTAATTTCTACTGCATGGGGGTCAGTACCCCTAACCTCCAATGTTGTTTAAGGGTCAACTGTAATTTTCTCCTCAGTGCTATTTGTCACTATCAGAAGTAGAGTTACCATAAATCTTATGCAGCTAAAGCTTTGGAGTCCCTCACTTGCATGGGATTCTTTCAATACCTGATGGAGTCCCAGTCATGTGTTTACATAGGCGTATGATTTTGTACCACTAGCAGGAGGAAGGTGTTTTAGCCACAATTAAGATTCCTGTGTGGGTGGTATTGGAGTTGAGTTGAGGATCTATTTAGCTTGGGTTTAATGAAATTTATTTGTATGATTTGCAGGAACTTTTGTGGATAACTAAGTTACTGCTGGCCATCTGATTGCAGCAATGGCTTCTAGGAGCATCACGACCTGTGCAGACTCACCAGCATCATAACACGAAGGTCCCGTGGTCATGAGCACATTGCCTTCAGCGTCTAGCACTGGATGTGAGCCATAGAGGAGAAATGCAGCATGCAATGGACAGAGCTGGAATCTGCTTTATAAAATGCTCTTTCAAAACTCACAGCTCTTAAAAGAAGCTTGATAGAAGTTTTCTCAAATTTGACAATAATCCCAAATGTTTACTTGATATTACCCCAAAAAAAAACAAATTGTGGAGCTGAAAGAAATTTTTCTTTAATTGTCAGTAGCAAAAAACAAATTTTGATCAACCATGCTACAGAAGAGGTTGAATTATCCTTATTTTCTCTACAGAAAATGGTATTATATAAAATGTCATATGAATAGAGCAATCAAAGAAAATTCAGCCAAAAAAGATATGAGAAAAAAGGATTATAAAGCAATGCCAGGAAGTCAATTTAAAAATACATTATTTTTCTGATTTTGTGAAGCTTTGGTATTTGTCAGCTTTTTAAAAATCATTGCTTTGTAAAAGTTTCTTATTCTAGATAAATGTCCTTATTCATACTTAATTTTGTATTTGTAGTTTTGTATTATTCTCCTTAAGGAGAGATCCAAAGTTGTATAAGCTTCAGGCCCCCCAGAACCTAGGTCTACCCCTGATTATTATTATTACAGTACTGTATTTTACATTAATAGTAATATTTAATGAGTACCTACTAGGTATACCAAGGAGTTGTAGTAGATTGCCTGAAAGTATAAAATGAACTCCTTTCATTTTAATACTTTCAGGCAACCAATATCCATTCTACAACCAGAGATGTTTAATCAAAAAAGAGAAGGACCTTAAATATGATAGATACTCTCACTTCAACATGCTCCCCTTCCTTGATTTTGTGTGTTTGTTTGTTTGTTTGAGATGGAGTCTCGCTCTGTTGCCAGGCTGGAGTGCAGTGGTGCAATCTCGGCTCACTGCAACCTCCACCTCCCATGTTCAAGAGATTCTCCTGCCACAGTCTCCCGAGTAGCTGGGACTACAGGTGTGCGCTGCCATGCCTGGCTAATTTTTGTATTTTTAATAGAGACAGGCTTTCACTATGTTGGCCAGGATGGCTTCAATCTCTTGACCTCATGATCTGCCCATCTCGGCCTCCCAAAGTGCTGGGATTGTAAGCATGAACCACTGCACCTGGCCATGCTCCCCCCTCCTTCTTAGCTATAGATCTCGGAGCATTCTCCAATCATCTCTCTTGACCTCAATTTATTTGCATTTTACAAGAAGAGAAACTGAAGCACCTAAATGTATCCACTTGAAAGTAATAGTTAGCTTCTGAGCCCCTGACTTCCTAGGTTAAGAATGCACCAATGTCCTGGGACTACAGGAAGTATTTGTAGGGTGCACTCTAATTGCCCATATTCCGGCATACTGAATTATTCCTCAATGATTAGTCTAGCCTATATCTTTATGTCTTTAAGCTGTAAAGCCATATCTACCTATGTATCTATTTATATAAATATTTTGAAGAGAAATTTCCCATGCCCTTAAACAGAAGACACTCAAAATCATCTCACCTTTCTCAGTGAGAATGAATGTTTATTGCTATAAAAATTACTATTATGTTCAACCTGTTCTGTGTGAAGTATGTAAACTTAAATCTCTGCTCAAGAGAACTGCCATTCCTTGCTTTTGTCAAAGAAGCATCTTTAGTATCTTCCCCTTATTTTAATTTGCTGGTTGCAGCGAGATAATTGGCTTGTAACTTAGATCAAAAGGTTTAATTGTATGTAAAATAGGGTTGTAAGGCAGCCCTGATTATGGTAGCATGAGGCTCTCCTCAAATGGTGTACAGATTTTATAGCATGATATCCATCTGGACTCTCCCTATGCATGAATTGGTTGTTGTCTTGGTTCTTACTCTATTTTAAGAGAGCTGATCTTCCTATAAAAAATGAGGTACTACTATGCAAGATACAAATTAGAACCCATATGGATGCACCAGGCTTTGAGAAACTCTCTGAGAGGGTAAAATAGCAGCGAGTCTGTTCCTAGAGATCCCTGTTTTCCAATCCATGAACCTCTTGAATCATGTTTGGCGTTCTTCCTCCTCCCGTTTCTCTCCTCACTGAGCCCTACCCAACAACAGAAAAACCCAGAACACTGTTAAATGTCAGTACAATTGTTTATCCTCCCACCCCCACTGAGGGATTCTAGATGGTGAATTGCACTCTGAAGAGCTTCCTAAACTTATAAGAAAGTGATTCTGAAAAGCTCAACATTTTGGTAGAACGGAGAGATTTGACGTTGCTTCTGCTCCAAGAGCAAAAGAGTTGGGTGAGTATTCTTCAAGCACCTGGGACATGCCAAGATGGTGCGAGCACATTCACAAACTCTGTCTCCTTTCATCTTCACAACAGGCAGGTATCATTTTCCTCATTTTATAGATGAGGACACTAAGGTTTAAAAAAGCTAGATAACTTGCCTAAGAGCACATAGTTTATATGCAGTAGAACTAGGATTGCAACTCAGTTCTCTCCAAAGCTAAAGTCACTTTCTGGCAACTACATATGAAAATTAAGTTCTAAAATCTTTAGCCATGCTGCAGAAGAAATAAGAACAGAACAGAAACCATGGAGGATCACAGTTGTTTGTGAAATTCTCCTGTTTCACGTTGTCCTGCGGTCGCCCACGAACTTGTAAACCGCAGGATTCCCTATTCGTCTTTCATGGATCTTGGTGTGCATACATCAGCTTGCTGGATGATTTTGTGCCCTGAATGTTTCCCACGGTATGTTCTGTTTTTGATCTACTCTAATTAGTCTCCTTCTCCCTTTTGTGAATTATAATACTCTTCTCCTCCAGGCATGTGTCACTCATATAGTTCAACAATCCCTCCAGCCTCAGGAATACATCAAAGCAAATAACACTGATCACTGCCAGTTGGTTCTCAGGGCTCCACAGCACACTGCCAGCAGGAAGTTAGGAGATGGCTCTGGAGAGAAAATGTTTGTCCTGAGATCCACTAGCCTGATCCTTCTATGAGCAACTCCAAGAACTAGCAAGTACAGCATCTCTGTCTCTATCCCTCTTAGAGAAATTATTATCTAGACAAAATTACACTGTGCTATCTGGTATTGTGCCATTTTAAATTTCAGCCTAGGCCGGGCGCGGTGGCTCAAGCCTGTAATCCCAGCACTTTGGGAGGCCGAGATGGGCGGATCACGAGGTCAGGAAATCGAGACCATCCTGGCTAACATGGTGAAACCCCGTCTCTACTAAAAAATACAAAAAAAAACTAGCTGGGCGAGGCGGCGGGCGCCTGTAGTCCCAGCTACTTGGGAGGCTGAGGCAGGAGAATGGCGTAAACCCGGGAGGCCGAGCTTGCAGTGAGCTGAGATCCGGCCACTGCACTCCAGCCTGGGCGACAGAGCGAGACTCCGTCTCAATAAATAAATAAATAAATAAATAAATAAATAAATAAATAAAATAAATTTCAGCCTAGATCAGTAAAATGGATAAATGACTGATTGAATGGAATGGGGTTCTCAACTTTGGCACTGTTGACATTTTGGACTGTATAATTTTGGATTGGAGATGAAGGACATGTTCTGTCCATTGTAAGACATTTAGCAGAGTAGGACGCTAAGTGTTGCAAGATGTTTAGCCAGTAGCATCCCTTGCCATTATGACAACCAAAATTGTCTCTAGACTTTGCCAAACATCCCCTAGGGGAAAAAATGCCCTAGGACAGCCACTGGAATTGAGTGAAAAGAACATGTATTATCTGAAAATCAGATGGAGGTTTCCTCCCATTAGGACTCAAGGTAGGTCTAAAGATCTTCTGCATTATGTCAACCCTGCTTCTTCATGCACCCCCAGAATATCATGCATGAATATTGCTTTGATCATAGGTACAGTGGGTACATCCAAATGCATTTTGTTCTAGGTAATGGGGAATTTAGCTTTCCTCAAAGCAATTCTATGGATCACATCTAAGACCAAGCACATGTAATGTAAGCACATTTACTACCCTGTTACCTGTATATCCAAGCACTTGACAAATACAACAGCATACTAAGTTATATCATACCAGAGAGGTCGCCCACACATCAGATGGAACACACATTTGCTTGCACATTATTAGTCATAAAAATTTTGTCCCTGTGCCATTTGCAGAATTAAATAACCACATGGGAGCAAAACATTTAGAAGCAAAGAGAAAAGTGATTTTTCAGATGTGATTGGAAGAAACGAATGGCTGAGTTATCAGGTCTTTCTAGCAATACTAGTGTAATTCCAGATATTCCATGTAACTTGTAAGGCACACCAAATTAAACAGCACGTGTAAAACTAACTCACTTTCACAGACCTTGTTAAATTGGCCACAAAGTCTGTACACCAAGAAAAGATTCAAAGAGTTACAAAAAGAACTGTGATTGGGTTGGGCTAGAATAGAATAGAAGACAATTATTTGTGTAATCAAACCTGGACTTTGTAAATGAGGGATCGATTAACCACATAGAGGTTGTATTCAAAGATGTTTGTCCCTGCCCTATGACCTGGAAAATAGAAAAAGGGCTGAGTAAAGGCCTCTCTTTCCTGCTGCTCTCCTCTTCTTTCCCCTCACCTTCTTCCTTCTCTGTTATTAAGCTGATGGTTGTCATCTTATCACTATCTATTTATTGATATCAACTGGTTTTATGCTAGAGGCCAAGAGGCCTCATGGTCCGAATTCCTCGGGAATATTCAGAATGCAGATCTAACTAAATTAGTGATGGTGGCCCTGCTAACATGAGTTTGTGTCTTTACTAGTCCCAGGTTAGGTAATTTGTATATGTCTTTCTAATTTATTTATTAGTACTGATATAAATTAGTACTTACATAGAATTCAGTCATCCTCTGGTTACCTAGCTTAGGTGACTTCAGCAAGAGATGTCCAAAGTCTCAACATTGGGCGACTGAAGAACAGAAAAACTGGGATGAAATATCTGTCGACATAGCTCAACAAGGAATCAGGAACAGAGAGTCTTCAAGATGGCTGACTAGAGGCATCTGGTACTTGCCTCCTCCACAAAGAAGAACCAAAATAGCAAGTATATTATTACACTTTGAATAGATCATCTAAGAAAGAACACTGGAATTCAACCAAGAAGTGGCAACAAATACCTAAGGCAAGGAAGGAGAGGGAAATCAGTCAGCTTTCTCGGCCAGGATCAGCTGGGATCCTGGAGAGGCTCCCCAATGCAGGGAAGGATAGGTAAGGGGCTCCCTGTGGTCCACATTCTCACCATGGACTCATGCAACCCTACCCATAGGAAAGCCCTTTGACCATTGTGGGCCCTGAAACTAACGTAGGTAGCTACCTGGAGACGGTACAATGGTATTACTCCAGAGGAGCTCACACTGGGTCCCACAACCACCCCCACAAGTCCTAAGAAGCTACAGGAAGGTGCTATTTTGAGAGCCCAGCCCTCACCAGACTGCATTGTGCTATAAGGTCCAACAGCCCCTGTATCTCCACATTCCTGGAGCCCCACTGGCATCCCTAAACTTTAGCCATCACCACTGCTGGCTGCTGCCTCCAGGCCAAAAGCGTGAGCCTTGGCAACAAGCCTGCCACTCCCAGTGGAACCTCTGTGCGTTTTCATGTCCCCTGAGAGAAGACTCCCACACGCACAGCCACTGCCACTATTGGCTGCTGCACCCAGGGCCAAAGCACAAGCCACTGGCAGCAACCCTGCCACCTCAGCAGCAGAGCCACTGTGCACTTACAAGTGACCTGAGGACAGGCTACCTTACCTGCAGCCATCAACTGGGGTGAAAGCATATACTCCCCAGCTGCCTGTCTATGACTGCTGCCACTAAAAGCAACCCACCCAAGAGCAGGGCCATGACAGCCACTGCTGTCCTCATCCAAACATTCCACTGGGGCCCTAGGGATCACCCCACCCCTGCCTACCATAGCCAGCACCTGTATGCACTACCAGAGGGCCAGAGGACACACCTACCTGACCCATCTTTATCCTTCCCAATACCAAAATGTATTATCTGAGAGCCTTGAGTTCACCCTGCCCCATTTACCACCATTGGCATCTGAGCACTCCTCTCACGGGATTGAGGACAGGCCCACTCAATCTGCAGCTACCAGCATAGCAGGCACCCACCTGCATGCACCACCTGTGTGCCTCAAGACTGGCCCTCCTCACCCATCACAGCTGCTACCAATACCAGCACAGGCCACTTGGGAGCTAGAGGGTTGTCCTGCTATGGCTACTGCTATTACTCGTGCCCTGCCCACTGCCCAGGGTCCTAAGGACCCACCCACCCACCTGGCCCACTGCCACTGCTGGCACCCGAGCAAGTCAGCAAGCCACCTGGCGACCCAAGAACCAAATTGCCTAGAACAGCTAACACCAATGCAATCATATGCCACCCTGAGGACCAAGGAAATGCATGCTCAGCCTGCAACTGCCTTCACTTGGGCCTGAGGATTGGACTGTCTGGTGTTTTTGTTCCCAGCAAAACTTCACCACAGCCTCCACTAACAACTGCAACCAAAGTCACTGAGAACATCACAGACACCACTAACACCATTTACAGGTGAAGAAATTACATGGAGACTACTACTGCACACACCCAGAAGTAAAACCAACGTGTCCTAGCTAACTAACACCACTGATACATCTTCAGGAAAAAGCTCTCGCCTACAAAAGCAAATCCAAAAAAAATGGGAGAAGTGACTGTTTTATCAGATGCGCAGATATCAACATAAGGACAAAAGAAACATGAAAAAGCAAGGAAACACGACACCTCCAAAAAAAGTAATAATTCTCTAGCAACAGATTATAGTAAAAAGGAAATTTACAAAATCCCGGGAAAAGAATTCAACATATTGATATTAAAGAAGCTCAGTGATTTTTCAAATGTACAATTAAATTAATTTTTACTATAATCACCCTGTTATGCTAAAGAACACAGATGAACAATATAAACATATCACAAAAACAATTCAGAATATGAATGACAAATTTACCAAACAGATAGATATAGGTAAAGAGAACCAAACAGAAATCCTGGAAATGAATAATTTATTAAATGAAATAAAAAATACTTCAACAATAGACAGCTAGAACAGAAGAAACAATTTCAGAGCTTGAAAACAGGTCTTTGGGAAAAAAACCAGTAAGATAAAAATGAAGAAAAAAGAATGAACAAACCCTACATGACATATGAGTCACCTTAAGGTGGCCAATTATTTAAATATTCAGTGTCCCAGAAGACAACAGTAAGACAATAGAATAATAGAAGGCAATAGAAAAATAGAAAACCGGCCGGGCACGGTGGCTCAAGCCTGTAATCCCAGCACTTTGGGAGGCCGAGGCGGGCGGATCACGAGGTCAGGAGATCGAGACCATCCTGGCTAACATGGTGAAACCCCATCTCTACTAAAAAAAATACAAAAAACTAGCCGGGCGAGGTGGCGGGCGCCTGTAGTCCCAGCTACTCGGGAGGCTGAGGCAGGAGAATGGCGTGAACCCAGGAGGCGGAGCTTGCAGTGAGCTGAGATCTGGCCAGTGCACTCCAGCTTGGGTGACAGAGCGAGACTCCGTCTCAAAAAAAAGAAAAATAGAAAACCTATTTAACAAAATAGTGGCTGAAAAATCCCTAACTCTAGTAAGAGTTGTAGACATCCAGATAGAGAAAGCTTACAGATCCCCAAATAGACACAATTCAAAAACATCTCCACAGCACATTATAGTCAAACTGTCAAAAGTCAAAAGCAAAAAGAGAATTCTAAAAACACCAAGAGAAAAGTGTCTAGTCACTTATGAGGGAACCTCTATTAGACTAACAGGGAATTTCTCAATAGAAACCTTATAGGCCAGGAGAAAATTAGATGATATATTAAAAGTGCTGGTGGGGTGGGAATATTATGCAAGAATACTATACACAGCAAAGTTATCCTCATAAATGAAGGAGAAATAAAGTATTTTCAAGACAAGCAAAAGCTGAGAAAAGATATCACCACTAGACTGTATCTGCAAGAAATGCTTAAGGGAGTCCTACAACTGGAAATGAAAGAACAATATCTACCATCATGAAAACATGTGAAAGTATAAAACTCACTGGTAGAGTAAACACACAAATAAAGAAGAGAAAGGAGACCTGGTATGGTGACTCATGCCTGTAATCCTAGCAATTCGGGAGGCTGAGGTAAGCGGGTCACTTGAGGTCAGGAGTTTGAGATCAGCCTGGCCAAAGTGGCAAAACCCATGGCAACTAAAATACAAAAATAAGTTGGGCATGGTGGCATGTGCCTGTAGTCCCAGCTCCTCAGGAGGCTGAGGTGAAAGGATTGCTTGAACCTGGGAGGCAGACATTGCAGTGAGCTGAGATCACACCACTGCACTCCAGCCTGGGCAAGAGAGCAACACTCCATCTCAACTGAAAAAAAAAAAAAAAAAAAGGAGAGAGAGAGAGAAAGGATTCAAATGTTACTGCTACAGAAAACCACCAAACCACAATGATTAACAATGTGAGAAAAAGAAAGGAACAAAGGTTTCTTCATATATGCAAAACAACCAGAAAAAAATTCATAAAATGACAGGAATAAGCCCTCACTTATCAATAATAATCTTGAATACAAAGGCATTAAATTTTCATTTAAAAGATATTGACTGAAATAATGAATTTTTAGAAAACACTGAACTATATGCTGCCTACTAGAAACTCATCTCACCTGTAAAGAAACATATAGGTTAAAGTCAGGGAATAGAAAAATATATTCCACATGAACAGAATCAAAAGCAAACAGCCGTAGCTATACTTGTAGCAGATAAAACAGACTATAAGTCAAAAACTGTTAAAAAAAAAAAAAAAAAAAAGACAAATGTCATTACACACTGATAAAGAGATTAGTTGAACAAGAGGACATAACAATTCTAAACATATGTGCACTCAACACCAGAGCACAAAGATTTATAAAGCAAATAGTATCAGATATAAAAGAACAGGTAGACTCTAATATAATAATAGTTGGGGACTTTAACACCCAACTCTCAGCATTAGGCAGATCATCAAGACAGAAAATTAACAACAACAAAAAACCATTGGATTTAAGCTATATATTAGACCAACTTAGAACTAACAGACATTTACAGATTATTTCATTCACAAGTTACAGATATACTTTCTTCTCATCAGCACATGAACCATTCTGCAGGACAGACCAAATGTTAGGACAACAAGACTCAACCATCACAAAAATAAAAATTATATCAAGTATCTTCTTAGACTACAATAAAATAAAACTAAAAATCAGTAACAAAGGAACTTTGGAAACTGTACAAATATATGGAAGTTAAACATGATCCTGATTGACTATTTACTCAAGGAAGAAATTAAGGAGGAAATCAAAAACTTTCTTGAAACAGAGGAAAATTGAAACCCAACATACCAAAATCTATTGCACACAGCAAAAGTTGTGCTGAAAGTTTACAGCAATAAATGCCTACGTCAAAAAAGTAGAAAAACTTCAAATAAATATTCTAATAATGCATGTGAAAGAACTAGAAAAACAAGAGCAGAACAAACCCAGAATGAGTAGAAGGAAATGACTAATAAAGATCAGAACAGAGATAAATGAAATACTGACTAAAAAATAATCTAAGGATCAACAAAATGAAAACTTCATTTTTTGAAAGATAAGTACAATCGACAAACTGCTAGATAGACTAACCAAAAGACCCAGATGAACAAAATCAGAAACAACAACAACAAAAAAGCTATTACAACTGAGACCACGGATATGCAAAGATTATCAGAAACTATTATGAAGAACTATACAGTAAGAAACTGGAGAAGCTAGAGGAAAAGGATAAATTCCTGGACACATACAACCTACCAAGATTGAACTAGGAAGAAATAGAATACGTGAATAGACCAATAATCAGTAATGAGATTGAATCAGTAAAATAATAATAATAATAATAAAAGTCTGAGATGGGAGACTGGGTTTTTCTTTCTCCCGTCAAAGAAAAACCCAGGACCAGATGGCTTCACTGCTGAATTCTACTAAACTAACAAAGAACACGAGTTTTTCTCCAACTATTCCAAAAAACTGAAGAGGTGAGAATTCTCCCTAATTCATTCTACAAGGTCAGCATTACCCTGATACTAAAACCTGACAAAGGCTCAACAGAAAAAGAACACTGCCTGCCAATATTTCACATGAACATAGACACAAAAACAAAACACTAGCTTACTTAATCTAATATGCATCAAAACTAGAATAAGCCATGATCAAGTGGCATTTATACCAGGGATACAAGAATGGTTCAACATACACAATTCAATAACTGTCATATATCGCATATTTACAAAGAAGGATAAAAGCCATCTGGCAATCCCAATACCTGCTGAAAAAGCATTTGATAAAATTCAACATCCCTTCACAATAAAAAAAAAAAAACTCTCAAAAAATTAAACATAGAAGAAACACTTCAACTTAATAAAAGCCATATATCACAAACCCACAGTTAACATCATATCAGAAAAGGAAAAACTGAAATCCCTTCTTCTAAGAATTGAAATAAGACAATGATGCCCGTTTTTGCCACTCTTATTCAACATAGTACTGAAAGTACTCGGCAATCTGGCATGAGAAAAATAATAAAAGGCATCTACATTGGAGCCAGGCACAATGGCTCACACCTGTCATCCCAGCACATTGGGAGGCCAAGGCGGGCAGATCTCCTGAGGTCAGGAGTTCAAGACCAGCCTGACCAACATGGTGAAACCTCATCTCTACTAAAAATACAAAAATTAGCTGGGTGTAGGATGCCGAAGCAGGAGAATCACTTGAACCTGGGAGGCAGAGGTTGCAGTGAGCCAAGATCACACCACTGCACTCCAGCCTGGGCAACAGAGTGAGACTCTGTTTCAAAAAAAAAAAAAAAAAAAGGCATCCACATTGGAAAAGAGGAAATCAAATTGTCCTTTGAAAATACCATAATCTTACATGTACAGAAGTCAAAAAACTCCACCAAAAACTTTTAGAGCTGATAAACAATTTCAGTAAAGTGACAGGATACAAAACCAAAACACAAAAATCAGTAGCATTTTTATATACCAATAATAAAATAACCAATAAAAAAAGCTACATCAAGAAAGCAATTTCACAATAGCTACCAAACATAAAATACCTGGGAATAAATGTAAGGTTGTGATTCTTAGCATTATTTTTTAGTCAGTATTTCATTTATCTCTGTTCTGATTTTTATTAGTTATTTCCTTCTACTCATTCTGGGTTTGTTTTGCTCTTGCTTTTCCAATTCTTTCAGGTGCATTATCAAAATGTTTATTTGAAGTATTTTCTACTTTTTTGAAGTAGGCATTTATTGCTATAAACTTTTCTCCTAGCACAACTTTTGCTGTGTGTCGTAGATTTGTAAGTTGTGTTTCAAGGCTTTAAGGTGGTGAAGGATCTCCACAAGGAAAACTGCAAAACATTGATGAAGAAAATTGAGGAGGACACTAAAAAATGGAAAGACATCCCATGCTTATGGATCAGAAAATTTAATATTGTTAAAACAACCATACTACCCAAAGCAATCTACAGATTCAATCCAATCCTTATCAAAATACCAATGTTATTTTTCATGGAATTAAAAAAAAAATCTAAAATTAGTATAGAACCAAAAAAAGAGCTTGAAGAGCCAAAGCAATCCTAAGCACAAAGAACAAAGCTGAAGCATTACACTACCTGACTTCTACATGTATTACAAGGTTACAGCAACCAAAACAGCATGGTATTGGTACAAAAACAGATACATAGACCAATGAAACATAATAGAGAACCCAGAAATAAATCCACATATTTGCAGCCAACTAATTTTGGACAAAGGTACCAAGAACATACACTGGGGAAAGGACATCCTCTTCAACAAATGGTGGTGGGAAAGCGGAAAATTCATGTGCAGAAGAATGAAAATGCACCCCTATCTCTCAGCATGTCTAAAAATCAACTCAAGATGGATTAAAGACTTAAACATAAGACCCAAAACTTTAAGACTACTAGAAGAAACCTTAGGGGAGACACTTTAGGACACTGGCCCAAGGCAAAGATTTTATGGCTAAGACCTCAAAAGCACAGGCAACAAAACCAAAAATAGACAAATGGGACTATGGTAAACTAAAAAGCTTCTGTGCAGAAAAGGAAACAACCAATAGAATGAAGAGATAACATGTTGATCGGGAGAAATATTTGCAAACTATTCATCCAACAAGGGACTAATATCCAGAATACACAAGGAACTCAATGGCAAAAAATATATAAATAAATAATTTTATTACAAAGTGGTCAAAGGGTATGAATAGACATTCCTCAAAATAAGACACACAAATGGTCAACAGGTATATGAAAAAATATCCAGCATCACTAATCATCAGGTAAATGCAAATCAAAACCACACTGAGATAATATCTTACCCCAGGAAGAATAGATATTATTAAAAAGACAAAAACTATCAGATGCTAGTGAGGATGCACAGAAAAATAAACTCATATGCATTTGGTTGGAGTGTAAATTAGTACAGCCACTGTGGAAAACAGTATGGAGATTTCTAAAAAAAACTGAAAATAGAACTACCATGTGATCCAGCAATTCTACCACTGAGTATTTATCCAAAGTAAAGAAAATCTGTATATCAAAGAGATACCTGCACCCCCATGTTTACTGCAACAATATTCACAAGTGCCAAGATAGGGAATCAACTTGAATGTCCATCAGTGAATGAATGGATAAAGAAAATGTGGTATATATACATAATGGCATACTATTCAGCCATAAAAAAGGATAAAATTATGTTATTTGCAGCAACATGGATTGAACCAGAGATCATTACGTTATGTGAAACAAGCCAGGCACAGAAAGACAAATATTGCATGTTCTCGCTCATACGTGGGAGCTAAAAAAAAAGTGGATCTCATGGAAATAGAGATTAGCTTGTTGGTTATCAGAGGCTGGGAAGGGTGTGTGGTGGTCAATGTGGAGGAAGAGTAAAGAGAAGTTGATTAATGTGTACAAACATACAATTAGAAAAATAAGTTCTAGTGTTCAATAGGAGAGTGGTGTGCCTATAGTTAACAACAATGTATTGTATATTTAAATAGAGCTAGAAGAGAGAACTTGAACTGCTCCCAACACATAGAAATGACCAATACTCAAAGTGATGGATAGTCCAAATACTCTGACTTGATCATTACACTTTCTATATATGTAACAAAATATCACATGTATCCCATTAATATGTAAAAGTAAAAATATGATGTATCAATTCTAAAAATAAACATCAAAAAGAATCAGGAATAGCAACTCCAGTAACATTTAGAATACAGCTGAAGTCCTAGAGAAGACTCAAAGCTCTGCTCCTCGTGGTGACCTACATATGCAGAGGTAATGGAATTCTAGAAGTGAGTCTGCAGGTTTGAGCATCTCAGTACAGGGTCTGATATCTTCCAGGAAGATCACAAGAAGGACAATTTTCTAGGTCCCTCCTATTAAGGCCTAAATGTTCCAAGATAAGTGGGCTAATGCCTGGTCAGCATGAAAAAAGACATCTGATTAAGAAACCAGTGATTTCACAAAGAGGGGATCCTAGAGCATTTGACTTCAGATCAGCCACTTCAGAGGAGGGAAAGCTGGGTCATAGGGTAGGACTATATTAGGTTTCTCAAGGAAGGAGGGTCTATTTTTTATGAAAGGCTCTTTCTTCCAGGGATATTGAAATAATTGAAGCATTGAATTCTCTTTACTATTCATCATGGCCAAATTTCAAATATGGCATGCTCATAATATTAGGAACCTCAGCCAACAAACTTAATTCCTCAAGCTTCTGGATAGTATTTAATAGATGCATGATGTGAAAAAATTATAATTCATATCTTTTCCCCAATACTCTTCTCACACAAGTATCGAATCATGGAACAATATAATTTTACCCAAAAGACTGCCTAATCCAGGATTTTTTTGAAAGGTCGAAAAACTCCTACTGAGAGTATATGATCTAGATTTAGATGCCACAGGAGACACAGCATTAAATATCACTGTATCACATAAAGAAAAATGTTTATTCTCAGTAAAGAGTTTATTCTTCTTTTGGGAAATGTCTGTTCAAGTCTCAGTTATTAGTCTATTTGCAACACCTCTCCAATATTTGCTAATCTTTTTAGAAAACAGAAAGCAGACCTGAGGCTCAGAGACTGCACAGGCAACAATATCTAGCTGGATTTAAATAACATTATGTGTTTATATTACATTTATTTTTGTGGCTACTTCCTGTATGTGCTAAGTGCTACTGCTATACTATGGCTATGTAAAAAGTTTCACCTTAAATAATGTTAAGTTAAAATGATTACATTTTTGATGTGCAGCTCTAGAAAAAGAAACAAAAAAATTATAAAAGTAGTATGCAAATGATTAAAGTTTAGGAAAAACTGATCTCATCACTACCACTTATATTACAGATGAGGAAATTTTTTCCTCAAAGGTTACATGGCTTGCCTAAGGTCACATAGCCAATTAATAGCAAAGCCAAGATTTGAACCCATGTCTTATGATGCTCAGTCTTATCAATAATCATATGTAGTGAATGCTGGGCATGTTCCTCCAAGGTCTCCCCTTCAGAACTGAGGCAATTATCCTCCCAACCACAGAGAGTATTAGTGATCAACAGCTCTCAGCAGTATCTTCTGGAAATTGCTGTAAGGTTAAAAAAAGGATCCAAGGTCATGTGACATTATGATATGGTAAAAAATATATATATATTTGGTCTTCATCCCCAGCTCCTGGCACAGAAAAATCCTTCTAATTTCCTGAATGATAGGAGTATCTTTTGTTATAATATTTGGTCTTAGTCCCTGGTCCCTGACACAAGAGCTTCTAAGACCCTTGGAATTTCCAGAGTGCTAAGCGTGTCTTTTTGTATGCTAATGAGATGGCTGGTGACTGGAGGACCCTAGACAGATTCAGGATGGACTCTGGTTGCCAGAAAGACTAACACATAATTGGAGGGTTGAAACTTTCAGCCTCACCTCACAACCTTCAGGGAAAGGAGAGGGGCTGGAGATCAAAGTAACGGCCAAAGGCCAATGATTCAATCAATCAGGCCTATGTAATGGAGCCTACATAAAAACCTCAAATGATGGGGTTCAGAATGCTTCCAGGTTGTTGAACATATCGACCTGCTAGTAGGGTGGTGCACCCTAACTTCCTGGGACTAATGTTCCTGCTCTCAGGACCTTTCCAGACCTCCTCTATGTACCTCTCCATCTGGCTATTCATTTTTATCCTTTATCATAAACTGGTAAATGTAAATAAAGTGCTTTCCTGAGTTCTGGGAGCTGTTCTAGCAAATTATCAAACCTGAAGAGGGAGCTGTGGGAACTCCCTGGCTATGAAGCCAATTGGTAGGAATTTTCAGGTGATTGGCATACAAAGTAGAAGCAGTCTCATGGGATTAAGCCCTTAACTTGTGAGATGTTAGTTAGTATCAGAATTGAAGTTAAAGGTAGGAACTCAGGTGGCATCCAGAAAGTTGAAGAGTTGGTTGTTATTGTGGAAACCACCTCACACATTTGATATCAGAAGTGCTGTATTGATACAAACAGATCATAGTAGCCATGTCCCATATCTGGAAGCAGCCTTCATCCGATGACTGGTCAATGATGCAGGGGAGAAGGTGTACAGCCTCAACCCCTTTGCTGTAGGATGAGACAATTGCTAAAGGACCATCTGAGTTGCAGAGTTCGGTGTGGAATCATCTGGAGCCTCTGTTGTGACTACATTGCAGTTCAATCTCCCCTCTGCCCAATCCTACTTCCTTCATGATCCCACATGCGGATCCAGGCATTCCCCCAATAAACTTCCTGCATGCAAATCTTTGTCTCAGAATCTGCTTCCCAGGGAATCTATAAAACATCATTTTTCTTCTCTATTTCCCATTAAAATATAAAGTTATCAAAATACCATGTCATTAAAGAGGACAAGGCAAAAGCAAGTAAATATTAATGTTTTCATTACCTGTGACCAGATTAGAATATTTAACTCAATGCCAAAGGCTACTATAAAACTTACATTGTAAGAAATCAAATAGAGTATTATCATAGATAACGCATATGAGTTTAGGGAGATTTTTGGTCAAAAATTAATCATAAGATTATAAATGAGAGCTTAAACTTTATAGTGTCAATTATAGATTTAGATCTAATTTTTGAAGTAACAACTGCAAATATAGAGATTCAAATATTTGAACACATATCCACATCAGACAGTAGTTCACATTGCCTAATATTATTTTAAAGAGTATGCTATTTTGAAAGAACTTTTGATATAATTTCAAAGATATAAAACTAGATTAGAACAAAATAGGAATGTTTCCTCACCTAACGAATTCAACAGACACTTAATAAAGGCTATATTTCAGGGAATACAGACTTCAGTAAGATGTTATTGCCCTTAGAATATTATCAGCATATTGAAGGGCTAAGACGCTCTCATTGTCTCTTTAAATACTGTTGCTGCCTCATTCTCTCCTCTCCTTCCAGAACTCCAATTAAATGTATGTCCAACCTTCTCACTTTGTGTATCTTACCTGCCCTTCTGCATGTTCAATTATTTTGACTTTCTCTGCTTCATTCTGCATAGTCTCTTATGACCTGATTTTCAGCTCTTTCTTTGACCAAGTCTAATCTGCAGTTAAACCTATTGAGCTGTTCATTTTGGTTTTTATATTTTTTAGTTCAAGAACTTCTACTGATTAATAGTTCCTCTTCAAATCTACTGTATCACTTCTTGTAGATTATAGTTCACTGTCAAAAATTTCAAACTTGGCTTCTATCTCTTTTACCACAGCAACCAAAGTTCCCTTATATTCTATGTGCAGTATTTTCAGTTTCTGGGGTACTGGTGGATCTAATTCTATCATCTATTATTTCTTATGGTGTTTATCCACATTAACTTATCTCCCTCTGATGCCTGGTTTTTAAATTACTTGTAGAATTAATATAGGGCTTCATATGACATTTTCTTCCACCAATGATGTTTTTAATTTGTGACTAGCAGGTACTTAGGACTTTTAGGCATATGAGACCACCTTTTCAAGTCTTCAGATTTTCTGAGTCACCCAGAAGAGTTGGAGAATGACTCTATGTGAAGACTAGCTTGTGCATGGTTCACTTTTACTTCTAGAGAGCAGTCCTAGGGAGTGGATCACTAGGGTCTCCATTCCTGGAGAGCTCTATATTGTTCTTGTTCTCCTAGATGAGGAAAGTCACTGAATATACAATTCAACCTTTCCAGCCACGCCTTCCAAAACAGTAAATGCTTCCAAAGCTGCTATTATTTGAATGTGTTCCCCAAAAACCATGTGTTAGAAACTTAATCCCCAATGCAATTGTATTAAGGGGTAGAACCTTTAGGAGATAATTAGGCAATGAGGTTTCTTCTCTCATGAATGAACTAATGCCATTATTGGAGGAATAGGTTTATTATCTTGGGAGTGGGTTTCTTAGAAAAGGAGGAATTTGACCCCCTCTTGCTCTCGCTCTCCCTCTCTTTGGCTTTCCATCATGTGATGCCTTCTATCATGTCATGATGCAGCATGAGGGTCCTGGTCAGATGCCAGCCCCTTGATCTTGGAATTCCCAGGCTCTAGAGCTATGAGTCAATAAATTTCTATTCATTATAAATTGTCTCGTTTTTGGTAATCTGTTACTGCAGCATAAAATGGACTAAGACCAAGACAAAAGTACCAGAGTTTTGCTCTTTTCTCTGAATTTCTTACCTCTCTTGACTTCAATCCATTACAAGCTCATTGTATCATTAGAACATTGATTTTTAGAATAAAAAATTTATATTTTATACACATTTTTTAATTATCTAAAGTTCAATGGTTGGTCTGAAATATCTAACCTACCATTATTCAAGAGCAGAGGTTCATGGAAGGTTAGAGATCAACTGAGATCCCCCTTCTTTAAAAAATACACTGGGAACATTGCTACCGCTTCATTTATAATAATGCTTTATATTATTTGTTCATATATTTACTCAAGCAATCACATGGCATAAGTTCTCAATCTAGTTGTGGACAAATCTTCTGAGATTCAAATGTTTGGTTTAAGTGCATACGTATGCTTATCTAGGGTTTTTAATTTTCTGGAGACTCTCAAATGTATATCTGATTCTTCATCTCTGGGAGGGCAAGAACATTATATTTATTTTGAGGTTCTCAATGCCTAGTAAGGGTTTGTTGAATAGATGAAGGACAACTATTTTTATAACCAAGTAAATCATAGATGATTCAAGAGAGAGGTACAAATGCTTGGGTGCAACTTTGGAGAAGGGAGATATGCCATCTACTTACATTGTCAGAAAAGGTTTTCTTTGAAAAGTAACATTTTAGTTGATCCATCAAAGGTACTTATGACTTTCACAAGTATAAATCAAGTATGAAAGATGTTAAAGACCAAGTTGGGATATGGACATAGGAAGAATATTGTGTCCAGTACAGATGCATGAGAGATATATAATTGGAAAAAAATTGTGAGATTTATTTCACTGGAAGTTGCTGTATTATCCTGACCTTTAAGATCTTCATTTGCTAAGACAAAGCCCAAGTAGTGTTTACCTGGAAAAACTTAAACCTGATCAAGTGGCTAATTGCCCTGAATTGTTCACAAGTTTTTATATATATCTACCTGGAGAATGTGTCTTTAGCTTTCAAAGGGAATCAGTGGGATTAAAATAAAAAAACTAAAAGCTTATAACTCACTGCCTTGTAGTGTATGAATTGATAACCGCATAGGCAGACAGAAATGCGTAGGCATAGCTAAACATGTTACAGCTGCTGAGTGTTTTGATCTTCCCCAAGAGACTTGGAGTAATGATGCTACTGTGTTCTCAGTTGGTCACTAAAGAACAGAGAGGTCATAGAGCAAAGGGGGTCAAGAGTGACCACAGCATTCTGGATCTCTTTCTTCCTGACATCAAACATTAGCATTTGAAAGAATTTTGGTAGGAAAGTGCCTGCTGATAAAATTCTGAAAAACTTTCCACCCACTACTTTCCACTCCCCGGCACAGAGAGACATTTAATAAACATATGAACAATAACAAGAAAATAATAATATGCCAAAGAAACAGATTATATTACTAGGCAAATCTCCTAGCACTGATGTCAAGACAGAGAAGATACTGACCCATAGGATTCAAGTCAACCAGAAAGTCAGTGGCAGTACCCAAAATCAACTCTGGCCTTCCTAAAAACCTATATATGTTAATTAAGCCAAGAAACCTATACATGTTAATTTAAATAAATATGTACATCAGATTTCAAACTTTCAAATGTTATCACGCAGAGCTCTATTGGGTGGCACAGAAATGAGGCCTTCCGGTAAAAGAAATGTTAAAGCCATAAATGTGTTAACTCTTGGTCTTCGAGTGAAGAGTAGTATGGCAGAGAAGCTCTATGAAAGCAACAAGATATAAGGAAAAGGAAATGATATGGTGTGAAACTCAGACATCATTAAGTATAAAAGTTAGATCATAGGGGAAAAGCCTTGCAGCAAAAATAAACCACTAAAGAAAAGTTTGGTATATTTCACTATTAAAAAGTAACATATATAATATCAAAAAATAAAGAGCATAAACAAAGTCAAGCCCAAGTGAAATGCTAGAAGAAAACATACTTCTATTTATTTAAATTATGGTACAACCATGAACTAAAAAACTATATAACTATCACACAAGATTAAGCTGGCTATATGTGTTGGCATAAAAAATGTTCAAGTACATTGGTATGCAGGAAAAGCAAATTGAATAATCGTGTGTAAAAATGATAAAGATATAGGTATATAATGATAGAAACATCTCATTGCTATATGTATATAAACATCTAAAAGAATACTTAGCAAGTGCTTATGAAGTTGTCTTAGGAAGTAGAATCTAATGGGGGAATTTTTTCTCCCTATAATTTATAACTACATATTAATTAAATTTTTTACAAATAGTGAGCTGGTATTACCTTTACGGAAAAATATGTTTAGTGGAGAAAGGACAGGTAAAAACAAAAGGGATGTTGTAGACTGGTGAATGGAATGTAATAGAATCTGGAGTCAGACTGCCAGTGTTTAAACTGCAACTGCTACTTAAAGACTGCAAGAACTAAAGCAAATGCCTGGTGTTCTTTATCTGTATCTGTAAAAGGGGGAAAACAGCCATATATTCCTCACAGCATTATTGTGAGGTTACGTAACAGAAGACAGGAAAAATACTTAGGCTATTTCCTGGTACGTAGTAAGTGCTCGACAAATGTGAGGGGTTCTTGACAAAAACACTTCTGGAATTTTAATGCCCATTTTTCTTCAAATATTATCATCTTAACCCCCTCTGAAGTACAAAAATTTAGTTGTCATTTGGGTCCTTTTTTTTTTCCTTTAGAACATATTAGGTTGGTGCAATTAAAGTCAAAGAGAAAGTGGGATTTGCTTATAGCATCCTCTTAATCTAAATATGAAAAGTAAAAGGTATCTGCATTATCCTCAGGACTGGTTGGCTTAATTCTGTCTTTAGAGGGCTGGGATATGGATGCTCTGGGTCAAAACTGTAGGACATTGAGCTAGCACTGATTGGTGGGATCTGGAGATTAGAAATGTTAACATGCATTGTTTTGCGGGGGGGAAGGATGAGGGGAGAATTCATTGCTGACCATTCGTTAGAGAAGTTGCTTTTCCCCAGGTCCCCTAGGAAAAGCTTCATCAGATGCTGTGACTGTGAAATCTGACCCTGCCTTTAATGTGAAACCTGAAGCTAAAGCTATCCTTATTGCCATATGGCTTCCTGATCAGAATCAGAATGGCTCTCTTGAGCCTCTAGAAAGAACCCTTCTCTAAACCTCCACATCTATTGCTTATATTATTTTATCCCAATCAAGTAAGGACCAGAATTCATGTCAATGCAAGGCCTGCAGACTGGTTGTAGGGTCATTAGCTGGTGGTATTCAGCAACCAGAGGAATGACCCTAGGTTTCCAATAGAACTAACTTCAAATCCACTCACATCAGAACAGTTACAACATGCTGAAACCAGTTTCCAAACCAAGAGAAAGTCAACAGTCACAAGCCAGCAGAGATAAAACATGGCATTGGTCTAAAACCATTATTTGCCAAATGTGTTCCATGGATCCCTAATGTCCTATGAAATACTAGTGGGTTTTGCCAAAAAAATGTTTATCTTATTTCCTGGATAGTTTAGAAATGCCATATATTATGTCTCAAACTTATTAATATACCATGCACATTCATTTTATTAGTCAATCAACAAACATTTATTGAGCACCTACCATGTACCAGACAGTGCTTTAGGTAGTATGGAAAAAGAGTAAGCAAGACAGATAAGATTCCAACCATGATGGAAGAAGAAAAGAAGCACAAAAACAAATATTAGAGAACACACAGACAGGTAAATGAGAGAGGTGGGGCATACGGTGACCCAACAGCTCATTGGGCTGTCAGAGAAATCCCCTCTGAGTAAAAGGTATTTAAACTGAGAATTGAAAGACATGATTATCTTTAAAGATTTTTTTTTAATGAAGATTCTTTAGTAAAGAAATATAGTAAATGTATTTATCCTGATATTTCAAATCCATCTGTTTCCACAACCCTTTTTGAGTGGAATACCCATTGGCATCCCAGGGAACACTACTGTTCTTTGGAACCCAGTTTGAGAAGTTCTGGTTTTATCTTGGGATTCTAGTGCTGTTGAATGCACACCATTATCTGCATAATAGTCCCCTACCACAAATAAATGCTGCTGAAATAACCTGAAAGCCCACCTCCAGTGGGCTAATGGATACAAGCACTTTCTCCACCCATAGCCAGAAAAGCTGTGGCAGCAGTCGGAGACTCAGGACTCTGAACTGCATGTTTCAGGTTCTCCAAGACTTGCACCCAGAGGCATGGTTTCATCTGTTGCTTTTACAGGAAGGGCAGCCTGGGAGTTGAGAACATCTACCACAAAGAGGTAAGTTACTACATGGCAGTTTGCCACAGCAATTAGCCCCTCATGCTCCACCACTAGCTTTCCACTCAATCTCCCGTCCTTACGCTAGGCTTGTGATTCAAAGGCCTTCAGGCCAGGGGCAACAAACTATGGCCTGTGAGCCAAATCTAACCCACTGCCTGTTTTCCAAATAAAGTTCCACTGGAACACAGGCATACCCATTCATTTGCATATTGTCTACAGCTGCAGTGGCAGGGTTGTGTAGTTGCAACAGGGATCCCCTGTATGGCCTACAAAGCCTGAAAACTTGCCATCTGGCCCTTTGCAGAAAGAATGCTGATCTCTGTTCTGGACACCTGTTCTGCACCCTTTTGGCCAGTCCTTCCAGCCTGTGGAGACAGCTACTGTCCTTGCTGACTGTGCTAGGTGAGGGTTTCCATCTTTCCCCAGCAGACACTTACACCTGGGGAAATCTATTGACAATCTTCTAAATGCCTCTCCTTTTCCTTAGAGAGTTAATGCACCTGCTGAGGGAACTTCTGCTGGTATGAGATTCCCTCTGCTCAAATTCCAGCTATGCCACTTGCTCACTCTATGATCATGGAAAATTCACTAACCTCTCCAATCTTCCATTTTAAAGCTTTAAAATGAGGATAATATTAACTGCCTCAGGATTGTTGCAAAGATTAAATGAGGGTGGGGTGTGGTGGCTCACGCCTGTAATCCCAGAACTTTGGGAGGCTGAGGAGGGCAGATCACTTGAAGTCAGGAGTTCGAGACCAGCTCTGGCCAACATGGTAAAACCCTGTATCTACTAAAAATACAAAAATTAGCTGGGCATGGTAGTGCGTGCCTATAATTTCAGCTACTCAGGAGTCTGAGGCAGGAGAATCGCTTGAACCTGGGAGGCAGAGATTGCAGTGAGCCGAGATCATGCCACTGCACTCCAGCCCAGGTGAAAGAGCGAGACTCTGTCAAAAAAAAAAAAAAACATTAAATGAGATGATGCATGTGAAAAACTTTGCATAGTTCCTGACTTGCAGAAGTTGTTTCATAAATGTTAGTTATTATTTTAGCTATTATGAAAAGGACCAAGAAGGGGGAACTGAACACACAAGACATAAATGCTCTGAGTAGTCCCTTAATGCAAAGTATCTCAAATCACTTTCAACTAACAAATATGTGTTAAGCAAGTTTTGGCATAACATCCAGTGCTTTCACTAGCTAATGGTATCTATGTGGCTAATAGATGTTTGTTTTGGAGCTACCACTTTTGAAAACCATTTGTTGTTATATATAAAGCTGAACATATGTGCACCCTAGCATCCCACAACTTCACCCCTAGATGTATACTCAACAGACATGCATACATTTGTTCATAAAGACATGCACTAGAATGTGCAAAGCAGCACTATTTCATTATAGCCCCAAACTGGAAACTACCCCAATTGTCACCAACTCCAGAATGGATAAAGATATTCACACAATGGCATGCTATTGGGCAATCAGAATGAACCATCTACAACAATATACAGCAACATGGAGGAATCACACAAAGTTAAGCAACTTAAGTTATTTGCACAAATGTAAGCAACTTATTTGCTTAACTTTTGTGCGATTCCTCCATGTTACTCCATGTTACTCCATGGAAGTGGGAGTGAGGGGCCCTTCTGGGATGCTGAGAATGCACTGCTACTTCATCTGGGTGCTAATTACATAGATGCATTCAGTTTGTAAAAAGTTACCAAAAAACAGAAAGGAGAGAAAAAAGAAGGAAAGGAAGGAGGGAAGGAGAGAGGAAGAGAGACATATTGAGCACATACTCTTTGCCATTCTGTTTTCTTTCATGCCCTCTTTAATATTCATTCTTTTGTTCCTAGCTCTTGACCTTGACTGCTCCCTTGTCTCATATCACCTTTTTCTCTAATAAGAACCTGATTTGCAGATCTATGGCTTTGAAGGAACCATGCAGTACTTGCTCAGTGAAAAAGCACAGACCCCACAAACTCTCCACTTTCTTTATTTCAGGCCTGGCAAAAGGAGATGGGACTCACACCCAGGAGGATGCATTTTCATACACCCATTTCTGAAATATGAAGATGTGCCCAGTCTGTTTGATTCATAGCCGTCTGTTCCACAATTGCAGATACAGTAATTGATAACCCAGACCAAGTTCTCTTCCCCAACTCCCAGGGCTGGAACTGGGGCTGTGTTTAGTCCTCATGAGATCAGTTCCAGTTTTAGAAACTGAGTAAATTGTGGAGCAAATAAATATTGCCAAGTGATGGATTTCTGCTGTAGGCGTGGGTCTCTGTTGGCCATTTGTCTCAGCATATCACCAGCAAAGCACCTCATTGCATTGCATTTCCAATTACACCTCAAAGCCCCACTGGTCCCCTGTCCTTCACCCTCTGGCCTGCAGAGGTGGGTGCTCAGGGAGACAGATCCAAAATCTGGGCTCAGAAGATGAAAATGCCAACTGCTCTCAATTTGAGAGTGGGATGAGACTTTTTGACTCAACTCTGGTTAATTCAGTCATGCTGTCAGAGCTGCTTTGATGCAAGGACATCTGAATGCTGCCCCTAAAATAACAAATTAAAAACAACAACAACAACAACAACAACAACAATCAAGTGTTGTAGAACAGTTCTCCTGCCCCAATCTCCGAGCCTCAGTTCATCCCAACCCTTCCTCCTAGGGTTAGAGAGAGGCTCGGGATGAGTTGAGATACAAGGATGAGGTAAGTGACAGGAGGGACTGAAGGTTGGGACTAAGAGTTGGGAACAGGCATAGGAAGAAGTCCAGTGACAAAAGCCTGGTCAGGAATGGGGAATTAGGACAGATCACATTACATGATAAGAAAAAACAGTGCTGCAGTCATGTTGAATGTTCCAGAAGAGCTCTGTAATTATCATCTTGGTTGAATGTCTTGCAACTCTACCACTCACATGCAGGGATAGGCAGCCATTACCAAGGGCATGGTTGGACCTGAAGCTTACCACTCACGATCCTCCAGCATTTGGTCAAACTTCCATCTCCATCTCATTTCTTCCCCCTCATGAACTACCATTTTAAATCAAACTCCATGCCATGACAAATCCGTACCCCCCAACACACCGACAGAGGGAAGATCACTAGGCACCCTCCTTATCCTGGTAAATGTACCTCCCCCTGTTGAAATCAGACCCATTTTCAAGGCCTTCCCTGAATCTCTATTCAGGAGAGGTTTCTTCCCCCAACTTCCATAAAATTTTCTTTTGATGTTTATCTTTACCATGGCATTCATCGCATGCAAACTTGCTTTATGAATAATTTTCTTTCTTCCTCCTAGCTCCTACACTGCATTTTCATGAGGGCAGTGACTGTATTTCATTACAGTAAGTGCTCCTACTTATTGGGCATGTACCAATATGCTTACCTCTTCTCATAAATTTCCTCTAAACTAATAAAAAATCTCTAAGTAGGTGTTATAATTCTCATTTTTACACATCTCTTCTAGCACATAGAAAGCTATGGCTAGTTGGATGGATGGATGGATGGATGGATGGATGCATAAAATGAATGGGTAGATGAGTGAATACATGAATGAATAGGTGGATATTGAAAACATCCAATTGACCCAAATCCAAAATATTACCTTCCTTCTTCAGGAGTTCCTTACCCCCACATCAAATTAGGATGTGGAAGATGATATCAGTTCTAAATAGGACTTCCTCTATTGTAGAAAATGCATTTTCCCCCAAACTTCAGATTTAGTCAGATGAAGGTAATACCCTCAAAATAAAGAATAAGTGAACATTCCGTAGGTTGCTTAAGCAACACAAACCAGTGAAAAGGCTTTAGGGGAACAAAACTTGCCTCACATCTCTTATCTCAGGATTTACTGTTTCTGTCCTTAAGCCTTGAGCAGCTTATCCTTTCCTTAACCATCAGTATCCTCATCTATAAGACAGGAGAACAACCACATCTTCCTCACAGGTGGCAGAGAGAGGAAAGTTAGGTAGTGGAGGTAAAAGCCTGGCACAAGTGGACCCTTAATAATTGTTCATTTTCTCCAATCTCTAATTCCAAGAAATGTAAGAAGCTATGAAAGTAATAAGGTCTTGAAAAACAAAACACCAAATAAAGGCATCTCCCCACCTAACGCTCAGCATACGCCTACACACCGTCATCATCCCTTCCCTACCCAGGTTGATTGTCATGAAGCCATTCCTCAGGCAGTGACAGATGTAATTTCTTGCCAGTTTTGTTTCTTGTCCATTTGGCCCTTATCCTCATAGGGTTTCCTCTTTCTTTGTTTCTACTAATGTTTGAAATTAAGACAGTTTTCAGTTTGTTTCTATGTTTGAGTTGTGGTTGAAGCAGGCATCTCCAACAAACCCAGAAAGCCTCAAACTTCCTAGGGAACCTTGGAAAGTCTACACAGTGTTTGCTATCTAAAAGAAAATTCTTCCCTTGATTGTCCAAATCCTTCTGTTTAACTCCAAGGAAAAAGCTCAGCTTCCGTTCCACCTGCCCCAATGGATACAATAGATGGATGTTCCCATGTCCTCTATGGAGAGTTCTACAAGGGAAAATTTCAAACACATATTTTGGAAACAAAACTCCCAAGTGCTATGAATGAAACCTATCAGTTGCCATTTTTCTACCCTTCTTCTATTTGCAGCCCAGAAGCTAAAAATCACCTGTTACCTTGGAAATAATCCCTGGCGGATTAAGTTCAAGGGGGAAAAGTGGACTGGTCACCCCAGCTGAGGTTATCTAAGTTCCATGGCTTACTCGAGACAGGAAACCCCACATCCTGCAGCCTCATTCATAATCCATAATAGATGTTCTTGGATCCCAAGTTGAGAAAAGAAGTTAACTATGCACATTTTGGCAAAGATGCAGACCAGGGTTTGATCTAGCAGCTATCACATAAAATAATAAAGTACAAATGGAAATGGCAAAAATGTGCCCATATCACAGCGCAGAGTGTGCCAAAGCTGACCGAATAATTTTACATTTTTCATGTTTCAATAAAGGTACTTAACTGGCATTTTGTGGGACCCTGCTGGGTGAGAGCCTGCGGCATCAGAGCTGGCAAGGAGCCGACATCCTGCAACCTGGCAGTTCCCCATCTTCTCCATTAGCTCGAACCACATGGAGAGACAAGAGCAGGACAAATGAGACACCTCTTTTTTTTCCCAAGTATATTGGAGTCCACCCAGGAAAAAAGCAAGGCAGGTTGATGAAAAGTGTAGGCAAGTGTTCCCAGCCTCTCCACTGCATGCTCAACTAGGGAAATCATAAAACCACAGTCATTCAAACAGCCGTTTAGAGTTCACAAGCGCTTTTCAAATGTATTCTTAATCCTCGCAGAAAGTGCTGAGGAACGTCTTTTTATGGCCCTTCTTTTACAGATTACATAAATGGAGGCTCAGAGAGGTCGAGGAAATTTCATAAGGATAAACAGGCTAGTAAGTGCCAGGGAAGGGGCTGGATCCAGTCCTTTCTCTGCCTCTCGCACCTGTGCTGTGGGCTGTCTGCCTCCCGCTTCACCCAGACCCACATCAGTCAGTCTGATTTTCTGCCTCACACCTAAGCTGTAAAGGCCAGGAAGTTGGAACATGTCTGGGTGGAAATCTGATTCTCAGACCTTCAGGAGAGAGATAAAGAAACTGTTTTTAAATTGTGGTAAGGAAAATCACTTACCCCTTCCTCATGTGTGCAGGAAAAGGTTAACGCAGAAAACTGATGTTTCTTAGTGGCCTGTTTTATGCCCCTAAAGAGTCAGAAATGGTGATATGCTCAAGTAAGTGGACTTCCACAAACATAGCATGGGGATATTCTGTTATGCTTGTGTTTGCTTTTTCTGTCCCTCTGATCTCTTTCTTCCTTCCCTTGTCAACCTTTTGGGGTACTCCTAAAAGACATGGGAACTGAGACCTAAGCTGACATTTGGTCCTAACCTATTCACTGGTTTTCCCAAAGATTTAAGAAACAAGTCAAAGCCTTCCATCTGTCAGCTTGTGCACAAGGAGAGACAGACTGGTTTGAATGGGTAAGATCTTTGGGATCCCCAATTGAGACAGGTTCAGTTAACCCTTTCTCGGAAACAATGTGGGCTCGCCCAGTTCAAGTCCATGGGGAGAAGAATGGGGACAGGACATCAAATCCATCATGAAAGATTATTCCACAGAATATATGTTCTAGGTTCTCTTTTTTAAAAAGTGTTTCAGAGTTCTGACTTCTACCGTAGAGACAGAAACAGGGCTCATGGAAGCACTTGGCATGGGGGAGGCCAGGAACCCAGGTCAATTCTAAACCAAACTCTGATCAACTGAGGTGTATACAGGAAGCATGCTCCTGTTATCATAATGTTCTGCTTAATTGGGAACTAAGTAGAGTCTAGTGAACATAATTAAATCTTTCTTTGATAATTGAGAATCTTGCAGTGCCCCGGGGTGATCATGCTAAACATCAATTATCAATTCTCACTGGTGGGAATACAGGCAATTGAGTTCAACCTGAAGTGACTTTGAGGCCAACTACAGGACATTCATTTTTACTGAACCCCTATTACCAACTTATTATTTTCCCTCTTTCCTAGACAGCTAGTACAAGGAAAATTCTGTCCATGAGACATTTTCAGTTGTTAGAATCACAGTTAATCAAGATCTCCATATAACTATTCAGAAATTAGAAGGGCTCTCGGAATGTCAGCTTATTGTACCTGGTTATTAAATCAAATAAATCTAGCCAGATACAAATAAATCCTTGGATTTATTTTGCAAATTTGAGGTCCACTCCCGCCTGCAACACCCCTGGCCAGATACATTCTCACCTTGCACAAATCAGATAGAATGAGTCAAAGGACGCCAAGTCAACTGAATACCAAAGTCCCAGTTCCCCTACTAAGTAACCATATGACATCAAGGAGCCTATTTCACTTCTGAGATTCCATTTCCTTATCAGCACACCTGAAGGTTGGATTTATTGGTTCTTAAACTTTCAGGAATACAAATCTTATTAAGCATCAGAGAAAAATGGCCAGGTATGGTGGCTCATGCCTGTAATCCCAGAATTTTGGGAGGCCGAGGTGGACGGATTACAGGAAGGTCAGGAGTTCGAGACCAGTCTGGCCAACATGGCGAAAACCCATCTCTACTAAAAATACAAAAAATTAGCCAGGCCTGGTGGTGGGAGCCTATAATCCCAGCTACTTGGGAGGCAGAGGCAGGAGAATTGCTTGAACCCGGGAGGCAAATGTTGCAGTGAGTCGAGATCGCACCATTGCACTCCAGCCTGGGTGACAGAGTGAGACGCTGTTTCAAAAAAGACAAAACAAACAAAAAGAATCAGAGGAAAATTAGGAACATTTTTCCCAACAAGGAAAAAGGAAAATACGTACAAAATGTTTATATTCTAAACAGGGGCATGGGGTCATGGACCCCCCCAAGCCCATCATCTTGTGACCCTTTCCATGAACTTCGGGCTTAAACTCCTGGGGTAGAAGACCCCTTGGGCCTTTTTCAATGCTGGTATCCTCTGAATCCAGCTAATCACAAGCATAGAGAGTAGTGGTTCTCAGCCTTAAATCTACATGGAGACCCCCGGGGAGTTTTCAAACTCTAACGCTCAGATGGATCCCAAGACCAGTTAAATCCATATCTTTGGGGGTGGGTCCCAAGCATGAGTATTTTTTGACCCTCTCCAGGTGATTCTAACGTGCAGACAAGTTTGCAAACCACTGCTCTAGAACAAGAATTCTGAAAATTAGGAATGAATAGCATCCCCCAGGGAGAAGGCAGTTTCCCAGGCTACTGCCCTACATGATTTAAACACCTGCTATTCAGATCCTGCACTGATAGTCTGGGAAAATGCACTGATAGTCAGCATCCCAGGCCATTCTGATGTAACTACAATTTGGGAGCCCAGTAAAACAGCCATTTAGCAGGAGAAGCCCAGAAGGGTCCTCTCTTCATCCACCCTGTCCTCCCAGACAGCTCTGCATGCTCTCAGCAGGTCTTCAGCCTTGTTCAGGAAGAGCTTCAACAGGTCTCCTTCATTTGCCAAACAGGCTTTTTCTCCACCTTTCCCATTTCTAGCAAACTTGGATCTTTTACCCAGAGCCTCTGACCCCACCAGGATCAATAATTTAAGCAGAACAATCATCAACATCGTCGTGTTTAATATTTGAACTCCACAGCATCACTTAGGTCAGCTTCAAGATGAGAGCCGACTCCTGTTCTGTTGCTGTTAGCAAACCGGGCCAGTGATTGCCAGAGGGGACTGTGTGCAGAGCTCCCAGGCAGGCCAGCCCAGGCAAAGACCCAGCCCGCCAGGTTCTGCACCCACACTACCCTTTCCTACCTGAAGCGTGTGCAGCAGGACCTGTAGCCCACTAGCTTCTTGTTCGGCCATCCTTTCCTCGGGTCCTAGGGAACCGCTGCCTGCGGCCAGATCCAGGCTGGTGAGGCGGCGGCTGCCAAGCTGACCTCGCTGCCTGCCTCGCAGGAGACGGCTGCACGGAGGCCTCAGCTGCACATGCTGCTGAGTGTGAAGTCAGCGCGGTGCAACCCTAGACCTCGGCACAGGCGTGAATACCCCCTGACTCCCACTGTGGGGATTAGGTGAGCCCCAGCTGTGGGGAGGGCTGAGCATTTGGGTGCAGGGGTGGGGAGGGCACCAGCATGAGTCACTCACCCACCTCCAGGCCCATGCAGGAGCAGAGCGAAGGAGAAGCCACTCTGGATGGCTGACAGGCATTCCCAGCTGACCTGGTCAGACTCCCTCTAGAGGCTTGCTCAGCCCGCCCCACTACCCCACCCCACCTCTTTATTTTGGTCTGTTGCCGGCTCCCGGGTAACAGGAGACCCAAGAGTGCTTGCACAACTGTGGCAGTTCAGGGCACAGAAACCCAGGGCCCCCTGAGGTCCCAGGCTTAGAAACAGGAGCTCTGGCTGAAAAGGACAATAACTATTCTGGACATTTTTTATGGACCATGTCCCTTACATAATCTTTTAATTTTTACAGTAACCTTATAGAGGTGGATACTATTATGACTACCCCTGTTTTACAAGCAAGAAAACTGAGGCACTGAAATATTAGGCCACAAGAACACAGAGCTTAGGATTGCATGCCAGGCCTCAAACAGGCAAGCTGGCACCAGAGCACAAGCACTACCCATTGCACCATCCTGCCTCTTGCTGCTTCAAAGTAATGGAGGGCTGAGAGCCCTGTTCTCAGCCTCAGGGACAGCAGACACCTGGGGTGAGTTTCCTTCAGACCAGTGTAGAATCCATGATCCCTTTCTGTGTTTTCTGCTGGGGATGTGTGAGTAGAGTCTTAGTGACTAGCTTCTCCTCCTCCCCATATCAATACCCTTCAATGCTGGCTTCTCAAAGTATGGTGCTGGGGAGTCACCTGGAAGCTTGTGAAGCCCCTCCCCAGAACTACTGTGTCTGAACCTGCATTTAACCCAGATCCCTGGGGGATTTAGAGCTGGTTAACAAAATGACCAAAGGATGAAAGTTTGGAAATCTCCAGTTTCAACCATATTGATTACATTGTCTGCGTGATCAACAATTCTGACAATGTTTGACCCGATAAACTAGTACCCAGCAAGCTCAAAGCACAACTTAGCTGTGTTGAAAGCATGCTTTATTGTGTGAAATTGGACAGCTGAGCTCAGTGGAGATTTTGACTGAGAGCACAGCCAGGTATTACAGAAGAGCCTCAGTCACTGGGGGAGTGAGCTCCCAGCCAACACCCCCATGCAGAGTTTAGGGAGATTCTGTGAGCATCAAAAGCATTCATCAGGCAGATACCAAGCACACTGGGGTGACTGAAGAAAGTTTGCATTTCCAGATCCTGCTTGACCTAAGTGTTCTGAAGTCCCAGAGTCAGAGGTCAGGCCTGGCCAAACCCTCAATTCAAGGGCAAATTCATGTAGTTCCTGCCCTCAAGAGATTTCCACTTATTGGCTCTAAGTATGAAGGCCTCCCATCTTGGGAAATGACTATAAGCGTTCACATTTATGAAGCTTGCGGGGTGGGGTTGACCCCGCCTACCCCCATCCCCCTTTCTCTACATCTGGTGCCAGAAGGGTAAAAATAAAGGTTCCCCATGGATTTCTAGAGGAGGGTGATGTTTTTTAGGGCATGTGCTCTCTGATCCCCTAAGGCCCAGGGTGAAGGGAAGACAGAACTGTCTCATGCGACTGTCTTAAGGGGAGATGATTTCATGGTTGTCAACTAGAGGATAAAGAAAAGAGATGGAAGAAAAAAACAAAACCATTTTCCCAACATAGACCTAAAAAACATAAAGATAAAAAGTAGTGAGAAGTCATAAAAATGACCTCAGAGGAAAGAACTAAAGATTTTGCAGTCACACTCCCTGATGTTAGAATTGAAGCAAAATTGTCTCCATTTTGAAGAGTGTCTTGGTTCAGCTTCCTGGAATTGCATAGGGCAGAGGTGAGATTAAAACCCTATATGTAAAGGGATTGCTCTCTTCTACTTAATGACAACTCTCCCCCCGCAGTGCCAGGAACCTGGTTTCCAGTAAACCCCTTGTGAGATAAGGTAAGGAGTGAGCTCCCTCTCTCTCTGGTGACACATCTGCCTCCCATGCCCAGCTTGGCTGCTCTCCCCTCTGTCCTCTGGAAAGTTACTGCCCATTTGGCCATGTGGATACACATGGATGCCAGATAAGGAACAAAGTGCTGGTTTTCACCCTCTAATTTTTCGAACAAAACTAGGATGCAGGCCAGCTTATTGTCAGCCCTCCACCACACCTTCAGCACGCTCCTCCCTTGCGCCTCAACAGAGCCCTGTGGAGACCCCAGCAACCCTGTTTCCCTGCCTAGCAGAACCCTCTTCACACTCACAGTTAGGGAAAGCCTCAGAGGTGCCCCCACCTGAACTCCCCGCTCCCGAATTCTATCTTAATGACAGCCCATTCTGTTAGTGGACTGATTACTTTAGCCTTGAGTAATGGACCAGATCCTACAGGATGAAATACAATGGAGCCAAGAGTGGAAATTCCCTCCCCCAGGTCTTCACTACCACCTGACAAAAATAAGGTTGGGAGGCTTGGCTAAACACTACTAAATGTGAAAAAAAACTTGGGGGTTTATGCAGAGGTGAGACCAGTATGAGTTTTCAGCACAACCCCATATCCCCAAAGCATCTTTTCAGTCTAATGTCATAAATGGGTGACAGGCTAAAGTATAAATGGGTGACAGCAGGGAATTATGCTCTTCCCTAGTTAACATGTGGATTTTAGCAGGGACTTTCCTGAAAGGCAGGCGAGTGTGGAGTCTGCCTGGGCAATACAATATCCTACCCGGGGTAGACTGGAGTGAGTACTCATTAAACCACATGGGACAGGCAAGAGGGGTTGGTTGGTGCCTAGGACAGGCCATGGGGGAGGAGGCTTCTTTGTGAAGCAGAGAGAGGACTTCCTACTCGTTTTACACAGTATCTTCTGAAGAAAAAACAAGGGGTTTCGGGAAGCTAGAGAGAAAGTTCAAGCAGAAGTTCAGGGAGATCTTAGACCTCTGGCTTTAAAGAAAGATACATTTAATGAAATCCAGAGATTCCTGTTGCAATTCAGGCATTCCCCCAGACCACCTTCCAGTTTAGTGATTTGCTAGGACTCCCAGAACTCAGAAAAACCATTGTACTCACGGTTATAGATTATTACAGTGAAATGATACAGATCCATATAAGCAAAAGGACAGAGGCACATAGAGCAGAGTCCAGGAGAAACCATACATGAGCTTCCAGTTTTCCTTCCCCTGTAGAGTTATGCAGCCAGCACTCCGAGCAACAATGTGTGCATCACACACAGGGTATTGCCAACCATGGAAGCTCACTTAAGCCTTGGTGTCCAGGGTTTTATTGGGAGTTGGTCATGGAGACATGAAAGGCCTTAGTCTCTATCCCTGCCAGAGGTCAAGCTTAGACTTTGTTGCCCAGGGCCCCCAGGTAAACAAAGACACTCATGAGGCAGGACATTCCAAGGATTTAGAGATTAGCTCCCAGGAGCTAGACAAGGAACAAATCTTCCTCTAGGCAAGATTAATCCTTTGCCGCACACCTGCCCTCTTATCCCATCATCTCAGACACAAGACTCTAGTGTCTTATGAATAAGACAGAGAAAGAAGTACAGGCCTCTCTAATTAGAAGGATTCAATCGTGAGCAGAATGCCAGACTCAAAGAGTAGTAATTAATAAATTGACACTGACATAGAGGGTTTTCTAACAGCATTTAGAGTATTCAGTCCCCTTGCTCTTTCCTATTCAACATTTTTATCAATGACTTGGGTGAAAATAAAGGCTACATGCTCATCAGATTTTCAGATGACACCCAGTTAAGAAAGATGAAAATATGTCAGATGACCGAGTTGGAATCCAAAAAGATTTCAACAGCCTTGAGTAATGGACCAGATCCTACAGGATGAAATATAATACAGCCAAGAGTGGAAATTCCCTCCCCCAGGTCTTCATTACCATCTGACAAAAATAAGATTGGGAGACTTGGCTAAACACTACTGAATGTGAAAAAAGCTTGGGGGTTTATCCAGAGGTGAGACCAATATGAGTTTTCAGCACAACCCCATACCCCCAAAGCATCTTTTCAATCTAATGTCATCACCTTTAAAAGGGGGATAAATGTTGCATCTGTAACCAAAATAGCAGTGAGGCTGAACTGAGATTTTTCCAATGAGAGGAAAGGGTCCCTGGAAGATAAATTCTCCAAAGATTTTTTTTTTTTTTTTTTTTTTTTTTTTTTTTTTTTTTTTTTTTTGAGACAGTCTCATTCTGTCGCCCAGGCTGGAGTGCAGTGGTGTGATCTCAGGTCACCGCAACCTCCAGTCTCCTGGGTTCAAGTGATTCTCCTGCCTCAGCCTCCTGAGTAGCTGGAATTACAGGAGTGCACCACCATGCCTGGCTAAGTTTTGTATTTTTAGTAGAGCTGGGGTTTCACCATGTTGACCAGGTTGGTCTCAAACTCCTGACCTCAGGTGATCTGCCCAGTTTGGCCTCCCAAAGTGCTGGGATTACAGGTGTCAGCCACTGTACCCGACCCATAGATTTAAATTCATAAATGGCAAACAGGATTTCTTTCCTGAGAGTTGAAGAGAGAGGGTAGGCAGCAGGAGAGCATGCCCTGCCATAAGGATGGGAGCACAACTTCCAGGAGTCTTAGCCGTGCCTTGAAGGATGCAGTGACTTAGTGCTCAAGAGTGCAGGTACCACAGGCAGAAGAGGCAGCATGAAAGCAGGGAGTTCCTCTACTACTGCACCTGGAACCAGCCCCTCTCCACTCTAGACACAGAACACCTGGTTTCAAGCTTTTGCTCCCTTGTGACTTGGAGCCAAGTTACCTAAGCTCTCTGTGACTCTGTTTTCTCATCTGTTAAATGGGGGGATAAGGCTTACCTCATAGGGTTGCTAAGAGGATTAATTTGAGCAGCTCTTACAATGTTTTCAGCACAGTGCTTGTCATCTGAAAAGCACTCAATAAATGCAGTTGATATCGATATTATTGTGATTATTATTACATTACAGATTTGATACCTACTAAAATAACTGGTGAGAGGATTAAATGAGCAAATGCATGTAGAAGTGACTAATGGAAGTTGATGACAGGGTGGTAAATTATTGAGCAGTGATACCCCAGACTCCTCCTAAATAAGAGGGTACTGGGTGAGGGAAGTGACTTGACTTGACATCCATATTTCTGCCCAGCAAGGAGTAGGTTTGGAGTTCTGATGCTTATTCCCAAGCATCTCTCAGATGAATTGACCACAAGGCCTGTGCAACTGAAGTTGCCACAGAGGGTCTGCTGAGATACCAGACAAAGCAAAGACAATGCAGATGAGAGCTCAGCCTCTTTCAGGCTAGAGAGACAGAGAGCAACATACTGACCCACCATGGCCAGAGGCCTGTGCAGCAAGCTGAAGGGAAGCTAAACCTGCAGGAAGGATGGGCTGACCAACACCAGGGATTTTGCCCTTCGAAAAAGAACTAACTTGAGACTTAAAGTGAGAGATCTGAAACAGCTTAGTCATCTCCACCACAGTGAGATCTTGTAACAAGGGCAACATAGGACACAACAGAGAGGGGCAGAAAAAGCATCTCCAGGCAATAGCAGAATCGAGACTGCTCTCCCAACTGCACTGGTTAGGAGGAACTACCTTCTCATGGGGTGCCCTATGATCTTACTGTTTGTATCACCACAAATTCACATACTGAAATAATAATCCCTAATATGATGGTATTAGGGGGTGTGACCTTTGGGAGGTAGTCAGGGCATGAGTGTGGAGCCCTCATGAATGGCATTAGTGTCCTTATAAAAGGGGCCTTATATATAAAGAGCCATATATTAATATTAGTGCCCTTATGAGCCTTGCTCCTCTCACCACCTGAGGATACAGCTATAAAGAGCCATCTGTGAACCAGGAAACAGGCCCTTAACCAGACACTGAATTGTAGGCTTCCCAGCCTCTGGAACTGTGAAAATAAATTTATTTTGATTATGAGCCATTCAGCTTAACATATGTTCTTTTAGCAGACCAAATGGACTAAGACAAGGAGGAATTGAATCTACTCTATTCTCTTTATAGTGTTACATTAGCTATGTTTTTTAAATTGTATGTTGTTCTCAAATGAAAGTGAATGTACTCATTTTTTACTAGCAGATAGACTCAAAGAACAGTTCAAATATTTTTATATCTTGATGACTTTGTATCTGGTTATTCCATTCTGGGGCCGAGTGTACAAAATAGGTGAACAACCATTCTTGCTGAATGTTACAATTTCTGGCATAAATTTGGGGCCCAATAATAATAGGAAGGCTTCCCTTGGCATTGGAAGAGCATTCTTGACCACCACTCCCCCAGCTTAATTATCAGTCTTAGTCATCCTTGTCCAAGAATCAGAAAGCTCATAACACTACCTTTTCTTATCTATAAATCCTGATCTATTAAACAGGTGTCCAGATGATAACCTATTCTCCTTCACTGTCTTGGAGGGTTTTTCTCCTCCTCCTGGTTGATGTGAAGCAAAGCCCACATCCTTCAGGACCTATGGAAAGTAGTAGAATGCAAGTCACACAAAGGGGAATGCCTAGAACAGTGAGGGGAGGTTTCAGTGGCAGCTGATTTATCCTCCTTCTCTCAGTAGTGCCCACCTGCCCCCACTGAATCACACACGACCACCACCCAAACTTCCTACCCCTTTGACCTCTAGTGTGGAGGGATGAGGGTTATAATTAAGATGAGTTTACACAAGGAGAAGATTGTGTGATGCTGTGGTCTCACAAGGAGTTTCTTGTGAACTATGGAAGGCTTGCTTTCAAATGCAACCTTTTTAGACGGGATCAAGGACCATATTGCTTGTTTATATGTAAATTGCATTTTCTGATAGAAAAATATAATAAAGCATTTTTTAAAAATCTTTCAAACTTTTCACACAAACTTAAGTTATTCCAGAATCCCACAAAGGTATTATTACCACAAAAGAGATCATTGGTCCCAGGAAGAAATACATATTAGCATTCCAGGACCAACAGGTTCCTACGCCTGCTATGAAGTAACAGACCAACACACTGAGAGAGCCAGGTGTGCAGCCGAGGAAGAGTTGAATGATCACAGGGCAGATGGGTGAGGAGATGTGAGGAGGACCTCAACTCTGTCTTCCTGAGGAGTTCTGGGCTGAGGTTTCTAAGAGGATCATGGAGGGTGAGGGACTGGAAAATTAGGGGCATTGATTGGTTTGGGTAAAGGCGAAGAAATCATCAGGATGTGGAAATTGCCTTCTTTGATGAGTCAGTTCCTTGTGGGGTCTTTCAGACCAGCTGGCATCAGTAGTTTCACTAATACACATGACCAGAAAGAATGTCTCAAAGGGAAAACTTAATGTTTCACAAAAATTAAGTTGTTATCTACAGAGAACTTAAGGGGAACTATAATCTTATATCAGGATTTTTATGATTCTGGCAGCAAACAGCTATAAGGAAGCAAGTCAGAGAGAATAAGCTGAGCTAGTAAATGCTGAGTGTACTGCAAGTTTTGTTTATTTTCATTTCTCCCCATCCCGTCTTTCCTGATAAATTCTATAATGTTTATAGAAATGGTTTCATTTGTTTAATTGAATTATTTCTATCAGAGAATACGAGAAGGGTAATTGGCTCTGGACTAGTTTCTATTGTTTATCTATTTCTTTACTTCATTAATATCTCCTCTGTATTATGTCCTTTCTACTTATTCTGGATTTAAGTTGTTTCTATCTTTCTAACTTCTTAAGGCACAAATTTAGATTACCAATCTTGAATTTTTCTTCTCTTCTAATGTAAGCGTATAAAGCTATAAATTTCCCTCTATGTACTGCCTTTGCTGAGTCCCACAACTTTTCATGTGTGTTCATTATCATTTAGCTGAAAATATCTTCTTATGTTTGACACACTGGGTATTTAAACATGCGTTTTGTAAATATGCAGATATTGGGACCTTGCCAGATGTCTTGGTCCATTCTGTGTTGCTTTAAAGGAATGCCTGAAGCTGGGAAATTTATAAAGGAAAGAGGTTTATTTGGCTCATAGTTCTAAAGGCTGTACAAGAAGCATGGCATCAGCATTTGCTTCTGGTGAGGGCTTCAGGCTGTTTCCACTCATGGTGAAAGGCAAAGAGGAGCCAGTGTATGTAGAGACCATGTGGTAAAAGAAGAAGAGAGAGATAGGGGAGGTGCCAGGCTCTTTTTAACAACCAGCTCTCACAGGAACTAGTGGAGTGAGAACTCACTCACTCCCCTACTTCAGGGAGGGCATTGATCCATTTATGAGGGATCCACCCCCGTGACCCCAACACCTCCCACTACGCCCCATCTCCAAACACTACCACACTGGGGATTAAATTTCAACATGAGATTTGGAAGGATCAAACTTCCAAACCATGGCACCAGAGTTCCCTTCACTAATTTTCAGTTTGATTCCATTATGGACAAAGAACATATTCTAAATATTGGAAGACTTCTGTCATTTGAAATTTACCAAGACTTCATTTTTGACCCAGCATATAGTTAAAGAAAATTAAATGTGTATATAAGAAAGAATGTATGTTCTGCAGCTGCTGGATGTAACATACTATAAGTGTCAATCATATCAAAGCAGTTGCAATGGATTAGATGTTTGTGTCCCTCCAAAATTTGCATTGAAATCTTAATCCCTAATATGATGGCATTAGGAGGTGGGGCCTTTGGGAGGTGATTAGGCCATGAAGGCAGAGCTTCTGTGAATGGAATCAGGGCTCTTATAGAAGAGAGCCCAGTTATCTCCCTCAATCCTTTTTCATACAGACACAGTAAGAAGATAGCTGTCTATGAAGCAGGAAGAGGGCCACCACAAGAGAATGACTCTCCCAAAACCTTGATCTTGGACCTACCAGCCTTCAGAACTATGAGTAATAAGTATTTGTTATTTAAGCTCTACAGTCCATGGGGCATTTTTTGGTTATAGCAACCTGAATGGACTTAGATAGTGGTTGACAGCCTTGTTGAGATCTTCTGTCTTATGATTATGGGATTTGTCTCTCTCTCCCTTTAGTTCTGCCAGTTTAGGCTTCATGTATTTTAAGCTCTGTTATTAGGCAAATACACGTTTACAATTTCTATGTCCTGCTAATGAATTAAAACTTTTATCATAATGAAATGTCCCTCTTTATCTTTGGTAATACTTGTGTCTTACATCGTATTTTGTCTGATGTTAATACAGTCACTCCAACTTTATTATGCTTATGATTTACATGCTACATCTTTTTGCATCGTTTACTTTACATTTGTCTGTGTCTTACACTTAGTCATTTCTTGTACAAGGAATATAGTGGAGTCTTACTTTTTAATCCAGGCTGACCATCTCTGCCATTTAACTAGAGTGTTCATTTTAATTATGCTTAATGTAATTACTGATATGATTGGTTTTGAGTCTGTCATTTTGCTGTTGTTTTCCTGTTTATCTCATTTGCTTTTAGTTTTTCTCCTCCTCCTTCTTGCCTTCTTTCGGGTTCATCAAATATTTTTTAATATTCAATTTTCATTCTACTATTGGCTTTCAACTCCATCTCTATGCGTTATACTTTAATGTTTGCTCAAAGGATTACATTATGCATCTTTGACTTATTGCAGTCTAGTTGAAGTTTATATAATACCATTTTACGTAAAACTATAATAACCATGCAACAGAATAGCATTATTTGCCTTTTCCTGTCTGTATTTTTGATATGGTTGTTGTATTTATTATATCTATGTTTGTTATAAACCTCACACTATATTAATTTGGAAAAAAATTATATAATCTTTTATATCTTGTTACATGTACATGATTACCATTCCCAGTACTTGTCATTCCTTCCTGTTGATCTGAGTTTCTATCAAGAATCATTTTTCTTCTGCTTGAAAACTTTTCTTTAGCATTTCTTGAATTTGTGATCTACTGGCAATAAATCCTCTCAATTTTTACTTACTGACAAATGTGTTCATTTTGCCATCATTTTTGAAGGAAATAGAAAATTCTGAGATTCTGAATTGACAGGTTTTTTTTCTTCTTCAAGCACTTAAATATGTCATTCTGTGCCTTCTTGTTTCCACTATTTTCATTTATTTATTTTTGACATGGTGTCTCACTCTGTTGCCCAGGCTGGAGTGCAGTGGTGCGATCTCGGCTCACCGCAACCTCTGCCTCCTGGCTTCAAATAGTTCTCCTGCCTCAGCCTCCTGAGTAGCTGGGATTACAGGTGCCCACCACCACACCAGCTAATTTTTGTATGTTTAATAGAGACAGGGTTTCACCATGTTGGCCAGGCTGGTCTTGAACTCCTTACCTCAGGTGATCTGCCAGCCTCAGCCTTCTAAAGTACTGGTATTACAGATGTGAGCCACTGCCAGTTTACACTATTTTTAAAGAGAAGTTAGTCATGATATGTATTAATGTTCTCAGTACGTGATGCATCCTTTTGCTCTTGCTGCTTTCAACAATTTTTCTTTCCCTTTGACTTTGTAGTGCCTGTGGTTTTATTTATTTTATTATTTATTTTTTTATCCTGCTTATGTTTAGTGAGTTCCTTGGCCTGTAAATTTGTGTTTTTCACCAAATGTTGAACATTTTTACCCTTTATTTTTTCAAAATTTTTTCTCCATTTTTTTCTCTCCTTCTTGAACTACAATTAATGGTATCTTAGATAACTTGATATGGTACCCCTGGTTCCTAAGGCTCTATTTATTTTTTAAGCCTTTTTTTCCTCTGTTCTTCAGATTGGACAATTTCTATTAATTTTACAAGTATACTTACCTGTCATCTCCCATGTGATATTAAACCCACCTAGTAATTTTTTAATTTCAAATATTTTAATTTTCAATTATACAATACCCATTGGCTTCTTTTTTTATACTTTCCACTTCACTGCTGATATTACACATCTGTTTATTCGTGATGATTATACTTTTCTTTAAATTCTTGACCATGTTTTAAATGGTCTAAAGAGTCTATTGATTCCACTATCTTAGTTTCTATTGACTGCTTTTTCTTTTGACTATGGAATATACTTTTCTGTTTCTATACATGTCTGAATTCTTTTTATTGATTGCAAGACATTGTGAGTGAGACATTGTAGAGATTAAAGATTCTGCTATTAGAAAAGCACTTGGGTACCATGCAGTCCATCTTTCTACATTTATAATTATAAAAAAGAATCAATCCATAGGGAGAAGGAAATGTATCAAATGCTCAGTTAGTATAACTCACTGTAGCAGAACTGAAACTATAATTAAATTTCCAACCCTGAGTTCAGTGTTTTCCCAGCTTTCCAACTTCCCAACTTACTTTTTTTTTCAATACTTTTTCCAAACTTACTCCATGGGAATAATATTTTCTCCTTTTAAGGAGGGAATGCTGATCCCTTTCCTGATTTTTGTGCCTGAAGATCACTTATTCACTCTTCTAGATCTAGGGATGCCACTACTGTTGCTGCTGACAATGATATCTGAGACCATTGGACACCTACTGCTTGCCAAGTACTATGTTTACACTATTATGTTTCAGTGACCATGCAGGAATTGTACTTGCTTATCTCATGCTAAACCATGTCTTTCTCTTTTGGCAGTTTACCATACACCACTTTGTCTACCATCAGAATTAAATACTCATTTTTTTATGTGTCCAAAGCACATACATGTATAGCAAAGTACTCATTATAATATATTACAATTGTTAATTCACATGGATATCTCTGACATTAGGCTCTAAGTCTTCCAGGGGGGCCAGTGGAGCCCTCTAGGTCCATAACTCCCAGCATAGCACCAGGCACATATGTTGAGTTTCAGTTGCCTCCAATGAAAGAGGAAAGCCCCATCTCTGGCCTAGTATACATGCCAATATTGCCAGCCTTGTCAGCAAGTGGCAGCTCAGAGGTCATCCTATCCTTGGCCCTATGAGGCAGAGGGCCAACTCTACTCAGCATCCACTCAGGGCTTTGTTGCCATGGACCCCCGACAAAGTTCTTCAGGGAAAGTCAAGACAATCGCCACCCTCCCACCCAGGCTGTTTTCATCCATGGCCAGACCTGCAGTGCTGACAGTTGTAGAACGTCCATCAGACCCTTGCAGCTGGGCCAGCCCAGAGGCTCATGGGTTCTGGGCCCTAAAGCTGAAGTATCAGGTCATAAACAAGCTGGAACCAAGGGCTCCTCAGGTCAGGCTGCCCAGAGTAGGGAGGAGGAGGAATAGAGATATCAGCCATCAGGGCTGCCAGTCCAGATGCTTCTTTCTGCTTCAATGAAGGCTGAAGAGACTGCAAGCCAGAACTACAGGAACCAAATGCCAAGGTGAACAGGGTCAGGGCTTCACTGGGGAGGGGCTATGAGGGCAAGACCATTCTCTAACATCTGACACCTTCATTCAGTCAGTCGCTCCACAAAAATGTATTAATCATAGTTCTATAGTAAGGAGTATGCACAAGACCATAGCATAGAAGCTAAGACAAAATCTCTACATCAGGAAACCCAGGTTCATATCCAGGCTCTACTAATTCTAGTTGTATGACTTTTAAAAAGTTACATAAATTCTCTGTGCCTCAGTTTCTCATCACTAAAGCAGGAATAGTAACATGAAGACTTGTAAAGATTGAGCAATACACTTAAAATGTATAGCCCAGTGTTTATCATATAATAAGTGCTCAATAAATGCTAGTAGTTAGTATCATCAGGCCCTAGGATGGCATCAAAGACACTATAATAAGAAAGTATAGTTCCCTTGCCCTCAAAAAGCCCTTAGAGTAGTGAAAGAGATTGACTTTCATGTAACCTTTTCCAGTGTGATTTGATGCTACCAACTGCAATGTGGTAGCCCTAAAGAGAAAGCAACTTCTCCTCCCTAAAGAAGTTGGGGAAATCTTCCCAAAGAGTGTGGGCCCTAGACTCCGAGAACTCCAGGCTGAAGAGAACAGAGAGGCAATCAAGGTAGAAGTAGGAGTGTGTGACAGGTATACCTGCATAAAAGAGTTTGGGTTGTTTGTTATAACAAAGGGTTGGTGTGGTATACAAGTATTAGAGCACTCATGATGAAGCTGTAAAGGGAACTCCGGCCAAATAAAATAGTTTTATTTTCTGTGATGTGGAGTGGGAGCCCAGCGAAAGTATGTAAGCAGGGAAGGGACATACGTAAAGGACATTTTCATGTTACAATGTTTTCTCTCTCCATGAAGATGTGGGCCTTCCACAACTCCACATGCAGGGTAGGATATGGCAAATCCATCTCTGTCTCCCCTCATTCACACTAGGCTGTGAATAACTAATAAAGCAGGATGCAGTGCTTCACCAGGAGAACCTACAATTTACTAGGACACAATTAATGAAATCTAGGGCATCGTCCAGAGAAGGAAGGATTTCGAGATTCAAGGGACTTCCCTAAATCCCCTCCCCATCTCTCCTCTTTTTGGGCAGATGTCTAGTAAGTTCATGACAATTGGAGGCTCTCTTTAGCAGTTAAACAAACGATCAACAACTTCGAATCGATCTATCTGGGGATACTCAGTATTTGGCGAACCTATAAGACACTCTGGATTTCCCTTATGTGATGTTATGACCAACTGCTTCCACTGAGCTATCTGCCTTGCCACAGTTCAGAGAGGAAACACCATTACGCGCAGCCTAGCTGTTGGGTAAGTAGAAAGCAAGATCCATGGAAAAGGCAGTGTTTTGTCCCCTTCTTAGTTTGTATCTCACACTTCATCCAGTGGGACCTTTTCTTTTCTCTCCCACATCTCATTTTACAAATACATGATGATCAGATGTTAGCCATGAACAATGGCGACCAGTTCAGGTAACTAAATTCAGTCAAGAATAACTTCAAAGGAGCATTTGAAATTTAAGTCTTCTATCTTCTATCAATTTAACAAAAAATATCAGTTTATTTTATAATAGATTATTAAATACCTGAAAGCAGGCAGAGATATTTCAAAGGTAAGGAGGACCAACTCTCCCTAAGCTTGGTATAGCTTAGGATGTATCTCCAGGGTGACTTGAAATTCGACATGATTTAACCCTTTAATGATACTTGGGAATGTAATTCATAAGGAATGGTATGATGGACAGCCTCCTGCCACCGGGATCCCCACCTCCTGGTGTTCATGCCTTTGTGTAATTCCCACTCCTTGAGGGTTAGCAGGACCTAGGACTTACTTCTGCTAACCAATAGCATATGGCATGGGTGTGTATGTCACTCCTGTGATTCCACTGCATTGCACGGGATGCCATCTTGATACACATTCACTCTAGAGACTCTCCTTGCTAGCTTGATGAAGTAAGCAGCCATGCTGGGAAAGCACATGTGGTAAGGAGATGTGGGCACCTCCAGAGGCCTGCCAGCAAGAAGAAAAGCCTGGCATATAGCCCCAAGCCTGCCCCTGCCCCACGTCCCTTGCTACTATGCTACTGCTGGAGAATTTTATTTTTTTCTGATATAGGATCTCTTTCTATAGCCCAGGCTGTAATGCAGTGGCTCAATTACAGCTCACTGCAGCCTTAATCTCCTGGACTCAAGTGATCCTCCCACCTCAGCCTCCCAAGTAGCTGGAACCACACACACCACCAAACCTAGCTAATTATTTTTAATTTATTTTTTGTACAGACAGAGTCTCACTGTGTTGCCCAGGCTGGTCTCAAACTCCTGGACTCAAACGATCCACTGGCTTTAGCCTCCTGAAGTGCTGGGATTACGGACTTCAGCCATCATGCACGGCCAGAGGAGGATTAGACTGAAGCCTTTCAGAGAAAGCCATCATCATGAACAAAGCTTGCAGCCCAGCTGCTCTCCCTTCTGTACCACTCCTTTCCCTCCTGCCCCCCACCCTCCAGCAATCTCCCCATCCACACAGGAATCCCAGGGAAATCATCCGCATGCCTGCACATCATTCACACTCAAAAATAAGGAAGCAAAAGAGAAAAACTGCAAAATCTGATCTGGCTGGTTGAAACTGATTCTCATTACAGTGATTTACATGAATAGGAGCTCAAATTTGCATACCATTAAGTGTTTAAGATTAACTTGTGCAAGTTTTATTTGATTTCAGCCTTCAATTCTCCACGGAAGCTGAGCCTCCATGGTTTTCTCCTCCAAGTAACAGAGCTTTAAAACAAAAATTAAAAGAACTGCCACGTCTAACAGATTTCTTCTGATTCCCTAGTTCACTTTGGGGGAGAGGAGCCCAGTTGCACTTGGGACGCTCCCTCAACACTGAAATGACAACTGGTGCAAAGATCAATATTCACATAGAAGCTTCTTTGAATAGGAAATAGAATATTAACAGTAAGCTCTGCAGAGCTCAAAGAAAGAGTTTTCAGAATACTCATACCGCCTGCCAGAACCAGAAGAAAAGTGGTTTCAGGGATCCGTCATTTTCCACAAGCAGAAAGAATTTAATGTTCACTTTAAGATGGGAAGAACCCTGCCTCTAGGATTAGGCCACACCTGTCCACCAGACTTGCAGTGCCAAAACCTGGATGGGTGTGTCTCATCGGCCAGTTCCTATAAAATCTAATAGCAGGACTTTACATAAGGACCAAGAGTGGCACCAAATATGTCCTCGCCCTGGAAAATGATCGGGAAAAACAAGTTTTATGAGCTGCGCTAGCACACTGTGACTGGGTGTGATTAATCCATCTCAAGAAAATGACTTTAAGAGCCAATTAAAGGCAGCTTAGAGGAGCTATTTTGCATTGTCTCTTTATTCTGTTTCTGGCGACAATTGTACCTGTCAGTAAAGCTGTGAGAAACTATCAATTTCAGCGGCATGAATTTTCAGAGGAAAATAAGAACTGCTGCCCTGGGAGAGACTGGTTGTTTATCTCAGAGTGGAAATCCCAACCACCAAGATGGAGACCCGTCAGGTCTATGTGGTTTCCAGCTCCGGGTGACGCTTTGCAGGTCCTCCCCTCGCCTCCCTGTGGCCTTCTGCTCTGAAACGTGGGAACATGAGCACCACCACCTCTAAGCTCAGATAAAGCAAATACATTCCATCCTAGAGGAATGTCTCTGATCACAATGAAGTGGGAGCAGGAGAAGAAAAGAGGAGGAGGAAGAAGAGGAGGAAAAGGAGAAATGCTTTCCATATACCACACAAAATTGTTCCTGGTTTAAAATGCAACTGCTTAGAGGCAAATGAGCAGAACAGAGATTTCTTTCAAGGCAATGACTTTACCTTCACTTAATCAACTCTTGTATCCAAGTAGGTTACAAAGCATTTTTAGTAGGGAAAAAACCCAAATCCTATAACCCTTCCACTTAATGCTTCCCCCAGAAAACAGGGACTGCCCCAATGCAAAGTATTGCAAAAAGTGTCAAACTGGGGAAAACAAAAAAAAAGATGTGCTCCCAGCACCCAAGCTTGAAGTGGAGTCAGATTGCCCAAAGTGGGACCAAAGCCCAAGGCAAAAGTAAACACTCCTGGACTTGGACCAGGGAGATCCTCCTAGTTCCTTGGATTACTGCATCCTAATGCCATACAAAAGGGACAGGGCTGGCTCTGCCTGTACCTCAGGTTCTGTCATTTGGGTAGGGTTGCAAGTGTGTTCTGATGCCTGTCAGCCTCTGGACAAGACAAGCACCTATCAGTTTATCTATCTAAGAGCTCAAGTTTTTGCCAGGTAGCCAGAGTCAGGGAGAGGCAAAACTGGGAAGTCAAGAGGCTAGTTCTGCAGGCCCCTACATTGTCCTTCTGGGAATGACAGGCATTTTTCAAAGCAGATATGGCTCCACTGACATCATGCTCTGCTTCAGGATTCCAGAAACTTGTGGATCCCGCCCCCCCGCCCCCTCCGGCTGAAAAGGTAAGCTATGCAGCTGCAGCACCACTGCCCACCCTAGGAAACGTGCACAATTTAATTAGGCCTTAAGAAGATAATGTCATAATCCCAGCTTTCCCTGCTAGGCTCTTCCTGCAAAGCCTCTGGCCTCAGTGAAGCATCTATGGGCTCATTTTCCCAGTCTCTTGCCCGACGCTACATCACAAATGCTTGCACACAGAAGCACACATGCTCGCGCGCACGTGCGCACGCACACACACACACACACACACTCCATCTTCTGTGCTTCTGCAAGTTTTCATCAGGAATCAGCTAAAATGCAACTCCTTCACAAAGCATTCCCAGAGACTCCCTCAAAGGATGAATCTGTTTCACTACTCGGCATCAAAAGTGTGCCTTCTCTTCATGATGTAGTCTACCATGCTCTCCCACACTGGACTGTACCTAGTTTAGCATCCCAGACCAGATCACCATCATCTGTGTGTCCCCAGTGCCTAATCCCAGGCCTGGGATCCTGGAGATGCTTAGAAAATGTATGTTGAGGAAAGGAAGAAAAGAAGGGAAGAAAGGAGGGAGGGGGAGAAGAAGACATTTGACATGAAGATTGGCTAGCTTCCTTAGGTTGCTACAGATAGGCAAAGGAAAAAGTAAAGAGAGAAACTCACATTTCTTAAGTGCATATATGTATCTGGCATTATTCTAAGAACTTTATTTTATTAGAAGCACTTTCATTTCCTTCAATATATTTTATATATTAAAAAACCAAGGGTGGTTAAGTAACTTTTCCAAGGACTCACAACAAATGAGGCTGAGAGCTGGAATTCTCAACCCCAGCTCATCTGACCATGGAATGGGCACCTTTTTTTCTCTTACAGCATTGTCTTCTTAGGCTTATAAAACATTAGAATCAAAATGAACCTTAGCAATAATCTAGTCTGAGCTCTTTGAGGTCCAGAGAGATTAAGTCATTTGCCTCAGGTCACCCAGCTGGTCCATGGTAGAGCCAAGAACTCCTAACTCCCATTCCAGTGTTTTTTGGCATCATCCTGGCTCCTCGGAAGGGCTACAAGTGTGCGTGATATACACTATCAAATTCTATCATTAAGAAATGCTGAACAATATTTGGGGAACAAGGCTAACATGTTTCGTCTTCCCAAAGCAGCTGTGGGACCATAATTACACTCAGGAAACACACAAAGGAAACAATCAGCCCCAAAGACTCCCAGATGCTGCTCACATCCCCTGGAAGAGATCTGTACCTCGAGGGGAACAGGAACTCTTGGGAAATTTTCTGTTAATCCTGCCAAAATCTGCCCTCCACGCAGGAGGATTAAATGATACCAGTATCAGGCCAGGCACGGTGGTTCACACCTGTAATCCCAGGACTTTGGGAGGCCAAGACCGGCGGATCACGAGGACAGGAGTTCGAGACCAGCCTGACCAACATGGTGAAACCCCGTCTCTACTAAAAATACAAAAATTAGCTGGGCATGGTGGCACACACCTATAATCCCAGCTACTCAGGAGGCTGAGGCAGGAGAATCGCTTGAACCTGGGAGGCAGAGGTTGCAGTGAGCCAAGGTGGCGCCACTGTACTCCAGCCTGGGGGACAGAATGAAGACTTCATCTCAAAAAAAAAAGGTACCGGTATCAGGACTTCCAGTTCTTTCCTTGTGAAATTACTCATTCCAATGGCTCCGATGTGCAGGTCTTCACACCTCAGTAGTTTTACTGCCCATGAGCACCTCTCTATCGTCCTGTGAGGTGGGCTGCTTTGCTGTCAACGTTTTCAAGATGAGTACACGGACACTGTGAGAAGATAAGGTACTTGCTAGTTAACTGTAGTACTTTAGCAGTCATGCAGAAGCCACCATCACAGCTTTTAAGCCATTGGGTTTGATCAAGAATAGATTGCTTGGCTCAGGTCTGTCTCCTGGGTGGAGTTTCCTTCTGTCTTCTCGTCTTTGTCCTCGTGACTCTTATGGTGTCCTCTCTCCGGCAATGTCCCCTTGCTTGTGCAACTCCTTCTAACCAGAAGATCTCAAGATCCCCGCCCTGCTCCTGTAAGAAGGCATCGCAGTTGAGTAAAAAGAGCATTTGGCTCAGGCTCAGGAGAACTTGACATCCCACACCTGCTCTGCTGTTTTATCCCTAGCGAGTGGCTTGAATACTCTGCACTTCTGTTTTCCCCTTTCGAAACTAGGATAATAGTCAAGGTCTCCCTCAGCTGTGACATTTTGTGACTTACTCCAGACCACTCTGGTTGGTCCACTCTCTGACCTCCAGCACTTCACAGCCTTGCTGTACAACTTAGAAATTCACTTACCCAGTTAGGTGCGGTGGCTCATGTGTGTAATCCCAGCATTTTGGAAGGCTGAGGCAGGAGGCTCACCTGAGGTCAGGAGTTCAAGACAAGCCTGGCCAACATGGTGAAGCCCCATCTCTACTAAAAATACACAGAAGTTAGCCAGGCGTGGTGGCGCGGGCCTGTAATCCCAGCTACTCAGGAGGCTGAGGCAGGAGAATCACTTGAACCTGAGAGGTGGAGGTTGCGGTGAGCTGAGATCTCACCAGCGCACTCCAGCCTGGGTGACAGAGCAAGACTCCATCTCAAAAAAAAAAAAAAAAAAAGAAAGAAAGAAATTCGTTTATCCAATAACTGTTTTGCATACACAGTCTCATTTCTCTAATGTGCAGTTGCTTAAAGGCAAGCACTAAGGTAGTGTTTCTGGTTTATTCTCTGCAGAAGAACCTTTTGGAACTCAGGAGAGGCCTAGAGATGAATTAATCTATTGGGTTCAAACAGGTCATACCTCAATAGTAACATCACCGCCACCATGTAGGACAGGAGAAGAACAAGCATGTGGAAAAGGAGGAGTCGAGTCAGCCGTTCTGGAATGTGACCAGGAAAGAAGCCAGGCTGGGCCCCTCAAGGGCAGTATGTACCTAGGCGTCCACAACACTCAGGCTGTGCCTAGGTGTAGACACATGGGACCAAGAAGGAGCAAGTCAGTCGCCATCCAGGAAACAATGCCAGAAGGCTGCAGAGGGTAGTGGGGCAGCAACAAGGGAGAGTCAGGCGCCGCAGGAGACAGTAACCCCAAGTCTATGGAGGTTGAAGGCTGGTCCAAGAATCAACTCTGAAAGCTCAGCCTACCTTCCAAGTCATCCTCAGTTCAGTTGACAAGTTCTACTTGGAGGGATTAGAGTCTGCTTCTGTGTAAAAGAGAGCCATGCAAGGGTCACGGCTCTTCTCTTCCTTTATCCTAGCCAGACATTTGTCTGTCTCACCAGTTGCATTGGTTCCAGCTTTCAAGGAAGGCTTTTTGAATCTACTTTCCCCTCTATATTCCTTTAGAGGATGGGCTCTGGAGCCAGACTGTCTGCATTCAATCCTGGCTCCCTTCTTACCAGACTGACTACCTGTGTATCCTCGAGCAGGTTGCTTCATGCCTCTGAGACTTGGTTTCCTCATCTGTAGAATGGGCATGACAATAATGCCCACACCCATGAAGTTGTTTTGAGATGTAAGAAATTAGGACTTAACAGAAAGTCCTTCAAACAATTTCTAACGTGGGTTATTGCTATTTTTCTGCTCCATTATAGCAAAACATTCCCTCAATCAAGCACCCATCCTCTGAGGTACTTGCCTTTCAGAACAAATTGGGTTTCCTGCCTACAAAGCAACCTTTTGCTAAGATACAACTGAGTGATTTACCTGCAAGCCTTTGGTAGATGTTTTTCTCTTACGTCTCACCTTTAGAATGAATGGGAAATTAATTTAGCTTAAAATCATTTCATTCTGTAAATGACTATTGCTCAGGCTGTGACTTAGGCACTGCAGTGGGCTTATATAAAGTACAGTCCCAGCCAGGCGCGGTGGCTCATGCCTGCAATCCCAGCACTTTGGGAGGCCAAGGCGGGTGGATCACGAGTTCAGGAGATCAAGACCATCCTGGCTAACACGGTGAAACCCAGTCTCTACTAAAAAATACAAAAAATTATCCGGGCGTGGTGGCAGGCACCTGTAGTCCCAGCTACTCGGGAGGCTGAGGCAGGAGAATGGCATGAACCCAGGAGGCGGAGATTGCAGTGAGCTGAGATCACACCACTGGACTCCAGCCTGGGTGACAGTGCAAGACTCCATCTCAAAAACAAACAAACAAAAAGTACAGTCCTGAACCTTGGTGCACTTTAAACCTTGTGGGGGAGACACACATGTGGCAAAATAATGTAGAAATAGAATATACCATGTGCTGTACCAGAGCTACAAGATATTATGGATACCACACGGAGAGAGAGGACCTTGTGTAAGATAGACACCATCCTGTTGCAAGAAATAAGACCCACTTGCTCTAAGCTGAGTGAAAGAGAATCTGTTATGAAGATACTGAAGTATCTTCCAAGCACCAAAGGCAAGAAGAGAGTCCAGTTTACTTATTCATTCAACAAATGTTTATTGAGGGCCTACTGTGTGTCAGGCACTAGGGATTCAGCAACAAACTATGCAGGCAAAATCCCTGCCTTCTTGGAGCTGGCATTCCAGTGGAAGGAGACAGAAAATAAACAAAATGAGTTAAATATGAATTATGTGAGGAGATGAGGAGACCAAACAGCAGGGGAGCAAAATGGGGAAGAGTGAGAATTTGCAGGGTGATGATTTTAAACAGGATGATGATGGAAGGCCTTGTTTGGAAGGTTGTATTTCAACTAAGTCTTAAAGGAGATGAGAGGGTAAGCCTTACTGACAGCTGGGAAAAGAGCATCCCTGACAGAGGATGCAAAAAGCAATGTAAAGGAACAGACCAGGCCGGCTTGGGAACAGTTGCGGACCTGTGTGGCCCAGAACAGTGAGCCAGGGGAGATTCATAGGATCCAAGGTCAGAGACAAAGGGAGGCCAGACCATAGAGAGCCTCCAAGGTCAAGGTAAGGACACTGGCCTTAGTCTGAGGGAGAAGGAACACCATCAGAAGGTTTTAAGCAGGTTTCCTATGAATTAGATGGGGAACATGAGAGAAAGAGAAGAACCAAGGATACTCTAGACTTACGTATTCAACTTGTCCAACTGCCTTTTTGTAAACATCCCCACTTATGTCAAATGGGCAACTTCAACCTACCACGGACAAAGCAAGACTCCTGATTTTCACTCAAAACCCTGATCTTTCCAATTTTCTCCACCTCAGGAAACGAAATTCCATTCTTACAATTGCTTACCTAAACTCTGCCCTTTCTCTCACACCCACATTCAACTCACATCCACATTTTCAAATCTACCAGGAAATCTGTCTTCTCTGTCTCAAAAGACACAAACCCAGCTCTTTCTTCCCCGACCCCTCAACCACTACTGCAACTACCTTGACCCAAACCACTATCACCTCTTGCTGGAGGATAATAGTGGCCCCCTAACTAGCCTCCCCGCTTCCACTCCTAGCCCTTTAGGTTATTCTCTACATAACAGCTCAAGTGCCTTTTAAACCGACTTCATGCCATGCTGTTTTAATGGCTCCCTCTCCTACTCAGGGTGAAAGCTGAAGCCCTCGTAATAACTTCCCTTTGCTCTGCCCCAAGTAAGCACTCAGAGTACGTGTGTCCCACGAATGAATGGATACAAGGATGATGGGAACTGAGAACTTGAAAACCATCAGGAACTAAGACAATCATTCCGTTTTTCTCTGCACACTTCCTCCAACTGCCCAGCTTTGTCCCTCTGAAAAGATCAAACTGTTATTGACTACAATGTTCATTTTTTATCCACTTACCTGTGCCTGGATAGGAACAAAATCATACTTTGTGCAAACTCTCTGGGTAGATAGGAAGGCAGGGAGGAAATGGGAAGGATTACTGGCATAGGAGCAATATATAAAGGCCTTAGCATAGAATTCAATAAGAGAGATGAACAAAGAGAACCCTGAAACAAACGAGAGGCTTCAAGAAAGCAAGTGCAGAGGGAGAGATTAGGAGGAGTAGAAACATTACATAATTGTAATGTTTAATTCCATTCTACAATGCAGAAGCCACAATCACATAATTGTAGCAATAACCTGGGGCGAGCAAACCCTGTGGGTAGAAGACTAGCAGCAGCCTTGCATATGGCTCGCCCGAAGGTACTATTAATAAATACTTGACCAACACTGGAGAGGCTCTTGTCTCATAACCCAGACAAGAGGAGGCGGCTTAGCCAGACACTGGGACCAGGTGGTCCAGTTCACTCTGGATCAGGTAACAACTGCTTAGGTCCAAATTCTAGTTCCCTCACTTGACAACTTAGTTATTTAGGGTAGTCTTTTTATTCCATCTTAGTTTAATATTTAAATTTTATACATACAACACACTGCATCACCATGTAAGGATATTCATCCAAGTTAGGTTCTACACAAGGATTTCTGACTAAGGGAGGAAGTGGGAGCTGAAATCCTACCTGGGAACCATTCACTAAGCCTTGCACATGGCAGACTGCTGTACTGCCCAGAGAAAAACGTCTTGTGGGCTAGCCACCACTAAGGATAATCACTTATTGAACTAAGGAATATTCTCTACTTCCTCTGCTAAATACCCAGTCTCTGAACCCGTCGCTGATATGCCCACCCTGCTGTTTTCATCAACTGTTAGCTGCATTTGTTTACAAACCTGGTTTGCCAATTAACATAACTATGTCCTCTTATTAAATATTATCGAAACCAATGAAATATAAATGCAAAAAGATTTTCTTTCTATGGAAACTAAGTCGAATACTGAGGAAAATCACAACAAAGGCAATAAACTTTAAAAATTATTGTCCAATTAGGTATGGATGAAACAACTGCAAGTGATTGGGGGAAATTATAATATCCAGAAGGATTCTTGGAAGTGCTTTAGGTTTTGATTTCACTTTTAAGAAACTAAATCTAGAAATTACAGATGATGCATTATGCATGAGGTTTGTGTAAGGAAAACAACGTACAATTCCAATCAGTGGGGTTCACACTCATAAAAGGCTACATCAAAGTGTTGGTAAAACAATGTACATTTAAGTTAAAATTAAAGGACCAAGTTCTGTGTTATTTTATTATCAACTCATTCCATTGATTTCCCAATAGCTGCATCTTTAAAGACGAGTCTTCCTGGCTCTGGTTCCCTCATAAGATTTTTTTTCAAGGTCAGATGAGAATGATGAGTAAGGAAGCATTTTGTAAATAAGAGAAGATTACACAAGTTTGCTTGCAAGGGGTTGTCATCTTGTTTTGTTCTTTGATGCTTAGTACAATACCCTGGGCATAGTAGGTGACCCATGAATTGTGATAGGAGTGTGTCTCAGCATCACCAGTTTCTCCCAAGTACCCTTTCCTACTAGTACCACCCTTCTAGATGTCGAGAATCCCCCAGTCCTCTGTTGGAGGAATTATTCATTAAGGGAATGCTAGCAGCTGCTACAAACAAAAGGGATTTAACACAGAAGCAGCTTATTTCTCACTCCCTGTAATAATCCAGTGCAACACTTTTCCTTGATGTGGTACCCCAGGAACCCAAACTGTCCCAACCCCTAAGCTGTCAGTGCTCTGCAGCCAGTGTGCAGATGAGAAATGAGAGAAGAGGGTTTCCTACAGGGAGGCAGGCACTCATTGCTTCTGCTTCTCACCGTTGGTTCTGATGTGCCTGGACCTGGATGCAAGTGTTCTGGAAAGTGTAGTCCCAGGCCAAGCTGCTGCCTGCCAGCAACAGCTGCTAGCCTTCGCAGCCTCCACAGGCTATAACTCCCTCAGGGCCATCCACACGGGACTTGGCAAAGTTTTAAGCACAATCTTTTGTCCAGTTGGACAACCCATGAACAACACGTAGGTAGGTATCAATGGAAAATCCACACCCTACATCAGTGAGGCAAAAAGCGAAACAACTTCTCAACCCAGGCAAGGGGCTTTGTTCTCTTGGATGGTGACAGTTTTGCATGCATTGACTGCATCTGCGTGTTACCATGGTATGCACAAAAATCAGATGGGCAAAGGAAATGTAGTGTCTTTCATGCATAACTGATCTGATTTTTATCCTTAGCCCCCATGCACTTGGTAACAGTTTGAGCAAGCACTCTCTTCTAGCATCCATGGTGCTTCCTGGCTGAGTGGGCTTCCCCTGAGCTCTGGGTCCTTCCCTGCATCCCTCTGAGTCTCTGCCACATCCTCCACTTGCCCCTGGCCTTGTCCTCTCCCAGAGCCTCTGCTCACTCATTGCCTTGGCAGGATCCAAAGAGGCCCAGGGGGTGCCAACACAGTTATTTTCTGTAATTCCCACTCTTTACAGCACATATGGAAATTTATGGGATCCATCTATGGTGCATGGGAACCTAGGGCAGTTCAAGAAACCCCTGGCTGGGTTAGCAGGTCTACTTTACAGGATGGGGCAAGGGGAACTTGGGAGGTATGTCCTTCCAGACTCCCAAACTCAGCAAATCTCTTGCCCTCAGAACTCCCCTTCCTCTATGAAGACAAAGCCCACCAGGGTGATCTAAGCACAGAGTCAAAGCCCTTACTCCTACAGCTTTCTCTTTCGTTCTACAATCTCCTTAGCTAGGAATATGTATCAGCCGTGTTCCTCCAAACGGCCAAGAACTCTCTTACATATAACTCATTGCAACCAGGATTGCCCTTTGGTTGTTAAAGCTGCCAGGAGTATGACACAGGGATGGTGCCTATTTTCTTGATTCTAAAAAAAAAAAAAAAAAAAAAAAGGAGATCTAATTTGACAGTTGAAGCTAAACAAGTACTACATCATTTTAGGGGTTATCTGCCCTCGTCTAAAGCTCTGAAACTTGTTCCTTCTAAGTTGGAAAGCCCTAGGGCAACCAGATTTGCAGGCTATGGGAATTCACATAAGATTATTTCAGGCCAGGCACAGTGGCTCACACCTGTAAACCCAGCACTTTGAGAGACTAGGGAAGGTAGGCAACTTGAGCCCAGGAGTTCAAGACCTGCTTGAGCACCATGATGGATAACCCAACTCTACAAAAAATAAAAAAAGTAAAGAAAGAATTAGCTGGATGTGGTGGCACACACCTATAGACCCAGCTACTCAGGAGGCTGGAGTGGGAGAATCGCTTGAGAGAAGATCAAGGCTGCAATGAGCCAGGATCTAACCACTGCACTCCAGCCTGGGTAACAGAGTCAGACCTTGTCTCAAACAAACAAAAAAATATATTTGAAGTAAGTTATTTCTATTTCAGAGGTGAAGTGATGGGAGTTGGAGTGAATGGAGTAGAGGACTTGTTACTTGAGGGACTGGTAGAAGGAAGAGTTGGTTAAAAATGGTGACAACAAATGATGGCAGAGCTAAAAAGCCTGAATAAGGCCAATAGACTTGATTTTACATACAACATAAGACTTGGAGTTTGACAGATCTAGGGCCAACTCTTGTTTCTTCTACTTGCTAGCTAGGGAAAATCACTCAACTTTGTGAGTTTCTGATTGTCTGTGACAGGCTTAACTTAGGGGATAATTAGGATTACTTTCCCTGCAGAGTTTTTGTAAGGATCAGATTCACACAAAGGTATACTATGTAGCTGCAAAATAAATAAGGAAGCTCTTTTTTTACTAATATGAAAACAACACCAAGACATACTGCTTAAATGTGAAAAAGCAAGATATAACCTACTATATTAGTTTGCTAAGGCTGCCAAAACAAAGTACCACACAGTGGGTGGCTTAAACAATCGAAATTTCTTTCCTCAGTTCTAAAGGTGAGAAGTCCAAAATCTAGGTATTAGCAGGTTTGGTTTCTTCTTCTGAGGCCTTCTGTCCTTGTCATCCAGATGGGTGTCTTCTGTGTCCCCACATGCTCTTCCTTTTGTGTGTATCTGTGTCCTAATGTCCTCTTACAATGACAACAGCCATATTGGATCAGTCCTACTCATATCATCCCATTTTACCTTTAAATTATATCTAGAAGTTAGAGATGATGCATTATGCATGAAGTTTGTGTAAGGAAAACAATGTACAATTCCAATCAGTGGGTTGACGCTCATAAAAGGCTACGTCAAAGTGTTGGTAAAACAGTGTGCATTTAAGTTAAAATTAAAGGACCAAGTTCTGTATTATTTTATTATCAAGTCATTCCATTGATTTCCCAATAGCTGCATCTTTAAAGATGAGACTTCCTGGCTCTGGTTGCCTCATAAGATTTTTTTTCAAGATCAGATGAGAATGATGAGTAAGGAAGCATTTGTAAACAAGAGAAAGCAGCACAAGTTGGTTTGGAAGGAGCTGTCATCTTGTTTTGTTCTTTGATGCTTAGTACAATGCTCTGGGCATAGTAGGTGACCCATGAATTGTGACAGGAGTGTGTCTCACATTTCCAGTTTCTCCCAAGTATCCTTTCCTACCAGTGCCACCCTGTCCTATCACCATTCCTACCCATATCATTTCATCTGACCTTTAAATTATGTCTTTAAAGACCCTATCTCCACATATAGCTGTATTTTGAGGTACTAGGGTGCTATGTTCTGAATGTTTGTGTTCCCCCAAAATTTCTATGTTGAAATCCTAACTCTCAGGATAGTACTGGGTAGTGAGGCCTTTTGAAGGTGATGAGCTCATGAGGGCTCTGTTCCCTTATGAAAGAGACTCCAGAGAGCTGCCCTGCCCTTTCTACCACGTGAGAACACAGCAAGAGGTGCTGTCTTTGAACCAGAAAGTGGGCCTGCACCAGACATGGAGTCTACCGATGAGTCCCAGCCTCCAAAACAGAGAGAAATACATTTCTATTGTTTATAAGTCACCCAGTTTATGGTATTTGTTATAACAGCTTGAGCAGATTAAGACATGGGAGGGAGTACTTCAACATAGGAACTTGGGGAAATATAATTTATCCCATAGCAGTGTTTATAGAAAACATCCACACAAATGCCTGTACTCAAATGGCCATAGCAGCTTGACTCATCATCACCATCACTGGGAACACACAAGTGTGCATCAGTTGGTGAATGGGGGAGTAAATGGTGGTGCCTCCATTTATACACTGTGAAGGGGAATGGCAGACAGTCTATTATAAGCTGAAAACATTTAGACAATCCATAGCAGCAGAGAGAAGTCTTATCTGAACTTCCCATTAATTATTAAAGCAGATGTTCCAAGAATTTAGCTGCCACAAACGTCCCTCTGTGGGATTTTCCTATAAATTAGGAAGCTGACTTCTAGCACTGGGACCTAGCACTGAGACATCGAAGAAACTGTGCAAACAAACCTAATGAAAATATATTATACCTTACTGCTAAAGCCCCACCTCACCACCTTTATAAGCTGATATTTAAGCCCATATCCTTAGGTATTTGCAGAACCACTCCTTATAAAGCGCTCCCAAATGCATTTGTAAGAAACCTTTTCTCCTGTTAATATCTTTGTCAATTAATTCACAGACCCCCAATCACTCAAACTTAAATTGGTAGTGGAAAAGTTTTTCCTCCAAACAAGCAGAATACTACTAAACAATAAAAATGAACAAGCTTCTTATACACATATCTCAAAAGCATTATGGCAAGTGAAAGAAACCCAGCAAAGCAGCCTACATATTATGTAATTCCATTTGTTCGGCATTATTTTTAAAAAGGCACAACTAGGCCAATGCTTGCCAGGTGCTGGGGTGGAGGGAGAGGTTTAACTTAAAGAGGGGATGAGAAAACATTTTGGAATGATGGGGCTGTTTTACATCATAGTTGTGGCAGTGGCTACCTAACATTGTTAAAGTTAATTGAGGCCGGCCCTGGCAGCTCAGGCCTGTAATCCCAGCACTTTGGGAGGCCAAGGTGGGTGGATCACAGGAGTTCAAGACCAGCCTGACCAACATGGTGAAACCCCATCTCTACTAAAAATACAAAAAATTAGCCAGGGTGGTGGCAGGAGCCTATAATCCCAGCTACTTGGGAGGCTGAGGCATGAGAATCCCTTGAACCCAGGAGGTGGAGGTTCCAGTGAGCCGAGATGGTCCCTCTGCACTCCAGCTTGGGTGACACAGCGAGACTTTGTCATTAAAAAAAAAAAAAAAAAAAAAAAAAAAAAGTTCTTTGAGTTGAACGCTATAAAAAGGTGGATTCTATTCTGTGTAAATTACACCTCAATAAACCCCATATTTTAAGGTACTGTAAAATTGTCCTTTTCTATTAAAAACTTGGAGGCTGAGAAATGATGTTGTATTTTTCTGCATTTATATACATGAAGTCTGTATGGAAACTGAATAGTGTCACAATAGTAGCTGTCTGGGAGTAAGGGAGGAAAATGGAATCTGAGCATATGGAAGACAAGGATGAGACCACAGTGACTTAATACTGAATACCTACACACAGTTTCTGTTTCTGAACCAGGAGAGTGTACTACCCATTCAAAATATTTAGCACAAATTCATCTTTTTAACGAGCCAACGAATGTAGAAGAACTTTGTGAACTCTAAGCATACAAAGGCTGTTTATTATAGGGAGAAAGTCTTTTTTAAATGTATGAAAATAGGAGTGGATTTTTTAAAATAAATGTTTCTTTGCTGCTTAGTATTTGCTAGGTGAGGATTTCCCAAAGTGGAATCCATTCTTCCACATGCTGCATGACAAAGTGTTCTAAGGTCAGGCATGTTTGGGGAACTGTTTTCTGTACCAACTTTGGTAGTTTCCCAATAACATTAGCTTTTTCACTGTCCTTGGGGTCCTACAGTAAGGAAGCCAGCTTGATTTCATTTCACCCAAACTTCACTAAATGTATTTGATGGTGCAATGCTTTTTTCCTGGCACATTTCTATGGGCTACTTTTTCCACAGAGCATAGTTTGAGAAAAGCAACTCTGGGCCTGTGTTGGTGACATTTTGCGAGGGAAGCCCAGGCCAGGGTCCATATTCTAGGTCATGGCTGGCAGAAGCCTGGATTACTTGAGTAGGAGGGGCCAGAAGGAGGAACGATAGGTATGGCAGGGAGGTCACTTGAGCCTCTGGGAGGGGATGCATAGCACCCCACGTAACCTGCTATCCACAGAGCATTTGGCATTCCCTGCTCAGCTTCCTCCCCCTTCTGCTGAGAAACAAATCAAAAACAAAGCCTTTAGGATAAGTTCTCAAAGAGCAGAGCAATCAGAACCTTGGAGGGCTGGACATGGTGGGAGGACATGACACATTGGGACTGTGTCACATGCAGTGGTACTCCAGGGGGAGGGGAGAGCTTTCAATAACTAGGAGATGGTGTGGACAGGAAGACATAAACGGAGAGTTCTTCAGCATGGAAGAATGAGAGATTTTGCTCCAGGAATTCCAGCATTGCCAAGAGGAAGCATGGCTGGGACACTTCCATCTGAGCTGCTGTGGGTAATGTACTTAAACCTCCTTCTGTACTTCAGAGAGTCACAAGTGAAGATGAGGCTTATTATTCTTTGGGCTCTGCGTCTTCGAATGGGAAATGGCTTTGGCCCCAAGATACTTGGATTCCTATCATAATACTTTGTAAACATTAAAGCTAGAGTAAGCCAAGTGAACATATTTACTTAATGTCTCGCCTAGTAAGATAAATTTGCCTAATAAGAAGGACAGTGGCTGGGAAAGGAACAGGACAGGACCTTTCCACCCTTCATAGTATTCTGAAATAGAATTTGAAATTGAAAATTTCTGCCCCACAGTGGCACCAATGAAAACTCGAGGTCTCAGATTTTAGGAGCTCTGTGCCAACATGTATATCCAACATGCATTGTAGTTTCAATTTGCATTTCCTTGACAATTAGTAATACTGAGCTTTTTTTTTTTTTTTTTTTTTTTGAGATGGAGTCTCACCTTCACCCAGGCTGGAGTGCAGTGGTGCAATCTCAGCTCACTGCGACCTCCGCCTCCTGGGTTCAAGTGATTCTCATGCCTCAGCCTCCCAAGTAGCTGGAATTACAGGCATGCACAACGATGTCCAGCTAATTTTTTGTATTTTTTTGTATTAGTAGAGAAGGGGTTTCGCCATGTTGGCCAGGCTAGTCTCGATCCCCTCACCTCAGGTGATACAACTGCCTCGGCCTCCCAAAGTGCTGGGATTACAAGCCTGACCCACTGTACCCAGCCTCTCTTGGCCATTTCTATGTCTCCTTTTGAAAAATGTCTATTCAGGTCTGTTGCCCATTTTTAATGCAGTTTTTTTTTTGTCGCTGAGTTTCTTATATATTTTAGATATGATCCCCTTATCAGATACATAGTTTGCAAATATTTTCTACCATTCTATAGGTTGTCCCTATGCTCTGTTGGTTCTTTTGCTGTGCATAATTTGATGTAATCTCTTTTATCTATATTTGCTTTTGTTGCCTGTGCTTCTAATATTTTATCCAAAAAGATCCTTGCCTAGACCAATGTCATGGAGATTTTCCCATATGTTTTCTTCTAGTAGCTTGGTAATTTTGAGTCTTAAATTTAAGTCTTTAATCCATTTTGAGTTAATTTTTGGGTATGGTGAGAGATAAGAGTCTAGTTTTATTCCTCTGCACGTGGATATCCAGTTTTTTCAGCAACATGTATTGAAGAAGCTGTCCTTTCCTCATAGTGTATACTTGATACCTTTGTTGAAAATCAATTGGCTGTAGATGCATCGGTTTATTTCTGGGCTTTCTATTCTGTTCCACTGGTCTACGGTTTCTTTTGTTGTTGTTTTTTTGTTTGTTTTTAATGCTACTACCATACTGTTTGGTCACTATAGCTCTGTAGTATATTTTGAAGTCAGGTAATATGATGCCACCAGCTTTGTTCTTTTTGCTCAAGTTTGCTTTCGCTATTCAGGGTCTTTTGTGGGTCCATATGAAATTTAGGCTTCTTTTTTTTGTTGTTTCTGTGAATAATGTCATTGGTATTTTGACAAGGATTGCGTTGAATCTCTAGATTGCTTTGGGTTATATGTTTTAACATTAATTCTTCCAAGCCATGAACACAGCATATCTTTCCATTTTTTGTCCATCTCCAATTTTTTAAATCAATGTTTTCAGTGTACAAGTCTTTCACCTCCTTGGTTAAATTTATTCCTAGATATTTTTTGTAGCTATTATAAAAGGAATTACCTTTTTTCTTTTTCAGATAATTTTCTATTCCTGTATAAAAATGCTACTTATTTTTGTGTGTTGACTTAGTGCCCTGCAAATTTACTAAATTCATTTATTAGTTCTAATAGTTTCTTGGAGGAATCTTTGTGGTTTTCTATATATAAGATCACGTCACCTATAAACAGGGACAATTTTACTTCCTTCTTTCCAATTTGGGTGCCCTTTGTTTACAAATTTCTCTTGCTTGATTGTTCTGGCTAGGACTTCCAGTACTATGCTGAATAAAAGTGGGGGAAGTGGGCATCCTTGCCTTGTTCCAGATCTTAAAGAGAAAGCTTTCAGCTTTTCTCCACTTATTATAATGTTAGCTGTGGATTTGTTATAAACAGCCTTTAGTATGTTGAGGTTTGTTCCTGCTGCTATACCTAAGTTTGGAGAGTTTTTATGATAAAGAGACGTTGAATTATGTATTTGTTCATAGTTTTACATGGCACAGGAGACTTCAGATTGAAGGCCCAAAGATACAGGGAAGACTATCCATTTTTATGCTTAGGTTCAATAAAGAATGGACAGTTGTGAACTATGATTGGACAAAAAGAGTACGATCTAACGCTAATAGACTGAGTGGGGAAACTCAGCAAGGCCTGTCTGTTCAAATCCTTCTTCAGGCCTCTTTGTGCAGCACTCCTTCCTCCCAAGTATAGGGTAGCACCCTTTCTGGAATGGGGGTCTTTCGAGCTACAATCGAACAAGGTATGCATAGAATTTATTTATGGTCAGTTCTTACACAGAAAGGCAGGGGAAATTTAGAGTAATATTTTAATATTTTATGGCTGACTTTAGAGAAAAGGGGTCCTGATTTCTAAGACCCCACCTTAGGAAGAAGGATACTAGTTTCTATGGCTAGCCTTGGGGGACAATAAGAGGTGAGAGACAGGGAGGCAGGAGAAGGTCATAGAGAAACTCTACTTCTGAGGCTGATCCTGAGACCCTTATTTTTGGGCTCATTTTCATGAGCCCCAGCACTGTACCCTCTTTGCAACTCTTCTGTACATATAAAATTTTTCTAAAATAGAAAAAGTATATCTATATCTGTCCTATCTTCATGCAAAGCCCGTGTACCAAAGCAAGTGACACCTTCACTTTCCTAAATGTGGCAAATTCCAGGCATTCAAGAAACACACCTTGACCTTGTACATGGCACCTACCTTCCCATTCTCACTCTTCTTGAATCACCACAGCATCAAGTTTTGGATCCTTCTTCCCTTTCTCCTACTCCTGATGGGATTAAGCTGAAAGCTCTAAAGTGGAGATCAGCAAACTATGATGTGCGGGCAAAATCTGGCCCACAGACTATGTTTGTAAATAAAGTTTTATTGAAACATAGCCATGCTCATTCATTTACATATTGTCTATGGCTGCTTTCACACTATGATGGCAAAGTCAAGTAGCTGCAAAACAGACCAAATGGCCTGCAAAACCTGAAATATTTACTATCTGCCTTCCAGAAAGTTTGCAAACTCCTGCTCTAAACTTAGAATTCTCCTCTTCAACCAGGCACTACTCTAGAAAGCTGAGTTCTGTGGTTCTCTCTGGCTGCAGGTAAGAGAATGGTGCCCAAGGAAGATCTCTTTCTCTGTGTCTGTCATACACACACACATACAGCACTCTATAAAAATAACAAATCAGTTTGATTTGATCTTCCTGAGCACCCACTCAGCGTCAAGGGAGGTTTATGAGCTACAGGAGCGCTCTCACCAGTGGTTGGTCACAGTTTGAAAACATCTTAATGAAACCCGCTTTTAAACATACCCTGTTGAGTGGTTGCTTCCTTGCAGGGGTTCCTGGCCTGACTCTGTCAGATGATTCTTGTCTTTCATGCAGGTGTCTGTCAGCAGCAGGGTTTTTCTTTGTCTTCTTATGCAGTAGATGTCTATGAAGTTGCTTTGGGTTTTGTTTTTGCTTCTTTCCAGAAAAAAAAAAGTTTCCCCACCAGTGTTAGACTACTGTCTGAACAGAGACAAAACACAGAATTACTTTTAGCCAAAAGCTCCTTTGCAGAAAAGGTCTGGTTTGTTCTTTGAATCCCTTAAGTTTGTGTGATAACTGAAAAAGGGTAGGAATACAGTAACAGTTTGGTTGTTGAATTAGATTGAATTTTGATGAATTATTGAATCATATTTCATGCCTAATGTAAACCATGTCATGACCCCTTTTTCCAGCTTCAGGGACAGATGTGGCTACTTCTATTTTCCCAATTAACACTTTAATCTATGACTCCAGTCTGCATAGATTTGAAGGCTGGAGTGAAAATTTACAAGCCGTGTGACTTTAGGCTAGTTGCTTAACCTCTCTCTTACTCCATTTTCTTATCTGTTAAATAGAAATGATGATGGCACCTCCCTAAAACAAATTGTAGTAAGGATTACATGTAGAGTAACTGTAATGTCCAGAAAATATTAATAAGAAAATCAATCTTTTATCAGATACTCACCTCACTGCCCATGAAAAATTTAAAAAACTAGGGGCTTGTTCAGTTCAGAGGGATTAGTCAGTCCTTATTCCAAATGCCAGGTGGATGGATGCAGATGGTCAATGATCAATGCACTAGAAGGTATCGATTTTTTTTTTTTTTTTTTTTTTTTTTTGAGATGGAGTTTCATTCTTGTTGCCCAGGCTGGAGTGCAATAGTGCAATCTCAGCTCACCACAACCTCTGCCTCCCTGGTTCAAGTGATTCTCCTGCCTCAGCCTCCTGAGTATCTGGGATTACAGGCATGCACTGCCACGCCCAACTAATTTTTGTATTTTTAGTAGAGACTGGGTTTATCCATGTTGGTCAGGCTGGTCTTGAACTCCCAACCTCAGGTGATCTGCCAGCCTCAGCCTCCCAAAGTGCTTGGATTATAGGCGTGAGTCACCACACCCAGTCAGGTATTGGATTTTTAATGGCCAGTTTCTTATGACTTCTGAACAGTTTCACTGTTGAAAGCTGGTCTTTCCAGGAAGATGGGCTCTTGTCCACTATTGCAATCATGTCCTTGCTGGTTTGGCTCCTTCTGAAGTTCCATCTTGAGGTCGTGCCTTAGCCTAAGAGGAGGAGGAGGAGGACATTCTAGACAGAGGCTGCATTTTGTGCAGGCAAACACAAAGTGCCCATGATGCAGAATGACCTGCAAGGAGTGTGAAATGGCTAGTGCCAAGTGCTAGACGTCAAGGCAGTTAAGCTGGCATGTCTAAGAAAGAGCTCCACATGTCATGATAAGAAAGCTGGACTTTATCCTGTAGAACAAAGGTTGAAAATTGATGACCCATAGATTTATGGTTTTTAGTTTTCACTATATTTCCAAAATATGTTTTTAATTTAGTAGATGTATTTGTCAGCTTAGGCTAAATTATCACAGGAAGAAATGGCCTGCAAACTGAGTGGCATTCAACAACATTGAGCTTTCTTTCTTGCTTGTGTTTACATCTGTTGTGGGCTGACTTCAGCCCTGAGACAAAGGCCGAAGGAGGGAGTAAGCTCTGTCTGGGATGTGCATTTGAAGGAATCAAAAGCCAGCCAAAGTGGTATTAAGATTATTTTAGACTAAAAACATCTGAATAGACAGAAGCTGCAGAAAGAACCATTATTTAAACTTAAGCAGAACCTTTTGAAAATTAATCTGTCATTGAACTCCTCCCAAGGATTCTCCTGTTTGAAAAAGACAGACCCTTAGCCCCAGGAAGTATGAATTCAGCTGCCATAAACCTCCACTATGGGAAACTTCCAGCCAGCAAGACGACACACTGCCCATTACATTCGCATCCAAAAAGCCAATGGACTATTCCATTCTCTCCCATGAAAGCCCTAAAAACCCATTTTGGTTGAAACATATCAACCTTTTCTTGGGATTCTTCCTTAAGTTTTCCATTACTGGGAATTCCACTTACGCATGTATGAAAATAATGAAAATAAACCTTGTCTTTTCTCTTGTTAATCTGTCAGCCCTCTGACCATTTCAGACCTAAATTGGTAGAGGAAAATTTTACCTCCCAACAAAATTTTGTAACAAAGGGAAAAGAAGGGTGGGAGAACCACACATTGGCTCTAGAACTTCTGCTTAGCAACGGCACACATCAATAACTCTACTCACACGTCATTGCCCGTAGTATATCATGTGGCCAAGCCCACCACAGTAGCCAATATTTACAACTTGACACTCACGGAAAAGCCAGGATTTCCAGATTTTCTTCAAGAAAAGAAATCAAAATACCAGCAACATGAGGCTCTGTTTCTATGCAGCAGCCATTAGCTAGGGCTGGGCTTCAGCCATGCCTTTTAGGCCAAAGTGTGCTTCTTCCTCGCCTGCCTCCATCCCCACCCTCCTGCTCACTCATGTGGGTTACCTGCCCAGCTCAGATAAAGCAAATGAGTTTGTAACCCTGGACAAGGAGCAGCCACTGGAGAGAGAAAGGAGAAGGTGACTGGACCAGCTCTACTTTCCAGACAGTTTAAGGGTCTGAACTTAAGAGAAAGCCCAGGACACAGCCCCGACACTGGGTAGGAAGTTACTGCAATAATCCCTAATCCAGCATGAGAATGTACTTCACAAATATAAAGACAAAACACTCTGCCCACTGTTCTTCACCTGTGGAACGGCCAGCCAGAAGCAGCCTGAGGCAATTAAAGCATCCTGGAGTGGGTTGTGGGCAGGGCAGAGAAAAGAAAGGGAAAAAAAGTGACATTAGAAAGCTTGGGTTTAAATATTAGGTTGGTGCAAAAGTAATTGTGGTTTTTGCCATTACCTTTATGGCAAAAACCGCAATTACTTTTGCACCAACCTAATATTATCTCCCCTCCCCACCCCAACCCATCCCCCTAAAACAAAAATCTACAGGCTTCTCAGTGTTATCCAAAAGAACACCAGGAGAACTTTATTGGTGATATCAGCTTGCACACCAGGAAGAGAGAGTCTCCAGATCAGAGGTGCTCTCTCTTTGAAGAGGTGAAGGGCAGGTTGGGTTTGACGCCTCACAGGGTCCATATTACACAATAGAAGCATACATATTCAGCAGGTTTGGAGGAAAAGCCACACAAATTTATGAGAGGGGGGTGGAGTGCAGGCACAATGGGTTAACAGATACATAACATACATCCCTTGTTCACTTTGAAGCAGGGTTTCAGCACTAAATTGAGGTAGAATTTGGTTCCTTCTGTCAAAAGCTAAAGTATAGAACACAAAGATAGCTTGTGCCCAGCCTCTATCAGAGGGCTGAAACTGGCTTGAGGTCTGCAGTTGCTTACCAGGAAAGAATGTTTGTAAGGCCAGTCCTCTGTCCAATCAGAGTTATAATGGTCTAGGTTATGAATCAGAGTTAGGAGGGGTCTGATAACTCCTATTGCTAAGGAATTTAGCAAGAGTGTGGTTTTTCTTATAGCCATAGGAATGTAGGAAATTGCCGTGCCAGCAGTCCTAAACCCTGGACCCATACGTCTAACTTTTGTTTTCTTCACCTTGGAGCCCATTTTAGTGGACAAAGGGACATCTATTTTGGTCTCTCAGATCACACCAGGGAACTGAAGCTGGACCCCAAATGGTACCTCTCTCCAAAGCTAAAGGGGAGGGAGCAATTGTAACCAGTGTGGTTAAAGAGCCAGTTCCCTCTCTGATCCTCTCCCCCACCACCACCCCCACCTGCTGCCCCTTTCTCCTCTAACCCGCTATTGACCTAAATTAAGTTTTCAAAGGCTCTGTGCTGATTTTTGCTGAAGAGCATTGAATTCAATAAAACATAATTATTGATTTAATTAAAATAGTTGCTCTGTGAAGAGCAAAGCTTTTTTAATAGCCAGTAAAGATGGAACAGCCCTCATTCATTTCCAGTGTAACTTCTGAAACAAATTGGGCTGCTTTTTTTAATAGGCCAATTCCAAGTGCAGCTTTGAAATAGATCCTCTAGCCATTCATACGCAGTAATTCAACCAGCGAATTAGGTGCCTTTCTCATTGGCTGCCTTTCAGGATGGGGGAAAGAGGAGGTGCTATGAGCCCAGAGCCCAGACTATGAGATGAATAATTCATTATCCTTCTTCTGGGGCCCCTCTGTGTTCCTTTCTGCTTCCTTGTACTTACATTTGAAAGGAAACTAGAGCTGGGGACTGTTACACTGTGGGGCTCCACGTCCTCTCTTGATCTCTGTGCAGAGGAGCTGCCCAAGAGACCCATCAGCCTTCCAGGAAGCTAGGACCCTGGATCCTCACCATCCAGCAGAATCAGACACCTCAGGGGCTAAACACTGAGCACTGCAAATAAACAGGAACACAGAGACCAAAGGGAGAAGTTCCATTCCTGGGCACATGGAAGCAGGGCCTTTAAGGGTAAAACAAAGCAGGCCCCCTCTCCTGCTCCACCCGCCTTCCACACCTGCCATTACAGGCTAGCAGGCCTCTGCACGGGCACACATGCACATCACTTCTATTAACGAAAGAGAATAATGATGCATCCTTGGAGAAGACATTAATGAGGTGATGACACATTTTTAATTAAATGCCTTATGTAGATTATTAATCCATTCCTCCTGGAAAGATAGTGCCGCATTACAAATGTGAGACAAGCCGAAATATATCTGAAGGCACACATGGACGCACGCACATGTGTGCGTGCACACGCACACACACGCCCACACAGACACCGTTTCCCCAGGTCCTGATGAGGCTTTTCAGCGCCAACTGCAGCCCTCAGACAGAAGCTAAAGCCATCTTTTCTTACAGCCTGAGTGTTCATCTCAAAATCTCTGTTAACTCTGGGCCTTGTTAAAGAAAATAATTATTCAGTAACACTGGTTAAAGCATGGTAAGGAAGACTTTATTCGGGACCGTCATGATAGGTACTGGGACCTATCAATGGGGTCCTGCAGTCGGGGAGAGAGATTGGACTCAAATCCAAATACAGCACTGGAGAATGGGAATTTATCACCAAGGAGCAGCGTGGAGTCAGTGAATGGAGAATCCTTAAGACGAAACATCTTCACGGGTAAGGGGGATTCTGGCTAAACTGATCTCACAGAATTCTGCTGAAGATGGGCCAGGGTGATCAGACATACCCATGGGATGGTAGAGGATAAGGAACTTGATCAGATACCAAGGATGGGGGTTTCTTACCAAACCAACTTAACAGTGTTCTTTGTTAAAACTGGATTTTACAAGGAAATACACAGACGAATTTGGAGAAGGTTCAGGAGCCTGACTAAAGTTTGGTGAAGTGAAGAATCTTGATCAGTCTCAAGCTGGAAAGGAAGTATTTATGCAAGACAGACCACCATAATGTGAGTTTTGCAGCAGAGGAGAGAGATCAGGCTCAACACCAGACACAACAAAGACAAGTGGAGATTTACAGCCAAGATGCAAGGTAAGGGTCCGTGGATGGAAAATTACTAAGAGAAAACATCAAGGCTAGGGAGATTCTTGCTAGAGCAACCCAACAGGATTCTTGCTGAAGGCAGGCCAGGGTGATAAGATATGGAGGGTGGGGACTGGGGAATTTGACACGATATCAAGGGGGGAAGATTTTCACCAAACACAGCAGGATTCTTGCTAAAACTGGAGTAAGCAGGCCAAGGACAGAGTCCTCATCAAAAAGAGGATGCGGGCCAGTGGCTCATGTCTGTAATCTCAACATTTTGGGACGCCAAGACAGAAGGATTAATTGAGGCTAGAGTTCAAGACCAGCCTTGACAACATAGCAAGGCCCCCCTCTATAAAAAAATTATCTGGGTGTGGCGGTACACACCTATAGTCCTAGCTGCATGGGAAGCTGAGATGGGAAGATCATTTGAACCTAGGAGTTCAAGGTGCAGTGAGACATGATTGCACCACTGCACTCCATGCTGGGCAACAGAGTAAGACTGTCTCAAAAAATGGAAAAAAAGGATTTAGAGGGACTAGGGACTCAGAGGAGCTGATTTAAGTTTGGTCAAAAAGAGTCTTTGTCACCATTGGGACCTGTGAGCATTCCCGAGACCGCAGCATGCCCATATTCCAACATGAAACCTTGTGGTGGGGGTCAGTGTTCAGCTGATGGCTTTAAGAAGTCACTGGTATGGCTGGGGGCAGAGGCATGTGCCTGTAGTCGCAGCTACCAGGGAGGCTGAGGCAAGAAGATGGCTTCAGCCAGGAGTTTGAGGCTGCAGTGAGCTGCCATCAAGCTATTGCACTCCAACCTGGGCAAAAAAAGAGACCTTGTCTCAAAAAAAAAAAAAAAAGAAAAAAGTCAGATCCAAAAGCCTATGTTATCTACAGGACTAGATATGAAAGGAAAAAAAAAAAAAGTCACTAGTCACTGGTGTAGAGGTGGCACATGCATGGCAGCCCATTTATAGTCAGGAGGCAGCATTCAACATACGCTGTTAATCTTCATAGCAACTGCCCCTTCCTCTCCTATCCCAGTACCTGTCCTTCATTTCCCTGTTGCCTGCAGTAGCTCCTGTATTTTACTAAAACTAGAGGCACCTCCTCCACTGGGCTTCCAGAGTCTAATTATGACCTCCTGGTATCAACACTGGATGCCACTAACATTCTCTTCTATTTAAAAAATAAATAAATAAAACAACGATATTTATTACAATAAAATGACCATTTATTGAGTACATATATGCCAGGCATTATCCTAAGTACAGAGTATATATTATCTTTATCAATCCTCACCACAAGCCCTGTGAAGTAGATACTATTACTATCACTATTATCATTATTATACATACATATATATTGTAGATAAAATAGTATGTTCAAGTTCAGAACATTAATAACTGGCAAAGATAGGATTCTATTCTGGTCTGCTTGGTTTCACCACACTGCTTGCTTGGGACTTTCTAAAACTGAACCTATAATTACTATTCTCACTTTGGAAATGCAGAAATTGAGGCACAGAGAAGTTAAATTGCTGAAGATGCCACAAGAAGAAACTAGAAGATGGAATTTGAACCCAAACCATTGAAATCCAGAGTCCAAGCACACACCCACTGCACCACATTGAGGATAGGCAATCAAGCACTTACATCTCCATCCACACTGCTGGAGGGGACATCAGAAGCCATCTGTTCCCAATTATTTTCTCCATAGAAACAAACAATAGATGTCAAATCAGGATCTTGGTAGAGAAACAGGGTGTCATGTTTTTCCTGCAGAGTCATAATGAATCCTAATCAGTATTTGGGGAGCAGGCTTCCATTTTTTTCCATCACCTGAACTTTATTCTGGGATGGCTTCAATGGGCCTCTGCCTTCACCTTTCATTCCAAATCTCCTTGGGAAGCAAAACATTTTCTGCTTTATTTAAGGAGTCACCAATTACCACAGGGAGCAAAGGCGCCGATAACACAAAGGCATATGATGCTATTCTGCTTTATAAAAGGCAAACTCTCATCCACCTACTTAAACTTTACAGTAAAAGTAACCAACGAGGTGGAAGACGGCTCTTCAAATGTTCTAAAAACATAATTGGAGCCAAAGAAAATATACCAAGACCAAGAGAATGAGATGTTATGGAAACCTTCACCCTAACATCACTGTAGGCTTATGGCAAACATTGAGGTGCTAAACATATAATTATTGTATATAGGAAACCATATGCAATGTCATTTCAAGAGCAAGTGTTATTGCTTCCATATAAAGAACTCATGTCAACAACTATAAAGGATCCCCAGCCTTCCCTCCATAAGCCAATTTGTCAGTATGTGGGAAAGATACCCTCAAAATGATTCTCTATTAGAGTCGCAAGATAGTAAAAAAGCATATCCCACAGAGATGGCACTGGAAGCATGTACAATTGACAAGTCCACTGAATCCATGACAGGTGTTTATAAGGTATTTGAAAATGTACTGCACGAAGAATCACTTCATGTTTCACGCAGTCTGCCAGGCCACCACCTCTAAGAAGCTTACAAAATTGGTTGTTACCACATTTAGGTAATATATTTAGGATATTAAAAATCAATAAGCCTGCCATTTTCTTTTATAAAAGATTGAGCCATTCCCTGAATTTATTGAACTTTTGCCTCTAAAGGAAATTAAGTGATGAAGTAATTTCTGTAAAATCAAATCGCATACCTTTTCCTCAGTTGGCCCCTCTCTCTCCTTTTCCTATAGTTTTTTGGACATTTAATAATGTTCATTCTGGGACTTTGGTGGAGGGGGATTTCACAGTTGCTTGGAATTCAGAATGTATCTCAGACAAGAAGCAGACAGGTATGGGGCAGTAGGGTTACAGGCAGGGGCACAGAATTGGATCCCTGAGCCAAGTCTGTCCTCCAGGCTCTTCTGCTGAGAGTGTGAGTTTGCAGGGACCTGAAAAGGATACCCTTGTTCCTGCTCAAGTTCAGAACAATTGGGTAAAAGGCTCAGTCAACAGGCAGAGGAAGATCAAACAACCATTCTTGAGAAATGTCTCCACCAGGGCTCATATCTTGCAGTTCCTCTTAAAAGCTGTGTAACCTTGGGCAAGTTACTCAATAACTGCACTTCTCAAGGTTATTGTGAGAATGAAACAAGAAAATATCTGTTAACATGCTTTGCACAGTTGAGAGCACACAGTGAGTACTAAACACTTGTTGGCTCTTATTATCTTCTTGCAAACAGAGTCAATAAAAACACAGTGCAGCTGAACCCAAATCACATATCCAAAAAGTAACATGGATTTTAAAGGGTTTGTGCTCAGAACACAATACCCCAAAGTATGGCCCGTTGCATGCTGAGTACTTTGAACTAAAGGGGATGAGGCCTCAGAAGCAAGGTCTCTCTGACCTTCTCCTGCCTTTCTATTTCTCGCCTCTTTTCTCTCCTCTGAAATGAGCCATAGAAACTAGAACTCCTCTCCCTCAAAGTAAGCCATAAAATCTGGAAAGGTCACTCTCTCCCTTCTCCCTTTTTTCCTGAAGACTCTCATTCCAGAAAGGTCCTTACGCCATATCCAGGAGGAAGGAAGGCTATGCAAAGAGGCCAAGAATCATCTGAATGGACAGGCCTTGCGGGGTGTCTGCCCTCAGTCTATCAGCATTTCATCAAACCCTTTGTCCAATCACATTTCTACACCACTGTCCATCCTTCATTAAGGCTAAGCATAGAAACTGATCTGTAGGCCTTTATTTCTGAAGGCTCCTGTGTCACATAAAACTTCAATTAAATAAATCTGTCATCTTTTAATTTTGTTAATGTGTCTGTTTTTATAGGAGTGTCAGCTATGACCCTTATGATAGTTGAGGACATTTTCATTCCTACAAAACATTGAAATTCTAATTTAGGAGCACAGAGATAACTAGACCCCTTGTGAAGTCAAGGAAAAGAAAACAGAAAAAGAAAAATACAACTTGAATCCATAATTGTTTTATGATGCTAATTTCACTTTTATAGACATGTTGGAGTGCTCTTTTTCAGAGTCTGGTGTTGATTGTTCCTGTATTGTTAACTCATAACCAGGCCATATTTGCACATATAAACTTTAAGACAGATAATAAAGAAGAGAGACACTCTCACATACATCTCATGTCTCCTGGTTGAGTGGAATACTTAAACACTTAAGAGGTTTGTGAAGTTATGTGACCAGACATTAAAAATGGATTGTGGTGATTTGGAGGTGGCTGAGCTTCAGTTAAACTACTCTGCACTGATCAGATCACATCTGAACTATCCTAACAAGTTCTAGGGCCATTGTAAGAGTGTTATTACCAAATTGGAGTTTCTCCAGGTAAGTGAGCCCATTGTAAAATGCAAACGTATAGCCATAGCCCATGAGAAATGATGCAGGGGTTGGGGACCTTCACCTGGGGAAAGAATTCTCAGAGGGTAGGGACTTGGGATAATTAAAAAGTTGCCACATGCAAGATGGATTTTGTATTTTTGTTCTGTGACCCAGAAATAGGACATATATAGGAAGAAAAAAACCAGATGGCTTGGTGTACTAGAAAGCACATGAGCTCCAAAGTTAGAATGTCTGAGGTTGAATCCTGTTTCCACCATGGTTTTTTTGTTTGTTTGTTTTTGTATTTTTTTCGAAATGGAGTCTGGCCTTGTCGCCCAGGCTAGAGTGTGGAGTGCAGTGGCGTGATCCCAGCTCACTGAAACATCTACCTCCTGGGTTCGAGCAATTCTTTTGCCTCAGCCTCCCGAGTAGCTGGGATTATAGGCACCTGCCACCACACCTGGCTAATTTTTGTATTTTTAGTAGAGACAGAGTTTTACCATGGTGGCCAGGCTGGTCTGGAACTCCTGACCTCATGATCCACTTGCCTCGGCCTCCCAAAGTGCTGGGATTACAGGTGTAAGCCACTGCACCTGGCCTGTTTCCACCATTTTTAAGTGAAATGTCCTGAATTCAAATTGTTTCCCAAGGTCAGACAGGTGACAGAAATGTGTGGAGTAATTCATTAAAAGGATAAAGAATGATGTTAGCAATGGCACGATGAAGAACACTAAAGTCATCTGCTATGGTTTGAATGTCCCCTCTAAAACTCATGTTGGAGTTTCATTGCCATTGTAACTGTATTAAGAGGTGGGGATGACTAAGAAGTGTTTAGGTCCTGAGGGTTCTGCCTTCATGAGTCGATTTGTGCCATTAGAAAAAGGACTTGCAAGAGTGGATTCACTCCTTCCTCCTCCCACCATGTGAGAATGCAGCAGGAAGGCCTCGCCAGATGTTAGCACCTTGATCTTGGACTTCCCAGCCTCCAAAACTATGAGAAATAAATTTCATTGTTTTTTGTTCTTTGTTTTATAAATTACCCAGTCTCAGGTGTTCTCATATAGCAGCACAAAATGTACTAAGACATCATCCCAATTCAATTTTTGGGTTTGGTTTTGTTTTGAGGTGGAGTCTTGCACTGTTGCCTGGGCTGGAGTGCAATGGCACAATATCCACTCTCTGCAACCTCCACCTCCCTGGTTAAAGTGATTCTCCCACCTCAGCCTCCTGAGTAGCTGGGATTATAGGTGCCTACCACCATGCCTGGCTAATTTTTTGTATTTTCGGTAGAGATGGGGTTTCACTATGTTGGCCAGGCTGGTCTCGAACTCCTCACCTTGTGATCCACTTGCGTTGGCCTCCCAAAGTGCTGGGATTACAGGCGTGAGCCACAGTGCCCAGCCTCAATTTTTTAAAAGATGCATTAGACACACACACAAAAAATGATCTGTGGGTCAGTCTGGTTTATAAGCCTCTAATGGCAATTCCTTAAGTAATCTTGGGAAAGTTGTTTTTAGTCTTTTATGTTCATGGAGTTGCTCTTCTGTAAAATGGGAATATTAATAAGATTTGCTTTAGCAAGATGTGATGGTACTCAGGAGAAATAAGATATAAAGAAATGCTTTGTAAAGAATACATAAAGAGCTACATAAATGTTGGGTATTTTTAAGAACTTTCTAATTATTAGAAATCTCGGAAAAGGAGTTTGGGAATTATAGAAGGTAGAGAGCATTCTCTGTCTCATGAGGGTTTTGGGGGTTGGCAATTCAGTTGTGAAAATGATTCACATATTGAATGGGATAAACCTGTGGGACAGACTAAGGTTCTGAAATTTTCGTGCAAGAAATTTGTAGGAGGGTATTCTCAAAATCAGCACCTGTAAGGAGTGAGGAGGCAGGCAGCATCTGTGAGGCGTGAGGGAAGAAGCTGTGCAAAGCAAGGAGTTGAGTTGCAACAGATGAGGACACTGACATTGCAACAAATGCCTCAGCCCATGCCACAGACAGCTCTGGAGCTGGGAGGACCCTGCAGAGTTGTTCCAATGGGATTGTTACCAAACTAAACCAGGTGCATTTGTCCACATATGATGGAAAGTCAAATACTTGTTTGCAGTGAGAAAGGTTTATTGCATGTCAACTGGCAAAAGAGACAGGAGAAAATACTCAAATCTGTTTCCTGAGCTGGGGGCTGGGGCAGGTTGTTTGTGACTGAGTCTTGCTCTGTCACCTAGGCTGGAGTGCAGTGGCACAATCTCCGCCTCCTGGGTTCAAGCAATTCTCCTGCCTCAGCCTACTGAGTAACTGGGATTAGAGGCACGTGCCACCATGTCCAGATACTTTTTTTATTTCTAATAGAGACGGAGTTTCACCATGTTACCCAGGCTGGTCTCGAACTCCTGACCTCAGGTGATCCTCCCACCTCAGCCTCCCAAAGTGCTGGGATTACAGGCATGAGCCACCACACCCAACCAGGGGCAGGTTTTATAAGCATACAGTAATGAGTCTTCATCTGATTGGAACTTGCAATGAGGTGATACCACAAAGCACTATCTGACTGGTTCCTGCCATGGGGTGATGCCAGGGCTCAATCTGATTGGATCCTGGATCCTGCCATGTGGTGTCCACTTCTTAATTCAGTCCCTATTCCTCAGGCTAAGCATTTAGGTTCTGCTTCTGGTTGCATGCTTGGTCCATTGAAGCATGCTTAGGTTATGTGACCTTCAACCTAGGGGGTCTATGGCAATGACAAAATGACTCACAACTTTGTTACATAAAAGTTGAATCAGATTGGTCTGATACAGTTACAAGACAAGAAGGCTGGGCTTTTGTATCTCTATATGGACAGGTCATTGGTGACAGCCTGCCTCAGGGAGGGAGTGTAACCTCAGACAGAGGGCAGCAGGACTCAGCTATCAGTCACCAGTAGCCCATAGCCCTGGCAGCAGGGGAATGCAATCCTCTCTCCTGAATGAAGAGGCTGATGGGGTGCCATGGTACCACAGCATCATCACCATAGGTTGGATAACCTTAATAATACTTGCAAGAGAAATAATGATGACATGAATAATTTAAGGAATTATCACTTACTGACTACCCTCTATATACCAAATTCTAATGCTAACTCCTCTCATACATTATTTCATTTTCTCACATTAACCCTAAAAGATAGCTATTCCTATCTCTAAATTACCCATAAGAAATCTGAGAGTCAGAAAGGTTAAGACATTTATTCAAAACTTCCACAACTGGTTAATAACAGATTTAGGATTTGATAAAGGTCCATCAGGCTGGATGCAGTGGCTCACACCTGTAATCCCAGCACTCTGGGAGGCTGAGGTGAGCAGATCACTTGAGTTCAGGAGTTCGAGACCAGCCTGGCCAACATGGTGAAACGTTGTCTCTACTAACAATACAAAAATTAGCCAGATATGGTGATACACACCTTTAATTCCAGTTACTCAGGAGGCTGAGGCAGGCAAATTGCTTGAGCCCGGGAGGCGGAGGTTGCAGTGAGCTGAGATCGCACCACCACACTCCAACCTGGGTGACAGAGAGACTTCGTCTGAAAAAAAAAAAAGAAAAAGAAAAAGAAAAAGGTCCATCAGACCCCAAAGCCTGGGCTACTAGCCTTCAGGAATGATCATGTGATTTTCCATATATGATTCCTGACATCCCCACTCTGCTGGGAAGGACTCACGTCCCCTGTTTCCCCGATGAGGAATCACCCAGAAATCTCAGGTCATTATGAAACATGATCAAGATTTGATTCAAACCCAGGTATGAATGACTCCAAAATCCATGTGCCTCCCCAAAAGCCACACTGCCTCTTCTAAAAGACACTTATCACTCAAAGAACCAACTTTCAGACCCCAGAAGACAACGTACAGTGAGGGCCTGGTGTTACCCTAATGGCCCATAGTGGGTGGTGAGTAGAGCAAGAAAAATCATTGCAGGTTACATGAGTTCCTGTGGTTCAGACTGTCAAGAAATCCTGGCTGAGAGGATTGAAGAAACTCAAGAGAACAATAAGGGGCACTCTATTTTCAAATTTTCTGGGGAGTTAAAGCAAGCCCAAGGCTACAAGCAACTAGAATTTGTCTTGCATTTATCATCATCACTGCCTCTGAGCAATTGCCTAAGTTAGGCAGGGGGCGGGTGGGTGCGTGGTGAGGACTAAAACCTCTCACCCCTTCATCACAACAGAATCCTGCATATTAAGAAATGTATTGCCGGGCACGGTGGCTCACTCCTGTAATCCCAGCACTTTGGGAGGCCGAGGCGGGTGGATCATGAGGTCAGGAGATCAAGACCATCCTGGCTAACACGGTGAAACCCCGTCTCTACTAAAAATACAAAAAATTAGCCGGATGTGGTGGTGGGTGCCTGTAGTCCCGGCTACTCAGGAGGTTGAGGCAGGAGAATGGCATGAACCTGGGAGGTGGAGCTTGCAGTGAGCCGAGATCGTGCCACTGCACTCCAACCTAGGCGACAGAGCAACACTCCATCTCAAAAAAACAAAAAGAAATGTATTGACCTCCCAAGACCTGGATCTCTAAATTCAAATGTGACAATTGCCAGGCCCATTTCTTACCTGCGTTATCACAGCTCTCCGTGGGAATTCACACAGCTCAAGTTCACCTGCAACTTAGGTTATCCATGAGATAAACCTAAAATATGAATCACTGAGGCTGCCAGGAGAAGGTAGAGCATGCAGAGATTACAGTTCATTTTACAACAGCCCTGAAATGGCTTTCAAAATCTTCAGGCCGGTTGACATACAAAATCTGAGTAGGTGGTGCCCCATTTATCCCTCATTGCCTGCTGCCTCCACCTTAGCCTATTATGATTTTCGTGAAGAAGCATCAATTTTAGAGGATAGCAACCATAGTCTCAATACTGCCTCAGCTGTATGAACTTGGACATGTTTCTTAACCTCGCTGGTTCTAGTTTTTCCACATCTGTAAAGGAGAATAACAAAAGCAATATTTGTAAAAGTGCCGAGTAAAGTGGGTTAGTTTGTAGTACACATTGAAAACAAAACAAAATAAACATGAGTTCTCTTCTCCTTAACCCTCCTCCCTCTTCATTTTCCTCAAATAAAATCTAGGTATACACACACACACACACACACACACACACACACACACACACGAGACATTTCAACACCTATCAAGCTAAAGCATAGAGAATGTATATTATCCAAGCCATATTCTTACATCAAGCAGCCCTTTCCAATCTCAGTTAAAGCCCTAGGAACTTTTCATTTTATTTCCTTAAATATCTACCAGGCATCTATTAGATGATAGGCCCCAGAATGCAAACATAAAAAAAGGTATCAGCCCAGTCCTCAAAGTGCTCACACAAGAGCCAATACCTATGTTCCTGTCCCTTTCAGTCATTTGACGGAACTCAGAATGTGTCAAAGCCTTCTATGCACCTCCCCAGGGTGCTGTATGTGCTCGTCGTTTTTACTATTAATTGAAACCAAGCTAATTTGATTTTTAAAATTTTGGTCTTCCTATCTATCCAGTATTTGCATATCCAAAAGAACCACATTGTCATGGCTGCCTAAGGAGTGTAGCAAAGGCAATTGTTAATGGCTCTGCTGAAAAAGTCTCTCTGGGGATTGAATTCAGTACTTTAGCAGGCATGTAGGGAACTGGATCTGCACCCCCACTTGTGGGAAAGAACAGAGATCTGTGTTTTGTCCTAGAAGGACCTTCCACGTTTAGTCTGGCTGAAACAGAATTCAATCATTACCCCAACCACAGATCCTACTGAGAATTTGAGGAAATTATGTTCCCATGGCCCCTAAATGAGGGAAAACCAATTAAAGCACAATTCATTATTGCATTCTAAATATAGGCCAATTCGAGTCCCCTGAAACCTGTTAACCTATTAACTACATGTACTAGAAGTTTGCTATGTTCTTCAGGAAAGTTAGTCTATACTGAAAGTTCAGTGGACAAGGGAGACAAACAAGGATCATATTAAGAGTCCTGTAAGTAGAAAAGGGTCTGTGAGTTCCGAGAGACAGAGAAAGAGGCAAATAAAAGCAAATTATTAGATATTCATGCATGAGCCTGACTATCAGAAAACAAGGTAAAAGAAGGAAAAAGAGAAGATAAAAAGAAAATGGAGGAAGATAAAGGGAAAGTGGTGAAGAGGTATGTATTGAGTTCCTGCTATATGTCAGGCATTGTCCTACTGCTTTACACACATAGGTGATCTCATCTCTATTATTATGCCCATTTTACAGAAAACTGAGCCCATGAAAATTAAATAATTTCCCAATGTCACATAAACTAGAAAATAGCTGGGGTCCACAGTTTCGATTTGACCATTTAGGGGCACAGCTCATTAAAGGTAGTTTTTGTAGACCTTGCTGTACCTTTAGTTTGTTTGTCGGGTGGGGTTGATCCTTACCATGTCAGCTGCTTTATCCCCACCCCAACTCAACTGTTCTTTAAACCAGTAGAAGATGAAAGAATCTTCTTTGGGATTCATCAGTTCAAAGAAGAATGGGATTGTCAGATTGTCCACTAAAGGAACCTGAACTGTCTGGCCCCAGAGGTTGAACCTAAGGATGCAGCCAGGCATGGCCATAGACTAACTGCAAGAAGGGCCAGACTAGAAGGCACCTGAAATTTGGCCTCCAATTGGGATTTTTCCATTTAACAAATAAGCATAGAGCACCTACTATGTTAGACAGGTTCTAGGTGCTGGTGTATAGGGCTGTCTGAGAACACAGTGTCCTCATTGAACATACAACTCAGTGGAAGTAAATGATAATACAACTATAGTGAGTACTAAGTGCTACGAAGAAAATAGAGCAGCATAAGGTGCTAGACAGTAACTGGTGGGGTCTGGAGTCGGAGATCACAGATACCTGGGGGGAAAGATTCTGGGAAGAGAGAACAGAAAATGCAAAGGGGAAATCTCCATGGTGCAAAGAAAACCCAGAAAGCTGGTGTGCTTGGGCATCATGAATAAGGAGAGTGTTTGGCCACGAATTTGAGGCTCTGTCTAGCTCTCCAAACTGACTATGTGAACACTAAACTTACTTCCTCTGGACACACAACTAAACTATGTTTTCCAGTCTCCCTTGCAGACAAGAACTCTCACTATAGGGTGCATGTAATGATCACTATCACTGGAGAATGAAAAAATACTGTGGGAGCACAAAATGTATAATCACAGTCTCTGGGAGCACAAGGAAGTCTTCATAAAGGAGGCGACATGTAACTGAGGCCTTGAAGGATACACAGGGGTTTTCTAGGTGGAGAAGGAAAGGCAAGGCAATTCAGATAGAGGAAACGGCTCACACAGTGGATCAGAGCTGTATACCTTTTAAGCATCAGGGAGTCATGAAGAACTCATCATTTATATAGTTAATATTTCATCTCCATAATGATGCTGTAAGCTCCTAGAAAGCAAGGGATACCTTCGATTTATTTTGTATCCCTCAAATTCCGTGCACATGGTAGGAAGGAAGAATAGAAAGAGCGAGGGAGGAAAGGAAAGAGGGACAGATGGAGGGAGGAAGGGCATATAGCACACATGGGTACAAGTCATACAGTCATCCTTACCTAGGGCTGGACTCACTGCTGAGAGAGAACATTCAGGGTTCATTTGAGTTTTATTTACCTTGTGTCTGTGTTCATTTCACACCATCTGACAGCTGTTTTAGGCCATTTCACTCGCTGTTGGAAGCATGATCAGGCCTGAAATGCAGGTTGTAAATAGTGTACATTACATAGTAAAGCTGGATTTAGTAGGTAGTATGTTTTATTAATGTTACAACATTTATTGTGTATTTTAAGTTGTTATTGATTTTTATTAAAAGGGGCATTTTTATTACAAGGACATGATGCCAGGAAAATAAAACCCTCCCCTCTCCAAAGCAAATTTGGGGTAATTTGCTGTTAAGTGATCATGAAAAACCCAGCTAGATTTGGCTAGCTCAGATTATGCTTCCCCAGTGATAGCTCGTCTATGCACTTCTGCATGAAGGGTTGGAATGGAAAACAGATAGCGTCCTCACCTGGACCAGAGTGGATGCCAAGGAAACAGAGAGGATTTCTGATACTTCAGTTCATTTTTAACTATAAAACTAATGAAAACATAACTCCAGCTGCAAGTCAGCTAAGATGTGAAGGACACGAGAAACAGTATTTGGATACTGTAATTTTATTTCTTCTCCACCAAGTCTGTACCTACGTGAACAGCCCAAACCTGAAATTTCACTGTGGGACTTCCTGCTACTATCATCATTGGCTTCAAAACTGTCATTTGGCATATCAGTATTCTTACTGCCAATTTCTCCCCCATCATTTTCCTGGGTCCACAGAATCTTTCCTTGTATTTTGGAGATTTTAAAGAGCATTCTTTACTGTCCACCACGGTAGCTGCTAGCCACATGTGGCTATTTATGTTTAAATATAAATTTTTTAATTAAAAATTCAGTGCTTTGATTGCTTTAGCCACATTTCAAATGCTCAAGAGCCGCATAGATCTAACGGCTACCATATTGGACGATGCAGATATACATTTCTATCACCACAGAAAGTCCTATTGGAGAGTCTTGCTCTACATTAGAGGCCCCTCCAAGACCATAGAAATGTGTGCCCATCTTGCTTGCATGAAATGTTCTGCATCCTCCCATTTTTCTCCTTTCCCATGGCCACACAGTCCTGTTTGGTTGGTTGGTTGTTTTAGAGATGGGGTTTTACTCTGTTGCCCAGCCTGGAATGCAGAAGCACATTCATAGCTCACTGCAATCTCAAACTCCTGTTTTCAAGAATTCCCCCTGCCTCAGCTTCCCAAGTAGCTAGGATTACAGGTACACATGACAGCACCCAGCTCCCTACAGTCCATTTCTTTCTTTCTTTTTTTTTTTTTTTTTTCCAGACAGAGTTTCACTCTTGTTGCCCAGCCTGGAGTGCAATGGCGCAATCTCAGCTCACTACAACCTCCACCTCACAGGTTCAAGCGATTCTCCTGCCTCAGCCTCCCAAGTAGCAGGGATTACAGGCATGCGCCACCACACCTAGCTAATTTTGTCTTTTTAGTAGAGACAGGGTTTCTCCATGTTGATCAGGTGGGTCTCAAACTCCCAACCTCAGGTGATCTGCCTGCCTCGGCCTCCCAAAGCACTAGGATTATAGGCATGAGCCACCGCTCTCAGCAGTCCATTTCTTTAACTTGTCCTCTTGGCCTCGTGTTTGAGTTCCTCTGGCCTCTTCCCCTAACTCTGTCCACTTCCAGCTTTCAGCTTATAACCTCTAACACTAATCCCATTCCTGCCTGCATTTGCCAACACTCTCCTTCACACTCATTCATTCATTCAAGATGTATTGAATAGCAAATAAGTGTGTGGCACTTGCTTGCTATCTTGCTAGGGATACAAAAGCAAAGGCCCCATCTCTTATCCTTAAAGGCATCACAATCAAGCAGAGAGCACGAATGATAACCCTTAGTTGTTGAATAAGAATTCAGAAAGCAAATCATGTTATTTTCCTGCTTCAATATCTTCAGTAGATCACTATTTCCCAAGGAAAAATTTTTTTTGTAAATTATTTAATCTATTTACACACTTTCAGGGACTAATCTTTTGCACACTTCATGTATGAAGAATAGAAAAATGTATGTGATATATTTCCCTTTTCCTTAGGAATGCTATCACTTATTTTAAACCCTTATAAATGGAAACTTCTGATAAATATATTTACCCCCTTATAATCAACTGGATGCCAAGACATAACTTGAAAGGAAGAGGCATGAGAGTCTTCCCAGGGAGGGCTGCAGGCAGTAGGAAAAACCAATGCTTAGGCCACTCCCAAAAGTAGTTTGTGTAAGTTAAGCCCCAGAGGGCATGTTGGGCTATGAGGCTCTTCCATTAGTTTATACTCCCTTGACCTACCTTCACTCAATTGCCAGAACGCATCTATGTACAACTATGCTGCAAGGTCACATCTGGGCAGAGAGGATGGAGAAGCTCACCCAAGCCTATTCAGGCCAACAAATGAAAGCCCTTTAAGTTTCCTGCTATGGTGATGGTGGTTGTTGTTACTGTTATCTATCTCTGTGTGGGCACTTGGTCTACTTGGCATTCTAGAAAGATGAGCATAGAGATGAAGTAGTTGCCCTCCAGATGAAAACAACCTCAACAAAGCCAGGCTCCATTGGCTCCAGCCCCACTCACCAATCTCCAGTACTGTCCACCCTAGGAGGATCAACCACTCCCTATTCTTCCCCAGTCCATAGGGAGCAATATCTGGAAATAACCTGCCAGGAAGCCTCTGTACCTCAAGCTCCCTGAACAGAAGATGGGAAGCCTAGCACCTCACCTGGTTCTTATCCAGACCATCTCTCTGTGGATTGTGCTTCCAGTATCCCTTGCATCAACTCAGACGGTTCAGATGCAGCTATTCTACATCCACATTATATCTGGAATTACAGCCACCTAGAAGTCTTTTTCCTGCCACTTGCCCCATGTTTAGAATGCCCAGAAAACTGAAGCCAGCTAGCAATGGATTGTGGCAGAAGGAAACTGTATAGTGGCTAAGAACATCCCCTCTGAAACCAAGTGGCTTGGCCTTGGATCATGAGTCCACTCTTCCCTGACTGTGAAACCTTGGGCAAGTTAATGCCCCTCCTTTCTAATTTTCAATTTTCCCATCAGTAAAGTGTGACACTTATAGTACCTAGGTCACAAGGCTGTTGGGAGGATTCAGTGAGATAAACCCCCTAATAATCCACACACTCAGCACACCATCTGCCTCCTGTGTACTAGTAGTTGTTAACTACTCATTTCATTCAGCTAGCACTCCTCACTCTGTTGGACTTGGTAATATGGATAGCCAGGGCCTGGAGGACAAGGACCTTCTGTCTCTTTAGTTCCCCTCAATTTCTCCCTTCCCCAGGGGGTAGGTAGAAGGACCATTTCACCACTACAAGAAAAAAATGAAAGTCCTTAAGACCTCAGTAGATCTGAAAGAGCAGATTGGGTGAGAAGCAGTAGACGGGGGGCAGGGAGTTCCCTATTTACAATCATCACTTAAGCTTGAAAGTCTCACCCTCATCCCAAGACAGAATCTTAGCTGTTTCTTCATGGCAAAACTTGAGGGGCAGTACTTCTAAAACCAGGACCTTTCCTTGAATGAGCATTATCGTTATTCTATTATCACATTGAGGGACCTAAGAGCTATGGCTTCTCAGGGATGCCAAGGAAGCCCAGGGTTGAAGGAAGTCACCTCTCCCAAGCAGACAGCTCTTCTCTGCAACTTAAAGTTTGGGTATCTCATAGGCATCACAGCATAGAATAGCTAAATAATGCTGTGTCAAGAGCATGACATCTTCATACCTGTGATCTGTCCCTGTCATTTGCCCTACATACTACTCTTAAAGTGAGTTGAAAGCTCCCAGTTGGCCAGAGTCAAAACCTGAAACCCTTCCCTGGAAAACAAATTATTCCCCAGTAACTAGTGAGAACAGAGTAACTTTGCATGGAAGTTGGTCCAGAAAGGCCAGAGACCAAGAGTGGTAGGAAGTCCTAGAGAAGTCCTAAGTGTAGCTAGCCAAGAATAGCTAGCCAAGCCGTGCATTTGATGTGGAGGTCTCTACTTTATCACTACTCAGCTCTTCAGATTCCACTGTCCTCCAAGTTGCTTTATCGCCGTGACAATTGGACTCAAGTGATGTCCCACTGCCCTCCTCTGAGCTGGTAATGACCTTGTTCAAAAGATAACCCTGATGCAATGGACACAGAAAGGAGTTAGCATCTGGAGACTTGACTTGAGGTTAAAGCCTGCAATGGACACAGAAAGGAGTTAGCATCTGGAGGCTTGACTTGAGGTTAAAGCCCAAATCCCTAGTGTTCATCCAAGGACATGCCCCAGTGATAGGACCGCAGCCTACCTTTCTAGGTACATTTCTCCCAGCGACCTCTGCTCCAGCCTCCCTTCTCTCTGGGCTGCCGGGATATCACATCATGCTTTTCCAGAACTCTGTATTTGTGCACATGAGACCCCAGTGCTAGAATCCTCCTCCTCCTCCTTTTGGAGAACTCCATCTCCCTTCAAGGCTGAGTCCAATGTCATTGGACTCTGTGAAATCCTCCCTGGCCCTCTAAGTCACAATTATCTTGTCACCTTTCTAACAGTTTTAATCCATCTTCGAATGTTTTTTAAAAATCGTCTTTGGGTTGTGAATCTCTTAAAACGTTCATGAAGGAAGTGGACCCTTCCCAGGAAAACACTCATAAGACAGGTAATTTTCGAGTGCTCAAGGATTTCCTGAGTTCATCTGTGGATCAATTACAAATTCCTCCTCTTATTTTTTCAATCTCTTGTTGTCACTAAGATTTATGCCAGACAGAGAATTCCGGATAACTGGATCTCCTCCAAGGCAAATATGCCTCAAATACTGGTGGTGGTGGTGGTGAAGGGAAGGGGCAAGCAGCCAGATGATTTCAGCTCTAGGTGAGACAGGAAGTTTCTCCTGGACCAAATGCCCTTAGATAGTTCTTTCCTGACACTAGAAATCCTCCACTTGGGTCCTGTTTCTCCTCTTCCCCTGTGAGACATTTCCCTGGCCGCCCAGACTGATGGAAAACTGCGTGTGTCCATGGGTGGCTGAGACAGCTATCTGGAGAAGGGCAAGAGAAGCTGTTTAACTCCCTCGTGCCCACTTACTTGTAGGTTTAAAAAGTTTTGGAAACTGTGGAGGGCTGCACAGAAGTTTAACGACTCCATTGATGGAGATTGTGAATGGCTTTGGTGATGGCTGCATCCTTGTATTCCCTTAGGGCTCCAAAGCAATGGTCAGTCATCTAATCCAGGCTCTGTAGACCACACACCAGACACTCCCTGTGCCCTGTCCAGGAATGTGCCCTCCCCACTGGGATGCAAGTTTCATCCCCTTCTGGCTCCAGGCCAGGGAGACTGATTCATACACAATCCATCTTTTAGGGTACCTAGACTATTGCCATTAAAAGTAATGGCCAAACAGCAATTACTTTTGGACCAATCTAATACTAGAAAGAGGGAAGGGACAAGTGGAGGCTGAGAAACCCCGTCTATATCCCATCTGGACCACCCTTCCACCAGGGCCTGGCTCCTGACTGCATACTGAGATGAACACTGGAGCTCATACTCAAAAGGAAAGAAGGGATTTGCTCTCTTGTTTCAAATGTGTTGCTGATTGTGTTTATTGGCCTATTAATTATCTGTGTCTTTTAACAGTCTCAGTCCTGGAAAAAATAAAGATGGAGACAATGATTCCAATGTGACTTTTCAGGGTGATGGAAATTACAAAGTTGTCCAGCCCTAGAGAGCATCAGGCAGTGTAACAAGGTTCTAATGTAAAGCACAGAGCAATTAGCAGGAAAATTTACCTTCCTGTCTTAAAAGCATTTTTATTACTTAATCAATCACAAGCAATTTCTAAACAAGGCTTGGGTTTTACAGGGAACCATAAATCTCTCCCATTTGCTTCCAGAAGAAGGAGCAGGAAAAACAGACATAACATCCCAGAAGGGACCCTTTATCAATTAAAACAAAAATTGAACCCAAGTCACACAGGAAACAAAAGTGGGCAGGAGGTAACCACAGGGTCACAGAAGATACAGAGAAGAAAGATTCGTTGGAGGCAGGGGACTGGTCCTGACCACATGTCCAAGTTCAATCCCACAGATAGAGCAAGAAAGAACAAGAAACACAACCTGAAAAAAAGCCCCCAGAGGCAGCCAACAGATTTTCCTCATTCTATTTCATGGCCAAGGGCTTCCAAGCTATAGCCTTTCTCTGGGCCTCAGTTTTGTCTGTTTTTTGTTTGTTTGTTTGTTTTGGTTTGGTTTTGGATTTGGATTTTTGTTATTTTTGAGATGGTGTCTCACTCTGTTGACCAGCCTGGACTGCAGTGGCGCAATCTCTGCTCACTGCAACCTCCATCTCCCAGGCTCAAGCAATTTTCACGCCTCAGCCTCCTGAGTAACTGGGACTACAGGCATGTACCGCCATGCCCAGCGTATTTTTTGTATTTTTTGTAAAGACGGGGTTTCACCATGTGGCCCAGGATGGTCTCAAACTCCTGACCTCAAGCAATCCACCCACCTCAGCCCCCCAAAGTCCTGAGACTACTTTACTTTTGAGGGAATTTAGACTGGATAAAATCCAAATGGTTCTTAACCCTGACAGCATATCAGAATCACCAGGGGAGTGTCTTAAAAATGCCATTGCCAGGTTCCTTCTCAGACCAATTAAACCAGACTTTCTAGGGCTGAATGGTCTTTAATCTCGTCTAGCCTCAGCTTGAACATCCAAGCAGAGAATCTTTATTTTGAAAATTAAATGCTTAAATTCCTCGCTGCAGTGAGCTCAGCAATTAATGATAGAGACATTCAGCTTGCATCCACACATTCATTCTTCCCTTTAGTCAACCAACTTTTCCTGAGTTCTTCTATGTACCCCATCCTGGGCTAGACCCATGGACATGTGTATCAAAAGGCTCAGGATGCTTCCATAGGAAATGTACCGTCAGCTCTCCTTTAGACCAGAGAAAGGGTTTCTGGGGGCCTCAGTGAACAGGTGCAGAGGTAGGGAAATGCTATCCACAAATGGTCAACACCTATCAGCTCTGTTGGTTTATTACTTCCAGGTTCTCCAAGCCCATCTGAAGAGTATTGTGGAATAATTTTTCCATCACAGAACTGTACTGGGCACATGCTAGGCAGAGAGGGGCAACCAGGACCTAGCTCTGGTACAAATGCTGCAGAGAACAGTTAGGTGTGACAGCCAGAGAAAGAACCCTATTGAAGTGATGATGGATGCACCTTGGACATTTCTTCCGGCCCATGATGGACCCATCCTTTTAAGGGAGGGGTGACTTTAGTTAATACTTAAAGCAGTGACATCTGGGTCCCTCCAGAGAGGCAGCCTGCAGCAAAAACTGATTTGGCCCAGCCCTCCCATGGCACAAAGTCAACTTGCTTTCTTCAGTCAGGTAAAGATTGACATACACTTCCCAAATTTTGACCCAACGTATTCGGGACTGATGTTTTTATTTTTCCCCCCTAATTTTACGTAAGTCCTCAGATTTAGAAGAAAAACAAATTTTCTTCTCTTGGTCACATGGAATTAAAATCAAATTCAAATGCTCTCATCTATATAAAGTTTCCCTTTCTTCTGAATTCTTCTAGTGTTTCTGTAACTCTTTTGTGACCTATATCTCACCTTGACCTTAATTATAATGTTTGTTCCACGGCATTCTTTCTGCTAGACTAGTGATTGTCTGGTGCAGCAGAAACAATAAGCTTTTTGAGTTACATGGATCAAATCCCAGCTCCCGTCCTTATGTGGCTGTGTGGCTTTGACAAAGTTATTTGACCTTTCTGAGCTCTAGTTTCTAACCTGTGAAGGGAAGATAAGACAACCTACTCAGAGTGTTGGTGTGAAAACGAAGAAAGATAGCACACATCATGTCTCTAAGTTTACCAACATCCAGCTTAAAATGCAGTGCTCGGAACCCAACAAGTACCCACACCACGGTTCATCAACTGGAGAGCATATGATGGTGCTTTGGTCAGCAGAATGAATCAGAGAAACCAGGTTTCACTTGGGCAATGTGAAGAGTGCAGATGGAAACCAGGGGCAAGCATCGGCCATGGGGAGGGCCCACACACTGCTGGGAGAGCCCAGGCACCAAGGGAGGGCCAGTGCCATTGTTTTGGGGTAAGCAGACATGTTGAAGAGGCTCCTGCCTATAATGACCTTCATTACATCTTTCCATATGACACTATTTCACACTGCTTCCTCTGGCACCTCTCATCATTGCTCAGAACAGTCATGCCAACAGTACCTATTACAAGTACAGAAAACTTTGCTCAGGGAGAATGACCACTCCACCAGCCAGTCCCCTGACTACATGAACACACGAGTGTGTGCACGCGTGCATACACACACAGAATGATGCACATACACCTGGATGCACACGTACACACACGCACACACACGAGCACACACAGCACTTTCTATTTAAGCTGCTGCTGCTCTGTAGAGCCTTTCTACCTGGTGTAGATAAAAGCATCTTGCTGGCCTCCTTGCTCAGTGTCCACCAAGATAGCAGGAAAGAGAGTAATAAAAGGACTATCCTTTACCAGCACTTATGTCACCAGTACAGAGGGTATTGGGCAGGATGTGGATTCGAGTCCAGGACTTTCTTACACTAAACTAAAAGTAAACTTCCTGTAAAGGGTCAGATAGTAAATATTTCCACTTTTGTGGGCCATTTGATTGCTGGCACAACTATTCAACTCTACTATTCCAACGCAAAAGCAGTGAGAGCTGATACATTTTTAAAAGGGGGCATAGTTGTATTCCAATAAAACCTTATTTACAAAAACAGTCCACGGACAGCAACTTTCTGACTCCTGGTCTAAAGTCTTAGTTCTTAACCACTAGGCTCTAGAACTGGGTCATGTTTCTGTTAATCCAAAACACGATCTCTACAATAGGTACTAGGGACTCCAAAAAGGGAGGGGGGAGACATGGGAAAAAGGGTTTAAAAACTACCTTTTGGATACTATGTTCACTATTTGGGTGATGGCTTCACTAGAAGCTCACACCCAACATCACCCAATATACCCATTAAAAAACTTGCACATGTGCCCTCTGAATCTAAAATTTAAAATATATATATATATATATGTATATTTTAGTGGTCCCCTTTATTAATATATAGCAATTGTCCTAAATATTTTGATAACACTTGACCTAATAATTTTGCTTCCAGGGATTTATCTTAATAATTATCAGTTTTTGAGCATTTTATATTCAGTATCTATTTGACCTTCACAGTAACCCCATGCAATGAGTCATATTTTTGTCTTCATTTTGAGATACGGAAACTGAGGTATGAAGCTGCTAAGCAATTCTTCCCCTGGACACACAGTAAGTGATAAAGCTGGGCTCTGACATAGAGCAGTGATTTCTAACTCATAACGGAAAAAAATACACAAAATTAGACAAGTACACAAAAATGCCTGTTGTTTGAAACAAAGTTCATAACAACATAAAAAAAGAAATAATCTAAATGTCAAAGTTAGAAAGTGGATAAATAAAGAGTTATGGTACAGTAGACTACAAGGTAGTATTTGAAAGTGATAGAGAAGAACGCTGTTTGCAAAAAGGGCTGCAGCCATTCCTCTCACCCCCAGATGCTTGTCCCTTGCAATGCCACTTTGCTGCTCCTCTGATCTAAAGTTAGAGCCCATTTCTGGAGGATTGAAAGTGGGCAGCCCTGTGACTCATTTGACCAAGAGGCTGAATAGGAAGTGATGTTATGTGTGTGACATCATAGGCTAGGTCTCTTTTTTGTGTAGGGGAGGGGATGGAGTCTTGTTCTGCCACCCAGGCTGTAGTGCAGTGGTATAATTTCAGCTCACTGCAACCTCCACCTCCCGGGTTCAAGTGATTCTTCGGCCCCAGCCTCCTGAGTAGCTGGGTCTACAGGTGTGCACCACTGCGTCTGGCTAATTTTTGTATTGTTAGTAGCAACCAGGTTTCACCATGTTGGCCAGACTGGTCTTGAACTCCTGACCTCAGGTGCTCTGCCCACCTCGGCCTCTCAAAGTGCTGGGATTACAGGCATGATCTACTGCGCCTGGCTGAAGGCCAAGTCTTAAAGGGCATGGCAGCTTCCATCTTTGCCCTTTTGAAATGCTTTCCTGAGCCCACCATAGAAAGAGGTCCCATGCAGCTTACTGGAGGACAAGGGCCACATGGAGGAGAACCAAGGCCCTCCACCATGGAGAGACTCCAGATGAGGTTTGCCAGCTAAAACACACAACATTCAGTTAAATTTGCATTCCAGATAAAGAGCAGTTTCTTAGTATATGTCCCAAATATTGTATAGACATGCTCATACCAAGAAAAAAACTAGTCAGTGTTCATTTGGAATTCAAATTTAACTAAGTGTGCTGAATTTTTATTTGTTAAATCTGACAACCCTACAGGTGAGTCCAGCAGAAGAACCATCTAGCTGGTCCCAGTCTGAATTCCTGATCCAAAGAATCACAATAATAAATGATCGTTGTAAGCCACCAAGTTTTGGAATCATTTGTTATATAGTAATGTATAACTGCAGGATCGTCCTATTTAGTGATGTGGACCCTGTTTACCACGGGATTGGTAGTAGTATAGGAAAAGAAGAAGGATGACATTCAGACAAGGAAAGATTTGCAAATAAAGAGAAGCTGTCATGGCCACCCTTGAAAAACATTGAGTAGCATGCTATGACAAGAGTAGAAGGCATTAAATGGGGATCAGTGGGACATAAAATTAGAAAGTTAATTGGGTCCAGGTATCAGAGGATCATGAATGCCAAGCTAATATTTTTGGACCCTATCCTATAAGGAAGAATTATCAAAAAGAATTGAGCAGAGAAGTAACAATGAAAACAGGGAACTACATATAATCTCTATGTTCAACCTAAGTATTTATTTTATGATAGGATGTTTTGAGAATGTACGTTGATGTGCGTAAGTGTTAAGTATTAGAGTGGGGTCTACAATCTCTCATTTTGGACTTCAAGATCCATCTTCAAGGTATCTTCGCTAATGATTCCCTAGTTAAAACTCTATTTAGGATATAATGCTATGTTAATATTTTTAAGACAATGGAATTTGCTTATGATCTATTGCCAAATTGTAAAATGTAGCTATAAAAGGGTATACACAGCATAATCCCATATTGATGTAAAACTGCATACACACACACACACACACACACACACACACACACACACACATACCTGGAATTGGTAGTTTTTAAGGATAGGGAGTGAACATAGGTGTTTTTTTTTTTTTCTCTCCCTTGAACTTTCTCATTTTCCTGCAGTATACACATCTGTCTTGTGTGCAAATAATATGTGAGTGTCTATGTGTTTACTGTGGCCTTTAATTCCCTGACCTAGCCCCAGTCATTGAGTATTTACTGAGTTCTTGGTCTTTCCCTAGCACTGTGTGTGGAAGAAAGTACTGTGAGTGATCAAAAAGTAAATAAAGGACAGAGTCTGGTTCTCTCCCCAAGGTGAGAGTGGAATAACAGAAGAAACAGGCAGCTATTTAAATTATGTGGTGCTTAGGGATGAGGTACAAACCAAAGTGATGTCAGAAAAAGTGAACTCGGGTCTGCAGGCTTCTTGGTAAGCTATAAAGTGCTATAAAATGTAGCCATTTTTAGGGCCCGTCAAGAGGCATTTCAGAATTACTCAGAAAACTTGTTTTAAAAATACATATGCCTGGGCTCCTCCCCTCGAGCTTATAATTTTAACAGATCTGGAAAGGGGCCCAGACATCTTTATTTTATAAGGCTCTCCAGTTGAGAAGGGCTGGTCCAGTGTTTCTCAAGGTTATTTCTCTTCCATTGAGATTGTGGGTGATAGGAAAAGTCAAAGAAAACTTCGTGGTTGAGGTGGCCCCTGGCTGGGCCCTGTGAGATGCGGGATAGGAGAAGCCACCTCTGGCCTGCACAATAGGCCAGTGTGTTCACTAGCACAGTGCAGGTGAGGGCACCTTCCCCGCTGTTCTCCACAATGGCTCGTCCACCCTCATGCATCCTGGAAGCAGTCCTGCTGCAACCCACCTTGGCAGATCTGCTCTTCAGTCTGGGCTGTGACCACAGCTCCATTCCTGCTCCTGCCGTTTGAGCTTAGCTTTGCTTCTGCTCTAATTCCTCTCTACCCCTGTGCCTTCTCAAGTTCTCCTCCTCCAGGCAGCCCTAAGGACACAGAGCCCTATTGGGTCAGCTTCTGAGGAACCTTCCCCCAGTGTGTTCCAGTCATGGCTATGCCAGCACTACCTCCCAAAATCAGAAAGAAAAGCCTCTGCTGAAGCAGAGTGTATCCCAGTTTCCAATGCAGCTGTACTATTCAGCAGCCTCAGGCAAGCCACTCCAGCTGGCTGCTCTGGGCCGTGTTACTCTCCCCAGCAGCACCCTCCACACCAACCTGAGATCAGTAACTCCTCCAAATGGCAGCCACATGGAAAATGAGGTACAAGGCCAGGCTATGAGGCAGGCTCTTTGTTGCTGCAGTGTGAGGGGAGTGGATAGGGTAATAGGATGGGCAGCTCAGAGAAAAATACAGAGGAAGAGCTAGTGGGGGCAGAGAACTTCCTGCCAGTGCAGGGTGCAGGGTGGTATGGGGCATGGTCCAGCCAGAGAAGAAAGCTCACTGGCATCCCAAGATGACTTGGAGGAGTCCGGGCAAAGAACTCTGATTTTCTTCAGAATTCCCGTGATTGTTGCAAGCTGTGTGGGGGATAGAACAAGGCCGGGGGGAAAGAGGTTCTTGAATGATGGGGGTGACTTTAAGGAGGGTAGGCTTCAGGACCTACCACAGGCCTATTTAACAGGTCCTGTCTTGCTTTCCTTCAACAGACGCCCCCACCATAATACCCATCCTTAATCCCAAGGGCACAGTGGCCATGAGGCCAATCCCAGCGCCCAGTGAAACCAACAAGAGATAGAGATTGCCCATTGTCCTAGGCACAAGGTGGCAGACGTGGGGCTGGAACTGCATCTGTTAATTCCTAGTTGGGGGGCTCCTGCTGTACCACACTGACTCTAGGTTCTTCCATGGAAAAGCTCTCTTCTGAGGTGCTGGGGGCCTCCTCCAGCTACAAGAAAGAGCCTGCTCAAGGACATCATGGTATAAGAAGTAGTATATACATATACCTAGGTATCTAGATAACTATATATCTCTCTCTGTATGTATATACATATACATTATAGTTCCTGTCTTCTTGACAGGGTCCCTGTCTTCTTGATATAACTCACACAGCACAGTTCTACACTCGATTTTGCTGCAGCAAAATCCTTGGAAGGGAGTGGAGATTCACCATACTAACATCTGGGGGAGTGGGAGAGGGAGGGAGGGAGGGAGAGAGAGAGGGAGAGAGGGGGAGAGGGGGAGACAGGGAGAGAGGAGAAGGGAGGGAGGGAGGGAAAGAGGGACAGGTGGAGGGGGAGAGGAAGGGAGGGGGAGGGAGGGGGGAGGAAGGAGGGAGGGAGGGAGAGAGAGGGAGAGGGAGAGAGAGGGAGAGGGAGAGAGAGGGAAGAGAGAGAGAGGGAGAGGGAGAGAGAGGGAGGGAGAGGGAGAGAGAGGGAGGAGGAGAGAGAGAGAGGGAGAGGGAGGGAGAGGGAGGAGAGAGGGAGGAGGATAGAGAGGGAAGGAGAAGGAGAGAGGGAGGGAGAGGGAGAGGGAAGGAGAGGGAGAGAGAGGGAGAGGGAGAGAGAAGGAGAGAGAGGAAGAGAGGGAGAGAGAGGAAGAGGGAGAGAGAGGGAGAGAGAGGAAGAGAGGGAGGGAGGGGAGAGTGGGAAGAGGGAGAGAGGGAGGGAGGGAGGGAGGGAGAGTAGGAGAGGGAGAGTGGGAGAGGGGGAGGAAGGGGAGGGGAGGAGAGAGGGACAGAGAGAGGGAGAGGGAGACAGGGAGAAGGGGAGGGGGAGGGAAGAAAGGGTGAGGGGGAGGGAGGAAGGGGGACGGAGAGGGAGAGTGGGGGAGGGAGGGGGGAGAGGGGAAGGAAGAGGGGGAGAGGGGGAGGGAGGGGGGAGGGAGGAGAGAGGGACAGAGAGGGGGAGGGAGACAGAGAGAGGGAGGGAGAGGGAGAGAGGCAGAGAGATAGAGAGGGGGGAGAGAGAGAGAGAGGGAGAGAGGGAGAGAGAGAGGGGGGAGAGAGAGAGAGAGGGAGAGAGGGAGAGAGAGAGAGAGAAGGAGAGAGGGAGGGAGAGAGGAAGGGAGAGTGGGAGAGGGGGAGGGACAGAGGAGAGGAGAGGGAGACAGGGAGAGGGAGACAGAGAGAGGGAGAGGGGGAGAGAGAGGGAGGGGGAAGGGAGACGGTGTGGGGGACAGGGGGAGGGAGAGGAAGTGGGGAGAGGGTGAGGGGGAGGGAGTGGGGGAAAGGAGGAGGGGAAGGGGGGAGAGAGGGGAAGGGGGAGGGAGGGGAAGGGGGAGGGAGCGAGGGGGAGTGAGGCGGGAGAGGGGGAGGGGGGAGGGAGGGGGGAGAGGGGGAGGGGAAAGGAGGGAAAGGGAGGGAGGGGGGAGGGAGGGGGAGGGGGAGGGGAAAGGAAGGAGCGGGAGGGAGGGAGAGGGAGGGAGAGGGAGGGAGAGGGAGGGAGAGAGAGGGAGAGGGAGAGGGAGAGAGGGAGAGGGAGAGGGGGAGGGGGAGGGAGAGAGGGAGAGAGGGAGAGAGTGTGGGGGAGAGGGAGTGGGGGAGAGGGAGTGGGGGAGAGGGGTAGGGAGAGATCGGCTCCTAGTTCCTAACATACAGAGTCCAAAACCCTTGTGGATAGGGGTGCTAGGTGAATCTTTTGTTCTAATATTTGGTCTTTGACTCCCGCTCCTGCTAGAGTTTCTAAGAGTTTTATAATTTTGAGAGCTCTTAAATCCCTTGAAATTTCCAGGGTGATAGGAGCATCTTTTGTTCTAACGAGGTGACCCTTGATGGACTCCTGAATAGCACCAGGATGGGAGCTGGTTGCCAGGGAAACCAACCATGTGATTAAAGGGTTGGAACTTTCACCCCACCCCCCAATCTCCAAGGATGGGAGAGGCGTTGAATGTTGAGTTGATCACTAAGGCCAACAATGTCATTCACCACGCCTACATAAGGAAGCCTCCATAAAAACCCAAAAGGACAGTATGCAAAGAGCTTCCAGATTGCTGGACCTGCAGAGGTTCCTGGAAGGTGATGCTCTCAGAGAGGACATGGAAGTGTCATCCCTTCCCACATGTCTTGCCCTATGCATCTCTTCCATGAAATAGAGGAAAAAAAAGGTTTGGTTTTTTTGTCTTCACACTATCCAAGAGGGCAACATATGTGGGATGGCCTGTCTCAAACCTAAAAGTAAGAAAGATCAGTGCCTACTTACAAGCCAGCAGAATTCCCTCTCCATCACTCACCTTCCAACCAACAAGCAAGGGTCCCTGTCTTCCTGATAGAACTGACACAGCACAGTCCCAAACTAGATTTTGCTGCAGCAAAATCCTTGCAATAGAGTGAATATTCGCCATACCAACATCTGGTGGATTCTGCCCTAGATATATATGTAGCCAATACCATCAGTAACATTGATTCAGCACCAATGCTTTATAAGATGGCCTTTCTGATTGGGGTCACACGTGGTGCCAGCTTTCAATTATCCACACAGGGGAGGAAAAGAGGGACTGAGCAGAGCCAAAAAAAAAAAAAAAAAAAAGAGCAAGAGAACAAATTCAATATAATAAATAAAAAATAGTCTGCAAATAATAGGCTGGGAGGATCATCTGTATTTGGATAATTGAGCTATGACCATAGGCAAGCCATTTATTCAACAAACTGTATGTAAACCAGGACTCCTATTTATTAATTTACAGCTGGAAATAAATGCACTGTCATGTGGCCCAGACACTCACATCGGTCTGACTGAATACGCATTCACTCCATCAGCAGGAGCCGCCGGGGAAGTCAAATTATCCAAATGTTGTTTGGTGAGCGTGGAATCAGTGCAGGAGGAACTTGCTTTGTGATTTAAACTCAGCAAAAATTTATTGAGCTTTATATGTCAGGCATCATCCTGGGCAATGAGGACACCAAGATGTGATGCCCAACTTTGAAGAGCTTGCAGCCAACAGAGAAGTGTAGTCAGATGGTAATTTGATGTGCTCAACATCATAACAGAGTTATTAAACATATGTGCTTGAGCGCTGGAGGCCTGGAAAAGCATCATCCTTCTACTGGACCTTGAAGGATTCATAGGAATTTGCCAGGTGACAAGGGATGTGTGGTAGGGGTGGATTTCAGGCAGGTGAAAGAGTATGTTCAAAAGCACAAAGGCAGATAAGTATGTGAAGGTTCACTGCGTCTGGTCTAGGGTGTGACATGGTGAAGTATTAGGCAATGCCAGATCGGGGTAGTGTTTGGATGTTAAGGAAGTTAGATATTGTTATGAAGTTTGGTGGCACTCAACAGCAGACTTACCTGGGACACATTTTAAAGACTATGAATACTCAGTGCCTGAGTATTCTGAGTCTACTGACCCAGAATCTCAGGAGAAGCAGCCCAGCATTTGTATGATTGACAGGCTGCAAAGCTGATTGAGAGGTGCAGACCACAAAGAGATTCTAACCCAGGAAATGGTGGGAGCACATTTTCAAACTCTTGATAGACTTAATAGGAGTGTTATTTTAAAGAAGAAGAAACTGATGATACGGAGAAAACAACATCCGGGCCGGGCAGCGGCTCACGCCTGTAATCCCAGCTCTTTGGGAGGCCAAGGCAGGCAGATCACCAGGTCAGGAGATCGAGACCCTCCTGCCCAACATGGTGAAACCCTGTTTCAACTGAAAATACAAAAATTAGCTGGGTGTGGTGGTGCGCACCTGTAGTCCTAGCTACTTGAGAGGCTGAAGCAGGAGAATTGCTTGAACCAGGGAGGCGGAGATTGTGGTAAGCTGAGATCGCATCATTGCACTCCAGCCTGGAGACAGGGTGAGACTTTGTCTCAAAAACAAGAAAAAAGGAAAAGAAAATAAGAGAGAAGAGAAGAGAAGAGAAGAGAAGAGAAGAGAAGAGAAGAGAAGAGAAGAGAAGAGAAAAGAAAAGAAAACAACATCCATTGGTAGAGGTGGAGTCATGGGAAACCAGGGCTGTTGTATCAGTCGGGATTCTCCAGAGAAACAGAACCAATATATCTATATATCTATATATGTCTATATATAGATATAGATATAGAGATATATATAGAGAGAGAGAGATGAAGACAGAGTCACAGATTCATTTTAAAGAACTGACTCACACAATTGTGGGGCATTCAGGACCAAATTGGGTTTTTTTGTTTGCTTGTTTTTTGCTTTGAGAGGGAGTCTCACGCTGTCGCCTAGGCTTCAGTGCAGTGCATCATCTTGGCTCACTGCAACTCTGCCTCCTGTGTTCAAGAGATTCTCATGCCTCTGCCTCCTGTGTTCAAAAGATTCTCATGCCTCAGCCTCCTGTGTTCAAAAGATTCTCATGCCTCAGCCTCCTGTGTTCAAGAGATTCTCATGCCTCAGCCACCTGTGTTCAAGAGATTCTCATGCCTCAGCCTCCTATGTTCAAGAGATTCTCATGCCTCTGCCTCCTGTGTTCAAGAGATTCTCATGCCTCAGCCTCCTGTGTTCAAGAGATTCTCATGCCTCAGCCTCCTGTGTTCAAAAGATTCTCATGCCTCAGCCTCCTGTGTTCAAAAGATTCTCATGTCTCAGCCTCCTGTGTTCAAAAGATTCTCATGCCTCAGCCTCCTGAGTAGCCAGAATTATGCCCGCCACCACGCCCCACTAACTTTTGTAGTTTTAGAAGAGATGGGGTTTCACCATGTTGGCCAGGCTGGTCTCAAACTTCTGACCTCAGGTGAGCTGCCTGCCTCAGCCTCCCAAGTGCTCACACCTCACAGATGTGAGCCACCACACTGGCCAGCAGATCCAAATTCTATAGGGCAGGTTGGCAGGCTGGAAAGTCAGGTAAGAGCTAATGTTGCAGTCTTGAGCTGAATTCCACAGAGCAGCAGACTGAAAACCCAGGAAGATTTTCCATGTTGCCATCTTGAGAATTCATCCTTAGGGACACCTCAGCCTTGGTTCCTTTGGCCTTCAACTGATTGGATGTGGCCCACCCACATTATGGAGGGTAATCTGCTTTATTTGAAGTCTACTGATTCCAATGTTTATCACATCTAAAAAATACCTCCACAATCATATCTAGACCAGTGTTTAACAAAAAGAAACTGGGTAATGTTAGCCAAGTTGACACCCAATTAGCCATCACAGCTGAAACCCCAGCACCTGTGATACAGAAGTAGGGAAGGGAAGTTCTGGGTAGAGAAGGGTGTGGTCCCTGGCTAGGGCTCCACCCCTGGACCTGTCCCCACGTATCTAGGTGAGGACAGGCATTTTTGTTTTCCTGCCCAAATGTTGCACTTCCCAAGACCACCCTGGCCTGCCACACCCACATCCTGTGCCTATAAAAGCCCTGAGACCCTAGCTGGCAGATACACATGCAGCTGGACATCAAGAGGAGCACATCAGAGGAGGAACACATGGGTGGCTGGACGTCAAGAGGAAAGCACCCACGTAGGTGCCAGAAGGCCATTGACCAGCGGAACAATGTGGAGTTTGGCCTGGGTGGTTGGAGAAGATTCGGCCACCAAGCAGCCTGACTCCAGGGGAAAACCATCTCTCTTGTGGCTCCCCCATCTGCTGACAGCTACTCCATTCGATAAAACCTTGCACTCATTCTCCAAGCCCATGTGTGATCCGATTCTTACAGTACACCAAGGCAAGAACCCCGGGATACAGAAAACCTTCTGTCCTTGCAATAAGGCACAGGTCTAATTGGGCTAACATAGGCTGCCTACGGACAGCTAAACTAAAGGAGCCTCCTATAACACATGCCCACCGGGGCTTCAGCTGTAAACATTCACCCCCAGACACTGCTGTGGGGTCGGAGCCCACAGCCTGCCTGTCTGGATGCTCCCCCAGAAATTTGAGCAGCAGAGCACTGAAAAACTGAGCCACACCCCCATTGCACACCCTGCAAGGCACACAGTGGAATTTTTCCCATTTCACTTGTACCACTGCCCTCCTTTCTAGTTGAGAGAATAATTTGGAAATGGCAAACAGTTTCTTGTAGTAAACAAGGCTCCGACTTCTAGGCCATTTCCCACCTTGAAATAAGGGTATTGAATCCACCTTTGTGGGCAACAGCTTCTTGACCCAGAAAGAGAGGAACTGAACAGAGAGTGAATAATCTTGACTCACGCTCCACATCACCAAGCAGGGCCAGTCTGTGTGGTCTTTTTTAAGGAAACTTGTTAAGTTGTATTTCCACCTTATTAGGGCTGGGTCCCCTGGGCAAATGCAGTTACAATCACTGGGTACTGCCATCTCAATGCTTCATAAGAACAAATGTGCTGGTGCACAGTTCACTGATTTAACAACACTGAGGCTTTGATAAATGGCCCCTTTATATTTTCATCTCATAGACTTTTACATTACACAGTGAAAGATAGGAATGTGCTGCTTCATGGTGCAAAACTTACCGGTCAAGGAGAAGCCTTCCCGCAGGTACAAGGCAGCCTGGGCAAAGCCTGCGGCAGCCCCACTCACTCTTCCAACTTGCACCCCTAGCCACATGTCTGCCATAGGGGAAGCGGCAGGCGGCTGCCTCCAATATCCTGGAGCAAGAAAAAGAACACATTGTATTTTTATTAGATTGCTCTAAATCAGTGACTATGGTCCCATCTAAATCTTATTCCATCTTTTTGATGGCAAAAAATAAAAACTCAAAGTAAATGTCATATAGACATTGAACTATTACATTGTTTCAAAGGACATTTAAACCCGAGAGGCCTTAAATCCCCACTAATACTATGAATTCTCTAGAGATCGAGAATGGGCAGTAACTCACCCAAAGTCACTGCCCTGAACTAAAACCAGAGCCTTCAGATTCCAATTTATTGGTCAGCCTTTCTATTCCTTCCTTCCTTCTTCCTTCCTTCCTTTTGCTTCCTTCCTTCTTGCTTCCTTCTTCCTTCCTTTCTTCCTTCCTTCTTCCTTCCTTCTTCCTTCCTTCCTTTTTTTTGGTCTGCATTTTTAGCACAAAGCATTTTAAACACACTCTGTCAATCATGTTTTTTTTCTTTTAAAGTTCTGGGATACATGTGCTGAACATACAGGTTTGTTATGTAGGTATACATGTGCCATGGTGGTTTGCTACACCTATCAACCCATCATCTAGGTTTTAATCCCCACATGCATTAAGTATTTGTCCTAATGCTCTCCCTCCCCTTGCCTGCCACCCGCCAACAGGCCTCAGTGTGTAATGTTCCCCTGTGTCCATGTGTTCTCATTGTTCAACTCCCACTTATGAGCGAGAACATGTGGTGTTTGGTTTTCTGTTCCTGTGTTAATTTGCTGAGGATGATGGTTTCCAGCTTCATCCACGTCCCTGCAAAGGACATGAACTCATTCTTTTTTATGGCTACATGGTATTCCATGGTGTATATATGCCACATTTTCTTAAGTATCCAGAAGCAACACTCAAAATATAAGCTGCAGTTCTGGCCTGATGTGAAAACAGCCTCCATGGCTACTACCCAGCACTGAGTTCAATGAAATACCAAGAAATTGACCTTACCACCCCAGCCCCCGTGTCCTGAGAAGGCAAGCCACCTCTAAGTCAGGAACTTGACCCTGCAGCCTCTGGGAAACCACGCCTACAGCATCTGAAATCCAGATGCCATAACAGTCACCAATAATGGGTCCTACTTTCCTCAAATTGCTCACGTTAAGCATTGAAATCCCACATGGCTGCATTCTGGCTGCAAGGGAGGCCGGGAATGTGAGCTGTACATTCTCTGGTCAGATTCTAGGATCTTGCAGATCCAGTCATTGAGTCAGGGGCTGAGTTCAGCTCCAGGGTGGGAGGCTGTGCTCATCCTCAGTGCAGCTTCAGGGTCTCCTGTATGATTCTCCGTCTGCTGGTTGGGAATTGGTATAAATCTCAGAATGAGATTTACACAATTAGGGTGCTTGAAGAACCAAAATGCTTTAGGATCCACTTTTGAATTTCTCTGCATTTCCTCCTGGAAATAACCTAAGCTTCAAAAGACACAAACATTGTTGCTCCCAAATCTGACCTGTCTCCAATGTCCCGCCTTGCTAGCTTGTCTAACTTACAACCTCGCTTCTGTCTCCACCACTCTAGTAGAAAGTCCACACCCACAGGACAAAGTCAATGACACAGAAGAGGGCAAAAACACCGTATTTTCTAGCTAAAGATTCCACCTTTTCAGAGCTCTGGAATACTGAGGAAATACCTACTTTGTCTTTTTTCATAAGAGATTTAGAAACAACTTTATGGTATCCTTAGTTCCTCTCAGACTGCACCTGAACAGTAGAGGTGAAAGCCATTTTTGAATGAACTTTCAGAGAAACATGGAGCCCAGGGCCTGGCTGGAGAAGAAGCTTAAATGGAGCACAAAGATTTTTATAGAATGTCCTTAAAACCTCCCTATATAGCCAGCGGTATGGATGTTCAAACACCACATTCAACTTCATTCTCTCCATCTTCCTTATTCTCTCTTCTCCCGCGGTAATCTTTAGGCTGACAAGGTGTTGAATTATGTCTCCCAAAATTTCGTATGCTGAAACCCTAATCCCCAGTACCTCAGAATGTTACATTATTTGGAAATAGGATCATTACAGTTATATCAGGATGAGGTCATTATTTGAGTAGAGTGGGCCCTAATCCAGTGTGACTGGTGTCCTTATAAAAAGGGAAATTTGGAAACAGACACAGGAGAACATGACATGAAAATGAAGGCAGAGATGGGTGACCAGATGCAGTAGCTCATGCCTGTAATCCAAGCACTTCGGGAGGCCGAAGTGGAAGGACTGCTTAAAGCCAGGAGTTTCAGACCAGCTTGGGCAACAAAGTGAGACCCCGTCTCCACAAGAAAATTTTAAGAATTAGCCGGGCACGATGGCATGTGCCATTGGTAACAGCTACTCAGAAGGCTGAGGCAGGAGGGTGGCTTGAGCTCAGGAGTTCAAGGCTTCACTAAGCATGATCGTGCCACTGTACTCCAGCCTAGGTGACAAAGTGAGATCCCCTAAAAAAAATAATAAAAGAAGACAGAGATTGGGTTGATGCTTCTATAAGCCAAAGCATGCCAGAGCTTCCAAGAAACCCACCAGAAGCCGGGGAGAGAGAGGCCTAGAAAAGATTCTCCCTCACAGCCTCCTGATGGAAGCCAGCCTGCTGACAGCTCGACCTCAGACTTCTGGTTTCCAGAACCGTGAGACAAAAAGCAAGCCATCAAGTCTGTGGTGCTTTGTTTTGACAATCCTAACAAACCAACACAGAAGGCTACAGCTTGGGACAGTAATTCCTATAGTTTGTTAAGCAAGTAACTTAGGAGAAGTTACTTACTCCCCTCTTAGACTAAACGGGGAGGTGCGTGGACAGCCACATAGACCTTCAGTTTAACTAGTATGACTGCAGAAATAAATCAAAACACCCCCATCTTAGCCTCCAAAGTTCTTCCACATGCCTCCAGCATCATCTCCCACGGCTCTTCCCCAAGCCCTATACCCCAGCACCACCAAACTTCTCATGGGTGCCCCAATATGCCAGCCCCGGTGGGTCATGGTGCTTTGCCCTCCCATGTGCCATGGCTTCTGCTGGAGTGCCCCTTCCCCTTCATCAGTCCTTCTCCTTATGCCAGAAACACACCTACTCATCCATAAAAACGCAGCTCAGATGGCATCTCCTGTATGCAAACTCCCTGATACCCTTGGCCAAAGCCAAATTAGTCCCTGCCACACATTCTCCTCAGAGGTGATTTATCTCACTACAATCACACCTTCCACCCACCGTATAATTTATCAATTTGCTCATCTGTCTCCCCACCCCACTGAAAACACCTGGAGGACAGAGACGGCACTTAAGTCATCTTCAGCGTTTCCATGGCACCTGGATCATGTGTGCAGGAAATCAGCCCCTCTGTAACTTCAGATCTTGTGCCACCTATTCTAAAAGTTAAAAAAAAAGGCCGGGCACAGTGGTTCATGCCTGTAATCCCAGCAGTTTGGGAGGCCGAGATGGGCGGATCACGAGGTCAGGAGATCGAGACCATCCTGGCTAACACGGTGAAACTCCATCTCTACTAAAAATACAAAAACTTAGCCAGGCATGGTGGCGGGCGCCTGTAGTCCCGGCTACTCAGGAGGCTGAGGCAGGAGAATGGCATGAACCTGCGAGGTGGAGCTAGCAGTGAGCCGAGATCCCGCCACTGCACTCCAGCCTGGGTGACAAAGTAAGACTCCATCTCAAACAAACAAACAAACAAGTTAAAAAAAAAAAAAAAAAAAAAAAAAGACACTGGCAAATAGATCCTGAATGTTGTAATCTTGTATTCCTCTGGCTAAACACTATTGATTCCTTTATAGATGACCCTCATTTTATTCCCTTACACAAATATAGTAACCTGTTACTATCCTAAATATTTTTCAGAACAAATATGGTGGCCTCTTTCAAATATGTATTAAATACAGTATGTGTCAAATAGAGTACCCCTACCAACTAGACTTTTTGAAGTTTGACTGAAGCAAGGTCTCTGCCACTGCCCTCCCCCTCCTCCTCCCCTCCTCCCCTCCTCCCCCTTCTCCCCCTCTTCCTCTCTCCCCCTGCACCCCCGGAGGCATCTTCATGTTCCACCCTCCTTACCTGTGGGTCATGGGGCTCCTCTTCCCTGGTGGGTGACAAGGCAAATCTTGGAAGGGGTCTTGGATTTTACTCGGGTGTGAAAGAAAGCATAGCCTTTTAAGGTATGAGATTGCTGGCTGGTGTGGACAGTCCCCCTCCTTTCCAGAAATGCAATTCTTATAAACAGCAAAGTCTTGTTTTTGAATTCCAAATCTGCAGTCTTTTTCCTACAGCATGTGGGCGATGCACCGTGAAAGTCTAGTGAGGCAATGATGAGAGAATAAAAACCAAAAGAGGAATGCATGTGAAAACACAAAATTTCATATTTAATAACATAATTGATGGATCTCATTTTCTCTTTTGTTTCCTTCAAAATTGCTTTTTTTCACAAACCCATAGTTTTCTTTTCCTTAAGCCCACCTATTTTTCCCCATTCTCCCCTGTTCTGCCCATGCTGTATAATGAAAGGTAAACATGGGCACAGGTCTCAGTTGGCCCAGATGAAGGAATTCAACAATGTTGACATGAGGAAACACCAAGTCAGCGGCAGCAGCTCTAGAACCCAATGACATTTTGGGGGAATCTGAATGAGGTAATTATTGCATGAAGGTAAATTTGCCCAGGGGAAGAAAAATAATGGAGGAAAATAGTTGAACATTTCCATTGGAAAAGCTTGTTCACCCTGAGCTAGTATGAAACCTAGGATCCCCACAACCTGACTTACCAGCATGCCAAGGGTTATCCCCCGAGGAAGAACTGCATTCACCAGGGTTCATGTCTCACACTGGTTTTCCCCACACTGCACCTACTTGGGAGAGCAAAGGCCACAATAAAGCCATCTCAGCTTCAGTTACAGAGGCTGACATACAAGGTTTATCTCCATGCTTTCTTCTCCCTCTATTCCTTTACTGATCTTCCTTGACTTCTTTGTTCAAAAGATAAAGCCTCCTTTTGCAGTCCCCACTCCTGTATAACAGGTATATATGCTAGATGCCGGGGATATCAAGATGAAATACACACATGCACACCAACACACACAAACACACCAAAACATCCACATAACTACATACATGCACGCACACATACATGCACACACACCACACAATTACATGCACAAACATGCACACAACAGATACATACACAGGCATGCATGCACATACAAACACACACACAATCACACACATACCCTGCTCCTGAGGAGCGCAGTTGAGGAGTGGGGCTAGTCAGCTGAGGAAAGTCAGGAAGGGCTTTGCAGAGGGCTAAGGTGCTGAGTTGAAATCTGAAGGGTAAGGAGGAGGACAAACAATGGAAGAGAGAGGGCTTTGGGGAAGAAAAAGATCACAGATGAGAGAGCTGAAGGAGCCTGGCACATTCAGGGGACTCGTATAGCTCAGTACTTCTGGAGAATAAAAGCATCCAGAACTCCAGCTTCTGTTAGCTTGGGCCAAGGTTAAAGACTCAAATTGCAGCCCAGGCATTCTCCCAGGGGCTGGAGACAGAGAAAATAAACTGCGGCTTCACCACACATTTGGACATCCAGAGTCGCGGGAGAAGATCAGGTGAAATTAACATGAGTGTTTCTATACCAAGCCCTCCTCAGTGAAGATGTAGCCCTCCCTCAGTGGCATAAAACCATTCACATGATTGTATGAGTGGATAAGCCAAGAACACCAGCAAATTGGTCTCTCCAAATAAAAAAATAAATAAATGAGCATTTGATTGGACCACCTAATCAAAAGCTTTGTGAGGACAGAGATTCAACAGCCTCCTCTGCAATCTAAGTCATATCTGATTCCTCTCTGCTCTCACCAGACACATCCAGTGCATCTGAAGACACCCCAAATCCCTCCACTCTTCTTCTTCAGGGCCACCACCCTCACCCAAGTCAGCTATTGTCTGGATTCTTGAAGCAGCTCCTACCTGTTTTCCCTGAGTCTTCTCCTTTCCCATCACGTATCCCAAACTTTGAGAAACCTAAGGCAGGTCGTGTCACCCTGCTTCAAACTGCCCAGTGGATTCCATTTTATTATACAAACGGTGGCTGAGAGCACAGCTCTGGAGCCAAGTCCTGGATTTAGCTCTGAGTTCAAATCTTAATTACCCCATACCTCAGTTTTCTGCTCTGTAAAATGGGGTTGATAATTGTACCTATCTCATACCATTTTGTGAGGACTAAATGAGTTACTATATGTAGCATTTGCTGATACTATGTTTTTATTAAAATAAAATCTAATCTTTTTACCATGATCCCTGACTATGTCTGTGACCTCATTCTGATCCTCTTCACCCCTCACTAGGTAATAAATAGCCACACTGAACTTCTTCTTGAACTTTAAATAGATCAAGGTTATTTTGAGCTCAGCGCTTTTGCCTTTGTTGTTCTCTCTTCCAGACACGCTTCGGTCCAGATCTTCACATGCCTGGCTCCCTTGTCTCATTCAGAGACAAGCAGAGATGTCACCACTGTGTTCCCTCTAGCTTCCCCTCTGCCATGTCCTCCACACACACACCCCCCGACACATATACTCATGATTACCCTATTGGTTGCCTTCATAGTGTTTATTGTGAGCTCCTTGCATGTTACTTATTTATTCCTCTACCTAATTATTACTCACTTTTCCCCAAATATAAGGAAAGTTTCAGAGAATGAAAACCTGTAGGATAGTGTCTGGCATATGGAGGAAACTGAGAGCATGTGTGCATGATGAATGAATGAATGAATCAGTGTATTAGCACCCTGTATGTGCTTACTGAACACACTGAAGGAAGCTCTAACCACTCCTGGAAATGGAAACAAACTAAAGTTAAAGGAAACTCCATCTCTGCCATGTGACAGATATGAAACTCTTATGCCACGTGATCCAATTAGCATCGCTCTTGAAAGGGCATTATTCTTGGATATGATTACACCATCTGTCCTAAAAGCTTTCATGATTCATGATCAGATAAGCACTGAACCCCATTTGGCAGGTCTCATAAAGAGACTCTATCTTCTCCGCTGGGTTCTGGCCATGTGTGGGCAGTGTTTTGACATTTTCAGATGAAATATGGGCTCAAATGAAAAACACATAAGTACTGAGATGACATGGGCAGGGGAGGAATATTGCACTCTGTAAACTCTCAGAGTGTAACCAGGCTAAGGAGGATAAATCCAAGTATAGAAAAATGTGGAGAAACATTGCCCAGTGGGAAACCTTGTTAAATTCTGGTTTTATCTCCCTAAAGAAATTGCTAGAGGCTATATTGCATGTAGCAGGACAAAGACTTGGAGCACACAACACCTGGATGTTGTAGAAGGTCCCAGAAGCACAGATTATGACAGAAGAGGACTTGGAGCAAACTACTGAGCCTAGGGAAGTGATCACCACCCCATTTTAAGGATCAGGAAAAGTCACTCTAGGTGGGGCACAGTGAGTGGCTCACACCTGTAATCCCAGCACTTTGGGAGGCCAAGGACGGGCAGATCACTTGAGGTCAGGAGTTTAAGACCAGCCTAGCCAACATGGTGAAACCCCATCTCTACTAAAGACGTAAAAATTATCTGGGCGTGGTGATGGATGCCTGTAATCCCAGATACTTGGGAGGCTGAGGCATGAGAATCACTTGAACCCAGGAGGCGGAGGTTGCAGTGAGCTGAGATCGTGCCACTGCACGATCTTTTTCTGTGTCAAAAAAAAAAAAGAAAGAAAGAAAAAGAAAAAAGAAAAAGAAAAAGCACCCTAGCCTAGGCAATATAGTGAGAACCTGTCTCTCAAAAAAAAAAAAATTTTTTTTTTAATGAGCTGAGCATGGTGGGTGTACTTCCAGCTAGTTGGAAGGATGAGGCAGGAGAATTGCTTGAGCCTGGGAGGTTAAGGCTACAGTGAGGTATGATCATGCCACTCCAAGCCTGGGCAACAAAGTGAGACCCTGTCGAAAGAAAGAGAAAGAAAAGGTGGGGGAAGCGGGGGAGAGGGGGAGAGAGACAGAGAAAGTCAGGGAGACAGGGAGGGAGGGAGGGAAAGAGGGCGTGAATAACTGTTGGTTTTGCCTGCCTGTTCACCATTTCTCCTCCTGCTGATGGGACAAAATATTTTTTCCTTTCAGAAACCCCTCACTCCCCATTCTTGGGTCTTGTGGTTTGGGTGGGGCTCATGCAGGATCCCAGGGTTTAGTGATTTGGGTGGAGCTAATCAGAGTGTTGCACCCCCGGCTACATGATTAACTCAGGGATAAACATGTGACCCACACCAGTCAAAAGAGAAATTCTGGGATTGTCTTTTTCTGAAACTATTGAGAAAGAGCAGCTTTCTGTCTGTAGAGGTTGCTAAACTCTAGGAATAAACACATCTCGGGCTGCCAGCAGTCAGTTTTATTCTCTTGAAGACAGCCTGCCTAAGAATGTAGCCAACACAAAGGTAGGCTAAAGCTGAGAAGTGCAGGAAAATGAATTCCAGAACAAACCAGGTCTCTGGCTAAAACAAGCACTGAATATTTCAATTACCCGAGCCCCAAATGCCTGAAACCCCTTATCATAATTAAACTCTGTGGTATAATAACAATATGTATTTGGTCTTTGTCCCTGGTTCCTGGCACAGAACTCCTAAAACCCTTGGAACTGAGGGGTCAGAGCATCTTTTGTTATTCATAATGAATCCCTTTTGATCACACCTGAGTTTATACTCATGAGTTTACTTAGACTGGGACTTCTAGATAGCCTCAGGATGGCTGGTTACCAGAAAGACCAAGTGATAAGAGGACTGGGACTTTTCAGCCCCACCCACTGACCTCTGGGAAGAGGAAGGGGGCTGGAGATTAAACTCTATAAAACTCTCAAACAACAAACTTGGGGAGCTTCCAGGTTGGCGAAGATGCTGGAGGGGTAGCAAGCCCTAAGAGATCATGAAAATTCTGCACCCACCACCCCAAGACCTGGCTCTCTGCATGTTTTCCATTTGGATGTTCCTAAGTTGTTTCTTTTATAACTCAGTAACAGCAGGCAAAGTGCTTTTCTGAGTTCTGTGAGTCACTCTAACAAATTATCAAACCTGAGGGGGAGGGTCCTAGGAATCCCCAAATTTGTAGGTGGTCAGTCAGAAGTACTGGTGGCCCCTAAATCTTGCAACTGGCATCAGAAGTGGGGGAAGTCTAGTGAGACCGAGTCTTTAACCTGAGGGATCTACATTACCTCCAGGTCGTTGATGTCAGAATTGAATCGAATGGTCGGACACCCAGTTGGTGTGGAGAACTGGTTGTTGGTGTGGATAAAAGACGTATATTTAGTATCAGAAGCAGCATCAGAAGAAAACGCCATGTAAACCCATTCCCATGGGATTTTCTATCACTTGCAACCACGAGTCCTGACCAATTCAAGAATCCCAGGCTTAGAAATTTGCAGTAACTCACTCGGCCACACAGCTTAAAAAGCAACAGAACTAGGCACTGAACCAGGTCTCTGAACCCCTAAATCCAGGGTCTTATCTGCTGACCTGCTCTTTCCCTGAGAGGGGCACCGTGGAAGCTTTTCCAACCATAGGTGGTAGGTGGCACCTAACAGTTTCATCAACTCTTGAAACTCCAAGTTTCTATCACTGTAACAACCTCCCCCACAGATGACTGTAAGAGAGTTTACACACAAACTCTGAAGCAGCAGTATCCTCCAGGGAAGCAAACCCAGCACCCCTCTTGCGCTGACACTCTGAGCGCCCTACACAACGTCATCTGTGAGTGTACATTCTAAATTCAGCCCATGACATACTGGTCAACTCTATTTCCTGAACAAAGTTCAACACTAGGGTTGAGGAAAATAACATCTCTTTAGCTTGGACTCAAGTACCGAGAAGGAACTCAATGAACTATCTAAAATATTGGCTGTTTGCTCGTTTTATTTTCTAATTTCCCCTTATCGCTGTAAAATAGATTATACCATCCTTCTGGCAAAGACCACATCTTAGACACTTCAGTGTCTCCCTCAGCCTCCAACACTGGGCCTTGTGCATAAGAAAACATGTTGAATGCTGACTAATGCAGGACTTTTGCTGGTCCTGGTTTGATTCTACTATCTCTGCCTCCTTCCAAACCCAATGCTTCTAAGTCTGATACTAGGAAGTCTTTTTCAAGCCTTATTTAACTTTCCTAGATACTTGTTTTCACAGATGTTTGTCACATGTGTTGTGCTGATGGGCTGTTAAATTAATCTTGTTCAATATCAGCTCACCCCACATTTAAAATAAAATGGCAGCCGGGAAGAAGCAGAGCAGTAAATGGGGAGGGGGATCATAAACAAGGCTAGAAAAAGAACAAATGTGGGCATTTAGGAGAGAGGAGGCTGTGCAGGAGGGGAGGCACATACCCCTGCGACTGGGCATATCTGAATTTAACGGAAGAAGATGATACTTAGAGCAAGGATTGAAGTGAGGTTAGAGTGCTCAGCACCAGAAAGGCTGAACAAAAAGGGGTGCAGGATGCCTGGAGTAGACAGTTGGGGTGAAGGGACTCTCCTTCATCAACAGCTTACATGGACAAGACCTAGAAATTCAACACCATGAATTTCAGGGAGGCCACCGGGTAGAAGGGAGGACACGATCCAGCCACACTGGTTTTCTTTCTAAAGTCCCATGTGCTTTCTTCTCCAGCTTTGCATGTCCTCATTCCTCTGCCACCCAAGATTTCTCCTTCCAATCCTGCCTTAGATGTTACCTCCTCTGGGGGCCATCATAATGCCCCCTCACCGCCAATCTTACACGGTCGCTTGCTCTGCCACATATAGTGAAGCATTTTACTCTACATCAGGGATCAGTCTCCCTTATATTATATTGCACTTTAACTTTTATAGGATGTTTTCACCCTGTTATTCAAGCTTCCTGGCTATCCTGGGAGATTGTGTCTTATTCACCACATTCAATATATGATATAAACTAAAGATCAGAGAAGCTGAGAGCATCACTCAAGGACCAAGCTCATGATGCTCAGGACAAAACTAAGCCAACTCTTCCAGCACAAGTTCAATGTCTTCCCACTTCACCAGGTTGCCCAAAGGATTAACTGGAGGGAGAGTTTTGTGTGCACAGCTGGGAGCTCTGCATGCATAGAAGCATGAAACTCTCCAGGGTTCTTTGCCATAGTCTTTTGGGGGGAAAAATGGGCTTCCTGGTATTAATGGTCATATTGAACAGAAAAGTTATTTTTTATATTTCTTTCACCTTTGTGCCATATTACAAAATGGGCATAGGCCTGATTCTGGGATTAGCACCCTTATACCATAGAAGGCAAAAAAAAAAAAGATAAGAGTGTCCAAATAGAAGACCCTAGAGCTGCTCCCTGTGGACCACTGACCTGTCCTACCTTGATGCACATGGAATAGAAAGGGACAGAATCTAGGCACATATCAGATGTGCTTAGCCACCATCCTCCTAAGGCAGTGATGAGGATACACCATTCTTTCACCAAACATAAGTCTTACTGGGTCCTGGGTTCTGGGGGCATAGAGTGAATGCATAAGATGAGACCCTGTCCCAAAGTGTTCAAAATCTTGTGGGGAAAATAGATTTGAATGTCATTTTATTATGATTCTCTTACTCTTATTCATTTTTCTTTCCTTCTTCTTTCAAACTTATTTTATGGGGGTTTTTCGATGTGTTTGTAATTTTTATTTCTTGCGGTACTACTTTGCTAAATAGTACTAAATATGCTAAACATGCTCCATTTGTTGTTTTAGCTGACTCTACCTCTTTGTGGTTGGTTTTCTTATGTGGTATAATTATTACTGCTGCTGCTGTTGTTAGGTCATCTTTAACAAGTGTTGCATTCCTTATAGGATTTTAATGGACTCCGAGTTGTAAAATATAACACAGCAGCATTAGGTTTGCTTTTTTTGGGATTCTGGTACATAAATGGCCTTGGACCACTTTTATGTTAATCCCTTGCCTTTCAGTAATTGATGCCCAGTTTGGATACAGACCTGGAATTGTAATTTCCCTTTAATAACTTTAATGCTGGTGTGAAGGGCTTTTCTAGTGCCCAAGACCAAGGGGCACTTTGAGGCTGTCCTCTCCCTACTCTTCACAGGCCTCTGGTCGGGTCTCTAACTGCTCAACAGGAAATAAAAGTCAGTCTCTAGGACACAGAGCCTTTATCCACCTGAAACCCCAGCCAACTGCAGCAGTAAAATCCTTCTCATTCTCACTCTTACCACCCTCTGTGTTTATGGCACCTGGGGGCTTCCCTTTTCCCTTCTTTCAAGCTCAGTCACATTTTAGTGTTTGATTGTATATAGAATATTTGTCTTGTAGCAAACAAACTGTCACCATGTTGCTGGAAGCTCCAAATAGAGACTCAGACACCATAATAAAGAATTTTGATTTCTTTTTGAGGAAAGCAATGGAGCCTAGAAGATTCCACAGCAACCTCGTTCGCTGACGGTGCTGACAACTGGAAAATCTGCTCTGGAGCCAGCAGCCACCTGGAGCCAGCAGCCGTCTGGAGCCCCGGAGACAGAGGCTGGTGCTGACTTGACTTTGAATGCACCTGGGACCCTCACCAGGCTTCTCTAGAGCTGACTCCTTCTCCCTGGTGAACAGCATCCCTCCTCTGTGTGACCCAAGCAAGGGCAAAGGAGTTCAGAGAAGCCTCCGGAAAGAAGGAGAAAGGCCAGATGCTGGGAGTGACCTACAGTAGTCCCCCTTATCTGAGGTTTCATTTTCTGCAGTTTCAGCTACCCAGAGTCAACCACAATCCAAAAATAGCTAAGTATCATAGAGTAAGATATTTTGAGAGAGAGCAAGCTCACATTCCATAAATTTCAAATTTTATAATTGTTATATTTTATTATTAGTTATTTATGTTAATTTCTTGCTGTTCCTAATTTATAAATTACACTCTCATAGGTGTATACATAGAGAAAGAAAAGGGCCAGGCCCAGTGGCTCACACCTGTAATCCTCGCACTTTGGGAAGCCGAGGTGAGTGTATTGCCTGAGCTCAGGAGTTCAAGACCAGCCTGGTGAAACCCTGTCTCTACTAAAATACAAAAAATTAGCCAGGCATAGCAGTGTGCACCTGCAGTCCCAGGTACTTGGGAGGCTGAGGCAGGAGAATAGCTAGAACCAGGGAGGCAGAGGCTGCAGTGAGCCGAGATCACACCATTGCACTCCAGCCTGGGTAACAGAGCATCCATGGTCTCAGTCATCCACTGGGGGTCTTGGAACATATCTCCCATGGATAAGGGGAGGCTACAGTACAGAGGGAATTGGGTGCCGGGGGAGGACTCCAGGAGGGTGAAGTAAATAAGAATGGCACTCCCCATGACATCCAAAGGCCAGCAAGGCATGGAATTACAACAGATGGAGTGAAGGAAGAGGACCTGACGTTTACATGGGAACTACTCAGTGGACTCCTCCATGAAGTTCTCTTTTTTAAAAAATTTCCACATTTATTTTAGATTCAGAGGGTACATGTGCAGATGTGCTACAATGGCATATTGCGTTATACTGAGATTTAGAGATTGATCCCCATCACCCAGGTAGTAAGCATAGGACCCAATAGGTAGTTTTTCAGCTCTTGCCCCCCTCTTTTGGAGTCCCCAGTGTCTATTGTTCTTATCTTTGTGTCCATGAGTACCTACTGTTTAGCTCTCACTTACTAGTGAGAACATACAGTATTTGGTTTTCTGTTCCTGTGTTAATTCACTTAGGACAATGGCCTCCAGCTGCATTCTTGTTGCTGCAAATGACGTGATTTCATTCCTTTTTTGCTGCATAATATTTCATGGTGTATATGCACCACAGTTTCTTTATCCAATCTACCATAGTTGGTCATCTAGGTTGATTCCACGTCTTTACTATTGTGAACAGTGCTGCAATGAACATACAAGTGCATGTGTCTTTTTGACAGAATGAGATAGTAATGGGATTGCTGGGTCAAACTGTAGTTCTGTTTAAGTTCTTTATACTCTCTCTTTTAAAAAATATATTAACAGACTTTGTTTTTTAGAAACAAAACTTTTTCAGAAAAGTTGAGCCTAAAGAACAGAGAGGTCCCATATACCCCCTCTCTCCCTCTACTCTAGTTTCTCCTATTACTAACGTCTTGCTTTGTGTGGTACATTTGTGCTGGATGGATATCTATACATCATTATGAACTAGTGTCCATCATTGACTTCAGGGTACACTTCTTGCACTGTACACTTAATGGATAGTGACATATGTACAATGCATGTATCTACCATTGCAGTATCAGACAGAATAGTTTCACTGCCCTACTGTCTCATTTTTAGAACATTATACATTTAGAAACATAGGATTAACATATCATCCAGCAATTCTGGTTATATACCCAAAAGAATTGAAAGCAGGGTCTCAGACACTTGCACACCCACATTCATACCAACATTATTCACAACAACCAAAAGAAGGAAACAATCCAAAGATCCATCTATGGATAAATAAACAGAAGGTGGTATTTACATACATGTGCTAAAATGTGGTATATAATAGAATATTATTCAGCCTTGAAAAGGAAGGAAGTATACATGCACACGTATGTTTATTGCAGCACTATTTACAATAGCAAAGACTTGGAACCAACCCAAATGCCCATCAATGATAGATTGGATAAGAAAATGTGGCACATATACACCATGGAATACAATGCAGTCATAAAAAAAGAATGAGTTCATGTACTTTGCAGGGACATGGATAAAGCTGGAAACCATCACTCTTAGCAAACTAACACAGGAACAGAAAACCAAACACCGCATGTTCTCCCTCATAAGTGGGAGCTGAACAATGAGATCACATGGACACAGGGAGGGGAACATCACACACCAGGGCCTGTCAGGGAGTGGGAGGCAAGGGGAGGGAGAGCATTAGGACCAATACCTAATGCATGTGGGGCTTAAAACCTAGATGATGGGTTGATAGGTGCAGCAAACCACCATGGCACATGTATAGCTATGTAACAAACCTGTACATTCTGCACATGTATCCCAGAACTTAAAGTAAAATTTTTAAATAAAAGGAAGGTGGAATGACACATGCTACAATATGGATGAACCTTAAAGACATTATGCTGATTAAAGTAAGCCAACCACAAAAGGCCACATATTGTGTGATCCCACTTATATGAAGTACCTCAAATAGTCAAATTCCTGGAGACTGAAAGTAAAGTAGAGGTTACCAAAAGCTGGAGAGAGTGGGGAATGGAGAAGTATTGTTTAATAGGAACAGTTTCCATTTGGAATGATGAAAAAGTTGTAGAGATGGGAGGTGGTGATGGCTGCACAATGTGAATGTACTTAATGCCACTGAACTGCACACTTAAAAATGGTTAAAATGGTACATTTTATGTTATGTATATTACACCACGATACAAAATAAACAAACAGAAAAAATACATCCATAGACCTTATTCCCAAAATGTTTTTAAAAAGCATGGTATCTTAATTCTCACAGAGGCCATAGAAGGTGACTACCATACTCAGTTCATAGAGATACTTGATAACTGTCCAGCCAGGGCCGCTAGTGTCACCCAGTGTGACTAACTCTGCCATCCTGTGCACATTTTTCCACAGAAGTTCTAAGCCAGTCTCAACCCAGATCATGACATGGAACAAGCACTCGCCATTCTCTATCGGGAACCACAGAGGAGAAGGGCAAGAAGAGACATAGGCTATGGTGGCCACTGCCAACAAAGAAAAATCCCTTTCCTGGGTCCATGAACTCAGTGCTTGGAAAATCTGGTTTGGATGACCCTTTTCTCCCCTAACATCCCACAGTTTTACATTTTTTGGCTTCAATGCACAATCAGCTGTTGACATTCTTCATCAGTGGTAGAAAAAAGACAACACCATTCTCCCAAGTATTTGAGTTTTCAGCTTTGACAATTGGAACCGAATTGGAGGATTTATCTCATTGCTCATTCCTCCCTCTACCCCAAAGCAAATTCTCAGTCTGTGCCTGCCAACCCATAATGACACTCTTGTGCATTCCTCTTTTTCTGCCTGCCTTTTCCCTCTCCCTTCCCCACACCCCCAACACACAGGTGGAAATTAAAAACCAGGTTTGCCAATGCTGGAAGTCGTATATTGAAGTTGGAAATAAATTGAAAATGAGCAAGCTGGAGCAACATAACCGGGCCCTGTGCCCGAGGCCTGATAAGCCACCCACACCAGTTCTTTCTGCTCCTGACAATGTGTTATGATTGCATAGCTGAGTCACCTATACCAAATGATAGTAATTCAGCTCAGTCATGTACAAAATCAGAAATGCTCAGCCATCTGGCCACAGGCTTACTCACCTGTCAGGGCCACCCATTGTCATACTGTTGGCGGAAAAGGGCATAGAAGGTGGTAGGTAAAAGAGAGGGCATGGATAGAGGGATGGCCCTAAATAGCTTGGGGCCATGAGTCTAAAACTTTGCCTCTGTCCCATCTTGTTGAAATAAGCATTATGACAGATGGTCATAATAGAGGTTCAGACAAGAATCTCCCTCATTTGTTGTCTCTATTCATTGCTGGAGATTTTTAAATGTGAAACAAACTTACTCTACTATTTTTTTCTAATGCACTTGGAAAAGATAGAGATAAAAGTCAATATTCATTGGTAACAACTTTGCAATAAAACCTTCACTTTCATATATTGTTAGGGGATAAATTCGTATAATTATAGGAAAGCATGTTGGCATTAATGTATCAGGATTTTTAAAGTTATTCCAATGTTTAGATGGTCTTCTAAGGTAATTCTCAGTTATATCTTAAGGAAATAATCAGAGATAGGCACAAAAATTAATGTTACAAAAATTTTCATTTCTGCACTTCTTATAATAGCGAGAGAAGGGAGAGAAGGAAGGAAGGGAGGGAGGAAGGGATTTAAATGTCCTGTAATGAAATAAATGGTTTAAAAATTATGGCCACACAACCAATTTACTAGAAAATAGCCATTACACACCTCAACTTCAAAGAAAATTTAATGACATGGGGAAATGTTTATGATATAACAGTATGTGCAGAGCAGGCCATAAAACTTGATATACAATGTGAAATGTATTCTGTCAAATCATATATAAAATTGCCTTTTTATGAATCAAAATGGTTGAATTTCATGAATTTCATATGATGCAAGTCAAAAAAGAAAAAAATACTATAAACAAAAAAATCGCTATGGTAAGAGTGGTTTGCTCGGTTGACATTTAAGTTTTGTTTTAATCCCTTTCCTTATTCCAATGTTCTACCTCAGGTCTTTTGCAATTAGAAAAGGGAAAAAGAGGTCAGGAGTTCGAGACCAGCCTGGCCAACATAACGAAACCCCGTTTCTACTAAAAGTACAAAAAATTAGCCAGGCATGGTGGTATGCGCCTATAGTCCCAGCTACATGGAAGGCTGAGACAGGAGAATTGCTTGAACCCAGGAGGCGGAGGTTGCAGTGAGCCGGGATTGTGCCACTGCACTCCAGCCTACGCAACAGGATGAGACCCCATCTCAAAAATAATAATAAAATAAAAATAACAAAATGTAAAAGTTTAAGAGCCCACCCCCAGCAGAGTCCAATTCAGTCCAGGGGAGACATGTGGTAGAACCAGCTTGTACAGGCTTACAAGAGCATATTGAGTGCTTTTCCCAACTCTTCCTTCTTGGTATGATTGATATCACATCAGGTTGGTAGTTTGAAATTGACCACGGTGAAATTGACCATGAGAATTGGTAAATGCTACAAATCCGGGCCTCTCTTTCCAACCTGCTAGCATACCACTGGTCCAGGGGTTTTATTGGTCCAGGACAGGACCTGCCCAGCCACAGGATACCCCTGATTCCCTGCGTTGGACTGATGAGTCAAACAACTCTTCATCCTCTAACCCCTATTCTGAAATTCCACAATCTGAGTTCATGCTCACCAAATGAATTTCTAATTCATATGGTTTCCCATGGGTCTCTCCCACAGGGACAGGACTATGTGATAGACAGGCCCATCAGGGGATACATGGACACGGTGGTTTCTGTTATTTAATAAATTAGAATTACTCAACAGGAATGGGGCAGTTGGCTCCTGAGACAAATTCAGGCTCCACATGCAGCTGAGTCAGTTTTCAGAGCCTCTGATACCAAGGGTGAGGTCGTGGGCCGTGCTGAATTCTTCTCCCTGGGAGACTGCTTTGTCAGCTGTCAGCACACTTACCACCCGCTTCTTCCTAGGCATTTCCACATTTGCCATTAACAGTTAATAATAGTTAGCGTTTACTGCTTGCTTATTGTGCCAGGCACCATGCTAAGTGCTTGACACACATGATATCATTTAGTCCTCAGAAGCTCATAAGCTACATTGTAGGAATACTAGTCATGCATTTGGCTCCTGAAACCTTTGAATACCTTTCTTTCATTCAGAGCTTCTCCCACCTTCGAAGGTAGAACAGTAGAGCTCGATTTCCCAGCCTCCTTTGCAGCTAGTGCACAGGCATGTGACCCAATATCTGCCAAACAGATGCACCCAGAAGATCTGCTTTGGGAATCTGGTGACCTAAAGCTCCCCTGGAAAGCCACCAAAGAAAGGGTGACCTCAGGGACATCCACATCCAGTGGCAGGGATGCAGGTGACAGTACCCTGTACAAGCAGGGCGTGCGGCAGTGTCTGGCCCAGCAGCAGTGGCAGGGGCATCTCCTCCCCTGAGGCAGTCGTGCTGCTGGGTAGCCTACATGCCTTCCAAACCTGGCTCGGTGGCCCTCCTGAAAAAGTCAGACACTAATGAATATCCTTTACCCAACTCCTGTGAGGTTTAACCTCCAGCATAAGTTTCTGCGCATCTCAAAAACATTAAGAACCCTGACAGATTTATAGGTAAAATTATAATGTATCCAAGGTCATATAATAATCACCCAGGTCTCTTTGACCCCAGAACACACGCTTTTATTTTAAGATACTACTGCAATGCACCATACCTCTACCCTCTAGGTCAGTATTATTGCTCCCATTTTAAAGATGCTTCTGAGATTCTAGGAAGTTGAAATATTTTCTCAATCACACACAAGTGATTAGTGGTGAGTGGAGCCAGGATCAATCCTAGGGCCACCCACTTCTCTCCCCCTGCCCTTTCCTGATAGATGCACCATCATGACCTGACTCAGTAGTCCCCATCCCACCCTGGCATTCCCTAGACCAGTCTCTCTCCCTCTCCTGTGTGGGTGATGCCCTGTGCCATATCACCTCCTTCTTCAGCCTCTTCCCTGACCTAGAATGACCTGCCATTCTCCCCACTTTTCATTCAAAATCTACCACCTTTTCAACGCCTACAAATTAAGTGCCACCTTCTCTGTGACACAGCGACCCACAGCTCCCGTGAATTCACATTCTATCTGAACCACTCATTTGGGAGTGTCACCCTGTGCTGCCTGGCATGGTTACTAATTCTGTCTTTTCTTCTTTATCACATTGACAGCTCTTGGCAGGCAAAGACTTGTAGTTATTTAGCACCAAGCCCAGTGCCATGCATACAGTAGGCACTCAAGAACTATTGCTCAACAAACAAGTGAATACAATAGCAGCCAGCTTGCCCTAATTAGCAACATGATCTATATGAGTTTTTGGGTTTTGTTTTTTTTTTTTTTTTTTTTCTGAGATGGAATCTTGCTCTGTCGCCCAGGCTGGCGTGCAGTGGTATGATCTCGGCTCATCACAACCTCCGCCTCCCAAGTTCAAGCAATTCTCCTGCCTCAGCCTCCCGAGTAGCTGGGACTACAGGCACGTGCCAACATGCCTAGCTAATTTTTGTATTTTTAGTAGAGACAGGGTTTTACCACATTGGCCAGGCTGGTCTCGAACTTCTGATCTTGTGATCTGCCTGCCTCAGCCTCCTAAAATGCTGGGATTACAGGTGTGAGCCACCGTGCCCGGCCGAGGTATTATCTTAATACTTTTGTTTACCTCTTTCCCCTTTCCCTAGGAATGCAGATGTTTAAGATGGAAATTGGAAGCATCTTTAGCCCCTACTCAGTGTGGCAATTCTGTGGGAACTCAGCTACCATGCATACAGGCCAAGTAATAGCAACTGTTCTCCCCAAAAGGAAGGTTCAAGAACATCAGAACTGCCTGTAGTGGGGTCAGATCTGAGTCCGCAGGGCCCTTAGACCCAGCTCCACAGCCCTTCTACACACACATCCTCTGCCTCCACCAACAGACAGCATCGTGCAGTCCTGCTGTGTCTTGCCTCGGCTTCATTTTCTTCCCCCAAAGCACATTGCAGAGTCACGTGCTCCTGGCTCCACCCTCAAACTCCATTCCCAATGCTCTCCACTTCCTTATTAACCATGCCTCACACTGTTCTATCTTCCCTCATGCTAAGCGCCGCCTCTCCCACAGTTATGGACTGTGTGTTTGAGTCTCCAAAAATGTCATACATTGAAACCCTAATCCCCAGTGTGATGGTACAGGAGGTGGGGTCTTTGGGAGGTGACAAGGTCACGAGGGTGGAGTGTCCCTGATGGGATTATAGTAGTCCCCCCTCATCCATAGGGAATAGACCCTCAGCGGATGGCCAAAGCTGCAAATAGTACCAAACCCTGTATACACTATGTGTTTTTGATCTAATAACCCAGATGGCTACTAAGTGTCTAAGGGTGGGTATTCTATAAAGTGTGGATACTTTATAAAATAAAGGGATGATTCATGTCAGAGCCGGATGGCACAAGATTTCATCATGCTACTCAGAATGGCATGCAATTTAAAACTTACAAATTGTTTTTTTCTGTTCTGGAATCTTCCATGTAATGTTTTCAGACCTCATTTGACCACCCATAACTGAAACAGCAGAAAGCATAACAGCAGATAAGAGGAGACTATTGTACTGCACTTAAAGAGATGCAAGAGAGCTCTCTCTCTCTCTCTCTCTCTGTCACATGAGGACACAGAAGATGTCAACTGCAAACCAGGAAGTAGGCCCTCACCAGAACCCAGGCATGCTATCTCCACGATCGTGGACTTTCCAACCTCCAGAACTGTTTATATTGTTTAAATCACCCATTCTATACTAATTTGTTATAGCAGCCTAAACTGACGAAGACATACACGCACACATACCTGATGAAATCTTCACCCATACTGTAGTTTCACTGCCTCCTGCCTCCCCCAGTGTACCTCTGGCAGGCAGACACCACTGTTTACCCAAACCCCACTCACAATCCTCTCCTCCCTGGGTACTTCCAAATAGGGCTGGCCTGTGACACAGTTCTGGCTAATAAGATAAAGTCAGAAGTCTGCCAAGAAGGGCTTCCCTTCCAGAATTTAAAATAAAATAAAATAATAATAATAAAGTTATTGAAGAGAGGCCTTTTTGTTCCTTCGCCCTTCCCATTTCCAATCTGGAATGTGGACTTGAGGTCTAGAGATGAAGCAGCCCTCTTGCAACCACGAGGCAACAAACACAGCACCACGCCCTTCACACTAAGTGTGGCAAAGGGGAAATGCTAGAAAGAGCCTGGGTTTCTGGGGCCCTAGAGAGTCACTGTGCCTGCCTGGACTACATATCCAAGACTTCTCATAGAAGGAGACGACTCAGAGGTTTGCGTTGAAGTCACAGTCATAGGGCTTGCTGGGCTTTAGAGACAATCACATTCCTATTTAATGCACCACCTTTCCAGGGGTCCTTCCAATGAGACAACCACAAAATAGTGTTACTTGTACCTCTCCCTCATGACTGGACCATGTAGTTCTGTGATATATACTGATTTGTATACTTTCTTATTCTATCTTATAATAACAGCTTCAAGTTTTCTGAGGCCAGAGCTTAGTTCCCTTATCTTTAAGTAGGGTCTCCCCCTGTCCTTAGCCAAGTGTATTAACAAACTAGGAACTCTACATGTCTGCTGATCTAAGGTAAAGTGTGTCCTTTTTTTCTGGCTCTATCTTTTAGCCAATGTCTCCTAATTAAAAGGAGGAATCCACTCGCCCTCCCATCTTCATGTACAGAAGGAAGCCATCTTCCGAGCAATCATCAGAATATCATGTATATTTTTCCCTGCTGCAAATTTGTTATTTACATATTAAAGTGGTTATTAGAAGAGAGAAGTCACTGATGCAAATTTGACATTCAGATGTCAGCCACTCCATAAATAAGGTCAACTGTGATGAGGACACATGTTAGTCTCCAATTAGAATCGCTTAATGTCTAAATAATGCTGATGTGAGGCATCTGCCAGCCCCATCTAGACTCATAAACAAAGACATTGATGAGAGTTAACCTAGCCCAATGCTTCTTTCATGTCTCGCCATTTCACAGCTGTCAACTACTAGGAAACAAGCCTTCTCTATCTGGGAGTTGTTCTGGTACAGTTAGTGAAAAGCATGGCCAAGTCCTGGCAGCACAAATTCTCCCAGATCTGTGAACCATCAGAACCAAGAGCTACCTCGAGTTGTTCTTCCTGTGGCCTCAACTCAACTCTTCCCAGAGGAACATGGAGGCATGCAAAGTTTCAGAGTATACAGAACATGTTCTGTACACTTGTTAATTTTAATAAAGTGGTATTCAAAGAAATCCATTTCATTCAAAGATTTGGTTTTTAAAAATAAAATGATTACATTTTTTTACCCAATGATCATTTCAAACATGATTTGATATTCAAACAGATATGAATATAAAATGAAAAATTCACCTAGTTTTCAAATAAAGCATTGAAATATTCCAAGAAATTTCATGCCTGGAGCCAACTTTGCAGGGCTCTTCCCATAAGGTGGCACTTTTGATGGAAAAGTCTGAGAAACACTGGCTTCAAAGAAATCATTCTAAAGCCAGGGCAGCCGTCCTTCGACCACAACTTGGAAGAGCTGTATACAAACTGGAGTGGGAGGAAAGACTCGTTCTAGAGGGAATGCCAGCTGCAGTCATAACAACGCTCTCGCCCCGCCAAGTGAATCGAGATGACTTCCTTTAACATAATGGCATATGCCCCAGAGTCAACACAGTTTCCCTGATGCCCCAGGCCCCGTGTTCCTGGTCTCTTCCTCATGGCCAGTCTTGACTTGCCCTTTCTGTACTTCTCATTCATTAAACTCCAGATCTCCCCTCCATGGCTTAGATGATCAGGTCAACCTCAGATGCCCTCTTTGAAGCATGGCTTTCCATGTCCGAGTTCTGGCCTGGGCACTGTGGGTGAGAGGCATGTTGCCCCATCACTCAAGCTTCTTCTCCTTGTTTTGCCTCTTCCATCAGAAGGAAATTGTGCATAATCAAAAACAAAATGTCTAAAAAAGCAAAAGGATCCTTCCAATCAAGATTCATAAGACATTTTTAAAACACTGATAGCAGTTGCCTCAATTTCAAAATAATATAAACCTTACTCTCATGGGTTTAATGCCCTTACCAAAAACGCACTTCAGTAAATCCAACTAAAACCCTTTAGCCTGACATTTGAAGCTAAGGCTCTGCTCTACAATGCCCTTCACACCCAATTCTGGGACCTGCTATTCAGCATTTCACTAATTGATATCCATCTATCGAGAGCAGACCATGAGCTGGGACTGCCCTGAGGGTGGTATAGGAGACAGGCCAGGTGCTGCCCTTGTGGGACAGTCATTCTAAAAGGGGGTGATGAAAGAAAATATCTGGAGATGATATGTGCTAGGAGGAAAATAAAACATGGCCTAGACAATTGAGTGTAACTGGAGATTCAGGTGGCCCAGCAAGGCCTCACTGAGAGGGGGAATAGAGGTGAGACCTGCAAGGAAACCAATTCATACTGATCTGAAGGAAAAGCATTCCAAATAAAGGAAATGGCAAGGAGAGATAATGAGAGAAGTGTGTGCAAAGGCCTTCAGGGGTTGAACCTTGGAGGCCCGTGTCATAATTTCAAAATAAAGAGCCAAAAATGGAGAGCAGTGATTTCAACTTTTCTATCTGATATGTGGCTTGGCTAAATGAGGGTGTCAGATCCACCCTCCCTCCCAGCTCTCCTCCCTCCTAGGATGGGAACCAGCATTTAAATCTCAGTCCACTTAGCCAGTGCTGAGTCAGCCCAACCTGGAGGGAGCAGACAGGAGCCATCCAGGCCCTACTAGAGGCGAAATCTGGACGTAGCCTTGTCACTATTTTAAAAATAGAAATAAATAGAAGAAACATTAATTTAAAAAAATATATCATTCAAGTTCTTGCTGTGTACCTATTACTGTACCAGCACTTTGATTTTTTTTTTTTTATTCTGTTTAAGAATCATCACCCTCAAGGTAGTTTTTTTGAGTATAGACATTTGCCCAGTTTTGCACTGCAGGTGAGCAGAGAAGCTAGGGATCAAACACAGGCCTGTGTAACTCCTAAGACCCTGATGTAAAACTGGGGTCACCTGGGTATCTGCTTTGCCAGGCTAGCTGCTGCTGTTTTTTGTTGTTGTTGTTGTTTGTTTGTTTTGGGTTTTTTTGGTTTTGTTTTGTTTGGGATGGAGTCTCACTTTGTTGCCCAGGCTGGAGTGCGATGGTAAAATCTCAACTCACTACAACCTCCACCTCCCAGGTTCAAGCAATTATCATGCCTCAGCCTCCCAAGTAGCTGGGATTACAAGCGCCTACCACCACACCTGGCTAATTTTTGTAATTTTAGTGGAGATGGGGTTTCACCATGTTGGCCAGGCTGGTCTCAAACTCCTGACCTCAAGTGATCCACCCACCTCAGCCTCCCAAAGTGTCAGGATTGTAGGCGTGAGCCACCTCACCTGGCCACTGCTGCCTTTTCTAACCCCTACCTTTTTACTCCACAAACACATCCTGGGTTTGTGCCCATTTTCCTGATTAGCCCAAACACACAACCAGGGTCTCAGGCTGTACCTTGGAAGCTACAAAGCTGACTATCTCTGCCTATCTCTTGGACATTTTTTATGCTAAGAGGCAGGATCCTGGCTCTCTTGGCCTTGCCTTTGAGAGTGCAGACTAGGGGTGAGGTTGTACTTGAGACTGATGTAGACTGGAGGATGACAGGTTGGTTTCCCTGGTCCAGCTATGCTACATAGGACTTCCTTTTCTTCTATCGCCTCTTCCTGAATATTCCAATTAAGCCACAGGCCTCCCCGACCTAAGTTGAGCAAGGCAAGAGCATGTGGCCACTAGCACTATTGTAGTCCACGTCGCTCCGAATGATACCCGTGTGCCTCTTAGACTACTGTACATGGACTGTTAGGGTATCCTAGTTCTCCTGTCTTGTGCATCAACTTTTTGCATTTCCAGATGTTAGAATAGATGGACATCTGAGTAAAGCATCCTTCCTGCTATCAAGGTCTTGCAAACTTATCAAGGAAACATGGAAAGTTACATAATAACAAATGGTTTCACAAGCCAGCCAATAGAGAAATAGAGAATGTGTGAGGATAAGACTTTCTTTATCCTCGAGGTTTACCAGGAATTTTACCAGATTACGCATAAATCTGTCTCAATTCTATATCCTTGTCTGGAGTTTGGTGAAAACTCTTCAATTGAAGATTCAAAGAATTTGCTTCCACTTAAGAAATGTTTTGTTTTTATTTTTATTTATTTTGCTATTTAGTTATTTGTTTCTTTTTTGTTTGGTGGAACTAATATTGGAGCTCCTGGACTCATCCTTCAAGTCTCCTATCTTGTCCCATGAGAGTTCCCTCTCTTTATATTTTTGTCCTGTTCAAGTTTTTTCTTCTTGATCTTCCAAGGCCACCAGTTCAGGTTGCATCTTCTCATTTGATTCATATATCAGATTTTTTAGTTGGCAAACTATACGTTTTTGATACCAAAGAGTCTTTTCCTTCAATGCTTAAATCTCCTCACATAGTGCAGTAGGTTGGAAGTCATGTCCACCCAGAACTTGAAACGTGACCTTATTTGGAAACAGGGTCTTTTGCAGATGTTTAGAAGAGGTCCTAGTGGATCTCTGGTGTCCTCATTTTTAAAAAGAGAGAGAGAGAGGATACACAGATACACACAGAAATGAAGGCCATGTGACAGTGGAGGCAGAGGTTGAAGTGATGCTACCACAAGTCAAGCAACACCAGGAGCCACCAGAAGCTGGAAGAGGCAGGGACAGTTGGGCCCCTAGAGACTTCAGAGGGAGTATGGCTCTGCTGACTCCTTGGTTTTGGACTCCTGGCCTCCAGAACTGTAAAAGAACAAATCGCTGTTGCTTTAAACCACCATGTTTGTGATGATTTATTACAGCAGTCCCTTACTGAAGTTGTCTATTCCAGCCACTCTATTTCAGGTACCCCTTCTGTATGTTTTGTGGATTCCTCCTCTCCAGCTCCTGGGTTCCTTTGCACGTGTTTTTATTCTCCTTTCGTCTGCTCACTGGGGCTAAGGCAGAATTACCATGGTACCCTGCACAAAGGCAACCCTGAGAGCAATGAGAGACATAGCCATCTCCTCCTCCATTGTGGACACACAGTGTGCATGTGACTGCCAGTGTCTGAAAGGCAAGCGGAGGCCAGTACTCACCCAACTTGACTCATCCAGAGAACACCCAATGCCCGTGACCTTACCAGGAGCAAGAAGAACAGCCAATCTACCTATGCACAGGTAGGAGCAGCTCCATCTACCGAGGTCACACACCTCTGCAGACCAGGCTCCCTCCAGAATTAACCATCCTCACAGCAGTTCTCTCTCCAGGATCTCAAACTCGCCTTCTGTCTCTCGCCAGTCTGGAAAGTAAAATCGTACAGTGTAAAACCATTTACAGAAGAGTCCAAGCGGCCAGGCGCAGTGGCTCACACCTGTAATCCCAGCACTTTGGGAGGCCAAGGCGGGCGTATCACCTGAGGTCAGGAGTTTGAGACCTGCCTGGCCAACATGGTGAAACCCCATCTCTACTAAAAATATAAAATTAGCCGGGTGTGGTGGCACACGCCTGTAATCCCAGCCACTTGGGAGGCTGAGGCAGGAGAATCACTTGAACCCGAGAGGCGGAGGTTGCAGTGAGCCAAGATCGCACTGTTCCACTCCAGCCTGGGTGACAGAGCAAGACTGTCTCAAAAAAAAAAAAAAAAAAAAAAAAAAAAAAAAAAAAGGAAGAGCCAAGCCTCCTCTCCCCCCAGAACTTTCTGGAGGTCTTAAAGATGTCAGAAGAGCCACCGTCCCCAACTCACTCCCCTCACCCCCCACACACACACTGACTGCCTTGGAGATCTTTATTAGGGCATGCCAGCACAAAACAGCAAAGAGGAAGCTTTTCTAATGTGCTTATTCTAATAGAGGGTTCAGTGCTGGAAATGTCTGGGGAGTTTCCTTTTTCCTCCTGTGATAATGTGGGGCAAGCATGAGCTTGCAAACCTCTCCAAGCAAGGTAACAACAGTAAGAGGAGAAGCCCGTGCTATATAAATACCTCTTATATGTTTATTTCTCTTTCATTCTCCTCTAAAACTGAACAAAGCCTGTCTTTTAAGATCCAGGCTACTCTCAGCTGGGTCATAGGGAACCAGAGGAAGCTTTGTCCATGCTGGGCCAGAGCATGAGAAAAAGGCTCAGGGCCTCCTGGGAGCCAGTTTGGAGGCCACACTGTCTCTTGGCCTTCCACCCCTGCCACTAGGCAATTCCACTTTAAGAGCTTTAAAAGGTCTTGGGTTTGACTTCACTGTGGAAGCAACCTTCCCTCTCTCTTTAGCCTCTCTTTCAACCCATAGTTATAGAGCCCCTACAATCAGGGTGAGCAGCTGATACAGTTTGGATGTTTGTCTGCTTCAAATCTTATGTTGAAAAGTAATCCCCAAGGTTGGAGGTGGGGCCTGGTGGGAGGTGTTTGGGTCATGGGAGTAGATCCCTCATGGAAGGCTTCGTGCCCTCCTTGCAGTAATGAGTGAGTTCACTCTCAGTTCACACAAGATCTGGTTGTTTAAAAGAGTGTGGCACATCCCCACACTCTCACCGTGGGGTGTTGGCTCCTGCTTTGCCTCTGCGTTGATTGTAAGCTTCCTGAGGCCCTCACCAGAAGCAAATGTTGGAATCATGCTTGTACAGCCTGGGGAACTGAACTCTGAGCCAATTAAACCTGTTTTCTTCATAAATTACCCAGCCTCAAGTATTCCTTTTTGGCAATGCAAAATGGTGTAATACACCAACTATCCCAGTTCACAAAAGATTCAGATTTTTTATGTTGTTGTTGAAATAAAACACATATAACATAAAAGTAACCACTTTAAAGTGAGCAATCCAGTGACCTTTATTTAGTACAGTAACAATGTTGTGCAACAGCCATCTACTTCCAAAATATTTTCATCACCCCGAAAGGATACCCTGTACCCCTTAAGCAGTCACTCTCCATTTCTACTCTACCTCTCAGCTCCTGGCAACCTCCAGTCTGCATTTCATCTCTGTGGTATTGCCTATCTGGACATCCCATATAAATGAAATCATACAAAATGTGGCCTTCCATGTCCGGCCTCTTTGATTTAGCATGTTTTTGAGGTGCATCCACATTGTAACATGTATCAGTATTCCATTCTATTCTTACTCAGCCATAAGAATGGCTGAATAAGATTCCATCATGTGGTTGTACCATATTTTGTTTCTCCACTCATCTGCTGATGAACATTAGGGCTATTTCCACCTTTTGGCTATTGTGTATAGTGCTGCTGTGAACCTGGGTATACATGTATTGGTTTGAATACCAGTTTTCAATTCTTTGGGGTATATACCTAGGAGTGGAATTGTGAGGCTTTTTGTTTTAAAATCAGGAAAGTCCCAGGCAAGCCAGGACGAGTCTGTCATCTACCTTCAATGTGTCAAGCATTAGGACAGAAGTGCTCAGGTACAAAGCCAAGGGAGAAAGATGCAGTCTGCATGGAGACCCCTGAATAGATGATCCAATCTGGGGTCAGCACCATTGAGGGAAAACCCAGAAAAGAGGCATCTGACCCAGGCAGGGAGTGAGTGGGGGGACAGGAAGGGTCTGGCTGGGAAAATCCTCCTTTAAAGAACAAGACATAGTCCTGCCCTCAAGGGGCTTACAGACTGCTTGTTTGGGGAGACACGCAGAAATTACAGATGAATTAATGTCAAATAGAGATAGACCCTTGCACCAGAGGAACACACAGGTGGAAGGAGAGCAGCACCACAGTCAGGGAGGTTTCTTGGGCAAGGGCAGGTGGGCTGACTTTTGAAGGACAAATAGAAGTCGGCCTCATGCAGATGGAGGGAGACAATTGTAGACAGAATGAATGGCATGCTCAAAGGCACAGAAGCTAGACAGAAAAGGTCTTCCTTTGCACATTCCAGATAAATGAATGTCCCACTCCCATGGATTTCAGCAGAAGACCTTGTTGCTATAATATGATGCCAGAAACCACCACTTCACCTACAAATTAGAAAGTGTCATCAAAACACAAAGTTTCCATGAGAAGAAGTCCTGAGCATGTGTTAATAGACTAATCAGATACAAAGCTGGATTTTAGCCTAATTTAGGCAGCTTCCAGACCAAAAACTGGCCTGAGCCAAGAAAGAGTTTTCTGCTGGCAAAATTCTATAAGATTTTTGTCTAATCTCTCAGATAAGAAAGCCCATTTCTTATTTTAATATTATAGATGCTTTGGGCACTAGCTCCTAAGGTGGAGTCCTGTGAGTATAATGAAGGTGTCCCTGGCAATAATAATAATAATAATAATAATAATAATAATACAAAGGACTCTCATTGTGTATGGGCTGCCCTCTTACCAATGTGTCACGGGATTGTTCTCCATGGAAGTTCTGAGCAAAGGTGCCCCATGAACTGAATGTTTCCCTCCACCTGTGAATCTCCAAACTCTATGTTTTTTGCTTACCTTTCCAAATGAGGTCACATTCTGAGGTACTGAGGAGGGAGTAGGGGTTAGGGTTTCAACACACATTTTGTGGGGAGACAATTCGACCCATAGCACTATGTGTGACTTTGATTAAGTTGATTAACCTCTCTGAGCCACAGCTTTCTCAGCTGAAAGAGATAAAACTGTGACCCGCTTCACATGGCTGCTGTGAAGTTCAGATGAGATTCACAGGGAAAGCTCCTACTCCTGGAAGATGTCCAGTACATATTAGTTCCTCTTTGTGTTCCCACCATGCCTTCCCCCCCAACCCCTCCTCTTCCCACTTTGGGGAAACTTTGGCCCCTTATTCAGATACCAACTGTCTGCCTGCTGAGCTATGGATCAGCCATAGGCATTATGCAATCAGAGCTAAAATTAGGAGAAGAGGCAAGAAATGAGTGGAGGAAATGACCTGGATGTAAATCTGGGAATGGATGGGTTTGGTGTCCACGGCATTAAAAAATCCTAAGGTTCAGAGGACAATTTGGCAATATTCTAATTAAAAGTTAAAATGCCTATGCTCTTTGGACAGGGAGTCTACTTCTGGGTACTTATCCTAAACATTTGGTCTCTGTGCTAAATGACACATGAAAGTCACAGTCATCACAACATTGTTTATCAAAGCAATGGTTGGAAACAGCTTACACTTTATGGAACAAAATACTACACAGTTAATAAAAAAAGATAAAGGGGATATCACCACCAATCCCACATAAATACAAACTACCATCAGAAAATACTATAAACACCTCTATGCAAATAAGCAAGAAAATCTAGAAAAAATTATAAATTCCTGGACACATACACCCTCCCAATACTAACCCAGGAGAAGTTGAATCCCTCAATAGACTAATAACAAGTTCTGAAATTGAGGCAGTAATTAGTAGCCTACCAACCAAAAAAAGCCCAGGACCAGATGGACTCATAGCCAAATTCTACCAGAGGTACAAAGAGGAGCTGGTATCATTCCTTCGGAAACTATTCCAAACAATAGAAAAAGAGGAAATCTCCCCTAACTCATTTTATGAGGCCAGCATCATTCTGGTACCAAAACCCAGCAAAGACACAACCAAAAAAAGAAAATTTCAGGCCAATATCCCTGATTAACATCGATAAGAAAATCCTCAATAAAATACTGGCAAACCAAATCCAGCAGCACATCAAAAAGCTTATCCACCACGATCAAGTCGGCTTCATCCCTGGTATGCAAGGCTGGTTCAACATATGCAAATCAACAAACATAATCCATCACATAAACAGAACCAATGACTAAAACCACATGATTATCTCAATAGTTGCAGAAAAGACCTTCAACAAAATTCAACAGCCCTTCATGCTAAAAACTGTCAAACTAGGTATCGATGGAATGTATCTCAAAATAATAAGAGCTATTTATGACAGACCTACAGCCACTATCATACTGAATGGGCAAAAACTGGAAGCATTTCCTTTGAAAACTGACACAAGACACAGATGCCCTCTCTCACCACTCCTATTCAACATAGTACTGGAAGTTCTAGCCAGGGCAATCAGGCAAGAGAAAGAAAGAAAGGGTATTCAGTTAGGAAAAGGGGAAGCCAAATTGTCTCTGTTTGCAGATGACATGATTGTATATTTAGAAAACCCCATCGTCTCAGCCCAAAATCTCCTTAAGCTGGTAAGCAACTTCAGCAAAGTCTCAGGATACAAAATCAATGTGCAAAAATCACAAGCATTTCTATACACCATTAACAGACAGAGAGCCAAATCATGAGTGAACTCCCATTCACAATTGCTACAAAGAGCATAAAATACTTAGGAATACAACTTACAAGGGATGTGAAGGACCTCTTCAAGGAGAACTACAAACCACTGCTCAAGGAAATGAGAGAGGACACAAACAAATGGATTCATGATAGGAAGAATCAATATCATGAAAATGGCCATATTGCCCAAAGTAATTTATAGATTCAATGCTATCTCCATCAACCTACCATTGACTTTCTTCACAGAACTGGAAAAAAAAACTACTTTAAATTTCACATGGAACCAAAAAAGAGTCCACATAGCTAAGACAATCCTAAGCCAAAGGAACAAAGCTGGAGGCATCACGCTACCTGACTTCAAACTGTACTACAAGGCTACAGTAACAAAAACAGCATGGTACTGGTACCAAAACAGATATATAGACCAAAGGAACAGCACAGAGGCCTCAGAAATAATACCACTCATCTACAACCATCTGATCTTTGACAAACCCAATAAAAACAAGCAATAGGGAAAGGATTCCTTATTTAATAAATGGTGTTGGGAAATCGCAGAAAGCTGAAACTGGATCTCTTCCTTACACTTTATACAAAAATTAATTCAAGATGGATTAAAGACTTAAATGTTAGACCTAAAGCCATAAAAACACTAGAAGAAAGCCTAGGCAATACCATTCAGTACATAGGCATGGGCAAAGACTTCATGACTAAAACATCAAAAGCAATGGCAACAAAAGTCAAAATAGACAAATGGGATCTAATTAAACTAAAGAACTTCAGCACAGCAAAAGAAACTATCATCAGGGGGAACAGGCAACCTACAGAACAGGAGAAAATTTTTTCAGTCTATCCATCTGACAAATGGCTAATACCCAGAATCTACAAAGAACTCAAATTTACAAGAAAAAAGCAAACAATCCCATCAAAAAGTGGGCAAAGGATATGAACAGACACTTCTCAAAAGAAGACATTTATGCAGCCAACAAACATATGAAAAAAAGCTCATCATCACTGGTCATTAGAGAGATGCAAATCAAAACCACAGTGAGATATCATCTCACTGTGGCGATTCCTCAAGGATCTAGAACTAGAAATACCATTTGACCCAGCCATCCCATTACCGGGTATATATGGAAAGGATCATTAATCATTCTACTCTAAAGACTCATGCACACTACGTATATGGTGGAGCTGTTCACAATAGCAAAGGCTTGGAACCCACCCAAATGCCCATCAATTTTAGATTGGACAAAGAAAATGTGGCACATATACACCATGGAATACTATGCAGCCATAAAAAAGGATGAGTTCATGTCCTTTGCAGGGACATGGATGAAGCTGGAAACTATCATTCTCAGCAAACTAACACAAGAACAGAAAACCAAACACCATGCGTATTCACTCATAAGTGGGAGTTGAACAATGAGAACACACGGACACAGAGTGGGTACATCACACACCAGGATCTGTTGGGATGTGGGGGGCTAGGGGAGGGATAAAATTAGGGGAAATACCTAATGTAGATGACAGGTTGATGGGTACAGCAAATCACCATGGCACGTGTATACCTATGTAACAAACATGCATCTTCTGCACATGTACCCCAGAACTTAAAGCATAATTAAAAAATAAATAAAAATAAATAAAAAATACTACACAGTCCTTAAAAATAATGAAGTAGTTCTCTGTATGAAATGAAATGATCTCCAAGATATAATTTTAAGTGAAAAAACAAGGCTTGAGAAAGGAGGGAGTAACCAGTGGCGCACAGAGGATCTTAAGGTGGTGAAGCTGCTCTGTATGATGCTGTCACGTGGATGTATGTATAGACATTGGTCCAAACCCATAGAATGTACAGCAAACATCAAGAGTGAACTGTGATGTAAACTATGGGCTTTGGGTGCTAGTGATGTGTGAGCTTGTCCATTGTAACAAATGGACCACTCTGGGATAGAATGCTGATAACAGAGCAGGCTGTTCATGTGTGAGGAAGGGGTGAATGAGAAATCTCTGTATCTTCTGCTCCATTTTGTTGTGAATCTACAACTGCTCTATTTTTAATCATTCTATAAAGTCTATTTTTATAAAAGCAACGTTCAGAATAGTGTTCCAACTACCATAGTGGGGAGGAGAGAAAACATATGTGTATCTGTATACATTTCTACACACATATACACATATGTATACATGTAATATATACATGTAACATATTAAAAATTAATAACAGTTGCCTCAAAGAAATTGGCCAACTGGGGCTGAAGACAAAGGGTTACACACTTTTCATTGTATACCCCCCGTGCATTTTTTTTTTTTTTTTTTGAGACAGAGTTTTGCTGTGTTGTCCAGGCTAGACTGCAATGGCACGATCTCAGCTCAGTGCAACCTCCGCCTCCTGGTTTCAAGCGATTCTCTTCCCTCAGCCTCCTGAGCCGCAGGGATTACAGACACCCACCCCCACACCCAGCTAATTTTTGTATTTTTACTAGAGATGGGGTTTCACCATGTTGGCCAGCCTGGTCTCGAACTCCTGACCTCAAGTGATTTGCCTACCTCAGCCTCCCACTTCTGTGTCTTTTGAATTAGGTACTGTATCTACAAATTATTCTGTAAATAAATCAAAACTTTAAATAATAAAAATTACAGGTTTCAAAGGCTTGTGACCAATTAGGCTTCACCTAGACTCATGAGGGACCCCAGCGAGGGTTCCAATCTGGTGGAGAGGAGGATGCATGTCAGGTAGTTGACGGCGGCATGTAGCACGGCAAGGATGTTTTCATTTAGGGACAGATGCTAACCACAGCTGGGAATATAAGAATCAGAATCTGACCTTCAAGAAGAGAGCATGGTGAAAACTACATAGGTAGACCAGCCATGTGAGCTGAAAGCAGAGATGGGGTTCCGAGTGGGAAGGGGGGCGAGATAGGAGAAAGGACCAGGGACACATCTCACACTCAGGGCACACAGCTGGAGGGGTGCCTAGAGGAGATAGCTAAAGCTCCTGGGCACAGAGGCCCACTCAGGCTCCACAAACACACACACCTTTGCACCTGCTGGGGAAGACAAGGCTGTAGAGGGAATCTCCTCCTTCTCCCCAACAAAGCCAGGAAAGAAAGAAAGGCATCCAGGAGCCAACAAGGCCCCACCACAGTGCATGCGTGTCACATCCTCTTTCTCCACCTCATCCAAGCTTACTCAGGGAGTGTCTTGTTCCCTTGGGTTCCTGCAAGGGGATTAGCTGATTTAGTAAACTAATCAAGACACACGATCAGGCACTATTTCATGAGCATCTCATGGGGCCACATGGGATGTTTCCTCTTAAATCAACTTCACATTGTGATATTAATAGCTGTTAATTGTTTAATTTGTTCATCCTTCCCAGGGGCAATTGCATTTTAACTGGCACCTCAGACACTCAAAGGAATGTGTGTCTACAGGAAATTATTTCAGGACTGTGACAACATGGTGGAGGACAGCTATTTGGGACTCGAGGCCTTCCCTGTACCCTCCAAATTATGTGACAAAGATAAGAACCAAATTGATCCACCTTTTATCCCAGGCCATCCCTGGAACATTGAGGACCACTTTAAGAGGAGAAAGAAATCCACTTGGAATGGAGCCTGCCAGCACTGCTGTATGACCTATGACTAAACAAAAGGCCAGTGTCACCTGAATGGCTCAACAAAGCACAATTGACTTGGGGTCTGTCAATCAGACATATTTCACTGACATAATTTAGCTGCCCCTATATGTCAAGTCTGTAAAGACATAATTGCTGGGTCCCGAGAGAATTGATGCTCAACACAAGGCATTATAAGTGGGCCCAGGAGTGTCCTTTTCTTCCCCTGACATGAAACTCCAAGAACTTCTCCAGTCCAACACATACAAAATATTAACTACTTTTCAGGGACAAAGGCCCTTCCTTTGTGTTGCCACAGACAATGAAAAAATCAGCCTGGTCCACCCTCAGAGAAAAAGCCAGTCAGTGCAATTTACCATGACCACTGACTGTTCAGTGGGACTCACCAACTCTCTTGGGGACTGCATTCTTTTAGTATGCAGGGTATGGAAATTCCACAAGCCTCTCAATTGCCCTGGTGCAATTACTGTATTGATTTGATACAGCATTAGCTCCGTGTTTAAGGTAGTTTATGGTTTTTAATTTGCAATTAAGTCAAATGATGCCTGTTTGTTAAAATGGCTGACATTTGTTTATATTCTGCAGCAAGCAATGAAGGCAGCTTCCATTTAGCATCACAAATACATGGAATAGGGAGCTTGACATTTCAAGCAACTCAGTTGCTTGCCTGGCTCTTCAAACTAGTAAAACAATTAAACTTATATCCATCTATTATTTAAAAGGTCAAAGTAATAATTGGTGCTTTTCAGTGATAAGCTAATGAAGCCACCAAGCAACATTGGAAGGATACTAACTAGAAGAGAAGCAAGATTAATTGATTGTATCACTTCTTCCTTTCTGAATAATCTCCAAGCGCTTGACCTACTCCATTTCTTTCCAACTTCTGATGTAGCTACACTGCATCTACTCTTCGTGGTGGTTGGTTTTTAGCATCACTTTTGTTGTTGCATTCTGTTTCAACATAAATCTCAGAATTCTTCTTTCTCTAAGAAGAGGCAAGATGGTAGCTGATAAGAGTTTGCATCTCAGGAGTGCATCCCATAATCCCAGTGTCAGAGCAACATCAGCCATCACTGAGCATGTCATGGTTCTGCACAAATGTTGTACCCTCATGTGACGACTCTCAAATATTCTCAAATAGTCCCATTTCCATGTCCCATTCTTAGCTCTTTCAATTCTGTGTACCCACCAACTTACCTCATGACATTTGCAACATAAATACCAGCTGCAGAAAAGAATGCCTGTTTTTTGAACCATCCCAACACCTAACAACTCAGTAGACAAGAATAAGCCTGTAGGCCGGGCGCGGTGGCTCAAGCCTGTAATCCCAGCACTTTGGGAGGCCGAGACGGGTGGATCACGAGGTCAGGAGATCGAGACCATCCTGGCTAACACGGTGAAACCCCGTCTCTACTAAAAAATACATAAAACTAGCCGGGCGAGGTGGCGGGCGCCTGTAGTCCCAGCTACTCGGGAGGCTGAGGCAGGAGAATGGCGTGAATCCGGGAGGCGGAGCTTGCAGTGAGCTGAGATCCGGCCACTGCACTCCAGCTTGGGTGACAGAGCGAGACTCCGTCTCAAAAAAAAAAAAAAAAAAAAAAAAAAAAAGAATAAGCCTGTAACAGAGATAGAGGATAGAAGAGCAGATCAGAGCGTCACAGAAGATAAAGGAAAAGTGTGTTTCAAGAACATCCAATGCTGCTAAGATGTAAAGGAAGAGGAGGACTGCATGGGAGGTAGGAAAGAGATGATTTCAGATACCAAGTGGCACTCAGGTGACCTCAGTTATAACTGTTTTGATAGAGTGATGGAGGCAGGAGCCAGCATGGGGCATTTGGAGGAAGGAAGAGTTGTCACTGCAAGGCAGATGATTCCCTGCTCTGCACACCCCAGCAACCAAGGCTGTGACTACACAGGGAAGATTCATCAGTTTAAGAGCCTCCTCAGAGCAGTATTCCAAAGTCATGCTTTTAATTTGCCATTTACTAAACTACTAACCTTCTTTATAAGAGATGAGGTCTTGCTATGCTGCCCAGGCTACTCTCCAACTTCTGGACTCAAGGGATTCTCCCACCTCAGCCTCTCAAGTAGTTGGGATTACAGGTGTAAGCCACTGCACCTGGCTTAAACTACTAACAAATATTGATTTACACAAAACAGTCAAATACTGAAGAGCTGTAACTACCATATGGGTTTGCTATTAACTACCTCCTCCCCCTTTTCCAGGTAATTCATGAAATCCAGCCAGAAGTAGCTCAGAGAGAAACTCTGGCCTTTGTCTGACTTTACTAATTCCTTTGTAGCCTGATGGATTCATCATCCCTGCTCCATTTCCATGTCCTATGCCAGTCCAAGATCCTTGCTGATCCATGACAATCTATGTTACACCATCCACTTGCCCACACCAGAGCCAAACCAGCACTTACTGAGAGTTCTGTCTCTACACCTGTTTCTACAGAGCTCCAAGTTCATGCAGAGATTTCAGTAACAGCAGGGTTTTGCTCTGTTGTGTCCCATGCAAGTGTTGAAGCAACTAGAAATGAAAGTTCTGCAAACATGCTCCAGAGAAACCCTATGAATATGACCAACAGATACCATCTCCAGTTGTGATGGATGAGTAGTTAAGATCTCCCTGGTTGTAGGGAGAAAAGAAACCTCAAGTACTGACTGTCACCTGGAAGCCCCTCCCACTACCACTTACAGACCTTTGAGATACTTGTTGGCAGGAGCTTTTTCAAAATAGTTTTCCTGCCATAGTCTCCATTGCTCTAGAGAGCCCCCTGCAGTGATGTAACCCCCTCCTCTGGAAACAAATATGGCCCTGTAAACTACGGGGAGGCAGGGAAGGGATGGTTTTTGACATCAGGAGGCACTAAGGGTCATGAAGACATCAATATTGATGACAAATTTAAGAGGATTTTGTAAAGTCAATTGTTAATTAAATTATTCAAACTATTTGGGACTAGGAAAAACCAAGGCAACTGAATAAACAGGTACTTTCTAAACTCACTTTAATTTTTAAAAAAAATGATAGTGACACCCAACAGTCTCTTCCAGCTAAGTGACCATTCAGAAATAAGAAAGAAATGGAAAGAAAAGGAAAAGATATACTATGTTATAGGTCAAATTGTGTCACCCAAGAAAAAATATGTTGAAGTCTTAACCCCCAGTACCCAAAGACATAACCTTATTTGGAAGTGGCATCTTTGCAGCAGTCATCAAAATAAAGTCATTAGGGTGGTCCTAATCCAATAGGACTGGTATGCTTATAAAAAGGGGAAATTTGAACAAAGACACAGACACACAGAGGAAAAACAATGTGGAGACACAGGGAGAAGACAGCTATGTGCCTGGAGGAGGCACAAGCTGAGGAATATCAAGGATTGCCAGCTAATGCCAGAGGCTAGAAGAGGCAAGAATGAATTCTTCCCGGCACTGTCAGAGGCAACACAGCCCTGCCAACACTTTGATCTCAGACTTCTGCCCCCAGAATGTGAGACAATACATTTATGTTATTTTAAGTCACCTAGTTTTGGGTACTCTTCTATGGCAGGGACACTAATACATTATCTCATTATATGTATATATTAAGTGTAGGTTTATCCCAGTTTCTAAAAATTAAGGTGTGAAAGAGATTTCCATTTTATGAATGAACCACTATGGCAGGCAGATCAACAAAGCTCCATTTGGCACAGCAACTATGGGAATATAACAACAGAAGAAAGGGACAGAATAAAAAGAATCCTGAAGTAAAATTAGACACAAAACACATAAGGCTCTTTACAATTTGCTTAAAAGGTGTAAATTTTTGTTCTGGGCTTCCCACTGGCCAGTTTAAAGAAAGAAATTCAATCAGTTACACAACACAAGGTCCACATGAGGGAGAAAAAAATGACTATCAGGAGAAGCAAAGCTATTTCTGGGAATGAATCCTGAAAGAAAGTTAACTAAGAGACTGGTCTGATTACTGAATTATATCTTTAGCAATATCAATTATCCCATATACACGCTGCTTAATTCTGAATTATATATGGCTGTGTCTTATAATGTCCTTCATTTTCAGGCAATGGACACACAGGATGGTAAAAGTTGTGATTTTCAAAGTTAAAATGGTGTCATTGATTTCCAGCTGTCTGTTGATGTGGCTTAATCCAGAGATGAAATCTAGAACGTTTTATGCAGGGGTTCCAAAAAACTAGTCCACAGACAAGATGCATCAGGATCACCCGCTGCTTACCTTTAAGAAGATACAGATGCCTGGATTTCAACCCTGGGGAATCTAATTGATTGGAAAATTCCAAACGAATTCTAGATGAGAACCACTCATCTAGAGGAAGATAAAGTGCCCCAGCCAGGCCTTCTGATATGTAGGCATCATTTCTCTCAGTCCAGATTTTAATAACTTTTGGATAGAAGTCAAGGTGAGACTCCAAGTCAATTATGGGTTCCCTCAATGTGCCAGTGTAAACCACCAAACTCATTGCTATGGTCTGAATATGTCTCTGAAAATTCATGTGTTGGAAACTTGATCCTCATTGAAGTGGCATTGGGAGGTGGGGCCTTTGGGGAGGTGAAATGTTCAGTGCTGTTTGCTATGGTTTGGATGTGGTTTCTTTGTTCCCACCAAAGCTCATATTGAAATTTGATGCCCAGTGTAGTAGTGTTGGGAGACGAGGCCTACTGAGAGATGTCTGAGCTGTGAGGACAATCCATGAACGGCTTAGAGCTGTTCTTGAGGTAAGAAGTGAGTTCTTACTCTTGTGAGAATAAATTAGTTCTCTTAGGAATGGTTTCTGAGAGAGTGAGTTGTTATAAAGCCAGGACGTCCCTCAGGTCTCGTCTCCCTCTTCTTCACATGTGTTTGCTTCCCCTTTGACCTTCTCCACCATGTTATGATACAGCACAAAAGCCCTCTCCAGAAACCAGGGCCGTGCCCTTGAACTTCTCAACCTGCAGAACCGTGAGTTAAATAAAACAGCTTCCTTTATAAATTACCCAGACTTGGGTATTCTTTAATGGCAACATAAAACAGACTGAGCCACCATGATAAAAAAAAAAAAAAAAAAAAAAAAAGGTTGCTGGAGTGGATTCACTCTCTTCTTCTCTTCTGCTATGTGAGCACACAGCAAGAAGGCCCTCACAAGATGCCAGCACCTTGATCTTGGATTTTTCATCCTCCAGAACTGTGTGGGAAAATATTCTGTTTTTTATGTTACCCAATCTCAGATAGTCTGTTGTAGCATCACAAATGGACTAAGACACTATCACCTCAAAAAGATTGTGTTCTGAAGAGAAAGTGACTCATCACCCACACTTCCATGTGCCACATGGGCTTGGCCTGAATTCTATCACCTCCATTTATTAGCCACATGGTCCTTAGCTGGGTCAGGGATCTCTCTAGCTTTACTTGGCCTAGGGAAATAAAGATGACAAAGTCAGTCTCATACATTTGTTGTAATGGTTAAATAAGAGTAGTGTGAAACTCTTAGCAAAATGCCTGTGTGGTGGAAACATCCAATAAAGGAAGCTTATTGTTGTTTATTATTCCTTTAGGAGATATTTTCTGAGACTGTGCCCCAAGATATCACCCTGCCTGGCTGGAATTGTCAAACTGGCAAGATAAACCATTAAGATGCTCCACAGATCAAAATTGACCACCAAGGTGCAAAACTATGACATAAATCCAGAAAGTGGGCCCTCCCTGGCTACCTCCAACCCTTGGTGAGGGTGTCCTCTACATAGCCCAATTGGGAGATAGGAGGACAGGTGTGCAGAATGCCATGTGTAACTAAGCAGAGAGTGTTGTTACAGAAATGAGGAAGGCTGTGAGAGCAAATGACTCAAAACCCATAAAAATAAACCAGACTCCACATGCAGCACTTAAATGCAACAAGGACTCAGGAGGCCTCCTGGAGAATGGTTCATGCTATTTTTATTCAGCAAGGGTCTTTCAAAATCCTTTATTGGTTAATCCTCCTATTGGCTGGATAGCTCCTTCTTGCAGGATCATAAAGCTAGCTGCAATCTTGAATGGGTTATTTTGGGACCTTATTATTTGCCTCCAAACACTTTTTTATCTAAACCTGAGTGCCCAAGCTACCCAAGGTGTATATGCAGGATAATTAATTTCTATGCCTTCCAAAACTGAGCCCACAGCAGGCTGTGGAGAAAGAAGGGAAGCAGAGGGAGAAGAGGGTGCCATTAAAACTCAGAGATAGCTTGGTGGAGGGACTGCATAATCAGCAATAAGCTCAATAAGGGACTCTAGGGAAGCAATGTGACTGCTGTCAATATCAGTTTCATCTCTGCCACTCTATTTGATGGTCTGTGATGCAGTCATTTACAAATGTCTATCGAGAGTTCATAACATAAGAAATGCTTATTTTGCTCTGCCCTGTACATCAGTGTAGAAATAATAGCTACACTTGACTGAGCACAAACTTTCTCATTATATACACTCATTAAAGGATATGTATATCTGCTACACACACACACACACACACACACACACACACACACACACACACTCTCACGAAACTAACACTCTACAGGGTAGGTTTTATTTTCCTGGCCTGAAAGTTGGAAACAGAGACTCAGAGAAGTAAACCACTTGTCCAAGGTCATCCAGCTACTGTGTGGTGGAAACAGGTTTTAAACCCTGGCCTGCCCAACCCCAAAGCCTGCACTCTCATTTTTGCCAGCTAGCTAGGGTCAACACAAGAGATTCAAAGGAAGTAGACTAATGTGATTGTATCTGGATCCTGGGAGTTTGGGCACTTTTAAAAACAGTTTTGCATTTTTCCCAAGGACCCCAAAATTTCTTTCGTAATGAAGGACATTAAACCTGTTTTTGTGTATTCCCTTCCCATATGACATTCCAGCAAACACAGGAGCCCTCAAATGGACCTAGCAGTGGGCTCGGCTTCCTGCCTGCCATCTCTGAGTTTGTGTCACTGCTCTGTGGTCTGCTGAGAACTGCTCTGCTCATGACACAAGATGGGATTTGACTTCTGCAAACTTTTATTTCCTCTATAGCTGTTCCTTAACTCCAGCCAGGGACCCCTGCTGCCCCACAGCTCCTTAGAGACCATATCAGTTTCCTGTAGCTGCTATAACAAAGTACCACAAGCTGGGTGGCTTAAAACAACAGAAATAATACTTTTTTTCAGGCCAGGCTCAGTGGCTCACACCTGTAATCCCAGCACTTTAGGAGGCCGAGGCAGGTAGATCACCTGAGATCAGGAGTTCAAGACCAGGCTGGCCAACGTGGCAAAACCCCATCTCTACTAAAAGACATAAAAATTAGGCCGGGCGCGGTGGCTCAAGCCTGTAATCCCAGCACTTTGGGAGGCCGAGACGGGCGGATCACGAGGTCAGGAGATCGAGACCATCCTGGCTAACACTGTGAAACCCCGTCTCTACTAAAAAATACAAAAAACTAGCCGGGTGAGGTGGCGGGCGCCTGTAGTCCCAGCTACTTGGGAGGCTGAGGCAGGAGAATGGCGTAAACCTGGGAGGCGGAGCTTGCAGTGAGCTGAGATCCGGCCACTGCACTCCAGCCCGGGCGACAGAGCAAGACTCCGTCTCAAAAAAAAAAAAAAAAAAAAAAAGACATAAAAATTAGCCAGGCATAATGGTGGGTGCCTGTAATCTCAGCTACTCAGGAGGCAGAGGCAAGGAAAATTGCTTCAAGTCAGGAGGTGGAGGTTACAGCAAACTGAGATGGCACTACTGCACTCTGGCCTGGGTAACAGAGCTACATGCTGTCTCAAATTTAAAAATACATATATATATATTCTTTTTCAGCTCTAGAGGCCAGAAGTCCAAAAGTCCAAGGTCTTGGCAAAGCCAGCCACCCTCCATTGACCCTGGGGAAAAATTCATTCCTTGCCTCATCCAGTTTCTGCTGATTCCAGACGTTGCTTGTCTTGTGGCTGCCTCACTCCAAGCTCTGCCTTTGACTTAACATGGTCTTATTTTTGTCTCCTCTTCTACATCTTATAAAGACATTTGTCATTGAATTACAAGTGCCTACTTGGATAATCCAGAATGAGCTCATCTCAGGGTCCTTAATTCTAATACATCTGTAGAGATGCTTTTTCCAAATAAGATCACATTTGCATGTTCTAGGGATTAGGTGGTGAAGATAGTTTTTTGGGAGCCACCATTTAACCACTATGGAAACCATCCCTCTTGCTAGCCCAGGGCTCATAACAAGAGGCAATGGGATGGATGTTGTATTTACATCTTGTGATGTCAGTTTCAGGATCACGTGTTAAGCTCCCCACATCACCACAGCAGAAGAAAACTCTGCTGTCAGACAGAAAAGGGAGGAATTTGTAAGCTCTTCTCTATCTCCTCCCTAACAAAGCACCATCTCTTGCATAGCAGGCAATGATTGATTTTAAGATGAAGCACTGTCCCTTTAAGTTCCTGAGGCCCAAATTCTTGAAATCTCTTTTTAATTTTATGGTAACCATTAGGGGCTTTGTCGAGGAAGGATGACAGGAGTAATCACCCGAAAACAGATTTCTAGGTAATTTATACTTAGTCAATCCAAACCTAATTCCTGGGTGACCTATACTGTGACTAAGGAGGCTGAAATAATCATGTATTTACCCTTTACCCTGAAATTAGATGGTACTTTCTATGCAATTACCCAGCCACTAAGTGACAATTACCGTGTAATTAAATGGTCAGTGGTTACCATATTATTAAATAGCATTGACATGATATTCATTCCACAGAACCTTGTACAGTGGTCACAGAATTAAACTCCCCACCAAGAAATTACAGCCATTCCTGGGAAGATCTGTTCTTTGCTTGGGTGACTTATCTAGCTGGCAAAAATCCGAGTGTCACATGCCTCAGAGGGAGCCTGGAAATAGTGAACATTGGGCTCAGATATAACGTGATCTCTTAGACACAGGCCTCTCATTAGACCAGAAGAGCACCTCTGAAGCCCAGCTCCAGTCCAAAGCTAGGATACCTGGCCAAAGTCCACCATCCTTCTCTAAGAACATGGTGCAAAGGAGTAGAAGCCATCATATTCATTCTTTCCTGGATGTGATGCCTACCCAGGCGCAAAAGATGCTGGGAGAGCTTGGAGCCCTGAGTAAAGAAGAGTCCTTGGGATGACTGATTCCATCTGGGAGAAATAGTCACCAAATCTTTAATACAAACATAAGCTGCCTCCTTTGTTCCATAAAGACAGGACCTTTATCTGCCTTGTTTATTGTCTTATCACCAATACCATTCTTGGCATATTGTAGATGCTCAATAAATATTAGTTGAATGAATTGAATTGATTGCTATGCATCTACTACATGCCAGGCACTCTAAATTGAAACATTTTAAGGACAATATGAGGTCCTCATGGAGTCTCAGAAAGGCTGAATCACTTGCCCAAGGTTGTAAAACAACCAGGGGGTGGCAGGTGTAAGACTAAATGCGTGACACCCCAACCTCAGCCACATACATTCTCAAACCACCCTGGGAAGTTAAACGTCTGTGGAAGGCAGTAGGTGTGGAGCAGCCTGGCCAGACATGGAGGCCAGCCCGCATATGGCTGCAGCCCAGGAGCCTGAGTTGGGGGCCGAGTGAGCCATAGACAGAGTAGGAGGCCAATGACTGTGGCCACAGCAGACACTATATAGAAAGACAACTTCACACTATCCTTCTCCTCTGCCTCTGTGGCAGAATTTGATGCTGTGGTTGGATATTTAGAGAACATTATCATGGATAAGTTCCAGTTATTGCAGAGAAATTCCAGGGACAGTACTACCAAGAGTTTGAAGATATGAAAGAGAATAAACTCACCCACACACCTATTTTTAATGAATGGATTTCTTTGGTAGAAAACTGTCTTGAAGAACAGCTGCTGGAGTGGATTCTTGGATTCAATATGGCAGCCTTCATTGCAAGGTTACACACCATAAGGGGTGGGTCACACATTCCACATGCTGCTCACATTTACAGATTGTCTAACTTTTAGAGAAATATTTCTGGACTACAATGCAGAAAAAGAAGGCCAGTGACTGGATTTAAGCAGTGTTATAGTGCCAACTTTAATGTACAAATCATTCTCTATGCCAGCCTCCCAAAACAATCTGCAGCACCAGATCCCACCTCCAGACAATGAATGGGATCATGCTAATGTCACCAGCCAGATATGCTCAGAGAAATTTCAGCTACTGATGACTGAGGAATACATCTTGGAAAGACTGCCTCTGTTCTGCAGCTCTTCATTAAGTATTCATGTATCTAAACCAAAATAGCCTAATCCTCCAGAACAGCTTCTCCTAAAACACCTTCTTGTGTTCAGTAACCCTAGTACACTTCCCCAAGTGCGCAGAGTAATCCTAGTACTCCTTCCCATCCCAAGTAGGCACTTCCCTCAGGTGCTTCTGGGTCAGAATCCTTTGAGGGCCCCTTTCCCCAGCATACATATTGGCATGTCAACAATGTGGAATAATCCACCATCACAAATTCTTTGACGCAGGCCTTGCATGAACCTTTTTGTGCACTTACAGAGAGAGAGGGAGATGGACTCTCACTCTGTTGCCAGACTGGAGTGCAATGGCACAATCTCAGCTCACTGCAACCTCCACCTCCCAGGTTCAAGCGATTCTCCTGTGTCAGCCTCCCAAGTAGCTGGGACTACAGGCGCATGCCACCACATGCAGCTAATTTTTGTATTTTTAGTGGAGATGGGGTTTCACCATGTTGGCCAAGATGGTCTTGATCTCTCGACCTCGTGATCTGCCTGCCTCGGCCTCCCAAAGTGCTGGGATTACAGGCATGAGCCATGGAGCCCAGCCACAGCTCTTTTTCACATGGATCAGAGTTTCAGTCCATCAGCTTCAGTGGAGTTTTTTACTATTTGTAGCAGCATTTATCTAGGGTGTAACTCAAGCCAGCTGACTAGCTTGAGATTTCTGGATCTCCTGTGATCCCAGTTTGTCTTGGCTATAGGAATCTACGAAGAGAGTGACCCTTTATTTAAAAACTACATGTGAAAAATAAACTCCTAGTCTTACATTTACAGTCCTGTATCACCATGTCTTCTGCTGGTCCTGATGTAGTTCCACTGTTTCCAGAAGACTTTTTTAAGCGTTATATTTCTAAAAAATACTTTTTTTTTTTTTTTGAGACAGAGCCTTGCTCTGCCACCAAGCTGGAGTGAAGTGGCATGATCTCGGCTCACTGCAACCTCCGCCTCCTGGGTTCAAGTGATTCTCCTGCCTCAGTCGCCGGAGTAGCTGGGATTACAGGTAGGTGCCACCATGCCCAGCTAACTTTTGTATTATTTTTCTGTTAAGTAGAGATGGGGTTTCACCATGTTGGCCAGGATGGTCTTGATCTCTTGATCCGCCTGCCTCAGCCTCCCAAAGTGCTGGGATTACAGACATGAGCCATCATGCCTGGCCCTAAAAAATATTTTTGTAGATGAAGAATCAGGCTAACCTGGTGAATATGATCTTGCATTTTCCATGATTACCCCCTTAAAGATCAAAATATGTGCTGTGTGCTTTTTATAGTTGTTAGTGCTATGAAGGCAAAAATGTCTTCTATGCTGGCATTAATTCCTATTTTACTAGGCACCAATGAATTCATGTTGTGTGCTGGAAATCAGCTAAATCAGTATCTTGTTCTTAGAGCACATTAAATGTGTCTATGCACATTTGCTGAAAATCCTTTCTGTATAAACCAGTTTAAATTTTCTGTAGGGTAGGTAGGAACTCTAACTTCCTCTTCCTGTGAAAATTCTCTCCTACTGAGATGGTGTTCCACTAGTTGAGCTCTGCAATGAAGAGGAAGTTGTAAACAGCTTTACTGGTCATCTGTCTGCTTTATGTGTGATAGACTATAACTTGCCAGAAAATATGTGTATCACATCTCTAGGAAAAAAGAAAAAACACAGTCATTCAATTTCAATATGTACTTTTTTTTTAAGTAAAAATAAGAATTTGTACTGACTTTTCACTTGGCTATTCTAGTTTCAAAGGATAAGCTACAAGCAATGTGTTTTTTCTTTACTGCCATGTTGATTGAATTCTTTTGTACTATGAGTAAAATGTGAGGCATTTTGCAAGAACCATTAAAAAAAAGGACTTTGGAAAGCTGATGGCTTTCCCAGGGTGAATCACTTTGGAGTCTAAGATTTATTTATGTAAAGGAACCATAACAGTTTATGTCAACTGTTATTCACACTTATTTAGATAAAGAAAATTAAGCTCAGAGAGATTAAGAGACTAGTCCAAAGTCACACATCTGGTAAATTGCTGAGTTGAACTTGAACTCAGAAGCCATTTGTCTGCTTAGTATAACTAAAGAAAGACAGATCACCTGCCTCAAGCCTTCACATTTTCACCATTAAAATGTTATGTTTGGGGATCAGCATTGTTTCTAAATGTTGATGGTAAAATGTAATGTCTCACTAGCACTCTCTAATACCCTAAATCAAATTACCTAGCCTCCACAGGCAGATTCAGAGGAAAAAATGAGACCAGAGAGGAATGGATAAAGTTTGAGGTTGTATAGATGAACACAGTTCTCATCTTAAAGTCAATTCTGATCAGTTGATAGTGGCTGTCTGGAACATGGTATTATGAAGCCTTCTGGGGTTACCTCAGGGTTCAGCATTATAAAGTATCATGATCAACTAGTGATGTCTGCCATGGACACTGTTGAGGGAGTAGCAGCATATGAGTCAGGTATTTACCATCTCTGATAGAGATTGTGGGATTTCCCAAAATAAGGTCAGGCTTGGAAATTGGTAGGGCTGGGAAGAAGACAATGAGTGAGGCTGGAAAACCAGCTAATAAAGTAAGCAGCCAAAGACACTATTTCCCTCAAGTGCATATGCTTGAAGGAGAAAGTGAAAAATAAGATCTGAGTAAAATGCAAACTACAAGTTAGGAAAGCTAGCTTCTAATCTCAGCTCTGCAGTTAATTATCTTTACATTAATTGACCTCATCACTTCCCCTCTCTAGGTCTTGGTTTCCTCATCTGTAAAATGCAGGTATTTGAATAGCAAATCCCCAAACCACTTCCACAACAAGGATTCCACAAATCTATGGTGCTTGTTACTGTAAGTAAAGAAAAGGGAAAACTATAGGCAGGAAAAGTGAGTAAAAGCTGGTCACACTCTTTTTAATTTTCTACTGGAGGAGTATAAGATACAGAAGTAGAAATCAACACTTTCATTTTGACTGTGAGTCTTAGACGTGAATTCAACATTCAAGTAGAAATGTCAAGTAGACAATTGAACATAAGTCTAGAGCTCAAGGGAAAACCCTGTGTAGACAAACTTGGGAGTCATCAGTAAATAGATGAGACTGGATAAGGTCTCCTGGGGAGAGAATATAACTACAGAAGAAAAGAGGGCCAAGGGCTGTTTCATCATTTAGAATTTAGACATAAAGGGAGTGTTAAGTGAGGCAAGGCAAGAACAAAGCCACTGTCATGGAAGCATAGGAAAGAAAGGATTTCAAGGAATGAGTCGTCAGCTCAGTCCAGTGCTGAGAAACTGAGTCACATGGGGAAAGAGAATTAGCTTTGGCAAGTTATAGCATTGGTGACCATGATTTTTTTAAAAAATGGTTCACAGACTGGGAGGTGAGGAGGTGGGGAAAACCATGACCCACAGCCTACTGTACGCTTATAATGTTTTTGTGAGAATCTATGTAAAGGGTCTATCATTGCGCTTGATATGCCAGGCGCTCAAAAATACAAATTTCTATCCCTTTAATATACTTGCATTTAATCTGTCTGCCATTTTCCACAGAGATGGCTTTCTGACAACCTGTCAGATTCTAGTATTAAAGGTCTTTTTTCTTGACCTTGGCCCTGGGGGAGCACTGATAGAGCTGTAAGGCTGACCTGTCATTCTTTCACCTCCCATAGTCCTATTGAATAAAGATCTCATCAGGCAGGCCACCGCTAAGGTCAGAATGACACCTCATTCCAGGAGAGGAAATTGATCATGTGCAAACAACTCCTAAGAAATCCTGCCAGGGAGGGTACGTGAGAGGTCCATAAATAATGCAATGAAGACTGTCATCCTCAGCCACGAATTCTACTGACCCTCCAATAGGAACTGTATAGTCAATATCCTAGTGCCAACCAGACAAGTGTGGTTACTGATCACTTATGCATCTTGCCCTCCTACAGCAGAGATACTAGGCTATCCATAACTGCTCAATTCACATTGGTCAATTCAATTCATCCATTAATTTGTTCAACACATAGTTCCAAGCACCCATCTGCAGAGCACAATGCTCCACATTGTAGGGTATGCAATGAAGTCTATGACATTGATGCAAAATGTATAAACAAATACCCATTGAGCATCTGCTATGTGCCAGGGCTCTAGGCTCCAGGGTTCAGCAGTGAACAAGACAAGCCAAATTCCCAGCCCTTATGGAGCTTACATCCTAGTGGCTATGGGCTCTGAGCTCAGTAATCTTATAAATCAGGTCAGGGAAAGGAAAACACCTAGGGTGAAGAATGAAATACACATAGACCAGAGGAAATAGTTAAATGTCCACCTGTCAGTTCAAGTGCCAGGGACAGTAGGGCCCATTCTAGGCACAAACCAAAAGGAGCAAAATTTTCAAGGTGTACATGAATAAGAATGTCCAAAACATGGACTTCTATGACTGAGGAATGATTATGGAGGACCTTCAAATCAGCCTAGACAGTTTGGACTTTGTTTGTGGGAACTCATGAAGGGACTCTAAGCATGGAAAGAACATGACAAAAGCAGGGCATGAGGAAAATCTTGAGCTACCATGTGCACGACAAACAAGGGAAGATGAAAGGAAAAAGTGCCTATGTCCTGAATTCCAACTCTAGGCCAGATGCCTTACCTATAGGACCTTGATTTTTCTTCTTCTTAAATTTTTAAATACTATTTTATTTGGAAATATCACGAACTTATTAAAAAGTTGCAAGTAGAGTTTTCTTCTTGAACGACTTAAGTCGCAAATTGGAGTCCCCATCACCTCCAAATTCTCTTGAATTTTCTATAACAAAAGACATTCTCCCACATCAATATAATAAAATTATCAAAATCAGGAGCTTAACATTGATCATTGGCACCACTTAGTCTTCTTCCCAAATTGAAGTTTCATCAGTTGTCCCAACAATATCCTTTAGAGTGAAATGGTCCAGTTCAGAATTGGTCATTGTGTTTAGCTCCCATGTCTCTTTAGACTCCTTCATGACACTGGAACAGTTTCTCAGTCTTTACGGAATCTCATTGGAATCCTTCAACAACCTTACTATGTGGATGCTGTTATTATCCCACTATGCAGAAAAAGAAACTAAGGTTCTAAGAGGTTAAGTAATGAGCCAAGGTGCCCCAGTGGCTGAGCTCCAAAGTGCGTGTGGTTCCAAAACCCAGCATCTGACATGAACAGGTAAGCATTTAGGACTCATTCCAGTGATGGCAGTGTGAGAAGGAAAAGGAACCAGTCCAAGAACATGGCAATAGAAATGGAGAGAGGAAAGTGGATGTGAGGGACCACGCCAAGGAGCCAACCAGTCATTGGCTTTCCCCAATTGACTCCCACGGCAAAGGTTAAAAGATGACTGAGGTTTTGAGCTTGGGCAGCTGTTGAGGATTGGATGACTGGTAATGACAGGAAGTAAGCTCTTGTCTAGGCTGCAGACATTTTTGCTTGATGGGAGGTTTCAATTAGTTATTGGAATGGAACCTCTCCATGGGGAGCGGACCACTGTAGGAAGATCTTCATCTCAGAAGTGAGGAGAACCTCTTGTTGAAAGCTGAGGGCATCCCCCAGGACTGTAATGCCATTTCATCTGCTTTCTGCAGATAAACCTTTTTGAAAATGTCATCTGCAGGTAACTTCTTTTAAAAATGCAATTACCATTTGGAGGGGTAATTTATTAAATCTGTGTGAACTTATTTTAAATTAGTTTAAATAATCAGTGCCTACATGATAAGAACTTTAAAACATTGTGAGAGCTTTAGTCACTGGGGAGATTGTGGAAAAAGGACCCTGAAACTGAGAGAAAAGAGTTTAACTCTCAGGAAAGAAAGAGGCACCAAGTAAAGACACCAACTTCCCAGGGTGGCCAAGCCAGAGAAGCAAGCAACACCAAAGGAGCCTCTACTATGTGCCTGGCATAGTACTCCAGGCTTTGCTCTCAGTGTCTCATCTGCCAACCCTCATCAGGTCAGCGGTACTGTTCACATTTCAGAGATGAAGAAAATAGGGCTCAAAGAGGTGAAACACCTTGTCCAAGCTCATCTTCCTGACATGGTTGTCATGGAGCTAGGATTCAAACCCAGGGCTCTTTAATCCCAAAGCCCAGGCTGTCTACCAGGCTACCTGCCTCCAAGACCCCTGGAGACTCAGCACTATTGGGTAGATTAAGCTTATGGCTGAATTTGACCACAAGAGTCCAGAAGGGTTCAACTGTGGCTTGTAGTTCTACTTGGAAAAGGACATGGCTGGTGTGAGGGGAGCACTGGCAGAGCAGGGGGATGGGCCATAAACAGCTTGCTGGTCTCAGGCCATCTCTCTTCTTGCCCTTTAAGAGCTTGTAGATTGGACTGGAGCAAGTGGCAGAAACTTCCCACTTCCCAGTTCCCCTCACACATACACTGAATGGGTAAAGTGGTTCTGTACATCACACAGGTGCTGGAAGAAATGAAGACATGCACTCAGAGGTAGCAGAACCCAGGGGCAAATCATATCAGCCATATGGGTTTACGTCTTCATGAGATCTGCTGAACCCAAACTCAAGAATGTGCTGGATCAAAGAGCTATCTGTGTGTTAATTAAATGACAGGCAATCTCACCTAGAGATCTGAGTTATTTCAGTGATCACTTGCCTTTGGACAACACTTACCTCCCTCTGCCCCAAGTCACCACACCCTCTTTTTTATCAGGCCAGCTTCCCTCCGAGGGCCCAAGACTTTATGGATCATCATCAGGCATGATGGAGTACAATAGAAAGGACAGACTTTGGTCCTGAAATCCCTAGTGGGTCACCTTGGACTTTATTCTTCGTCTCTAAAATGCAGTAACAGTAAAGACACTAGCGTACAGTTTTATTTTATTAAATGAGATACCATCTACTACTAAGTATTTAGTACAGACCCTAGCCTTAAGTAAGTGCACAATTAGTTACTGTCAATTTAAAAAAAAAAAAAAAAAGAAAGAAAAGAAAGAAAAAAAAAGAAAATTCAACTCTGAACTTAGGCAAGGGCAGACTTTATTTGAAAGAATTATTTCAAGAGGAGGGTATGAGACTATTGCAATAGGGGGACAAGGACTGCTGAATAAAGGGGACGGAGGGGAATGCTCCAACCGTGAGATCTGCAAATGCCTTGAGGGTTGGGAAGAAAGGGGCTTTTCTTTTTAAGGAGGAGTCAACAAGGTTGGGAAGAAGCTGGTGTGGGGAAGTAGGATGGACAAGAGGCACAGATGGAGGTATTCTGATCTGACAGTAGATCAGAGACAAAAAGGGAAAGAGGAGTTCTTTAATCTTTACTATTTTCTAGGACCACAGGGCTGGGGTGAAATTCAGCCTCACTACAGTGAAAGCTTGTTTAAACTCTGCAAGCCTCTGTTTCTTCCTCTGTAAAATGGGGGTAGTAATAGCTACTTCCCAGGACTGCTGTGCAGATTAAATGAGACAAGATATGCCACGTGCTGACCAGGACTCCTGGGCACAGTGAAACTAAATATTGTTGCTTTTTTTAATGTTGCATATCTACCATGTATCAAGCACTGTGCTCAGCATTGTAACAAATAAAAAAATATTTTGAGAAGATTTTGGGATGATGAAGCAGGAAAGGCCTGGGGCAGGTGCGGTGGCTCACAGATAGCTTCTACACCTTCCTTACCGCCCTTTTCTAGGGAATGAGAGAGACACAAGTTTGATGATCTCCATTAACCCTGGGCTTCACAATTCTAAATCACAGGCAGTCTGAAATGAACACAGCATGGTATCCAGGAGATTCCCCCAAGCAGCAGTTTCATTAATCTTCCTAGATGCAGAATACTGGCACTGTACTGATTCTGCTTTCTTACCTGGGCTGGGTGCACACTGAGTCCACCTTTTCTACAGATGGTGATGGCTAAGCAGGGCCATGCTCTCCATGTGAACCCAGCTTAGGACCAGCGACCTCAGACACCCCCTCTGAAGCCCTCAGTCAGCTAGACATCTCCTTCTGGGACCAGGCAGAACTTGCCCTGTGAGTGCTGGTATAAATATAGTTCCCTCTGGGCAGCCAGCCTGAGCCACGCCAATTGGTTTTCCATTGCCACCCGCTCTTCACACGCTACTTGGTTTCACTACTCGGAGCTGCTCAGCCACTCAGGGTTCAGTATTCAAGAGCTCTGGGAAGCATGGCCAACTTATATTTTGATGATTTTCTTTCTGCCATCTCAGCACTGTAGACACCCTCCTTTCTGAGTGCTAGGAAAATGCAGCTGGACCTGATCCGTGTTGCACCATGAATACCTTGGTATATTTCACTTGGTATTCAGCTCCCACTAGACCTGAAATACACAAAAACTCGAAGCTTTTTCATGGAAGTCACAGGAAAACATGCTTTTGGGATGCTTCTCTGGTGCCTTTTTACTATGGAAAATGGGACTTAAACCGAAAACAGCAATTAATACAAAAAAGGCCATTTTCTGTAACCTAATGAAGGCCCCAGATCTGATCCACATTTGGCCTGTAAACACATTTATCAGGTGAACACACAATTGCCTACACATTTTAATTGGTCGACATTTTTTAAACCTGGAGATTTTACCTAAAAGTTAAGATTTCTGGCTCTCCTTGAAGAAAAACAAAAATCAGATATGAGAACCCTTGGGCCCATATTTCTACACAGTAGAATTGACTGGAGCTAAGCTGCAGCTGCTCCCATTACAGGACATCACTCTCTAGCTGACCACTGTCCCCAGATCTCATTCATTGATGGATCAAAGTTATCGAGCACCTGCAATGGCCCAGACTGTCCCAGATCCTGCTGCTACAATGGTGAACAAAGGAGAGGATTCCCCCGCTATCTCAGAAGGTGCATGCTAACATCTCCCTTGTTTCCTGACACTGAGGTAGATGGCAGCTGGCATTCATCATCACACTTGTGCCTTTGGTTTCCTTTTAGTTGAGTAAAGAGAACAATATTGCTCAAACAGGCCCCACATCACTGTTGCGTTAATAGTGGGCCCCTGTAGATGTTTGCATGGTAACACTAACTCTAATCTTTATCTGTCCAACCCAATAAAGTGAAAACGCTGGAAAGGGTAGGAACATAACATGCATTTTTGTATTTTCAGTGTTTATGTTAGTATCTGCCATAAGTAGTTTTTTTGTTTGTTTGTTTTTCGTTTGTTTGATTTGAAACAAGGTCTTGCTCTTTGCCCAGGCTGGAGTGCAGTGGCACACTCTTGGCTCACTGCAACCTCTGTCTCCTGGGCTCAAGTGATCCTCCCACCTCAGCCTCCCAAGTAGCTGGGACTACAGGCACGCACCACTACACCTGGTTAACTTTTTGTTTGAGATGGGGTTTCACCATGTAGCCCATGCTGGTCTTGAACTCTTGGGCTCAAGCTATCTGCCCAAGTTGGCCATTCAAAGTGTTGGGATTGCAGGCATGAGCCACCCACACCTGGCCAAGTATAGTCTTAGCAAATAGAAATATTGATATAGAAAGATGTACATGAGGAGTTGGTATAATCAAAAGAATTAAAAGGAGAACTTGGAGTGTGTATAGGGGATCTTGGTTCAACTAAGGAAAAGTGACCCCAGGTTGCCTTGAGCTGCAGTTACGTTGGCATCTTTCCATGTCTGACCAAGTATAGCTACCAAAGCTGTTTCTTCTTTGGTGCCTGTCTCAATTATGAGTCCTCTGTTGATGTACCACCCTAGATCATGGCTATTGCAGGTCTTAAGTTTAGAAAACAGGATATGGGCCGGGCGCGGTGGCTCAAGCCTGTAATCCCAGCACTTTGGGAGGCCGAGACGGGCGGATCACAAGGTCAGGAGATCAAGACCATCCTGGCTAACACGGTGAAACCCCGTCTCTACTAAAAAAAAATACAAAAATCTAGCCAGGCGAGGTGGCAGGCGCCTGTAGTCCCAGCTACTCGGGAGGCTGAGGCAGGAGAATGGCCTAAACCCGGGAGGCGGAGCTTGCAGTGAGCTGAGATCCGGCCACTGCACTCCCGCCCGGGGGACAGAGCGAGACTCCATCTCAAAAAAAAAAAAAAGGAAACAGGATATGAGGATTCACCTGTTGCTGAGCAGCATTGGCAGGAGGTGTGGAATGAGCCTTTGAGTCAGACAAACCCCGTGATGCACACTAGATAACCCCAAGGTGTGAGGACAATAGACCACCATGGTACCTCTTCCACCGACAGTTTAATTGGTGCAAGTCTCTCCAACAGGACAGACACCTAGTCATCCTAGATGGCAAAATTTAAATGGTAATGACCAAAAGATAATGACTCAGGACAGAGGAGCAAATGCTGAATACAAGGCAGGACCCTGCAACCTGGGTTCCAGTAATGAACAGGAGGTGGGGCATCCAGCGGATGGAAGCAGCAAGTCAGCTCTGCAAACTGAGAAAGCCAAGAGCAGCAGGTGCAGCCTCACTTCATTCATCCCATCCCATCCCATCCCTGGAAGGCAGTGATGCTCTTCAGGGCACTAGAGGCTCCCAAATGTTCTAGACAGAAGGACCGCACTCAGCTCCAGATGGACCTGGTTGGCTTCTTTGATAAGTCACTTAGCACTGGGTCAGGGCACTCTTAGCCAACAGAGTGGCAGAAAAGATACAAGACCAATAAAAGGACCACTTGTAAAGCCATCTGGTCACCTGCCTGAGTCACTGCTGCCCCTCTTCATTCTATCATTACATCTTACTGCTTTAGACAAGAAACAGGGGCAAGGATAGGGGAAAGGGAAACAAAGCAGTCCAGCTGAATTCTTTCTGGAAAGAGTAGGAGTATGTCAGTATCTGCCATAAGTAGAGCCTTTTTTTTTCTGAGACAAGGTCTCACTCTGTCACCCAGGCTGGAGTTCAGTGATTCAGTCTCAGCTCACTGCAACCTCACCTCCTGGGCTCAAGCAATTCTCCCACTTCAGCCTCCCGAGTAGTGGAAATACAGGTGCATGCCATCACACCTGGCTAATTTTGTAGAGATAGGATTTCCTCTTAGCCCTGTGAGTGAATTTCCTCATTAAACCTCTCTCCAAACCAGTGAAGAAGATGCTTTTTTCCTCTCCACTTTAGACAGGCAAAGATTAAAACTTGGAGGAGTTTAGCAACTCACCCCAGGTCACACAGCCAGTAAGGGGAAGGGATTTGAAATCAGGTTGATCGAATTCCAGAGGTTAAGCTCTTTACCACCAGACTAGCCTCAAACATGACAATGTCTAAACTCTGAACCACTCCAGCAACTATTTTGGTGGGTGAAGTCTACAAACATTAGTCAAAATTAGGCTTAAAGAGTCTCAGTGAGTTCACACTTTCTTGTGATCCCTCCCCCTCCCACGAACTCCCATCATAACAGATGGAGAGGGGATAAAATCTGCTTAGAGCTTTCCAAGGAAATCCAAAAGCTGCCTCCTCCTCCTGGGCTCTTCTAATGCCCCCTAATCCCAGGAGATAATCAGAGCACCAGAGAATGAAACATTGAATTCCAAGGAGGCAGTGCCAAACTCCCAAGGCAGAGGAAGACTGTGAAGGCTCTTAGAGCTGGAGGCAGTTAACCAAGGCCACATCATCAAGCTCAGGGCATAGAGGCTGCTTAACTGGGCCCTCGTCTCTCTACACACTTCTGCCCTCACAGCCAGTTCCACGGTTTAAAATACCAGCAGACCACTAGATTCTGTGCTCCAGACCCACATATGCAAAGTGGGTGGTCTACCTGTGATATGGTTTGGCTGTGTCCCCACCCAATCTCATCTTGAACTGTAGCTCCCACAATTCCCACGTGTTGTGGGAGGGGCCCAGTAGGAAGTAATTGAATCACGGGGGTGGGTCTTTCCCATGCTGCTCTTGTGCTAGTGAATAAGTCTTATGAGATCTGATGGTTTTACAAGGGGGAGTTTCCCTGCATAAGTTTTCTGTCTTGTCTGCCACCATGTAAGACATGTCTTTCACCTTCCACCATAATTGTGAGACCTCCCCAGCCTCATGAAACTGTGAATCCATTAAACCTCTTTTTCTTTATGAATTAACCAGTCTCAGGTATGTCTTTACAAGCAACATGAAAACGGATGAATATAACCTAGCATCTTAATGTAATGTTTTCTGGACAGAAATCTTAGATTCCCCAACTGAAACCTGTCCCTGCTCCCCGGATCCTCCCCATCAATAAATAGCACTACTGTCTACACAGGTACTAAAACTACAGTCCTGGGACTCAATCTTTTCATTAGCTAGTATTTAAAAAGTTCAATACATATAAAAATAGACAGAATAGTACAGTGAACCCCTGTGACTCAACTTCAACAATGATCAACTCCTGGCCACTCCTATTTCATCTAGACATCCCCTCCCCTTCCTCCCTCCTGTATTATTTTGAAGCAAATCCTACATCTCAAAGTTGATCAGTAGACCCCTAGGGATCCCCAAGATACTTTCAGGGAAACTTCCAGGTCAAGTCTATTTTTATTCTATTACTAAGACATCATTTGCCTTTTTCACTGTATTGACACACTAACAGCGCGTAAGCCACAGTGGGTAAGTGGCTGGTGCCTTAGCTCTGGCCAAGACAGCATGGCAGCACTGTGGTCTCCACTACCACTCACTCACATTGAAATAAACACCAGTGTGCCAGATGCAGTGGCTAATCCCAGCACTTTGGGAGGCTGGGGCGGGTGGATCACCTTAGGTCAGGAGTTCAAGACCAGCCTGGACAACATGGTGAAACCCCTTCTCTACTAACAATACAAAGATTAGCCAGGCATGGTGGTGGGCACCTGTAATCTCAGCTGCTCCAGAGGCTGAGGCAGGAGAATCACTTAAACCTGGGAGGCAGAGGTTGCAGTGAGCCAAGATTACGCCACTGCACTCCAGCCTGGGCAACAGAGTAAGACTCCATCTCAACTAAATAAATAAATAATAAACACCAGTGCCCCCTTAGGATGTGCTTGATAAAGCAGTAATAATTAATTTTGTCAAATCTCAACTTTCGGGTACACATCTTAATACTGCGAGCAACCAAGTGAAAGTATGCATAAAGTGCTTTATACTGCATGCCAAAGCATAATAGTTGCCTCCTGGAAAAGCACTTGTACAAATGTTTGAGTGACAAGCTAACCTAGTTGATTTTTTTCATGGAACATTATTTTTACTTGAAATTTCCACTAACAAATTCTGGTTATACAGACTCAGGTATTTGGCATATATTTTCTCAAAAATGAATAAAGTAAGACTGTCATTTCAAGGAAAACAGCTGACAGCATTTGTTGCCAATGATACACTTCAAATTTTAAAGTAAAATGTAGAATTTGGGGAAAATTATGTCTGCCACCATGGGATTGACAGCTTCTCAATACTTAAAAATTTTTCTGACAATATCAGTGATGAAATTAACAAGTGTAATATTTTATATTATATAATGAAATCTGCCAAGATTTGGAAGATGTGACTATTTAATAAACTAATATTTACAGGCCAGGCACAGTGGCTCATGCCTATAATTTAAGCACTTTGGGAGGCCAAGATAGGAGGATCACTTGAGTCCAGGAATTTGAGACCAGCCCGGGCAACAAAGTGAAATGCTGTCTCAACAAAAAATACAAAAATTAGCTGCACATGGTGGTGCACACCTATAGTCCCAGCTACTCAGGAAGTTGAGCTGGGAGGATTGCTTAAGCCAGGGAAATCGAGGCTGCAGTGAGCCAAAATCACACCACTGCTCTCTAGCTTGGACAACACAGAAAGACCCCGTCTCAAAAAAAAAAAAAAAAAAAAAAAACCCAAAACTAATATTTACAAATGACCAATGAATGATAATACAAAATCATGCATGTGTAAAAGATTCATTTAAAGCATAAGATAGACCAATGGATTATAATGGAACGGAGTACAAAAGTTTGACTACAGATAAAAACTACCACTTATCAAGTTTTGATGCAATATCAAAGAAGAATAACCACAGTTACGCGAAAACGGCCATTAAAATACTCCTGCCTTTACCAAGTATTATTTGTATGAAGCCAAATTTTGTATACTCCAATCAAAACAACATATTGCAAATGATTAAATTTGGAAGCCAATATGTGAATCTAGCCATCTTCTATTAAGCCAGAATTTCAAAGATAATTGCAAAAATATAAAATAGCACCCTTCTCATCAATTTCTTTAAAAATGTAGTTGTCTTTAAAAACACGTCATTTGTTATAAATAAATGTATTTAAATTTTTTGTTTTAATTTCTAATATGGTAAATATCAGTAACTACAACTTATATTTTTAAATGCCCTTTGACTTCAGTGTCATGCAATATATTCATGTAACAAAGCTGCACTTGTACCCCCTGAATCTAAAATAAAAATTGAAATTATAAAAATATATGTAAACAAAATAAAATAATGCTCTTTGGGTTCTTCAATAATTTTTTAGTACATAGTTCTCAAAAAAACATTTGAGAACTGCTGCTTCATACTGTCAATATTTCAGTTTGTATCTCTTAAAGATAAGGAGTCTGTTTTTAAAAAAATCACAATCTCACTCTTTAAAGTAACAGCTGGCAGCAAAGCTGTTGAACAGAATTTAGAATTGAAACAGAATCCACATCTTGCAAAATGTACCCTGACTCAGAGAGAGGAGCTGTGCTAGACTAAGCCATGAAGCACATCAGACTATCTAAAACAAAACTTCTTTTTATACCAGTTCATTCAAACCCATATGTTCCAAGTAGAGCAGACAAACTGACCTTACTAACAAATTAACAGAGCTATATACAGATTCTAAAGTCCTAAAGAACACTCACTACTGCAGCAGCTTCCAAGATAACAGAATTCTGGTCAATTCCTGCCAAGACTATCTATAGCTAACTCCGGCCCCCAAAACCTTATAAGCAGCCATTCTGTGACTCCTCTGAGATACCACAGTTCCCCACGATGTACACGCTCCCTTGCTGCAGCAAATAATAAGCCCAACTTTTTTCTTCTTTACTACAGCTGTATTCTGGTATGATCTATACCTCAGGGGAACCGACAATCCCAAATTCAAGCCATCATCTTCTCCTGGCCAAACCACTGCAGCAGCCTCCTGCCTGTTCTCCCTGTTCTTCTCACAACTGCTGCATAACAGTTATCCTCACACTTAGCAGCTTACAATTATTTATTATTTATTACTACAATTTGCTCATGATTCTGTAGATCAGTAATTTGGAAAGGACACCAGTGTCTGTTTTCTGATGTCTGGAGCCTCAGATGGGAAGCCTCAAAAGCTGAGGGTGTCTTGATGGCTGGAAGCTAGACTCATCTAAAAGCTTATGCACTCACATGTCTGGCACCTGGGTTGGGAGAACAAAAAGTCTGGGGCTGCCAGATGGAAAACCTACATGAGGCCCCTCCATGTGGCTTTGAGTCCTCACAGCATGGCAGCCTGGGGGAGAAGGGAGGGTCAGACTTCTTCCATGACATCCCGGGGTTCTGAGCACAGGTCCCCATGTGGAAACCGCCACTGCTTTTTATAACCTCACACAGCATCATTTCCAGTGCATCCTGTCCATTACAAGTAAGTCAGAAGGCTAAGTTCAAGGGGACATCAATTAGACTTCATCTCTTGATAGAACTCTTGAAGGTTCAAGAATATGTGGGATGGAAGATGTTCTTTGTGACCATCTTTGGAAAACATAATCTAGCCCAATTTCTTTTAGTTTTGTTTATCAACTACCTGATATTCAGTGGACAAAGTGTTACTTCTAAAATTAGCAAAGCCATGTCACAGCCTTGCTGGGAATCCTTCAAAGATTTCTCATCACACTTGAGGAAATCCAGGCATTTTACTACAGCCCAGTGAGCCCTGTATATCCTTGTTCTTGTTCCTCCCTACATATTTCCCACCAGCTGCTCCTGCTCCCCCCAGCTGCAATGTTTCTCCCCAGCTCAGAAACCTGGATCCTTATCCCTCAAGGTTCAGCTACAAAGGGAACTTCCTCTAAGAGGTCCTCCCTAATAATGCCCTGAAAAGTAGCCCCAGAACCCAGAATTAAACTAAGTGATTGACTGAGGGCAAGATAAATAACAGACATAGTTGCTGCAGAATTCAGAATTCTCCAAGCAACTTTCAAATTTTGCCCTGTGAAACATTAGTTTAGCCCAATGTTGAACTACTATTTTAAAATATGAATTCATAGCAAATCTCCAAGAACTTGAGTAAAACAAAGTTGCAGAGTTTTTTTTTTTGTTTGTTTTTTGTTTTTTGAGATGGAGTCTCACTCTGTTACCCAGGCTGGAGTGCAGTGGCACAATCTTGGCTCACTGCAACCTCCGCCTCCCAGGTTCAAGCGATTCTCCTGCCTCAGCCTCCCAAGTAGCTGGGATTATGGGCGCCTGCCACCACACCCAGCCAATTTTTGTATTTTTGGTAGAGACAGTTTCACCATGTTGGCCAGGCTGGTCTTGAACTCCTGACCTCAAGTGATCCACCCACCCCAGCCTCCCCAAGTGCTGGAATTACAGGAATGAGCCACTGTGCCCGGCCATTTTCTTTACAGCATGATCACCTCTAGTCCATAATATGCTCATTACATGCCAGATCTCCATGAGAGGGATGTAACAGGCAGTGGTTCTCAACTTATGCAACCACAAGACTCTTTTTTCAAGTAGTATCTCCAGGTCCCACTTTGCAAAACTCTATTCCAAGCAATTAGGTTCTACCTGCATCCCCGACCCACATCCTTGAAGGTGAGTTACAAATAACGGGAAACCTGTGGAAGGTCCAGCTCCCCTAGGAATGGCCTGATTGGCTGCTTTTGAGGTCATACTTTTGACTAATGCTTATGATTGGCTGTCAGTAACACTCCACTCATGGTAACAGTGTCCAGCAGATATATGAGCCTCTCATCTAGACATGTGAATTATATTCTTTAGAGCAGTGAGTCATTGAGACCAGGGACTGCTGAGGATTGCAATTTTTTTACTGGGCCAAGAACCTCAGAGGCTGGCTCCAGGCCTGCTCCCATATAGGAAAACCATGTCTATAGCTTCCCAGAAGCAGGCTGGCTGGCCCTGGGAATGGAAGAATGGGTTCATCGAGGGGCTATAACCTGGAGAGCTCAAAGGAGGTGATTTGTCTCTGATGTGCCTAACATTCAGTTCCCAGAATATATCTCCGAGACTATCGGGGCTTGGGGGAAAGAAGGTTACATTTTTAGTAACTGCCTGTCTCCTATAATGCTTGCTGGAAATTCTTTGGGGATTGATCTTATCAGAAAAGTCAAACAAAATTTCGTTTTAAAGTTGGTCCTCTCTCCCATGCACCCATCGTATAATTGCCAAAAAGCAAACTAAGTTTGATTTTTTAAAACCCTCATTCCTTCTTTTCTCAAAAGCTGGTGCCATAAAGAAAAAAATAAATAAATAAATCCTCTAGTCCTAAGGGTGGAATCAGCATACCTTCATAGCAGTAATGACAGCTCACACACTGAGCCCTTGCTGTGTGCAGGGCACTGTGGTGAACAAACCATGCGCCGTTTCTCTTCACAGCCAATCTCTAACACTAATATTACATATGTCCCCATTTTGTGGATGAGGAACTGAGGTACCAAAGTCACTGACTTATCCAAAATTGCACAATAAGCAGAAGAGCAAGGGTTTGAATCCAGGTATAGCTGACCTCAAAATATGGTTTTTTATTTTTATTTTTTTTTTGAGACAGATTCTCACTCCATCACCCAGACTGGAGTGCATTGGCACAATCTCAGCTCACTGCAACCTCTGCCTCCCAGGTCCAGACAATTCTTGTGTCTCAGCCTCCTGAGTAGCTAGAATTACAGACACATATCACCACACCCAGCTAATTTTTGTATTTTTACTACAGACTGGGTTTTGCCATATCCATGCTGGTCTTGAACTCCTGACCTCAGGTGATCCACCCTCCTTGGCCTCCCAAAGTGCTGGGATTACAGGCATAAGCCAACACACCTGGCCAAAATATGGCTTTTCGTTAATATAACTTAGCAAAGCTGTTGGCCAGTCCCAGCTGCCCAGGTACACAGGCTCTAAGGCAATGCTTCTAGGCCTTTTCTGTGCATGTGAATGACCAGGGGGTCTTATTAGAATGCAGATGCTGATTCAGCCTGGGCTAGGGCCTGAGACTGACCTTTCTAACAGGGCCCCAGATGCTGCTGGATGCTGGCTTACCCACCACACTGTGAGGCTCTAAGGTAGCAATGATCCAATTTTGCTGCACGTCACAGTCACCTGGGGAGATTTTAAAATCCTGATGCCCAGGCCTCACCCTGCACCACATACATCAAAGTTTCAGCAGGGCACAGTATCTCATGCCTGTAATCCTAGCACTTTGGGAGGCCAAGGCAGGAGAATCACTTGAGCCCAGGAGTTCAAGACCAGCCTGGGCATCATGGCGAAATTCCATCTCTACAAAAAAATACCAAAAATAGCCAGACATAGTGGCATGCACCTGTGGTCCCAACTACTCAGAAGGCTGAAGCAGGAGGATCACCTGAGCCCAGGAAGCCAGAGCTGCAGAGAGCCAAGATCACACCACTGTACTCTAGACTGGGCGACAAGAGTGAGGCCCTGTCTCCAAAAAAAAAAAAAAAAAAAGTCTCTGGAGGTGGGTTCCAGGCATCATTTTTTGAAGCTCCCCAGCGACTCCAATGTGCACCCAGATGGCAAACACTGCTCTAAGGGTCATGAGATGCCCTGAGAATAATTAGGAGGGGAAAGTCAGATCTCCATATGCTGATGAGATAGGTGAATTTCATAATGATGGCATCCTTGTTGGAAGTTTCAGAAAATCATTACCCACACTAATAATTCAAGACAGCCTGTAAAATTATGGTGGCCCAGCCTCCTTTCAAGGTAACCATCTGGCGTAATCCCAGATAGCAAATGATTCCTCTGACTCCCCACTTCTCCCACGCATGCACACACTCTGTTCACCACTTGCACCTCTGTAGATCCCACCATGTTTTAACTTGAACTTGGAGAAGGCCATCCCCATCCTGGTCTACCCCTCCCACAAAGGCTCAGAACACCAAGCTGCTTTCCCTAACACCCACCCCACTCATCAGATGGAAAGTGAGAACATAAACACCCTGGTGTTATTGAAGCAATGAAGGCTGCACCAGCTGTCTGTTTCTCTTGACTCAAACCAAAATACTCACAACTGACAAATGAAAGAAAAGGAAGAGAGGGGAAGTGTGTCAGAGTTAAAGGCTTAAAAAAGAAGAATTAGGGCAAAGAAAGGATGCCAAAAGAGTCTTATGATATGGATTTGGGCTGCGTTTCCCAGAAGCCTGCATCTGCTTCCCACCCACTGGGAGGTCCCCCATGCACACTCATGGGAGGAACTTTCTTTTGCTTTTCTTCCTCAGTCCCCCCAACCCCCAGTTGCTTTTCTCTCAACACTCCCTTTTTTCCTCTGGGAACTCAAGAAAAATAAAGAAATCTTTTGATCTCCAAGGCTTAAATAGTTGTTCCCCTCTGTAAAGGCCTGGAGGTTGGTGGAGATAAGGTCATAAATACACTGGCACAGAGAGAAAAGGATTTGAGAGGCAACAGTCTATTCAAATAGCGAAAAACTATGAGGATGCTTTTTAAGAAATGCCCAGCAATACATCTCATCCACAGGAGCAATGCTTCCAGAGGAAGGAGGCAAATCGATGCATTCCAGAACATCAGGTCCATTAACAAACCAAACTCTTTTAAAGATGAGACATAAATAATTTTCTCTGGAAAACTGAGTTGAGTCTACCATGCTTTGTAGCAAAGTGCTCCCTATCCACAAGAAAGAGGCTTCTCAGCTTGGCCAAGTGGCATGTCCCATCACCCTGGAGTTGACAAAGCATATGAGTCCCTTAGGGTGACCAACTTGTCCCAGTTTGCCTGGAACTTTCCTGGTGTTAGCACTAAAAATCCTGCACACCAAGAACCCCCTCAGTCCTAGGAAAACTGGGATGGTGGGTTACCCTGGTCTCTTCCCTCAGTTGGGCCTATGTCCTATCCAGCTATTTCAGGCCTCTCTTCCTGAGACTGGGCTCCTCAATCCTCTTTCCCAGCTATAACCTGCACAAATAAGCAAGTGAGAAGGCCAAAGACTCCCTTAGCTTCCTTGGTACACGGATTGAGGGTTTCTAATAAGTGATTTGCATTCCAGGTTCATCAAAGTAAGACACTCCCACATTTTCTCCCTGATGCTGATTGAATGATTAGCTTTGTGCCCATTTTGAATATCTAGCTTTAAATATTAATAACAGATAGTCAAGACTGGACCTTGCAACGTTCAGGGCAAGACGAAGCATTTCTTTTTACTTCCAATATGTAGCAAATGGCCAACTCTGTTAGGCTAGAGCAGGTCTCTGCCAAGGCCAGATGCCCCCAAGAACTGGCCTTGGAGAGGCAGGCATTCATGATGGACACATGGGCACCTTTAGGCAGAAATGAACAGGAAACAATTGCGTGGGCCATTCTGTCCACATTTCTTATTCATCCCAGTTGCTCTTGTCCTTTCACTTCACCCCAACTTCAAATTCCTTCAGATGTTTCACCTGAGTACTGATGTGACCACTCACCTGGCCAGGCCTTAGACCCATCAGACCCACCTGTGAGCCTAAACAAACCACCAAGAGGTTGGGAAAGACTTGGGCCTCTTTCATTTGGAGGGGAGCAGAGACAAGGCAAGCTCCTAAAAGATTAAAACTAGGGTAAAAAATGTCTAATACTCTCATCACAAAGAAAGTATTATATGTACAGTCTCTGTTGAGGATCATATCAAAAGTCTAAATGTGAAACCCTTTGTGACAATGACCAGGACCAAATAGCATCCCCTTCCTTCTCCCTCCCCCATCGGCCTCCTGAAGTCTCGGGGGATCTCAGATCAGCGCACGGGATTCATTTGGAGCTTCACTACTTCCAGGCTGGCACTGACTTTCCAGTGCCACTTCCCTCTCCCCAGGACACAGATGGTGCCAGGAGATTTCAGACATGAAAAATAGGAGAAACTTGTAAACTATGGGAGATGAGAGAGAGGAGAGGCTGGGGTGATACCGAACCTAGTTCTCTTGAAATTAGTAAGAAACAAAAGCCAGGTAGGCAGCCAAGACAAAACAGCTGAAGGGCAATGAAGTGGGTTCACCCCTGCATGTGGCATCACAGTCTCTGAAAGACAATGATGGAAAGCCAAGTACCAATCACTCCTTTGTTTGTCCCAGAACAAAGAGGAAGGGTGACAGGTATGCTTTACATAGATGCCTCCTCAGGGTCTGGGAGGCAATTATTCCTCAAGGTCACAGCTACTGGGAGCTCAGGGGCTCAAGAGTGTCTCGGTTCTGGGCCCTTCAAGGGATGCTTCACCTTCCCCAGCATTGCTTTTATGCTATGGAAAATGATGTGGCCAAAAATACGGATGCCCAAGACATAAAACAGGAGCAAGGCAGAGTGTTAAAACAGCTGTATTGCATTCCTCCAGCACCATCTCCAACCCAGTCCCTCCCACTCTCCACTCAGCTGCACCAAACTGGACTCCCAAACATGGCCCACTCACTCATACTCCCCAGCATGCTGTTATTGATAAAATAGCCATGGTCATCACTACCAGTTACTAGCAAAGTTGGGATTTGGAGCAGGTGTGTCTTATTTGTAAGCTGTATCTGCATTTCTGCTTCTCTTCCCCAGGCTGTCTAGTTCCTTCTAACTCGGCCTGTGGTGATGTCCTTCTGGGTCTAGAGTAGCTGCCTGACCCTCCTCTGTCTGGGTTCATTTCCTCTCCTTGGCGCCCTCACTTCACCAGGTGCTCACTTCTCTTCCTAGCCCTATCTCACGGCCGTGAAATCATGCATTAACTCATGTGTATCTCCCCTACAACCCAGATAGTGAGGGCCAAGTTACTGGAACATGCTTTATTCACCCTCATATGCCCAGGGGCAACAGGTACCTAGTACATCATAGGTGGTCCATAGCGAGCCCTGTGAGGTCAGGACTATTCCCACATCAGTTACCCTTACATCCTCCGTGCAGAGGACACAGCACAGAGTAGGTGCTCAAATATGTGTCCAATGCATGCCTATTGATTGATTCAATAAATAATGAACATTCCATTCCACTTGGGACTGTATTATTCAAAACCCACATATTCTTATTAATAATTGAAACATGTCTTAAAGTTTTATTTTTTTCACTTCTCTACTGTTTCTCTGATCTATCAAAAAAAAATGTTTAAGGATTAGATCAAAGACTAACTCCAAGTGATTGTAACAAACCAGACTCATTTTGTGTATGAATTGCCCCTAGAAATCTGAGTCGCCACCCTAATTTGGTCATGCCTTAGGACAATGCAAATTCAGATGCACTGCATGGTCCAGGCCTCCTGATTCATTATGCAGTGAGTTTTCACAGCTGGGGCAAAACAATCCAACTAAATAGATACATTTCAAGCACCTACTATAAGCAGAACAATGTGCCAGATACTCTGGGAAAAAAATACAAATAAGATCAATAGCTATTTTCAAGGACTCTACAAGTAGAAAGTAAGACAAGACATATTTACTAATAACCATGACCTATGGAAACAAGTTCCATGATGAGAGGACCAGAGTGCCAGGGCCGGTGGGGGCAGGAGGGGTGTGGGGGCGGGACACACAGACACCTGAGGGGCTCCTTCTGGCTGGCTGGAGGTGGGCTTTGATGGTGGAAGATCTTGGACTGGGGCACTCGCTGGAGAAGTAGGATTTTAACAGATGGGGTGGGAGGGAGACAGTTATTCTATGAAGGAAGCACAAGAGAGTAATTATAAACAGAACAGAGGTGGGGAGGCACCGTACACTTTTCTGGGTACCATGTGCGCAGAATGAGAGAGTATGAAAAGGAAAACCCCAGAGAGGTGAGACAAGCCAAATACTGTAGAATTGGAAGCCAGGCTGGGAAGCCTTCACATATTATGCAAGCAGTGGAGGAACACTAAATGTCTGGAGAGTTTCTACGGTTGTTTGTACAAAGGGAAAAATACGTTCCTTTTTTTCAGTGGTCTAGTCACTTAGCTCAGTGACACCCCTGAAACAAGAAAGGCCCTGTTACCATTTGCCTAGGTCCATGTGTGCCTGGCCTAAAGGACTGACAGAATTGAGATGTGGTGCTACTCCAAAGTGAGCATCCAGAAAGGAAGGACTGGCCTTCCAGAACCTGGGAGTCTTTTAAATGTTACATAAACACTCTTACTTCCTTCTTCCAATTTCCTTCCTCCTCTTTGGGGCCTTTCCAACCCAGCACTTGAGTATCAGTGAAGAGAAAGCCGGAAATGCTGTCCCAGATCCTGGCTGTAGTTGGCCCTTCAGATCAGCTCTAAAGTCGGCCTGCAAGCACATAAGCTCTGGCAAAGGTAACAACAGCTGCTTCTGCTCACTCCATACCTGCATTGCTGCTTATTGCTCAATAAAGCTTTCAAGCACCCTTAGAAAGGATGAAATGGAAAAACACATTGTGCCATGAGAGGGGCTCAGCTTGAAGTGAAGCTAAACTTGAGCTTCAAATAGGACTTGGAAGGTCTGTGGAACCGGCGGAGGAGGCAGCTCCAGATGTACCTGAGGGGCTGAGGAGCCCCCTAGGAGGAACTCACCGTGGGAAGGGACAGCAAGCAGGCACACAGGCCGTGCCGAGGGCGAAGACAGAAATAATTCAAAATGTTCCTGTGTCAGCCACTCAAAAGGTCCCATGGCCCAGACCCACTGAGGCCTGAGTCATCAAACACGAGGCCTGCAATAAAGGATTTTATAAAGCAGATGGAATGGTTTCATTTGTATTTCTGTGAAAAGCAGCAGCAGAGAGGTCTCTTTTGGTGTGAATAGTGACAAGGTTCATCCCTACAAAGTGCATCAGCAAGAGAAGAGGAGAATGCTAGGCCTCTCAGGTTATCAAGCAAATAACTTTCCAGGGTAAATGTGGACATCCCAGGACTCCTTTGACCATTTGAAAGGAGTCTAAATAGGGCTGAATTCCCCAGTGAGCAGAGGAAGGCAATCCAGAGGAACCCTATTTTATACCATAGGTGTGACCGCACATTTAGCCTTAGGTTGGGGTTCTCAGGGAAAAGTTTTTGTGGCTATGTGATCCCATTGTTTTTCAGCAAATACACACCCTTCTCCTACCCTTTGCAATCCCTTCTCTCCCTGACCCCTTTCATTCTGGATGGCACCCCCCAAAAGAACTGAAAAGAAGCTTACCTCTTATGTAACTTTTTAAAATGTGCTTTACGTCTTGCTTTAGCATAAGCTCTAGCAGAAATAATATCTGAAGTTAAGGGTTCAATTAAAATCATTTGCTTTAGCACTCAAAGTGTCTTTCTCCCTGATTCCTAATTCCCTCCCTTAGAGACTTCTGAGGATTATCCTTCCATTTCTCCAGGCAACGAGATTATTTGGCATCCTTCTGGCTTTTCCTGTCTCTTGTCACTAAAACTTTCCATTCGTTTTATGTGCCCTGTGATTAGTGATGATTGAAGAGGAGTGTTTTTTACAAATATGAGCAGCTTGGCCCATTTGGATTTAATGCCCAGAATCCTGGGAAGGTTTTTTACCAATTACCACCGTGGATAATTAGATGATCACTAATCTTTGTGTCAGTCCCAGGAGATCACAAAGATTGTCTTGGTAATTTTCAACAATATTAAGAAAGGGTTCTCTGTGCACATGATGAGGAAAACAGATGACTGTATGGGGGGATGCACAGGTCTTCTCAATATGATGTTCTAAGAACACTGTAGCTCCAGTGAAGTCAATTGTCACTCCTCAGATGCTATTATTCTGAGGAGGTCAATGACACATCCAAGTTTGGGCTCTGCCCCAGCTTGACAGCTTGTTCCCCCCTTGTGATTTGCTCAGCTCTGTAGGATGGCTGTTGTTCAAAGTTCTGCCATTCACATGGAGGCTGAGGCGCAGAAAGAGGAAGTAGTTTGTCTCAGGTCACACAGCCCACGAGGACAGAGCCTGGAGAAAAATACACTTCCTACCAAATCCTCCCACCATCCCATTACTGGACTAGATTGCAAGCTCCTTAAGGACATGTTATATGATGATCGCTAACTCCATTTACATATGTTTAATGAGCACCCACTTTGTGCCAGGTGCTGTGCTGGATACTAGGGACACAAGAAGGACAGAACCTTGCTGTCACACATTATAGGGGAGGATTGGACCCCCCAAAAAAGAATGTATGTAATTACAAAACGTGGTGCTACAACAAAAAATCTTCTAGAGGGCCAAAAGGAGGAGTACATGAAGTAGGACCCACTTCAGGTGCAGAGATAACAATTAAATTGAAATTTACAGTATGAGAAGGAGCCACTTGTTTGAAGAATTGATGAATGAGCCTTCCAGGAAGAGGGGAGAGCATGAGAAAGTCTGAGCTGGGAGGGGGTTAGAGTGTTGCATTCCCAGACTGGAAACAAGGCCAGTGTGGCTGTTTCCAGCATAGGAAGCAAAGGTTGGGGCAGCAGAAAGAGGCAGACTAGGACCAGCCCATGCTGGGATAAGTGAGTTGAATGTTATTATACATGCAATGGGAAACCATAAAAAGGCCTAGCAGAAGGGTGACATGATCATATACATTATTATTATTATGATATATACCTACGTTATTGCTGTGTTTAATATGGACCGTAGGAGGTTAGAAGCGGAAACCAGGAGAACAGTGGCTTTGCAGGGCTCCTCCTGGGAAGGTTTCAAAGACTAAGGTGGTTGGGGTGGAGGCGAAGCAAGATGGATAGCATTGATCTGTGTGACCAATGCTGTAATGAAGAAAGCAGAGGAATCGTAGCAGCCCACATAATTTTGACTCAAATGACTGAGTAGATGGTGGTGCCGTTTATGAAGTGAGGGAGACAGGGCATGGGGGCAGGTTTTAAAGAAACCAGGGTAGAGACACATCAGGTGGCATATGTATGAGTGAAAATCTCAAGGGATGTGCATCTGAGGCTCAGAGGAGAGATTCTGGCCAGAGACACACTTTGGGGACTCTTTTGAAAGATGATACTTAGGTGTAGAAGGAGGAAGGATGCCATCTTAGAAAACAGTGAGGAGACAGATATGAGATCCAGGGCCAAGCCCCATGAAATTCCCAAACCTCAGAGGTCAAATAGAGAAGACAGCAAGGGTGACAGAGGAGGAGCCGCCAATGAGGTAGGAGGTAAACTAAGGTAGACCAAAAGCCCCCAGAGCAGAAAGTTTCTGGAGGGAGAGCAGGGCCAGCCACGTGGGGTGCTATGGAGGCCCCCCATTGGAGGAGATGGGGCTTGCTGGAGACTGACAAGTGTTTTAGGGACGTGATTAAAGGCAGAAACCAGAGTGGAGCTGTTGATGAGTGAAGATGACCTGAATACAGAAGCTTTTCAAGAAGTTTGGTTGTTGGGGAGCACAGAAATGGGGTGCTAACTGGAGGAGAACGAGGCTTCCAGTGAGGCCATTTTAAGATCAGGAACCTGGTGCACGTGTGTATATTGGTGAGAGTGATTGTGCAGAGAGAGATTAATGATGAAGGAGAGAAAGGAACTAACAGAAGGAGTGAACTCTTGAGGAGGAGGAAAGGAAAGAGGCCCAGAGTCCTTATTGGGAGACATCCCTTGATAGGAGGAGGGACACTTCCTTCATTGCAACCACCTGGAAGAGTAAGGGGTCAGTCCCAACACAGGCAGGTACTTAGGCTGGCAGTGGAGAGGGCCAGTCCACCTCTGGGTCTCTGCATTCTCAGGGACATTCAAAGTGGGCACCTTGGAAGAGAAAGACAACAGAGGAAGGAGCTTGGACAGTTTAGGAAGAGTGTCTGAGGTGCGACATTCCTCTCAGGGCATAAAAGCCATTTTAAGATTTTGCATTTAAAGTGAATCCAGGCTGGGTGTGGTGGCTCACTCCTGTAATCCCAGCACTTTAGGAGGCCGAGGTGGGCAGATCACCTGAGGTCAGGAGTTTGAGACCAGACTGGCCAACATGGCAAAACCCCATCTCTACTACAAATACAAAAAATTAGCCAGGCGTGGTGGCAGGCACCTGTAATCCCAGCTACTTGGGAGGCTGAGGCAGGGAGAATTGCTTGAACCCAGGAGGCAGAGGTTGCAGTGTGCCAAGATCGCACCACTGCACTCCAACCTGGGCAACAGAGTAAGAATTTGTCTCAAAAATAAATAAACAAAGTGAATCCAGGCAGCCATGAGGTGTCACACTCTTTAGCCATGCCTAGCAATCCAGTGTGGAGACCATGATGGCTAAAGTCATGTGTCGAGTTGGCTGGCCCACGGTGCCCAGATATTTGGTCAAATATTCTGGATGTTTCTATGGGGGGGGGGCTTATTTTTTGGATGAAATTAACATTTAAATTGGTGGACTTTGAGTAAAGCAGATTGCCCCCCTTCATATGGGTGGGCCTCATTCAATCAGTTGAAGAACTGAATAAAGCAAAGACTGACCTCCCCCTGGGGCAAGAAGGAATTCTGCCAACAGAACTTAGGAATTAAACTGCAACATCAGCTCTTCCCTCGCCTCTTGATGGCCTGCCCTGCCAATTTTGAACTTGCCAGTCTCCATAATTGCCTGACTCAATCCCTTAAAATCTCTCTACACACACACACACACACACACACACACACACACACACACGCACCTATCTACCCTATTTGAGGGGCTGGAAAGACGAGAACTTAGTGCAAGTGATAAAAGTAGACAATCCTCTTTAGTTCTCTGAGCCCTGCCCTGGTTCACAGGATACACTCTCTGTATTCACAAGGACCACGACTCGCTGTAAGGAGAACACTGAACTGGAAACACTAACACCAGTCCCCGAATCATATCTGGGTACTGAACAGAGAATGGACTAATTTCTCTCTACCAATGACATTCCTTCCACCATGAAGGACTTTCTCCCTTATTCTCAGGAGTTATCATCCCAATCTCTGGCAAGTCTGTTTTAGGGATTTTTTGGCTCTCTGGAAAGGACAGGAGAATACAAAATGATTAAAAATTCCTCCTCCTAAGGTTCATTTGTATGGTTCCCATGTTCAAGAGGGCCACAAATTCAGCCTTTTAATATTATCTGCAAGTGGGGTCATGCACAACATAACACCAAAGTGTTGAAGAAAGGTGACCAGTGAGAACAGTAAATCACCTTAAAATTCTATTATCAAACCACAAAATCTGCTGAGTGCCTCTTCTGATCACTTCCTATCCACCTTGTTTGTGAAGGAGAAATCCCCCACCATAAAATAGTACGAGGTGGCCGAACCCACAGCATCCGATGCTGGATCCATGAGACTAGCAGCAATTTAATCATCACAGACTCACTGCCTGGGAAAAGTGGACACTGCATGGGGCAGGGCCCCCAGCAGGTTTGTGCTCAGCAACAGAGTGAACACCCAGGGTCTGTGGGAGGCAGGCCTTGTAGTGAGGGTGAGGTGACCATTGGTTCCCACAGGAAGATGTGGTTGTTTTGTCTGAGCAACTCCTTGGGCTGGTAGGGAGGTGAAACCACTAGGCTGAGGAGCAGGTGGAGTACAACTGAGAAGGGAATTATCTGGATAGGGAACTTTTCCTTTCGTGTGCGGGTATGTTTGTTGAGAGCAGAGAAACTCAGGTGAGGTCTTTGGGGCCCTCTGAGGCTCAAAGATGTCAAGGCAGCACCTGAAATTTCATGCCTTGCAATTACAAAGCTCTGAATTCATATTTTTAAATGTTGTGGTTATCTTGTGAAGAGCAAACTTATAGCAAAATATGTTGTAGGTGCTAAAGGAATTAATATGGGAAATGTAATTTTTCTCAAAATACACCAAAGTTACTTTTAAAAAATTCTATCCATATGTCAGTCAACTTGGGCTGCTGTAACAAAATATCATAGACTGGGGGGGGCTTAAAAAACAGACATTTATTTTCTCACAGTTCTGAAGGCCCTGTGAAGTCAAGAAATATTTCATAAACACTTTATGAGCTTCCTACTCCACCCAAGTCAGTGATAGATGCTTCCTGCTGTGGTTTAAATGTGCCTCCTCCATAACTCATGTTGAAATTTAATTGTCATTGTAACAGTATTAAGAGGTGAGACCTTTATGTGGTAATTAGGCCATGAGGGCTCCACCTTCACAGGTGGGATTGGTGCTATTATAAAAGGGTAAATTCAGCCTCCTCTTGCTCTCTCACTCCCTCTTTGCCTTTCCACCATATGATGCCCTCCACCATATTCTGATGCAGCAAGAAGGTCCTTGCCAGATGCTGATTCCTTCATCTTGGACTTTCAGCCTCCAGAACTATAAGAAATAAATTTGTTGTAGATTGCCCAGTCTATGATATTCTGTTATAGCAGTACAAAACTGCTAAGACACTTCCACTTCATGTCACCTAAGAGATCATATAGAAATTTGGGAGCGGCAAATGCTTGGCCCAAGACTTCCCTCTCCACATTTAGCAAACGTCCCTAATCAATCAGGACACTCACTCTACTTGAGTCTAAATGCATCCTCAGAGTCCTTCTCAACACAGAGCTCAAACTGCCAAAATCAGCTAGTTTTAGCCCATAAGTTGAAGCCTATTAGACTTTCCTGCTGGAGTTTATAGGCAGAAGTGGCAGTGAGATGGCAACAAGAAATAATGGAATCGAATATTTTGAGTAGAAGTGCTAGGCTCAAATCCTTGTTTTATATCTCCTGTGTGTGAGCAAGTAAATTAAACTCTTGGCCTACTTGTCTTCTTCATCTAAATGAAAATAATAATACCTCACCTATATCATAGGTCTCTTGGACCCAGAAATTGTTCATGAGAGTGAGAAGAAAGAGGCCACAAAACCAAAAGCCTAAAGCAAGGGTACTTGCAAGAGATAAGAAGATTAGAGAACTTAGAAAGTGAGTTTTGCCTTGGAAATAGCCTAAGATTTTCTACAAAGAAGTTGTGTTGGGGGTCAGGATGTCTTCAAGGTCTTAATGCCCTGTGTTATACAATAGAATTTATTATGTGTAATAGTGCTGTCCTCATGGGTAAACACAGAGCTAAGCCATAGCTCTAGAGCTGCCCAGGCAGGAGAACATGAAAGAAACATACTGGTCAAGGTGCTGGCTTCCTGGTCAGTTCCTGCTGTGATCACACGTCAGCTGTGTGATCTTGGGCAAGTTCTTTAACTTGAAGCTAACTTCCATCATCTGAGAAGGGAAAAAAACATTTCTACTTCATAAAGATTAAATGAGAGTTCCTACACACAGTGGGTTTTCAACAAAAGGTTTTTGTTGGAGTGTAAAGACACAGGGATTGGCAAGCAGAGGTGACAGCAGAGACGCAACCATGTGGTAAAGGGATGATGTAAACAGGGGGTGGCAATTTTCCATCTTGGTACAAGGAGGAGCTGAGGGTGGACTTTGCATGTGTCTTGTTCACTGGCATCACCCATGGCAGCTGGCACATAGTAGGTGCTCTCGTGTATTTATGGGTTGGTCATTTGTTGGATTGGGTAACAATCAGGAAAACATTAAACGGCTTCAAAAGCAGGGAAGAACGTGATCTGATTTACATTTTTAGAACATTGTTCTGCCTGCTTCATGAAGGTAGACAGTAGGGGGACAAGCATGGAAGCAGAAGTCCACTTTGTTTCTCTCATCCAGGATAGAGACCATGTGGATGGGAGGTCCTGAACCAGTTGAAGAATCATGGTAGCCAGGGCCCTGAGCAAACCAGAAGAGTTGGAAGAATGTCTGGAGAATGAGGTGTTTCAAATTAAATTTCTAATTAGGTGCCCTCTCTGGTGGTAACAAATAAAGGGCGTATCCAAGGCAGGGGCAGCTCAGATTCAGTGTAATGAAACACTGGTTCTGATTAGAAGGTGGAGAAATTGAGAAGCCAGAGTGCTAGATGCATTATCCTTCACCGGCAGTGTCTTATTTCATTCTCACACAAAGCTGCCACGTCTGCATAAGTGTCCTCCTGTTACAGATGATGAAGGAGAGACTCAAAGGTTAAGTGATAGGTCAAGGACAGGATAGTCACTGAGCTGGGCTTCAACCCAGGGAGGCAGGGCTTTACAATGGCCGTGGCCTTTCTCCTGTTTGCCTGCTGCCCATCAACTTAACTATAATCTGCACTCCTTTAACTTCACTATGCCCAGATAACATCTCACAGCTTGCATTCCTAGTTTTTTTGTTGTTTTTTTTCCTGCAGTGACTACACTAAGAATGCCCCATGGAAGGAAAAGGGTGTGGGAGGGAAGCAGAATTACAAAGAGGCAAAGTCACAAGACGAACAAGTCAGGGCTACAACCCAGCAGGCTATTGCCTTTGGCTACTCCAAGAGGGGAGCCACTGTTACCCTCCAAATTGCAGGGCTATGCCCTCTCTACCTGCCACCAGGTTCTGCAAAACAAAACAAAGCACTTGGTATTGCTAAAATATCCATCATTTTCCAAATATGGTGCTAAATGGTGTATCTGGACCATAAATACTGTGCAAGCTCTTGGCAAATAGGTGTATTTTTGTCACAATTTCATTTCTTCTACATCATTACCTATGAAGACCATTTAGAGCCAACTGTTTGAGAAATAGGAGTGCAGCCCAAAGCTAGCAGTTGCCCCTCTTGCATTGTCTATTTTTCGGAAGATTTGCCAAGGTGACAATGGAAAGATGGGGACACATATTTATCACCCTCAGATCTGCTCATACACCATTCCAGTCTGCCTGATCCTTTGCCCAATTTGGAACTTTATGGGCTTTATTTGAGCCTCGCTGTGGCCATTGGGTATCTCGCAATGAATCAGGGATCAAAGGCTTCATGACAGGAGATGCAATCACCCCCTTAGATAGCCAGCTCTGCCTGGAGACTGCATTACAAAACTCCTCCAATGCTGCTGGGCTAGAAGGCCCAACACTAGAGAAATTGTGCCCATCTTCCTTTGTGTAAAGAGAATGCTAGCTGTTGCAAACTCCATCACTGAGCTGCCAGTGTAATCTGGCTGCAATCAGGAGAAGTTTCAGAGGCACAGCCTAGTTTGAGGAACAGCATCTAGGGAGAGGTTAATTTCTCAAATAACTTAAGTTAATGCTGAAATTCCAGGTTTGGTTTACTTTACATCCTAATAGAGGGAATTTCTGCTTCTGGTAAATGTAGATCACTACATAGCATACTGAACATCTTGCTGGAAACAACTAGAGCAACTGAACAAAAGATGTGTAAAAGATCTGTTGAAGGCATCAGAGAGCTGCTGAGGCAGCAAGGACTTGAGGGACCAAGAGCCAAGAGGGAAGAGATACACAGAGGTGAGCCATCATTTGAGACTACTTCTTGCTCAAGGCATTTGCCAATTACAGTGCAATGACAGGAGACCGAAAGACCGAACAAAACTTAGGCATATTAAGGGCTTCAAAGGACAAAAGTTGGAGTTCAGAGTTCATTGAGAAGGAAAGGCTCTGGTAAGCAACTCATGCTTTTCATTGAGATCTCCACGGGGCTCCCTATTAGGAGTCAGGTGAACCTGCTACAGATCAGGCTCAAAGAGACTGAAGCCTATCTTCAATTCAGCCCAGTCCCCAAAGCACTCCATGCAGCCACTACCAACCAATTGGAACTGGGCTGGCACACAAGGGTGGTAACTTTGCATATCCTAGAGAAGAGCTGACTTTAGAATTAGAAAAACCCGGCCGGGCGCGGTGGCTCAAGCCTGTAATCCCAGCACTTTGGGAGGCCGAGACGGGCGGATCACGAGGTCAGGAGATCGAGACCATCCTGGCTAACACGGTGAAACCCCGTCTCTACTAAAAAAATACAAAAAACTAGCCGGGCGAGGTGGCGGGCGCCTGTAGTCCCAGCTACTGGGGAGGCTGAGGCAGGAGAATGGCGTGAACCCGGGAGGCAGAGCTTAAAGTGAGCTGAGATCTGGCCACTGCACTCCAGCCTGGGCAACAGAGCGAGACTCCGTCTCAAAAAAAAAAAAAAAAAAAAAAAAAAAGAAAAACCTAAACATTCTACCAAGGACTATTGTGTGACTAGGTCCCTTAACCATTCTGCACCTCAGTATCCTTACCTCTAAAACAGAAGCTGACCAAGGCAATGTGAGAGAAGTGCCTAGCACCATGCCAGGCACACACTCAGTGCTCAGGAAATGGAAGCTGCCGTGAGTGGGGGGGAGTCAGGAGACCTGGGGCCAGTCCAGCTCCACCACCACCTGGTTGTGCAATGCTGGAAAAATCACTTAGCATCTCTCAGCTCTGGTTTTCTAACTTATTAAATCAGGAGGTTGGAATACAATCTCTAGAGTCCTTCATGACTTTAAATTCTCTATTTCTCTGCTATCCTGCAAGGTAATAGAGTGAATATAGATACGTATACATATACACACACATGCAAATATACACAAATACAAATTTTGATATACAAATATTTGTTTATATTTTGTATATATGTATATGTGTGTACCTATATGTGTGTATATATACTTTTTAAAGTTTTACATCTTCTCAAAAAATATTTTCATTAAGGGCCTCCTTTTTCAAAGGATCTCTAACAGCAAGAGAGCATCACATAGCATGGTGGGGGCCAGGGAAGTGGGGGACAAGGAATATTTCTGCCTACACTTGAAAAGCTTATTCTCCCCGGTACAAAGTCCAGGAACAGGTAGGTTGACCAGGACCTCCCAGGTCATCTCACTCCAGATCTGAGGTCTTCCCCCTACACCACAGCTGTCTCTTGCGTCAAGTTGTAGAGGGCTCAATGGAAAAAAAAATCGATAACAAGATCCTAAGAGCCTCTCCAGCTAACTTTTCCAACAAAAAGCATTATCCTTGAACCTGTAACTTTTCCCTCAGGAAACTAAAGAATGCCCAGCGGCTGGGTGCAGTGGCTCACCCCTGTAATCCTAGCACTTTGGGAGGCCAAGGTGAGTGGATCACTCGGGGTTAGGAGTGCCAAGACCAGCCTGGCCAGTATAGTGAATGAAACCTCATCTCCACTAAAAATACAAAAACTAGTCAGGCATAGTGGCATGCACCTATAATCCCAGCTACTTGGGAGGCTGAGGCAGGAGAATCGCTTGAACCCAGGAGGTGGAGGTTACAGTGAGCCAAGATTGCACCACTGAACTCCAGCCTGAGTGACAGAGCAAGACTCTGTCTCAAAAAAAACAAAAAAACAAAAAAAGGCCCAGAGGCTGTTTCTGGGAGTGGGCTTATGCCAGTACTCCTGTTTGCAATGGTTGGAGGGGCCTATGAAGAAGCATTTGGGACTTGGGCCAAGGTCTCCAGACACCTGAGTCTGGGATTGGCCAGGAGGAAGGATGATAGCCTTCCCAGCATAGGCCTTTGGGAAAATGCACCGAGAGGATAGGGGAGTTGTTGCCAAGTGAAGGGCGAGTCAGGGACTCAGTGCACTGCCTCTGGGTGGATTCTGAGAGAAGAGTGGGGCCTGGATGAGTTTTTCCAAAATCCTGGCTTCCTTAGCAGAGTTCTGGGAGAGACATTGAACATCTTTCCTCCACAGAACTGTGTAATAGCTTTGCTGCTAGTGGTGCATTGATTTTTAAAAAGTGTGAATTCTGAGCCATTCTACCAGGGTTAGAACCCCAGCTCTGCCACTTTCTGTCTACCTGTGTGACCTTGGGCAAGTCGCATGACCTATGCCTCAGTCTCCCCATCTATAAAATGGAGGTGATAATAGTGCCTGCTTCATAGCATTGTGGTCAGGATCAAATGAGTGTTAGAACGTCTGGTCTTTAGTAAGCTCCACACCCATATAAGTTATCATAAAGGTCCTGCTTAAAGATGCTCCAGCGCCCTTGATGTGGGCAAATGCATCTTCTGGCTAGTCACTTACAATTTTTCCCTTGACTCCTGAGCATCACCATGGGATATCTTCAGACTTTTTTCCAAGGTCTTCTCACCTCTCTGGGTGAAAACCCTTTATCAGTATGCTCTTGCTCTCTCATCCACGGGAAATACTCTTCTCTGACCTCAGTCATTGGGAGAGGAATGACTTCCCAAAGGCAGCTTCTGTTGCACTGGGTCACCTGCAGGCAGCTCCAGCCACAGCCTTTAGCTCTGCAGATTCCCCAGGATAAGATAAATATCAGTCCAATGTGGGTTTCAAGAACCAGAGGAGGCATACCAAGATCTGCAAGTATTCCCATTAATACTCCCGTTCTCAATAGACTTAGGATCAGAAAGTATCCTCTGCTCCTCCTTCCATCAAGGACAAGAATCACAGCGCAGCTCTTTCCAAAGAAATTCTCCAGCTTCCAACTGCCCATCTCCACTGTTGCAATTTTTATGTCTGCTCTTTATTGTCCTTTTAATACCCTCCAGTGGACAAAGGTTTAGGTTCTAAAAACAGTTTTCAACCACATTTTCAAGTCCTCTAGCATTTCAGTCTGCAGTGTAGGAATAGTTGGCCCTTACTGTCTTAGGATTTCAACTGAAAAGAGTGAAGTTCTATTTATTTTATTTTTCCATAATTTACTGGGGTACGGGTGGTATTTGGTCACATGAGTAAGTTCTTCAGTGGAGATCTGTGAGATCCTGGTGCATCCATCACCCAAGCAGTATACACTGCACCATATTTGTCTTTTATCCCACACCCCCCTTCTACTCTTCCCCCCAAGTCCCCAATGTCTGTTGTATCATTCTTATGCCTTTGCGTCCTCATAGTTTAGCCTCCACATATCAGCGAGAACATACAGTGTTTGGTTTGCCATTCCTGAGGTACTTCACTTAGAATAATAGTCTCTAATCTCATCCAGGTCATTGCAAATGCTGGCAATTCATTCCTTTTTATGGCTGAGTAGTATTCCATCATACGTAGTTTCTTTATCCACTCGTTGATGGGCATTTGGATTGGTTCCACGATTTTGCTATTGTGAATTGTGCTACTATAAACATGCGTGTGCAAGTGTCTTTTTGAATAATGATTCTTTTCCTCTAGGTAGATAGCCAGTAGTGGGATTGCTGAATCAAACGGTAGTTCTACTTTTAATTCTTTAAGGAATCTCCACACTGTTTTCCATAGCAGCTGTAGTGGTTTACCTTCCCATCCACAGTGTAGAAGTGTTCTATTTTAATGCCCTTTTGAGAGAAAGGGAGTTCATGAGCAACAAGCACCTGCTTGGTATAAATACTTAAAGGAAAATAGCCTGGGAACCTCACTGAATGGCCATAATTACTCCCAGGGTTCTGGGCTGGAGGAAAACGGATATCTCTTCCTGAATGTGAGGCTGTTGCCTCACCAGAAGAAACAGGCTGCAAGGGGCATTGAAGCTGACACTAAATCTGCACAAGGACATTTTCCGCCAGTTGCCTGCTAACTCCCCTTCAAGGCCCAGTTCATTATCTTCTTAAAAGCTCATTTTCCCATGCAGGCTTGCTTGGCAGGCCAGAGGGTCTGTGGCTGTTTAGTCATGGCCTGTTGCTTCCACAAGAACTTTTTTCAACAGGACATTGCTCAAGCCCGAGGCAGCTCCCACCTTGTGCATAGCAAGCATGTGGCTGTTCTCAGTTCTTTTGGGATCCAGCAGCTCTTCTAGAGAGACCTGAATGCCAGATATCCCAAGTTCAAATGCTGGCTTTCCCACTCACCAGTACTGAAACCTTCTGTGGGCTATGTACCTTCTCTAGACCTCAGTTTCCTGCCCTCATAACGGGAGTTACACTTCCTTGAAGGTTTCGGCGTGTATGTGACATGCTATTGTACACATGGTGCATTAGTCCGTTCTCATACCACTATGAAGAAATACCCAAGATTGTGTAATTTATAAAGAAAAAGGGGTTTAATTGACTCACAGTTCCACATGACTGGGAAGGCCTCACAATCATGGCAGAAGGCAGAGAAGCAAAGGCACGTCTTACATGGCAGTAGGCAAGAGAGCATGTACAGGGGAACTCCCCTTTACAAAAATATTAGCTCTCATGAGACTATCATGAGAACAGCACAGAAAAAAACCTGCCCCAATTATTCAATTACCTCTCACTGGATCCCTCCCATGTCACGTGGGGATTATAGGAGCTATAATTCAAGATGAGATTTGGGTGAGGGCACAGCCAAACCATATCACACAGCATACAACAAAGTGCACGAAACATAACAGGGTCTCGGGCACTGTTAGCTCCCTTTCCTCTGCAGTATGCTCTAATTCATGATTTTTTTTTTTTTTTTTTTTTTTTGTAGAGGGTGGGGGACAGAGTCTCACCCTGTCAGTCAGGCTGGGATGCAATGGTACAATCTCGGCTTACTGCAACCTCCGCCTCCCGTATTCAAGAGATTCTCCTGCCTCAGCCTCCAGAGTAGCTGGGATTACAGGCACCCACCATCATGCTCGGCTAATTTTTGTATTTTTATAGAGATGAGGTTTCACCATGTTGACCAGGCTGGTCTTGAACTCCTGACCTCAGGTGATCTGGCCCCCTCAATTTTTTATATCGCTCTTCACTCCAGGTCTTTAACACTATTTCAGTGCCAGTAACAACCAAAAAAAAAAACGTTTCCTATACTCATTAATAATTGTTATTATCTTTATAGGGACACAAAACTATATAGACTAATGGGAAGCAAATACAGTACTAGGCCAACAAACTTTTTATTTTACAAATGAAGAAACTTAGGGCATAGAAAAGACACACAGGTTAGTCCATAGAGCCACGTAATTGAAGATTTAGCCCAGAAGGCAGGCTTCCTGGCATTTGTACCTAACCTGGGACTGGGCAACCTTAGTTCTGGGAGGAGCCAAGGCACAGCCTGATAAACTGCCGCGGCTAGAAGGAAGGGGAAGTAAGGAAGGAACCAAACAAAATCAACCAACTAGGGCAGGGCAGCCATGGACAAGACAAAGCCAGATGTGACGATAAAAATAAACTGCACTTGATCTTAGCCAAAAGGCCGAGAAGCGATAAAAATAAACTGATCACTACTGGGCATTTACTATCCATCAGCCCAGAGCCATGTGCATTATATATAATCACACTTAGTGCTTAACGATTCTATGAGATTATTATTCCTGGCCAGGCACAGTGGCTCACGCCTGTAATCCCAGCACTTTTGGGAGGCCAATATAGGAGGACAACTTGAACAAGCCTGAGCAAGACAATGAGACCTCATCTGTACAAAAATTCAAAAAATGAGGCAGGAGGATCACTTGAACCCAGAAGGTCGAGGCGGCAATGAGCCATGATTGTGCCACAGCACTCCCGCCTGGGTGACAGAGCCAGACCCTGCCAAAAAAAAAAAAAAAAGATTATTATTGCTGTTCTTATCTTCAACAAAGAAAGACTGGAGGTTGAGGAATCTGACCTATATTTTATAATTGTAAGATAGTAGAGCCAGGATTTGAACAAACAGGTCTGTCTGGCTCCCAGTTGTAATGTCAAGAGAGTCCAGTCTGGCAACATTGTATCCAAAGCATCTGGAGACAATCTCTCCAAGCAGGATCACAGCACTGAGCCTTCAAGCTGAAGTCACCAGGAGATCTCCAGAGAACAGCACACCACAGAATGTGTTCATTCATTCATTCATCCTCTCTTTTTCTTTCTTGCACTCATTGCACAAGCACTAGCCCATGCCTCAGCTGATATGGTATTGAGAAACGCCATCCAGCATCCTTGCTCCTCTGCCCATGAGAACATCCCATCCCCGCTTCATCCCATGAAAGTCATGGAAATGTCCAAAACATTCAGATAAAAGCTTTCGAGGATTGGTATGGGATGAATTTTGCTCCCCAAAAGAAGATGTGAAGTTCCAACCCTGGTACTTCAGAATGTGACCTCATTTGGAAATAGGGTCTTTGTAAATTTAACCAAGTGATGAGGTTGCTTGGGTGGGTTCTCATGTGACAAGACTGATGTTATTATACAAAGAGGAAACATGGACACAGAAACACAAAAAGGGAAGCCGACATGAAAACACACAAAGGGAAGAGACAGGCTTAATGCCACGTGAAGGCAGAGGATTGGAGTGATGTATCTATAAGCTAAGGGTCTTAGTTCATTGTGCTGCTGTAACAAACTACCACAGCCTATGTAATTTACAAAGAACAGACATTTATTTCTCACAGTTCTGGAGGCAGGGAAGTCCAAGATCAAGGTGCTGGCAGGTTTGTTTCTGGTGAAGGTCTGGCCTCTGCTTCCAAGATGGCACCGTAAATACTGCACCGTCCCCAGAGGGGAGGAATGCTGTGTCCTAATGTAGCAGAAGGCAGAGGGGTAAGAGGGGAAAAATTCCCTCCTTCAAGCCCTTTCATAAGGCACCTAATCTCATTCATGAGGATGAGATTCAGTCAGTCACTGTATTAGTCCATTTTCACACTGCTGCTAAGGACATACCTGTGATGGGGCAATTTACAAAAGAAAGAGGTCTAATGGAGTTACAGTTCCACGTGGCTGGGGAAGCCTCACAATCATGGTGGGAGGCAAAGAGAAGCAAGTCTTACATGGATGGCAGCAGGCAAAGAGAGAACTTGTGCAGGGAAGCTCCTCTTTTTAAAACCATCAGATCTCATGAGGCTTATTCACTATCATGAGAACAGCATGGGAAAGACTTGCCCCCATGATTCAGTTACCTCCCACTGGGTCTCTCCCACAACACATGGGAATTCAAGATGAGATTTGGGTGGGGACACAGCCAAACCATATCAGTCACCTCCCAAAGGCCACACTTTCCAATACTGTTGCACCAGGGATTAAGTTTCAATATGAATTTTGGAAGAAACAAGAACATTCAAACCAAAGCACCAAGAAACACCAATAATTGCTGGAAACGCAACAGAAACTAGGAAGAAAGAAGAAAAGAGTCCCTTGTAGGTTTTAGATGGGGCATGGTCCCGCTGATGCCTTGATTTTGGACTTCCAGCCTCCAGAACTGTGGGATAATAAATGTATCTTGTTTAAGCCAGCCAGTTTGTGGTACTTCATTACAGTAGCCCTAGCAAACAAACACAGAGATGTTCCACACACCCCACCCTCAGCCCTCAAATCTCCCCCTACAAAGCTCAGAAGCATATATGGACATTGCTCTAAGGACTGTCAGATGACCTTTGGCAATAAAGCTAGCCCAGCTCCCCATGTCTCATTCATTTATTCATTCATTCATTCATTCTCCCCAGTTTTTCAAGTCCCAATTCCAAGCCAGACACTATGCTGAGTCATAAATGTGAGAAAAATGCACCTTTCATCGGGGAGCTCATATTTGAGAGGGAGATGGGCTAGACAGAGATTCTGGCAGGCAGGATAAAGAGGGTGTCCAGGTGGTTGGAATCCACTGAGGGAGGGGTTAGGGGCCAGACCCTGGCTTTGAAGGAGCTGGAGCGTTAGGCATGCAATCCAGATCCAACAGAGGCTCAGCTAGCAGGATAAGAGTGGTCTAGAAGTCTAAAATGAGAACCAAAGTTTTGGGAGGACAGAGTTGCTAAAATTCCTCCTAAGAATTGCTCTAGAGACCACGAAAGCCTGATCCTATAGTGAAGAGGTAAACAGCACCAAAGTTTTGGAAAGAAAGTCTTATTGTGAAAACTGGACTAAATCTAATCCACTCTCAGTGGTTACATGAAGTAGGAATTTTATAGCCACACACTAGGCTGCTCAGAACTCTCATCTGCCATGGGCACATGGGGCTCCTCTCCCCTTGGAGACTGTGCTACAGAGGCTGAATGGAGGCTGAAGAACGGCTCATAAATGGCAAAAGCTTGGCAAAGGTGTCTCAAATTTGTAAGCCATCCCAAAATTTTACATGATATTGCCAATGAAGAGTTGCAAAGCAAAAGAATTTTTTCTAAGCTCTCAACAACAAAAGAAGCTGATCAATCATGCTAGAGGGAATACTGAACCATCTTTGTGTGATTTTTATAGTCTTTCTATAACAGTCTTTCTATAACAGTATCAAAAAATCATTGTCATGTGAAAAGGAAATCAAAGAATGCACAACCAAAAACTTGTAGGATAAAGAGGTATACTAGACAAATTTGCAGGTAGTTAACAAATTATGTTTCTTTCTAGTTTGTGTGCTATCTGAGTTATTTGGTAACTTTTCTTAAAATTAATAGACTCTGGGGTTGTGGGGTTTTTTTTTTATTTCCCCCCCACACCCCTGATGCAGTCTCACTCTGTCACCCAGGCTGGGGTGCAGTGGTGTGATCTCAGCTCACTGCAACCTCTGCCTCCCAGGTTCAAGCGATTCTCTAGCCTCAGCCTCCCAAGTAGCTGGGATTACAAGCACGCACCACCACGTCTGGATAATTTTTGTATTTTTCATAGAAACAGGGTTTCACCATGTTGGCCAGGTTGGTCTCAAACTCCTGACCTCAAGTGATCCACCTGCTTCACCCTCCCCAAGTCCTGGGATTACAGGTGTGAGCCACTGCACCTGGCCAACTCTTGGGTTTGTTTTTGTGGGTTTTTGTTTTTGCATGGTTTTAAGGTTTACAGAAAAATTGAGCAGAAATTACAAAGTCCCCATATCCTCCCACATACGCACTCCCATCCCAATTTATTTGGCAGTTTTTTGTAAATTTGTAAACTGTTATGATTCCTTAATCTAAAGAAAAATTTACTTTGTATCTAATTTTTATGTCATTTTATATTTTTTTTATGAAAGGGCCCCAAATCTTACAAGCTTCAGATACCCCAAAACCTGGACTAGCTTCTCCCGTTGCCTCTTATCTTGGTGCATTCTCACTACGCCACTGTGAGTAGGCATATTAGAGCCAAACTACAGACTGAGCTACATAAAGGCTGAACAATGTAGCCAGACGCCCTGACCAGTGAGTTACTAGGGACCCAGCACTAGTGCCCAAATCCTTCTTGAACAATGTTCTGCCATCCATCCCCTCCTCACTGACAGGCAGCTGCCAGGCCAGGGCTTTGGGCTTGCACAGGTTTCCCTAGCTGAGCCCTGAGCTCACCCAACCCAGCTCATCTCTCCAGGTGGGTGCCTGACTTCTTGTCCTCTAGAAACAGACAATCGTGGAAACAGGCCTGTAAACCCTCAGCCACACATCTGGAATTCATAAAGCTCCAAAACCCAAAAGTTTTTCAAAACTCATCAGCAACAAAATCTGACCCAAATAGACAAGCAGTTATTGCTTATCTTTATTTATCTAGTTTTGCGTGAGTATGTAGATGTTTTGCTGCTGGATTTCAAAGCTGCCCCAGACCCTACAGGGATGTTATGTAATAAACACGATATATACTATCATTACTTTCTCAAGTCCACAGCGTTCTGAATTCCGAAGTACACCTGGCCCCAAAAGCATACAAAGGAGTTATAAATTTGTGCATACCCCATAGGATTTTCAGAAGGGCAAAAATGGCAACATACAGCTGTGCATGGTGGCACATACCTATAGTCCAAGCTACATGAGAGGCTGAGGCAGGAGTATCGCTTAAGCCCAGGAGTTGGGCAACACAGCAAGACTCCATCTAGAAAAAAGAAAAATAAAAATGGTAATACAGGCCGGGCGCGGTGGCTCAAGCCTGTAATTCCAGCACTTTGGGAGGCCGAGATGGGCGGATCACGAGGCCAGGAGTTCGAGACCATCCTGGCTAACACGGTGAAACCCCGTCTCTACTAAAATATACAAAAAGCTAGCCGGGCGAGGTGGCTGGTGCCTGTAGTCCCAGCTACTCGGGAGGCTGAGGCAGGAGAATGGCCTAAACCCGGGAGGCGGAGCTTGCAGTGAGCTGAGATCCAGCCACTGCACTCCAGCCTGGGCGACAGAGCGAGACTCCATCTCAAAAAAAAAAAAAAAAAAAAAAAAAAAAAAAAAAAAAAAAAAAAAAAAAAATGGTAATACATATGCATCAACTTGGAGAATTACAAAGTACTGACCAGATGTAAGTCATGGGGACAGTGGTTGTAACTGTTACTATCAATAGCAGATTCTGGTATAGAAATTCCACCATCATCATATTAAGAGTGGTTACATGAGAAGGAGAAAAAGACCCTCATTTCAATCTAAGCTGTCCACTTGAAATGTTACCTGAGAGCCAAGCATCTCACCTGGACTGGGAAAAACACCACTACATCACACACCTAGATTCTGACAAAGCTCAGTGACCTGCAAGTGTAGCAAGAATTTGAAGTCCATTCCCAGTCTGTGTTATGGGTTGAATTGTGTCCTACCAAAATTCACGTGTTGAAGTCCTAAACCCCAGTATCTTCAGAATGTCACCTTATTTGGGCATAGGGTCTCTACAGAGGTAATCACGTTAAAATGAGATCATTAGGATGGAACCTAATCCACCATGGCTGGTGTCTTTAAAACAAGGACAAATTTGGACTCAGACACATGCATAGAAGGAAGAAGATGTAAAGAGACACAGGGAGAAGATGGCCTTCTACAAGCCAAGGAAAGAGGTCTGGAATAGACGCTTTCCTCAACAGCCTCTGAAGAAACCTATCCTGACAACACCTGGGTTTTGGACCCCTAGTCTGCTGAACCATGAGTCAATAAATTTCTGTTGTTTAAGCAGCCCAGTCTGTGGTACCGCAGTCCTAACAAACTGAAACAGTTGGTATAAAAGCAGCATCTACTTTGGGAATGTGTCACTCCACCTTTATCATTACTCCCATGATAATGCACTGCTGGGCGTGGTGGCTCACACCTGTAATCCCAGCACTTTGGGAGGCCAAGGCAGGAGGATCACTGGTCAGAAGTTCAAGACCAGCCTGGCCAACATGGCAAAACCCTGTCTCTACAAAAAATAAAAAATAAAAATATTAGCCAGGCACCTGTAACATCAGCCACTCAGGAGGCTGAGGCAGGAGAATTGCTTGAACCCAGGAGGCGGGGTTGCAGTGAGCCAAGATTGCACCACTGCCCTCCAGCCTGGGCAACAGAGCAAGACTCTGTCTCAAATAAATAAAGTCACATGTGTGTCACAGCATATAGGACCATCTCAGTAAATCCAGCTTCAGGTTAAGCCTGCTGTTTACTGGCAGATTTTATCATTCTGCATGTTCTCCTAAAAAGTTAGCTTTGCATAAGAACTCCAATTTACAGCAGAATGAAAGCAGCATAAGGATATCTCTGCTCTTAGCTACTTTGGATCTATTCTACTAAGTCAATGGGTTTGAATTTCACCTCCTGTTCCTGCCCATCTGTCAAGTCGACACATTTCAAATGAGTTGAATGAGTATTTACCAAGCTGCTCTAACCACAGTAATCACAATAGTTCCTGCTTACTGAGACCTACTCTGGGTCATGCACTGGGCTGTGCACTTAGAAACATCATGTAACTTAAAGCTCACCACAGGACTGGGAAGTAGTGGTCTTATCTCCATTTCATATGTGAAAAAGCTCATCTGCACCACTGAGCACACCACTGAGACAGACACTGCTGCAAACCAAGGAGCTGTGGTCTCCACTCATGAGGGCATAGAAATCCTGTTGCTGATGGAGTTTAAATACATTGGATCCGTACAACAAGCTGTTAAACTGAATATAAGTGGATGTCAAACCTACGATATTATGAGCTCCTCAAAGTGCGAGCCGTGTTATGACTTTTTGGTCCTGTGGTTGTCACAGTTCTTGGGATTCAATAAAGATTTATGGAAGGAAAAGGGAAGAAGGGCAAGAGAGAGGAAGATACAAAGAAGTTGGTTCTCCACAAAAAAAGAAAAGGTGTCAATGTCCTATCTTGACCTCAAAGCAAAATGGTAGAATTTGGAGCTATCAGGGCAGAAATGAGAGTAGCACATCCAGAAATGGGGGACAGACAAAGGACAGACATTGGAAAGAGCAGATAAAATCCATATCCCAGAGAAAGACAGAGGGAAGGACATACCGCCTATAAAGCCGTGCTGCATATCTGCTGATTCTCATCCATGAATTCAACCAACAACAAATCAAAAAATATTTGGAAAAAATAATAAATGACAATGCAAGAGCCAGTACTTGGGAGGCTGAGGCAGGAGGATCACTTGAACCTGGGAGTTCAAGACCAGCCTGGGAAACCTAATGAGATTCCCATCTCTAAAAAAGTTTAAAATATTAGTTCAGAGTGGTGGTAGGCACCTGTTGTCCCAGATACTTGTGAGGCTAAGGTGGAAAGATGACTTGAGCTCAGGAGTTCAAGGCTGCAGTGAGCTATAATCACCCCACTGCACTCCAGCCTGGGTGACAGAGCAAGACCTATTACCTACCTAATAACAATACAACCACAAAAAACAATACAAGTTGTAAAATAACTATTTACATAGCATTTTCATTGTATTGGGTTTTCTTGAGATGATTTAAAGTAAACAGGAGGATGTACATAAGTTATGCAAATATTTCTATGCCATTTATATCAGGTACTTGAGTATCTGTGGATTTTGGTATCCATGGGGATCCTGAACCTAGTCCCCAAGTGATACCAAGGAAAAACTGTACTCCATGAACAGGAGGGAAATGCATTCCTGATCCACATTCAAGGGCTCTTCTGCCAAAGCCCTCTGCTGAGGTGGCCTCACAAAACACATTTTAAAAGCACATCTCATATCAGAATCTCTAGGGTGGGCAGAATGAGAAGGCCAATCCACACAGATGTATCTCTTTGAGTACACTTTGCTATGTCTCTTTTTGTGGCATGCTTTTGCAGGTCTTAAAAGCACTATATACCATACACCCAGGTTCTACTCTGTCCTACTGATTAGGGGGAAAACGACCAATTTATTACATGCACACACATACACACATGTGTACACTTCTCCTTAGAGCAGACCTGACTTACTGGATTGGAATATCTTTGCTTGGTGGGGAGGTGGGTTTGCTCATATGCAGTAAAGGGATCTAAAACCACCAAGAGCTATAAAGTCCTCAAGCGAGGTCATCTGTCTTCAACTACACACGAGCCGACTCCAGTGAGCTGGAAGAGCACCACTGCCCAAACCCATTAAAAAGAAATCATTCTCTCAAATGTCCCCACTGGTATTCAATGGGAATTCTAGGTGCCCATGAGCCATAACTTGATTAGTTTAATGATAGGGAATAGAATAACTTACTAAATCCTCTCAGAAGAAGAAATTGACTTTTTTAAAAGATGAAATCTTTGCCTCTGAGAGCCCCAGCTAGGTCTGGATCTTACCCTTCCTGGGCAACAAGTTTCAGCATACTGGTCTGAACTTCTGAGAGTCACCCCTACCTTCTATGACAGAGACAGACAGTGAGACATCAGATAAAGTTATCTAGATTTATTTATGTAAAAAGTTTAGAAAATCATCACCCACCTCTGGCCAATAAGTCTGCCAGCAAAGTGAATTATGCTAATTGCAGTCCTAGACAGGCTCAGCACTGCCTTTAAGTTGGCCTGCCTGAGCTCCACTTCCCAGTGTGGGAAGCCAGCTTCTCCACTGAATACAGAGCTTTCTTTCCCATTAAGCAAATATCAAAGCACAAAGGTTATTAATGGCAAGAAATTCCAGGAAACACTGATGTCAGAACTCCGCACATGAGGCTTGTTGGCAGTGCCTATGATCTTACTCCCAGCGCTGTGAGCTGCAGTTTGCCCTGAAGGTACAGCAAGCAGATTAGCTTCCTAGGCTGTGTAATAGACTCTGCTCATCCTAAGGGCCCTGAATTTGTTTCCAGGGATTTTCTGGACACCTGTTGTGTGTTTTATTCTTTGTTCTTGATTTCAAAGGTGGCTCCAAGTCACCTATCCCAGCTCAGACAGAGGAGGGCATGTCAGCTCCTGCCCACCACATGTGATCCTCAGACCTACAATGCCTAAGTTCTTTCCCCTGGCCCTGCAGAGTGTGTAGTGACAGGCTCCCAAAGAGCAGGTAACTGTAGTTCCGCATTCTTGGGGGATGATTCTAAATAAATGAGACTTGGACTGGCCTACTTACGCTCTTCACCTGAGCCCCAATCTGCTAAAACAGACATTTTCAGCAACCAAGTGTCCACTTGGTTGAGAACAGATGACACGACAGGCAAGGTGCCCACCTGGTTGAGGCAAACAGTCTGCCAAGCAAAGGCCTGCTGGAATAAGGGGTATATGACAATCAGCTTCTTACAACTGGGATGCCAAAAGATTCAGCTGTTCTTCCACGTAATGCTGAGCAGTACCCTGAAGAGCCAGAGGAACAGAGCGATACCACCACAGAGCCAACAAATAGCTGCTGAATGCATGAATGACCTTTCAGCATAACCAGGTCAGCAATCCATGTTTGCCTACTAATTATTTCCTTGTAAAACCCGCTGCCCCATTTCATGCAAAATTTAGCTGAATGTATCAAGTGGTTAGTGGAGTAAGCCCTCCTATGTGAAGTTTCTAGTAATGGAAGAATTCATGTGGTCACTAATATCTAGTTTACCTTCTCTGAGTGCTGCAGATCGACACCCACCTCCTGCAACCCCCACCACTGCCTGTCAAACCCTGCCTCCCCTGCCCCCCGTCCTGCACACCAAACCACCTTCTCCTCTAGCACATCTTAGAACAGATGTGATGGTTTGTAATGTGCCTACTTAAGCTGGACTTCATTTCCCAGAATTCCCTTTTCTTGTATGTTTCCTTTCAGGGTAGACTACAAGAGAGATTCTCAGGAGAGTTAGAAGGCAGAAGGGAGGTACAGCTGCCATTCTGTAGCACATAGTTGTTGCTGATCTGCTGACTCACCCTGTTGGCATGAAGCAGCAGCAGCCGCTGGGCTTCCAATTGGTCTCCTCAACCCCTGGATTTTCCTTCCATTTCTCTCTCTCTGGAGTCAGAGTTACGTGTGTTCAGCTCTGTGAGGAAGGCCCTGGCTTCCACAAGATACCCTCATTACCAAGGTCAGAGGCAACAAGAACAGACATGGGATTCTGTTTGTACTTATGGGTTTCCAGCCTGCATGTGATCTTCTGACCCACCCACCTGGAGACGTCAGGCTCTAGCATTAGGCTGAGAGACAGCCTTGCAGAGACCACTTAGGCAGCATCCATAATTTCATAAGCTAATTCCCAATGAAATTGGAATTCCATATAAAATTATATGTTCATGAGTCTGAGTGAAGCCTGTCTGATACAAGAAGTAAAGGATTTTAGAGACAAAACTCCTTAAAGAAGGTACAGGCGGAGAGGATCACTAAAGTATAGAAAGCACCCGATACAGATTATGGCATGCAATAAGAGTTCAGTAAACATCAGCCAATTTTAAATGGCCAGGGTGTGTGTGAAAATAAAATGTGAAAATGTTTTGAAAGCTATAAAATACTATTCAAATGCTGCTTTTATTATTACTACAGTTGGTGATATTTCTTATACTATCAGTAATGTAGATAATTAAAGAATAGTGGCTAGGCACAGTGGCTCATATCTATAATCCTAGTACTTTGGGAGGCCAAGGCGGGTGGATTGCCTGAGCTCAGGAGTTCGAGACCAGCCTGGGCAACACGGTGAAACCCCATCTCTATTAAAATACAAAAAATTAGCTGGGCATGGTGGCGTGTGCCTGTAGTCCCAGCTACTCAGGAGACAGAATTTCTTGAACTCGGGAGGCAGAGGTTAAAGTGAGCCGAGGTCGCACCACAGCACTCCAGCCTGGGTGACAGAGCGAGACTCCGTCTCCAAAAAGGAAAAAAAAAAAAAAAAAGAATATTGATGCAAATATTTGAGGAAAAAATACCTAATTCTTTTGGATTAGTCACACAGCATTTGGAATACATATTTCTATACTGACTAGCACCTATACCAACCACACCAAAATGGCTCTGCTGTGATTAGAACTCCTTCCCCTAAGGCTCACACAGGTTCCCAGGCCAGTCTCAGCATGGGCAGCGGACATGCAGATTACCACCTTCCTACTTTTCCCACCCAGTGCAAATTTCAATTAAGTCATGTTTCCAGAACTGGGATCCAATAGCCAGATCCCACTGTTGGGCTTCTACCTTATGAGCCAAATAGTTATATGTCCAAACACACTCAATACTTAAGTGTCTTCCAAGAGTTGAAGAACTAGCCACATACATTTTCTTCCCTCCATCTGGGGATGAGTCCTGTCTTTCATTTTCATTTCTGCTCTTTAATTCTTTGCCAACTACTCCTTTTCCTACAGACACAGCTAATTGACTAGGGCACTAGTACCATCCTCCCCATTCCACAAGACCTGATGTATTTGCTGCCTTCTTAGGATAGATCTCCTGAAATGACTGCCATTTCCCACCAAGCCCCAGAGAATTTCACTGATGTCTGTGCAGCTACAGGATGGGATGGCCTGGAATAGACCACTTCTAGAAGTAAGAATCAAGTATCTCTGCCTCTTTAGAACTATGGCTGGTCTATTCAGGACCCTGTTCCAATGCAGTCAAAGAGGCCAAGTTAGTCTTCCCTGGTTAACTCCCCCTCCCCATGATGCCACATAGAAGACAGAATCATAATCCCTTACAGCTTAAGTGTATCTTAGTTACCTCAGTTCTAGTCTCATAACATTGAAAGACCCCTGAGATAGGATCAGGGAGGTGTCTGTGGTTCAGGAAAAACTTTCAGTAATTGGATCTTAATTCTAACAAGTCAACCGAAGAAGACACCTTTAAAACAATCAGGAAAATTTTAATACAGGCAGTATATTCAATGCTGTTAAGGAAACTACTGTGAATTGTTTTGGGTGTGATAATTATTATTTACTGGTAAAATAAAGGATTTGCTTTAAATAGTCCAGAAAATAAGGGAGGGCAAGAGATAAGATGGGCACAACGATGATAATCATTGGATCGGGGTAAGGATACGCAGAGATTCGTAAAGTTGTTCTCTATGTTTCGTATCTTTGAAAGTTTCCATAATAAAAGTTTTGTTTATTTGTGAAAAACATACAGAGACTTTCTACTCAGGTGAATTTCTATCCTCTCAGTGCCAGTGAGGATCCCAACTCCAGTTGCGAAATGAGACTCCAACATGGGGAGAGAAGACCTGGACCTTCTCTATCTAGAGGAAGAAGAGGCCAGGAGAGAAGGGACATGGAGCCTGAGGTCCTCTCTCAAAGCTTCCTCTCCCTGGATTCTGAAAGCTGCTGCTTATTGACCAACTTTTAGTGGCTGCTCCCAGGGACTATCAGACCCTAAGTGAAAGTAAGGAGTAGAAATAAGAATGCATAAAGCTGTTTGGAATTATTTTTAACAAGTTTACTTTTATTATATCTTGAAATAGATGTGTAGTATCATAAATGTATTTAAAGTGAAAGAATGGTTACTGTTAGAGGAAGCAATAAAACATGCTATCAGGTTCAAATCACACTCAAATATTAATAACATATAGGCAACAAAAACTACTATCCACATTAGGTTCGACTATTAATATGAAATAGAACCACCCTCTGCACTGTCAAACAGAGAATTTTTCACTTTCAGATTATATTGTTACCCAATAAAAAAGCTAGTATATTTTGAGTCCTAATGGAGTTCTCAAGGCATCTAAGCCAAAGTTAAGATTTCCAAGGGAAAACATTCTTGCAAAATCTCACGTCACCTTTTTTTAAATAGATAACAAACTTCAGCTTTCTTTCACAGTGCAGTAGACTCACCCTGCACAGTGGATCGTGTGCGTGTATATAAATCTTCATCTCTCTTTTGCTGTGAGATGACAGTCCCATTAAGATGCCATCAGCCCCTCTTGTTCAATGGTCACCGAGTCTTTCAATCAACAAATATGTATTAAGTTGCTGCAATGTTTCAGACACTCCCAGAGGCAAAGGCTGCAAGGAAATGGTCTATATTCAGTGATGCAGTGAGGAAAGTAACATTAGAAAAACCTTTTTTTTTTTTTTTTTTTTTTGCAGTTTACAAAGTACGAAGAACAGAACTCTCTTTTGTCTTGAGGAAAGCTCTGAATCTGTGTCCTCATTTGAAAAAGAAGGATAATACCATCATCTAGCTGAACAGTGTGGTTTGCTTTTTGTTTCATTTTGTTTTCATTCAGAAGATATTTGTTGAGTAACCACTTTGCATCAGGCACTATATTTCTATTGATATCACAGACAATTGCTATAATAAGCCAATGAACTGTGACAGCACCTAGCACCCAGACTGGCAGAGTGGAAGCTCCCTAAACACCCATTCCATTCCCATTCATTTTTTCATTGGATCTGTCCGGGGACCTCCTCCGAGCCTATTTTCCCAGCCTGCGTCTTTGACAATGATTCAGTCTCTCTCCTACCACTCCGCCTTGGGCCTCACAGCACAGGCCAGCTGGGAAGCATCCAGTATCCACATAGCACCGTGATGGGCAGGGCTCCCACCCATCTCAGCCCAGCCCTGCCAGCACCTCCCAGACAGGATGGTAGACCCGCGACTGGAGTCAGAAGGAGCAATGCAAGTCTGTCGTATTGAATTAGATAGATTAAAACTTCTGTTTCAGATGCTGCTGAAATCTTGGGAAACACTTGAATAAGCAATACTTTGTGTTTTCTCACAAGAAGCAGGACTGGCCCACAGAAAAGACTCCCTCAAAGCCTGCAGGGGGGCTGGGCAGGCTCTGAATGCCAAGGCAGGCTTTCCCACTGGAAACCAAGGGCTTCCCACTCCCCAGCCATTAGAAACACCAATCCCTTTTTCCCTGTCGCATTGTGTCAGCGTTCACTTCTGACCAAGAAACCCCATTAATTTTCTGTGATGGACACCCCAAATGACATCACTTCAGTTCTTTGAAATTCAAAGTGCCAGATTAATGAACCACAAACTTCAAGCAAATTGGCTGCACAATCCATCACATCTGACTGCAGCTTTACCACTACCTCAAATTCCAAAGAGCGGCATAAATTTCCCAGGCTCTTTTGAAAATGAACACAGAAGCCCGAAACAGCAGCCCACACTGCGTTCATCCTTTCTACAAATGTTGTGTCTTCTATGTGATGGAAATTAAATGGTCCCATTCTCCACCTGGTATTTTATTGATATAAATTTAACCTGTTCAAATGTTGTATTAAATTCCAGTCTTTTCCAGAATAAACTACATTTAATTCCTCATTCCACCAGTCTATTGAAAATCTCCCTCTTGGCAGTCTTTCAGAAAAGCTGTATGAATTGCAAACTCTTTGAAATTTTGTTGAAGTATTAAGAACACTACTTATCCACATATTCAACTGAGGCCTTTTTATTCCATTCCATTTCCCCAAACTCCTTTATATAATGTCAGAGCCACAAAAACCAGAAGCAGTGACTGGGCACAGTCATTCACCTTTCCTTCAGCAGCGAAAATGGCATTAACGTTCGTGAATGAAAAAATATAGATCAAACTAATTACCTCCTTTTTTCCCCAAAGTAAAAGACAATCTAACACCATTCTTTTGGACATAATGCCATTTATTTCACATAAGGGGGTTTTTGTGTGCTCAGAAAAGATGATATTTAATACATGTGAATCAAAATCCAGATTAGCTAATTAACTGATATCTGAGAATGAAATGAAGAATCAATATATTATGAAAATTGTCAAAAGCACAGAAGAAATGTCATGCCAGGTGAGACTAGTCCATGGGGTTCAGAGTTTTCTCTGCCAGTGAAACAAAAGATTTTTTTTTTTCTTTTTTTAGACGGAGTTTTTCTCTTGTCACCCAGGCTGGAGTGCGATGGCACGATCTCAGCTCACTGCAATCTCTGCCTCCTGGGTTCAAGCAATTCTCCTGCCTCAGCCTCCCGAGTAGCTGAGATTACAGGTGCCCGTCACTATGCCCAGCTAATTTTTTTATTTTTAGTAGAGACAGGGTTTCACCATGTTGACCAGTCTGGTCTTGAACTCCTGACCTCAAGTGATCCACTCACCTCGGTCTCCCAAAGTGCTGGGATTACAGGCATGAGCCACCGCACCCAGCCCTGTTTTTTTTTTTTTTTTTCTTTTTTTCCCCAAAAGCACAGTAGAATAAAACTTTGGTTAGTTGAAATCACCAGATAATGAATCATTGCCAGATAGCCAAGTTTTCCAGATAGCTGAAGGTAATTTCTTCAAATCACAAACATGTTTTATTTAGCTTAAATGTTTCTCTGCCCTCCTATAAAGAGTGCATTTATCCAACATTGCTTGGTCATTCAGTCATCACTATGAGCACCAAAAATTATTTACCAAAGGCCTAAGGACTTGCTGAATGGTGGTGGGGTATTTGCCCCTTCATTAAATTGCCCCAAACTGTTGTCCTGGATGTACCTGACAGTGACATCTGGCTTGAGTTCAGTATTTCCTCACAGGTAGATTGAGAAGGCTCATTTTCGGAAAGGTGATGTTGGGATGGACTATCAAGGTATCACCTTTAATGATGAAGGATTTACCTCGCCCCAATCCCCAACCCTTAGTAAGAATTGGCTAAGACATTCATCATGTAGAATGTATCCAATCTAGTGGTTCCAACCTTTTTTCTTTTTTGGTAGAAGCAGGCAAATGAAGAGGTCATTTCTTTAATAGTCATGGTCACCTACAAGATGTGATGGGGAAACCCAGTCCTAACTGATCCAATCTTGAGTTACAGAGGAGGAAGGGCAGAAAATGAGAATCTTTTTTAATTTTTAATTTCAATTAATTTTTATTTCTATATTCTGTATTTAGTTACCAAATTTGTTTAGCTACATTTAGTAATTTTATATTTAGTGATTTATTATTCCTTTTCTTCCTTTACTCTTAGGTTTTTATTATTATTATTATTATTATTATACTTTAAGTTCTAGGATACATGTGCACAACGTGCAGGTTTGTTACATATGTATACATGTGTCATGTTGGTGTGCTGCACCCATTAACTGGTCATTTACATTAGGTATGTCTCCTAATGCTATCCCTCCCCCCAACCCCCACAACAGGACCTGGTGTGTGATGATCCCCTTCCTGTGTCCAAGTGATCTCATTGTTCAATTTCCACCTATGAGTGAGAACATGCAGTATTTGGTTCTCTGTTCTTGTAATAGTTTCTTGAGAATGATGGTTTCCAGCTGCATCCATGTCCCTACAAAGGACACGAACTCATTCTTTTATATGGCTGCATAGTATTCCATGGTGTATATGTGCCACATTTTCTTCATCCAGTCTGTCACTGATGGACATTTGGGTTGATTCCAAGTCTTTGCTATTGTGAATAGTGCCACAATAAACATACGTGTGCATGTGTCTTTATAGCAGCATGATTTATAATCCTTTGGATATATCCCCAGCCATGGGATGGCTGGGTCAAATGGTATTTCTAGTTCTAGATCCTCGAGGAATTGCCATACTGTTTTCCACAATGGTTGAACTAGTTTACAGTCCCACCAACAATGTAAAAGTGTTCCTATTTCTCCACATTCCTCTCCAGCACCTGTTGTTTCCTGATTTTTTAATGATTGCCATTCTAACTGGTGTGAGATGGTATCTCATTGTGGTTTTGATTTGCATTTCTCTGATGGCCAGTGATGATGAGCATTTTTTCATGTGTCTGTTGGCTGTATGAATGTCTTCTTTTGAGAAGTGTCTGTTCATATCCTTTGCCCACTTTTTGATGGGGTTGCTTTTTTCTCGTAAATTTGTTTGAGTACTTTATAGGTTCTGGATATTAGCCCTTTGTCAGATGAGTAGATTGCAAAACTTTTCTCCCATTCTGTAGGTTGCCTGTTCTCTCTGATGGTAGTTTCTTTTGCTATGTAGAAGCTCTTTAGTTTAATTAGATCCCATTTGTCAATTTTGGCTTTTGTTGCCATTGCTTTTGGTGTTTTAGACATGAAGTCCTTGCCCATGCCTATGTCCTGAATGGTATTACCTAGGTTGTCTTCTAGGGTTTTTATGGTATTAGGTCTAACATTTAAATCTCTAATCCATCTTGAATTAATTTTCGTATAAGGAGTAAGGAAAGGATCCAGTTTCAGCGTTCTACTTATGGCTAGCCAATTTTCCCAGCACCATTTATTAAATAGGGAATCCTTTCCCCATTTCCTGTTTTTGTCAGGTTTGCCAAAGATCAGATGGCTATAGATGTGTGGTATTATTTCTGAGGGCTCTGTTCTGTTCCATTGGTCTATATCTCTGTTTTGGTACCAGTACCATGCTGGTTTGGTTACTGTAGCCTTGTAGTATAGTTTGAAGTCAGGTAGCGTGATGCCTCCAGCTTTGTTCTTTTGGCTTAGGATTGTCTTGGCAATGTGGGGTCTTTTTTGGTTCCATATGAACTTTAAAGCAGTTTTTTCCAATTCTGTGAAGAAAGTCATTGGTAGCTTAATGGGAATGGCATTGAATCTATAAATTACTTGGGCAGTACAGCCATTTTCACAATATTGATTCTTCCTATCAATTAGCATGGTATGTTCTTTCATTTGTTTGTGTCTTCTTCTACTTCACTGAGCAGTGGTTTGTAGTTCTCCCTGAAGAGATCCTTCACATCCTTTGTAAGTTGGATTCCTAGGTATTTTATTCTCTTCGAAGCTATTGTGAATGGGAGTTCATTCATGATTTGGCTCTCTATTTGTTACTGGTGTAAAAGAATGCTTGTGATTTTTGCACATTGATTTTATATCCTGAGACTTTGCTGAAGTTGCTTATCAGCTTAAGGAGATTTTGGGCTGAGACAATGGGGTTTTACAAATATACAATCATGTCATCTGCAAACAGGGACAATTTGACTTCTTCTTTTCCTAACTGAATACCCTTGATTTCTTTCTCTTGCCTGATTGCCCTGGCCAGAACTTCCAACACTATGTTGAATACAAGTGGTGAGAGAGGGCATCCCTGTCTTGTGCCAGTTTTCAAAGGGAATTTTTCCAGTTTTTGCCCATTCAGTATGATATTGGCTGTGGGTTTGGCACAAATAGCTCTTATTATTTTGAGATACATTCCATCAATACCGAATTTGTTGAGTTTTTAGCATGAAGGGCTGTTGAATTTTGTCAAAGGCTTTTTCTGCATCTATGGAGATAATCATGTGGTTTTTGTCATTGGTTCTGTTTATATGCTGGATTACGTTTATTGATTTGCATATGTTGAACCAGACTTGCATCCCAGGAATGAAGCCCACTTGGTCATGGTGGACAAGCTTTTTGATGTGCTGTTGGATTTGGTTTGCCAGTATTTTATTGAGGATTTTTGCATCGATGTTCATCAGGGGTATTGGTCTAAAATTCTCTTTTTTTGTTGTATCTCTGTCAGACTTTGGTATCAGGATGATGTTGGCCTCATAAAATGAGTTAGGGAGGATTCCCTCTTTCTCTATTGATTGGAATCGTTTCAGAAGGAATGGTACCAACTCCTCCTTGTACCTCTGGTAGAATTCGGCTGTGAATCTGTCTGGTCCTGGACTTTTTCTGGTTGGTAGGCTATTAATTATTGCCTCAATTTCAGAGCCTGCTATTGATCTATTCAGGGATTCAACTTCTTCCTGGTTTAGTCTTGGGAGATCGTAAGTGTCCAGGAAATTATCCATTTCTTCTAGGTTTTCTAGTTTATTTGCATAGAGGTGTTTATAGTATTCTCTGATGGTAGTTTGTATTTCTGTGGAGCAGTGGTGATATCCACTTTATCATTTTTTATTGTGTCTATTCAATTCTTCTCTCTTTTCTTCTTTATTAGTCTTGCTAGTGGTCTCTCAATTTTGTTGATCTTTTCAAAAAACCAACTCCTGGATTCATTGATTTTTTGGAGGGTTTTTTGTGTCTCTATCTCCTTCAGTTCTGCTCTGATCTTAGTTATTTCTTGCCTTCTGCTAGCTTTTGAATGTGTTTGCTCTTGCTTATCTAGTTCTTTTAATTGTGATGTTAGGGTGTCAATTTTAGGTCTTTCCTGCTTTCTCTTGTGGGCATTTAGTGCTATAAATTTCCCTCTACACACTGCTTTAAATGTGTCCCAGAGATTCTGGTATGATGTATCTTTGTTCTCATTGGTTTCAAAGAATGTCTTTATTTTTGCCTTCATTTTGTTATGTACCTAGTTGTCATTCAGGAGCAGGTTGTTCAGTTTTCATGTAGTTGAGTGGGATTGATTGAGTTTCTTAGTCCTGAGTTCTAGTTTGATTGCACTGTGGTCTGAGAGACAGTTTGTTATAATTTCTGTTCTTTTACATTTGCTGAGGAGTGCTTTACTTCCAACTATGTGATCAATTTTGGAATAAGTGTGATGTGGTGCTGAGAAGAATGTATATTCTGTTGATTTGGGGTGGAGGGTTCTGTAGATGTCTGTTAGGTCCACTTGCTGCAGAGTTGAGTTCAATTCCTGGATATCCTTGTTAACTTTCTGTCTCGATGATCTGTCTAATGTTGACAGTGGGGTGTTAAAGTCTCCCATTATTATTGTATGGCAGTCTAAGTCTCTTTGTAAGTCTCTAAGGACTTGCTTTATGAATCTGGGTGCTCCTGTATCGGGTGCATATATATTTAGGATAGCTAGCTCTTCCTCATGAATTGATCCCTTTACCATTATGTAATGGCCTTCTTTGTCTCTTTTTATCTTTGATGGTTTAAAGTCTGTTTTATCAGAGACTAGCATTGCAACCCCTGCTTTTTTGTTTTCCATTTGCTTGGTAGATCTTCCTCCATCCCTTTATTTTGAGCCTATGTGTGTCTCTGCATGTGAGATGGGTCTCCTGAATACAGCAAACTGATGAGTCTTGACTCTTTATCCAATTTTCCAGTCTGTGTCTTTTAATTGGACCATTTAGTCCATTTACATTTCAGGTTAATACTGTTATATGTGAACTTGATCCTGTCATTATGATATTAGCTGGTTATTTTGTTCACTAGTTGATGCAGTTTCTTCCTAGCATCGATGGTCTTTACATTTTGGCATGTTTTTGCAATGGCTGGTACCTGTTGTTCCTTTCCATGTTTAATGCTTCCTTCAGGATCTCTTGTAGGGCAGGCCTGGTGACAAAATCTCTAAGCATTTGCTTGTCTGTAAAGGATTTTATTTCTCCTTCACTTATGAAACTTAGTTTGGCTGGATATGAAATTCTAGGTTGAAAATTCTTTTCTTTAAGAATGTTGTATATTGGCCCCCACTCTCTTCTGGCTTGGAAAGTTTCTGCCAAGAGATCTGCTGTTAGTCTGATGAGCTTCCCTTTGTGTGTAACCCAACCTTTCTCTCTGGCTGCCCTTAACATTTTTTCCTTCATTTCAACTTTGGTGAATCTGACAATTATGTGTCTTGGAGTTGCTCTTCTCGAGGAGTATCTTTGTGGCATTCTCTGTATTTCCTGAATTTGAATGTTGGCCTGCCTTACTAGGTTGGAGAAGTTCTCCTAGATGATATCCTGCAGAGTGTTTTCCAGCTTGGTTCCATTTTCCCCGTCACTTTCAGGCACACCAATCAGACGTAGATTTGGTCTTTTCACATAATCCCATGTTTCTTGGAGGCTTTGTTCATTTTTTTTTTCCTCTTTTTTCTCTACACTTCTCTTCTTGCTTCATTTCATTCATTTGATCCTCAATCTCCGATACTCTTTCTTCCAGTTGATCAAGTCGGTTACTGAAGCTTGTGCATTTGTCATGTAGCTCTTGTGTTATGGTTTTCATCTCTATCAGTCCTTTTAAGGCCTTCTCTGCATTGATTATTCTAGTTATCTATTCATCCATTCTTTTTTCAACATTTTTACTTTCTTTGCACTGGTTACGTAGTTCCTCCTTTAGCTCTGAGAGGTCTGATCGACTGAAGACTTCTTCTCTCAACTCGTCAAAGTCATTCTCCATCCAGCTTTGTTCCATTGCTGGCAATGAGCTGCGTTCCTTTGGAGGGGGAGATGCGCTCTGATTTTTTGAATTTCCAGCTTTTCTGCACTGCTTTTTCCCCATCTTTGTGGTTTTATCTGCCTTTGGTCTTTGATGATGGTGACATACTGATGGGGTTTTGGTGTGGGTGTCCTTTACTGTTTGTTAGTTTTCCTTCTAACAGTCAGGATGCTCAGCTGCAGGTCTGTTGGAGTTTGCTTGAGGTCCACTCCAGACCCTGTTTGCCTGGGTCTCATCAGCAGAGGCTGCAGAAGATAGAATATTGCTGAACAGTGAGTATTGCTGTCTGATTCTTGCTCTGGAAGCTTCGTCTCAGGGGTGTACCCCACCGTGTGAGGTGTGAGGTGTCCGTCTGCACCTAGTGGGGGATGTCTCCCAGTTAGGCTACTCAGGGGTCAGGGATCCACTTGAGCAGGCAGTCTGTCTGTTCTCAGATCTCAACCTCCATGCTGGGAGATCCACTGCTGTCTTCAAAGCTGTCAGACAGGGGCATTTATCTCTGCCGAGGTTTCTGATGCGTTTTGTTTAGCTATGCCCTGTCCCCAGAGGAGGAGTCTACAGAGGCAGGCAGGCCTCCTTGAGCTGTGGTGGGCTCCACCCAATTCGAGCTTCCCAGTGGTTTTGTTTACCTACTTAAGCCTCAGCAATGGCGGGTGCCCCTCCCCCAGCCTCACTGCCACCTTGCAGTTAGATCTCAGACTGCTGTGCCAGCAATGAGGGAGGCTCCATGGGTGTGGGACCCTCTGGGCCAGGTGTGGGATATAATCTCCTGGTGTGCCATTTGCTAAGACCCTTGGTAAAAGGCAGTATTAGGGTGGGAGTTACCCGATTTTCCAGGTGTTGTGTGTCTCAACTTCCTTTGGCTAGGAAAAGGAATTCCCTTCCCCTTTGCACTTCCCAGGTGAGGGAATGCCTCACCCTGCTTCAGCTCTCGCTGGTCAGGCTGCCCCTGCAGACCAGCATCAACTGTCTGACATGCCCCAGTGAGATGCCTCAGTTGAAAACGCAGAAATCACCCGTCTTCTGTGTCACTCATGCTGGGAGCTGGAGGCTGGAGCTGTTCCTATTCAACCATCTTGGGCACACCCCCCGAAAATTAGATTCTTAAAAGTTTGCTGGCTGTGGCGGTCAAGTGCCTCATGAAAAAATCTAGAGAACCATAGAAAAAAATAAGCCATAGAAAAAGTCCAGGCTAACAGAGGGAATGGGAAACATTAATATCACTGAAGGGTTTCCAGGTACTACTTCAAGATAAACCAATTCATTAATCTAATTACTGCAGTAACATCTCCATCTTTCTGGCTTGTAAAATATTTTAACAGTACCAACTTCCAAATGTTCATACGTGTACGTCAATGCATACAAATTTTCTAGAAACTTGAAGCCATTTAAAGTGATTAGAAACTTTTTATTTTCCCATTTCATATGTAAGTCTTTTCAAAGTAGACCACATGGCTTCTTGCCTACTTAGACAGGAGTTGAAGAGTCTCAACCACTCTTCTCTCAGTGTCCATGAGTACTTGACCATGGAGCAATTGGTCAACATTCCTTGGGATTTCTCCCCAGCTGAGCCACTTTGAGAACATGTATTAATGTTTCTGTACTTGAAAAACACAGAACATAACAGTACCTACACCTCATAAAGTTGCTGTGATCATCAAATTAGATCATGTAAGTAACTAGACAAGCATGTTATACTCACAAAGAAGATTCTTGACATCCATATCAATTTATTCTGGATTATGTGCCTTCTTTATTTCTTGCTTTTGCTTCTCAATTTTCTTCTGTGTTCAGCCTGAACATGTAGCTGTCATCCATCCCTTTTCATGTTTTCAGACATCGTGTTTCTTCTATTTTTTTTTTTTTTTTTTTTTTTTTGGAGATGGGGAGACAGAGTCTCACTCTATCTCCAGGCTAGCATACAGTGGCACAATCTTGGTTCACTGCAACTTCCACCTCCCGGGTTCAAACAGTTCTCCTGCCTCAGCCTCCTGAGTAGCTGAGGCTACAGGTACGCACTTCCATGCCCAGCTAATTTTTGTATTTTTAGTAGAGATGTATTTCACCATGTTGGCCAGGATGTTCTCCATCTCTTGACCTTGTGATCCACCCGCCTTGGCCTCCCAAAGTGCTAGTTGTTTCTTATTTTCTATGGGTTGTCAAAATGAACTGAAGGCTCTTAAACTTGTGTGTAAAACAAGATAAAGTAGGTCCTGAGTTAGGGTTTCCTCTCTGGCCTAAAACCCCTCATGAGATTTGGTGGTGGTTATTTCTGATACCCAGTGGTCTTCTCTCATTACTCAATGGTAGTGATTTCCAGGAGTGTGACCCTGGATATGTGATAGAAGACTGTGTCTCATGTCATTATCTCAAAATCATTCATGTTATCAGTTTTGTCCAAAGATTAGGACCTGGAATAAATGGATATTTATGAAACAATTTTTTTCAAAATGTTGAGGTTAAAGAAAGCACACAACTTCATTTACAAAGTATTTTTTGTTTTGTTTTGTTTTTTAAGACAGTCTCACTCTTTCACGCAGGCTAGAGTGCAATGGCATGATCTTAGCTCATTGCAACCTCTGCCTCCCAGGTTCAAGCGATTCTCCTGCCTCAACCTCAAGTAGCTGGGGCTACAGGTGCATGCCACCACACCTGGCTAATTTTTGTATTTTTAGTAGAGACAGGGTTTCACCACATTGGCCAGGCTGGTCTCAACTCCTGACCTCAGGTGATCCACCTGCTTCAGTCTCCCCAAGTGCTGGGATTACAAGCCTGAGCCACCGTGTCCAGCCTTACAAACTATTTTTTATTTAAATACTTGAATCTAGTCAAGCCTCTAGCCCTAATTCTCTTTGTATAGAGGGGAGGAGAAAATGTAGTAGATAAAAAATGGATTAACCAAACACAATGTGGTAACTGTTTAAAATCTTATGTAAAGAATCTAATCAAAAGAACAGGACTTTAAGACACCCATGGAGCATTCAGCATGGAAGAGGCCCCCTGTGATATTAAGAAATAATGGCTAATTGTGTTGTGGTGATAAGGTTGTGGGTTTTTTTAGTCTATCTATTGAGGGTACGCACAGATGTATTCACAGGTGAATGACACGATGCTTGAAATTTCCTTTATGGTACTTCAGCCAAAACAAACAAACAAAAAGTGGGCACCTGTAGTCCCAGCTACTCAGGAGGCTGAGGCAGGAGAACGGTGTGAAACTAGGAGGTGGATCTTGCAGTAAGCCGAGATTGCGCCACTGCACTGCAGCCTGAGTGACAGAGCGAGACTCCATCTCAAAAAAAAAAAAAAAGTGTGTGTGTGTGTTGGATGGGGCGGGGCGGGGGGTTAACACCCCAGGAAGTAAACAAAAATAGCAGAATATTGATAAGTATTGAAGCTGGCATAGGGTACCTAGGGTTTATCATACTGTTCTATCTAGTAAGGTTGAAATGTTTCCAAATGAGTCTTCAAATTTATAGACCGACTCATTTTTGGAACATGATGTTATCTAACACATCAAGCATCATGCTCCCTGGGATACAAGGCTAACTGAAATCTCAATCAGTCAAGACGTCCATCAGCACTCATTGAATACCTACTGTGCACCCAGCCAGGAAGCTCTGAAAGGTCAAGCTCATTAGGAACATTCCCAATGCAGCCTTTGACACTTGAATGCATTTATTTCCATTTAATCAATTTTGTAAAATCATGGTCACAACGAGATTCTCATTTAGGGTTAGCACAGGTTGAGAGACAAAGTCAATGGGTCATTTTACCTTGTAGCAAATCAAGTATTTTTAATATATAGCAATGAGTAAATGTGGTGTCAATTATTGAAGTGAATGGAAATTGATATAATGACACAGCTCCCCTATCTCAGTCTTCTCTGACTTCAGTTCCTTTGCTCTTTCAAATTTGTTAAGCACTGCTAACACTATTTTTGGAATCCCTCATTAATTCCAAATAAAGAGTCTTGGTTCTTTAATAGATTGGTTCTAGCGAAAGCAGCATGTACCTGAAAATCAGGAGGTAGGACTCCTGCCCACGATTCTGCCAGCAACGCAATGTGTGGCTTAGGAGAGTCGCTTCTCTGCTCTGAGTCTCAGTTTCCCCACATAGGAAATAGGGCTAGTTGTACCTGGCACACATCTTATAGGGATTATATAAATTATACCTGCCCCCATGTTATAGGGATCAAGCAAAAATACACAAGATGGGCAGGAAATAATGTTTAATAACTTAAGAGATGGGAACTGAGTAAATTCAAGATACCCATGTCCTGAGTTCAAGCCTTCCTAGTCTTCATGAAGCAAAACTATTGTCCTAACAGAAATCCTTGCCGAGTCGCCTTCACATTCACTTGGAAGCTGGAGACCTGTCCGTTCACCCTTGTACCCTGAAGTGTGGATACAGTGGCAGAATGCCCTAGAGGATCCAGGAGTGATACAGGAATGACCTCATCCCTAGTTAACCCCAGAGGTGGCTGATGCCACCGTATTCAACCATATTCTTCAACTCCCGCACGGGTGACAGTGGCTCACTGCAGCAGGATAAGTAGGGGGAGACTGCCTCGCTCAGCAGGGCACGTCTGAGTCTCCAGCAGTGGCTTTTTTATGAGTTCCCCTTGGCAGCGCTTCTCTAGGACTCCTTTACTGTGTAACAGATATGACTGCTGCAAAATATCAGAACCAGATTCACCCTAAGTATATGGGAGTGGTGTTCGTGTTCAAGCAACAGACACAAGCAGTTACCCTGTGACCAATCTCCATAGACAAATTCTCCATAGACATAGACCCAGTGATCCAGATAAAGGAAAACAAGGAAATGAATTTCATCTCTAACAGGGTCATTAAAACCTTGAAAGTGGCACCTAGGAGAACTGGGAGGCTGTTCCAGGTAAAGGTGAGAGGTGGCCCCCCAATAGCGTTGAGGAGTGCAGTGGCCAGGAACCACCTCTAATGACTTTCCCTGGAAAACTCAAGCCCTAACAGGACAATAGGTAAGAAGGTGGCCTCAGTCTTCCCAGTGAATGGGTCTGGAGTCAGAGGCAGTACCTTTGAGCTCACATCTGTTGATTACCCCTGCCTTGAGTTGAGCTCCAGTTTGCCCACCCACAGGGCCACCCATTCCCCTCCCTCTCCCCCCACTCAACCTTCCAGCTTCCTCATTCCTTCTTTCCCAGGCATCCTCACAGACTGAGGCCACTGCTCCGAGAATATTTCATGACTCTGATTTTCTATTATCTAATAAACAAAAGCAAATCTTTACCCTCTCTGCCTGCCCCTTCCCATTCTCATTCTGAATTAGACTTAGAAAATCACAAAGCTAGCAGCTGGGTGTGGTGGTTCACACCTGTAATCCCAGCATTTTGGGAGGCCAAGGTGGTTAGATCACATGAGATCAGGAGTTCAAGACCAGCCTGGCCAACATGGCAAAACTCTGTATCAACTAACAATTAAAAAATTGGCCGAGCATGATGGTGCATGCCTGTAATCGCAGCTACTCGGGAGGCTGAGACACAAGAATCGCTTGAACCCAGGAGGCACAGGTTGCAGTGAGCCAAGATTGTGCCACTGCACTGTAGCCTTGGTAACAGAGTGAAACCCTGTCTCAATAAATAAATAATTTTTTAAAGATAATCACAAAGCTAGAGGAGTCTCTAGGAAACCACATGGTCCAATTGTGTCCCTTGGTTCTGGTTTGCTCAGATCTTGGGCAAATAACTTACTGCCCCTACCTCAAATATTTGTTACTAATTCCATCTGTTAGTAACTCCAAATGTTTCCATTTAGCTTCTCTCCCTGGATTTGGGGTACACACTGAGCAGAATTGAAAATACCTCAGTGACAGCTGCAATCCGGAGTGATTTGGAGAACTCAAGGCTCCACACTGCAAGATGGAGTGATAGATGGGCCCTGAAAATAGAACCCATCTGATGACCTGGAATGAAACACCAGCAGCAGCTGACACTTCCCCAGCCCACTTGCATGGCACATACCGGGCTCCTGGGTAGAACGGACCAAACTGTGCAGTCAAACAGGCAGATATAAATTGGAGGCAGCTTTCTGTATTGACAAGCCTGTCATCCACTTCTGTCCAGACACTCAAATGCATATCACGTGGCAGAGACCCACGGTGAGATTTTGATCCTTAGGCAGATAGCCAATGAAAGACTTATCTGATGCAAAGTAAATGTGGAGCACAGGAGGCTGCTGCAGAAGGCAGGTCCAGAGCCTCCCGTCAGGCTCATGGTTCACACTCCAGCACTTAAGCATCCACCCCTCACTTTAACATGAGGATCAGTGGCTGGAAGAGTTAATTACAGAGGAGGCTCAGGAGGCTGCTCCCACTGTGGCCTTTTCTCCCTTCCTTTTACATGTTGGGAGGGGCTTAGAAAATGATTTCTTGCTACATCAGTCCCAAAATAGATATTCTCTATATAAGTTATCATTTTTACCATGGCAAGATGCTAAACAAAATTTTTCCCTTTTCCGTGTGTTTTTGAAAGATAAAAAGCCCCTAGGAAAGTGTTTCCCCATAGTGCGCCACAGAGAGCAGAGGACAGCAAGTGAAAGTGCCCATTGCTTAGTCTTCACCAGGTCACAGTGAATCACGGATGGCAAATAAACACGCAGACCACGCTGCAGAGCCAGCTCCCCTTCAGGCATCTCTGAGGGCAGCTTCTGTAGTCCTGAGCTTCTGACTGGCCATTCCCAAACTCACCGTGAGTTGGGGGATGCAGGTATTGCCTGGCCTAGAGGCAGAGAGAAACAGCGCAGGCAGCCAAATCCCAAAGCTCAAGACTCCTTGGGAGTCAGAATGCCTGACAGGATGAAGCGTCAGCGTAGCCACAGGCACAGAGGTGAGGTCTGGGAAGGACAATTTTACCAAGCTTTAGGTGATCTCTATGAGAAATGCTATGCTATCAACTTATTAGTGCTAACATTTAACTGCCCCAAAAACATTATTGTGCAAGCATTTTATCTGGGTGCTATGAATAAGACAGAGAAGCAGGAACCACCACTGTGGAAGGGATTTACATTCAGCTAGCCAAGGAAAAAGACCCATGATTAGGTAACAACCAAATTCCAAACCATGCAGTCCTATAAGGTCATCAGGAGGTCAGTGTGTACCAGATTCAAAAAAGCTGCAGGAGTTCAAGGCTGCTGTGAGCTTTGATCACACCACTGCACTCCAGCCTGGGTGATAAAGTGAGACCAGTCTAAAATAAAAAATTTTTAAAGAAGAAAGAAAAAACTGAAGAAAGGAATGTTTGAGCTAGACGTTTTTCAGAGATAACATTTATTTAGGTACTACTATGTGCCAGACTGTAAGCTAATATTATCATGTCCATTTTACAAGTGAGTTAAAGATACTTCAAAATGTTCAGTCATCAAGGGTTAGCTATGCATCACCCAGACCTATTTGCTGCTAATGTCTGCTTTCCTAATTGCTGTTTTATTGTTACTCAGCTTCTCCCAATATCAGCCATCCTGCAAGAGACACAGAGAGAAGGACCAAGGGAACAAAGGATGAACCAGAGCAAGAGTTAAAGGTAGAAGAGAGGGAGAGACATGCAGGGATGTTGTGCTATTGTCATCAAAAAGCAAGCATTGGCCAGGCATGGTGGCTCACACCTGTAATCCCACACTTTGGGAGGCAAAGCAGGTGGATCACCTGAGGTCAGGAGTCCAAGACCAGCCTGGCCAACATGGTGAAACCCTGTCTACGAAAAATACAAAGATCAACCAGGTGTGGTGGCACACACCTGTCATCCCAGCTACTTGGGAGACCAAGACAGGAGAATCACTTGAACCCCAGAGGCAGAGGTTGCAGTGAGCAGAGATCGCACCACTGCACTCCAGCCTGGGCAACAGAGCCAGACTCCATTTAAAAAAACCCAAGCACTGTCTTCCTCAATAAAATGACTTTCATTTGTTTCACTTGTGAGTGTTCAAAATTTCTCTGAAAAACACATGCTATCACAAGCAGCAATCAATATTATATTTAAATGATATGTAGGGCACATTTGGAGAGCATTTAAGCAGAAGAATCATAGTTATTAATGTTCTGCTAGTTGCATGATTTCATATTACCTAGAGAGAAGCTGAGGCATCCAACTAGCCACTTGCTCAAGGGCACTGTGAGATTAAGGCAAAAGGTGAAGAGAAATCACATCTGTGCCTGGTGGGTGCTGTCTTCACCATGCTGTGCACTGCTGAAGTTTTCCAACAAGGGAAGTATCAGGATGCAAGTGACAGTTTCAGAAAATTAGTAGAGGGGCAGGGAAAAGGGCAAAAAGGAGTTGAGAGAGGGTGCCAGAGGATAGACTCCTGCAAGGAAGGTGTGGGCAGGCTCCAGACTTCGCTGCAACCAGGAGGCTTAGTAGAAAGCAGCAGTAAAGAGGAGGGAACCATGATAAAACCTGAAGACTAGTCATATCAATCAAGAGAAGAATTAAAGGGAAATTTGTGTTCTGGAAGAGACACACAATGGTGCGCTATTGACCTTCCTGACTCAGGGTCTATGGCCCAGATGTTGAACTCTAAGTTCCTTCCTTCTGCCTTCCCTGCCTCTGAATCAGTCCATTAACACAGTTCAGGACACTAAATTGGCAGTTCTCAACCTTTTTCTTTTCAGCAATACCCCTGATGTTTGTTATTTGTATGCAGCACACACTCCTCAAATTTTGATGAGACTCAAAATTGTTCGGTGAGCATGTTCTCACTCATAGGTGGGAACTGAACAATGAGATCACTTGGACTCGGGAAGGGGAACATCACACACTGGGGTCTATCATGGGGAGGGGGGAGGGGGGAGGAGGGAGGGATTGCATTGGGGAGTTATACATGATATAAATGATGAATTGATGGGTGCTGACGAGTTGATGGGTGCAGCACACCAACATGGCATAAGTATACATATGTAACAAACCTGCACGTTATGCACATGTACCCTAGAACTTAAAGTATAATAAAAAATTAAAAAAAAAAAAAAAAAAAAAAAAAATTGTTCGGTGAAAACTAAAGTGCTTTACAATGTTTAATTGTTGCAGCTATTGATGGAAGTCTTTTGCTGTAGGAAATGGCATGTGTAAGATCATCCCTGTTGTTCCCCAAGAGCTATCTGTAACCCTGACTCTTTCTCCTAGTTAAGCACATCAAAAGCAGGTGAATATTGGCCAAGCATGGTGGTTCACGCCTGTAATCCCAGCACTTGGAGAGACTGAGCAGGTGCATCACTTGAGGCCAGGAGTTCAAGACCAACCTGGCCAACATGGAAAAACCCAGAATCTACTAAAAATACACACATTAGCCAGGCGTGGTGGCATGCACCTGTAGTCCAAGCTATTTGGGAGGTTGAGGCAGGAGGGTCGCTTGAGCCCTGGAGGCAGAGGTTGCAGGGAGCTGAGATTGTGCCACTGCGCTCCAGCCTAGGTAACAGGGCAAGGTTCTGTCAAAAAAGAAAAAAAAAAAAAAAGCAAGTGAATATGTTTTCCTAGAGAAATCATCTTGATCTACCAGTGTAGCAAAAAAATCACAAGCACTGATTCTTTTATTGTTGTTATAATGAATTGTGAGCACTGTCAAACCTCTGCCTCTGGGGTTCAAATGATTCTCCTGTCTTGGCCTCCCAAGTAGCTGGGATGACAGGTGTGTGCCACCACACCTGGCTGATCTTTGTATTTTTCGTAGACAGGGTTTCACCATGTTGGCCAGGCTGGTCTTGGACTCCTGACCTCAGGTGATCCACCTGCTTTGCCTCCCAAAGTGAGGAAGGCACTATGTCCCAGGGAAAGTCAACTAGACCTGTCCACTTGGAGATCCTTAATTCCCGAGCCATGCTTTCAACTCCTGACCATGAGGGCGCAGAAGTCTCCCTGTACACTACCCTGACCTCTGTCATTTTCTGACTTCCCACCTGCCAACAGACAGATTCCTGACACTGTCCTCCCAACACCACCCCCAGCATGCTGGATGTTACATGGACCTCCTTCCTGATCAGAATCACTGAGTTCAGTCCACTCATTTGACCTCCCTGATGCTCAACTGCTCCACACATTCCACCTTGGACAGGAATTATGCAGTGGAAAATTTTTATGACGTGCCATTGATTATTCAGTACCATTAATAAAATGACAAGGAGAAGTAGTGAATGGTGAAAGAAAGACTCAGGGACAAAGAAGCTAAAGCTACAAAATGACTATCGGGAGTGAAGGGGAGAGAAGACAAGCCCCAGAGCCTACAGAAGAAATGTACACAGAGACTGCCGCTCTCCCCTCCTCCCACCTTCTCAGGGGTCATCCTCACACATTGCACTGATATCCTGCCCACTACAACGTCTCATGTGGACCCCAGTCTGCCATATCGTTCTCTTCCGAACAGTTCTGCTCCCACTTTACCTCTCGGACAAAAAATGACTACGTGAATGATGCATAGCTCAATTCCTTTTGTCCAAACACATCTTACCCCCTTTCACAAGGCTTTCCACTAACCAACAGCCTGACAGGCCCCTAGTGCTGCTCCTGTCCAATAGCCCCAGACTTTTTCAGAAACAAGAGAGAGACTTGGGATCCCAAGTAAGAAGATCCTGGCCCAGTGCAGTGGCTCACGCCTGTAATCCCTGCACTTTGGGAAGCCGAGGCAGGTAGATCTCCTGAGGTCGGGGTTCAAAACCAGCCTGGCCAACATGATGAAACCCCATCTCTGCTAAAAATACAAAAAATTAGTCAGGCACAGTGGTGGGTGCCTGTAATCCCAGCTACTTGGGAGTCTGAGGCAGGAGAATCGGTTGAACCCGGGGCAGAGGTTGCAGTGAGCTGAGATTGTACCACTGCACTCCATCCTGGGCAATAAGATCAAAACTCCATTTAAAAAAAAAAAAGGTAAGATCGTTTCCCAGAAAAATGGTGACTTTGAAGCTTAGAATTTTATGGCCTTCAAGTATAGATATCCCACAAAGAACTGGAAATACGCAACCAGAAGGAATTTATTCTTACAGGCAAGATCAACCTAGCAGAGACTTATCAAAACTTTACAAAACCTTTTGATGCAATGACCATATTTTCCAATTGAACTGACCAGCATGAATACACTTCTTGGAATAAGAGGACAGAATATTTAAATTCAGGAAGGGTCTTGGGGGGGAAGTATATGGCTCCTTCATCTCTTGTTTGAGCACATTTTCCCAACCACTGCACAAGGAGAAATTTCCTGGCATATGCATTATTTTCACTTCCCTCAACTGCTGAATTAACACTTCAGATTTCCACCTTCCATAGCCTTTAAAGAAGGAAGGCAGGTGTACTTGCCCCAAGAATTATATAATTTGTAGCTTGAAAGCAGTCTTGCTTTCTTTTTTATTGATTTCTATGTCTAAGAAGATTTTCCAGACACTCTAACTTGATTCTGATTCATGGGCCTAGAGCCATGAAGTCTGACGATGTGGGTGAAAAACAGGCCCACGAAGTCTGAGGGATTTCTGTGGATGACAGGCCCAATCGGGTGATGAAAAAGGTCAGGGTCACACCCCAGATTAGAAAACTTTGTGGGTGTATTCTGCTGAATCAGCAATAGTCCATGTCCACTTCAAGAGAAAATGAACATTTAGCTCACCTAAGAAGCTAATATAAAGATCACAACATGTTTTAATGAGGAAAGAGTTATCCCTGACAAAGTAGCCCCCAAATCACCACAACTGAAGGTGTTGGCTTAATTGTGAAGCAAATGCAAATGAATTCAGAGGGAAATGGGTTTATGACTGGACCTTAGAGATAAAATCATGCCTGTCGGCCAGGCACAGTGACTCACACCTATAATCCCAGCAATTTGGGAAACTGAGGTGGGAGGATCACTTGAGGTCAGGAGTTCAAGACCAGCCCGGCCAACGTGGTGAAACTCCATCTCTACTAAAATTACAAAAATTAGCTGGGCATGGTGGCAGCTGCCTGTAATCCCAGCTACTCAGGCTGCTGAGGCAGGAGACTCACCTGAACCCGGGAGGCAGAGGTTGCAGTGAGCCAAGATCATTCCACTGTACTCTAACATGGGTGACAGAGCAAGAGTCCATCTCAAAAAATAATAATAATGCCCATCATTTCACAAGTACATAAAGAGGGTCAGAGAGGGAAGGCCTGTCACTCACAGCAGGACATTTGCAAGTTAGGGATTATGCAACATCTGGCAAGCAAGTTGTTTGGTGCCACCAAAGACATAACTTGTTCATCTGTCGCTTGCTCAATATTTATTAAGTACTTATTATGCACCAGGCCCTGATAGCCACATTGTGGTTGCTACTGAGAAAGTTCCTGAAGTAAGGAGGGTGAGAAACAAAAACCACCTGCCCTGTGAAGACAATGGATTTGCACCCAGCAGACCACATGCAGCAAGGAACTCAGCTGAAGCTGTTGTAGAGACCTCTGAGGGCAATGACGAGGGTCCAACCACAGAGTGGATACTTACAAGAGACAAGAGATGGATGCCAGAAATATCTAGCAGGTAAAAATCAGCAGAATTGCTCATGGATTGGATGTGTGGGGTGATGCAAAGGAAAGTTCTGAATGCCTCCCAGTAACCAGATAAGAAATAGGATGCAATTAGGAAAATACGCAAGTTTTCCAAAATACAAATGAGAAAAGTAAGAGATGGGGCGGAGCAAGATGGCCGAATAGGAACAGCTCCAGTCTCCAACTCCCAACGTGAGCGACACAGAAGACCGGCGATTTCTGCATTTTCAACTGAGGTACTGGGGTCATCTCACTAGGGAGTGCCGGACAATCGGTGCTGGTCAGCGGCTGCAGCCCGACCAGCGAGAGCTGAAGCAGGGCGAGGCATCACCTCACCTGGGAAGCGCAAGGGGGAAGGGAATCCCTTTTCCTAGCCAGGGGAACTGAGACACACAACACCTGGAAAATCGGGTAACTCCCACCCCAATACTGTGCTTTAAGCAAACGGGCACACCAGGAGAATATATCCCACACCTGGCCAGGAGGGTCCCACGCCCACGGAGCCTCCCTCATTGCTAACACAGCAGTCTGCGATCTAACGGCAAGGCAGCAGCGAGGCTGGGGGAGGGGCGCCCGCCATTGCTGAGGCTTAAGTAGGTAAACAAAGCCGCTGGGAAGCTCGAACTGGGTGGAGCTCACAGGAGCTCAAGGAAACCTGCCTGTCTCTGTAGACTCCACCTCTGGGTACAGGGCACAGCTAAAAAACAACAACAACAACAAAAGCAGCAGAAAACTTTGCAGATGCAAATGACTCTGTCTGACAGCTTTGAAGAGAGCAGTGGATCTCCCAACACAGAGGTTGAGATCTGAGAAGGGACAGACTGCCTGCTCAAGTCGGTCCCTGACCCCTGAGTAGCCTAACTGGGAGACATACCCCACTGGGACAGTCTGACACCCCACACCTCACAGGGTGGAGTACACCCCTGAGAGGAAGCTTCCAAAGTAAGAATCAGACAGATACACTCGTTGTTCAGCAATATTCTATCTTCTGCAACCTCTGCTGCTGATACCCAGGCAAACAGGGTCTGGAGTGGACCTCAAGCAATCTCCAACAGACCTACAGCTGAGGGTCCTGACTGTTAGAAGGAAAACTATCAAACAGGAAGGACACCTATACCAAAACCCCATCAGTACGTCACCATCATCAAAGACCAGAGGCAGATAAAACCACAAAGATGGGGAAAAAGCAGTGCAGAAAAGCTGGAAATTCAAAAAATAAGAGCGCATCTCCCCCTGCAAAGGAGCACAGCCCATCGCCAACAATGGATCAAAGCTGGTCAGAGAATGACTTTGACGAGATGAGAGAAGAAGGCTTCAGTCCATCAAACTTCTCAGAGCTAAAGGAGGAATTAGGTACCCAGCGCAAAGAAACTAAAAATCTTGAAAAAAGAGTGGAAGAATTGACAGCTAGACTAATTAATGCAGAGAAGGTCATAAACGAAATGACAGAGATGAAAACCATGACACGAGAAATACGTGACAAATCCACAAGCTTCAGTAACCGACTTGATCAACTGGAAGAAAGAGTATCAGCGATTGAGGATCAAATGAATGAAATGAAGCGAGAAGAGAAACCAAAAGAAAAAAGAAGAAAAAGAAATGAACAAAGCCTGCAAGAAGTATGGGATTATGTAAAAAGACCAAATCTACATCTGATTGGGGTGCCTGAAAGTGTGGGGGAAAATGGAACCAAGTTGGAAAACACTCTTCAGGATATCATCCAGGAGAACTTCCCCAACCTAGTAGGGCAGGCCAACATTCAAATTCAGGAAATACAGAGAACGCCACAAAGATACTCCTCGAGAAGAGCAACTCCAAGACACTTAATTGCCAGATTCACCAAAGTTGAAATGAAGGAAAAAATCTTAAGGGCAGCCAGAGAGAAAGGTCGGGTTACCCACAAAGGGAAGCCCATCAGACTAACAGCAGATCTCTCAGCAGAAACTCTCCAAGCCAGAAGAGAGTGGGGGCCAATATTCAACGTTCTTAAAGAAAAGAATTTTAAACCCAGAATTTCATATCCAGCCAAACTAAGTTTCATAAGTGAAGGAGAAATAAAATCCTTTACAGATAAGCAAATGCTTAGAGATTTTGTCACCACCAGGCCTGCCTTACAAGAGACCCTGAAGGAAGTGCTAAACATGGAAAGGAACAACTGGTACCAGCCATTGCAAAAACATGCCAAAATGTAAAGACCATCGGGGCTAGGAAGAAACTGCATCAACTAACGAGCAAAATAACCAGTTAATATCATAATGGCAGGATCAAGTTCACACATAACCATATTAACCTTAAATGTAAATGGACTAAATGCTCCAATTAAAAGACACAGACTGGCAAACTGGATAAAGAGTCAAGACCCATCAGTCTGCTGTATTCAGGAGACCCATCTCACATGCAGAGACATACATAGGCTCAAAATAAAGGGATGGAGGAAGATCTACCAAGCAAATGGAGAACAAAAAAAAGCAGGGGTTGCAATCCTAGTCTCTGATAAAAGAGACTTTAAACCATCAAAGATCAAAAGAGACAAAGAAGGCCATTACATAATGGTAAAGGGATCAATTCAACAGGAAGAGCTAACTATCCTAAATATATATGCACCCAATACAGGAGCACCCAGATTCATAAAGCAAGTCCTTAGAGACTTACAAAGAGACTTAGACTCCCATACAATAATAATGGGAGACTTCAACACTCCACTGTCAACATTAGACAGATCAACGAGACAGAAAGTTAACAAGGATATCCAGGAATTGAACACATCTCTGCACCAAGCAGACCTAATAGACATCTATAGAACTCTCCACCCCAAATCAACAGAATATACATTCTTCTCAGCGCCACATCACACTTATTCCAAAATTGACCACATAATTGGAAGTAAAGCACTCCTCAGCAAATGTAAAAGAACAGAAATTATAACAAACTGTCTCTCAGACCACAGTGCAATCAAACTAGAACTCAGGACTAAGAAACTCAATCAAAACCGCTCAACTACATGGAAACTGAACAAACTGCTCCTGAATGACTACTGGGTACATAACAAAATGAAGGCAGAAATAAAGATGTTCTTTGAAACCAATGAGAACAAAGATACAACATACCAGAATCTCTGGGACACATTTAAAGCAGTGTGTAGAGGGAAATTTATAGCACTAAATGCCCACAAGAGAAAGCAGGAAAGATCTAAAATTGACACTCTAACATCACAATTAAAAGAACTAGAGAGGCAAGAGCAAACACATTCAAAAGCTAGCAGAAGGCAAGAAATAACTAAGATCAGAGCAGAACTGAAGGAGACAGAGACACAAAAATCCCTCCAAAAAATCAATGAATCCAGAAGTTGGTTTTTTGAAAAGATGAACAAAATTGACAGACCACTAGCAAGACTAATAAAGAAGAAAAGAGAGAGGAATCAAATAGACGGAATAAAAAATGATAAAGGGGATATCACCACCGACCCCACAGAAATACAAACTACCATCAGAGAATACTATAAACACCTCTACGCAAATCAACTAGAAAATCTAGAAGAAATGGATAATTTCCTGGACACTTACACTCTTCCAAGACTAAACCAGGAAGAAGTTGAATCCCTGAATAGACCAATAGCAGGCTCTGAAATTGAGGCAATAATTAATAGCCTACCCACCAAAAAAAGTCCAGGACCAGATGGATTCACAGCTGAATTCTACCAGAGGTACAAGGAGGAGCTGGTACCATGCCTTCTGAAACTATTCCAATCAATAGAAAAAGAGGGAATCCTCCCTAACTCATTTTATGAGGCCAACATCATCCTGATACCAAAGCCTGGCAGAGACACAACAAAAAAAGAGAATTTTAGACCAATACCCCTGATGAACATCAATGCAAAAATCCTCAATAAAATACTGGCAAACCGGATTCAGCAGCACATCAAAAAGCTTATCCACCATGATCAAGTGGGCTTCATCCCTGGGATGCAAGGCTGGTTCAACATTTGCAAATCAATAAACGTAATCCAGCATATAAACAGAACCAAAGACAAGAACCACGTGATTATCTCAATAGATGCAGAAAAGGCTTTTGACAAAATTCAACAGCCCTTCATGCTAAAAACATTCAATAAATTCGGTATTGATGGAACGTACCTCAAAATAATAAGAGCTATTTATGACAAACCCACAGCTAATATCATACTGAATGGGCAAAAACTGGAAAAATTCCCTTTGAAAACTGACACAAGACAGGGATGCCCTCTCTCACCACTCCTATTCAACATAGTGTTGGAAGTTCTGGCTAGGGCAATCAGGCAAGAGAAAGAAATCAAGGGTATTCAGTTAGGAAAAGAACAAGTCAAATTGTCCCTGTTTGCAGATGACATGATTGTATATTTAGAAAACCCCATTGTCTCAGCCCAAAATCTCCTTAAGCTGATAAGCAACTTCAGCAAAGTCTCAGGATACAAAATTAATGTGCAAAAATCACAAGCCATCTGATCTTTGACAAACCTGAGAGAAACAAGAAATGGGGAAAGGATTCCCTATTTAATAAATGGTGCTGGGAAAATTGGCTAGCCATAAGTAGAAAGCTGACACTGGATCCTTTCCTTACTCCTTATACGAAAATCAATTCAAGATGGATTAGAGACTTAAATGTTAGACCTAATACCATAAAAACCCTAGAAGAAAACCTAGGTAGTACCATTCAGGACATAGGCATGGGCAAGGACTTCATGTCTAAAACACCAAAAGCAACGGCAGCAAAAGCCAAAATTGACAAATGGGATCTAATTAAACTAAAGAGCTTCTGCACAGCAAAAGAAACTACCATCAGAGTGAACAGGCAACCTACAGAATGGCAGAAAAGTTTTGCAATCTACTCATCTGACAAAGGGCTAATATCCAGAATCTACAAAGAACTCAAACGAATATACAAGAAAAAAACAAACAACCCCATCAAAAAGTGGGCAAAGGATATGAACAGACATTTCTCAAAAGAAGACATTCACACAGCCAACAGACACATGAAAAAATGCTCATCATCACTCACCATCAGAGAAATGCAAATCAAAACCACAATGACATACCACCTCACACCAGTTAGAATGGCAATCATTAAAAAGTCAGGAAACAACAGGTGTTGGAGAGGATGTGGAGAAATAGAATCACTTTTACACTGTTGGTGGGATTGTAAACTAGTTCAACCATTATGGAAAACAGTATGGCAATTCCTCAAGGATCTAGATCTAGATGTACCGTATGACCCAGCCATCCCACTACTGGGTATATACCCAAAGGATTATAAATCATGCTACTATAAAGACACATGCACACGTATGTTTATTGCGGCACTATTCACAATAGCAAAGACTTGGAATCAACCCAAATGTCCATCTGTGACAGACTGGATTAAGAAAATGTGGCACATATATACCATGGAATATTATGCAGCCATAAAAAAGGATGAGTTTGCGTCCTTTGTAGGGACATGGATGCAGCTGGAAACCATCATTCTTAGCAAACTATCACAAGAACAGAAAACCAAACACCGCATGTTCTCACTCATAGGTGGGAACTGAACAATGAGATCACTTGGACTCAGGAAGGGGAACATCGCACACCGGGGCCTATCATGGGGAGGGGGGAGGGGGGAGGGATTGCATTGGGAGTTATACCTGATATAAATGATGAATTGATGGGTGCTGACGAGTTGATGGGTGCAGCACACCAACATGGCACAAGTATACATATGTAACAAACCTGCACGTTATGCACATGTACCCTAGAACTTAAAGTATAATAAGAAAAAAAAGAAAAAAGAAAAAAAGAGAGAAAAGTAAGAGACAGTCACACAAAAATGCTCTAAGAGTGTAGGGAGACCCCCTGAAACTATTGCTACAGAATAAAAGATGAAATGCTCCTGATTATTGTAAATACAAAGTTGCATGCAGGATTGTGTAAAGACAATGCCAGGTTGGGCTGCCAGAATGAGCCAACGGCGCGTGATGTGCTTCCCCCAGAAGAGAGCCTATGAATGGATGTGCAGTCAGGGAGGTTTCACATCACCAAGATTCCTATCCCAGAAAAGCAGATGTTCATAGCTCTGGGAATGGAATGCGACCCTCGTGGAGAGCCTATAAATGGATGCATGAGGGGCCCCTGTCCATATGGATAAGATAGAGCGATAAACTGCCTCATCTTGCCATGGCTCTTCTAGGCCTCTTTAGGGTTAAGACATACTGCCTTCTGAGAATTTCTGGTCTAACCGGTTTTCTAGCTTCACGTCCTGTTTCTATGGATTGTTTGTAACTAGATTTTGCTGCAACTGTTACTGCTGATTAATATCTTGCTAATCATAGGTTAAGGAAAGACTGTTTGTTTTAAGGTTGTTAGAAATTACTGATGTACACACTATATTGTAAATTCTTATCCCTGTATACTGTACTTCTGCATACAGATGTTATGTTAAAGAACTACTTCCTCCCCATGTGACCATCTCACCTCATAATCAAATGACCCTAAATCCCTCACTAACCTACCCCCATCCTCACTAAACATAATAATAAATGCTGGCATATCTAGTGCATTGTTGACACTGCAGGACCAGAAGGCGGTGACCCCCGCTGGACCCAGCTTTCACTATCTTGTGTGTGCCTATTATTTCTCGACCTGCTGATCCGCCGATCCGCCTGGGAACAAAGACAGAGCCCCGTTGCATTGCAGGCTGCTGGCCAGATCCTGCAATAGAAGAGGGAGGAGAAGGAGAGATATTTTCCCCCCACTGGAGAAACAGGGATTGCCTCATTCACAGAAGTGACGTCTGAACTAAGCCCTGAAAATTGAATAAGGTTTGAAGGAGTGGGAATGGGAGGGCAAGGCATTCTGGGTGAAGGGCTGATGCCAGCAAAGCAGGAGAGTGTTTCATTGCAGGTCAGGGGAAGAGGGTGCAGAGTTGCCTAATTTGGCTAAAACAGAGGCCTGGGAAGGAATGTACTGGGGAGCATGGCTGAGGTGACCCACTTCCCATGCTGGGCCTCAAATGCCATAAGCAGGGCTGTGGGTTGCCACCCAGGGTAGAGGGAGAGAAAAAGGGCTTTTGAGCTGAAGGGTGACAAGATCAAAGCAGAGCTTTAGAAGACACTTCCCCAATTTTTCTCAGAGTTAGTGAAACTTATATCATTTCCTGAGCCTAATTCTACTGCTTTGGAGACTTGGAAATGAGTAAAAATGGAATGGAACTAAATCCCCTCCATATTCCTCTGGTTGGCCTCTCTCCAAGGAAGGCAGATGGAAAGAGGTGGGCATGGATAATGCTTGCCCTTTTAGACTCCACAGCCATCAAGCTGCCCCACAGAGCTTCCAAGATGGGTCTCAGATCAACTGATGAACACTAAGGAGTGCTTAATGACCAGAGAAAATGTCCACCCCCAGAGGAAACGGGGAGCTTTCCGGAGAAGCTGAGAGACAAGTCGGCCTTCTGGAGTGGTCTTGCACAGGGGGCTTGAGGCAGGGAGAGAGGGAGAGGCAGCAGGACTGAGGGCTGTGTTGCCTTGCTCCTGGCAGACCTGGCTCCCTCTCAGGAGGGAGCTGACCAGCAATCAGGTACCTGAGGCGGCTGAGCAGACCTTCTTCCACTGTCCCCAGCAACCTCGTGACACTGAAATGGACCCAGCCAGTCGGCACTGGGTTTGTTGTGCAAGTGAGGTGGAAGGTTACAAAGGAAAAAAAAAAAATGAAGTCAAGGGAATAAGAAAATCCCCAGGACTTCTACCAATCCAAATGCAACAAATGCGACAAACCCTGGAGCCAGCAGCCCGTGGTGTTCCGACACCAGCCGCACCTGCAAATCCAAAGTCTGGCATCCTTACAGTCACAGGCCAAATGGAATTTATCTACTCACATGTGGGTCTCTTTCCCTTGATTTAGTACTCCCTGAGGACAAAGGACCACTCAGACTTATCCCTGGGCTCTGTCTAGACATCAGAACCTAATACTGGGAATATCATAGACTGGAAGACAGATGGACTGGCTGATTCAGACAGTGAGCAAGAGGGAGTGAGGCAGGAGGGTGGAAGCCTCAACTAAACTATGCCAACAGATTAATGTCCACTAGTAATGGGTAACTTTAACGAATCATGTCTATGTAAATTATATTCTAAATCTAATTATACGTGTTTGTGTGTGATATGTGTATATACATACACATAAACAATTACATATTATACACACACACACACACACATATATATATATACAGTCCCTATTAAGGATTGAGTCACAAAAAAGAACTTTTGAGATTTGATAAAATGATTAAATCATGCTATTTCTTACTCTCTTTTGGTCTAATCTTAACTACTGTTTTGGAGTGGTTTGTTTCTTGGGCTTTATAGTTTTTCTAGGAAGATATGCTGAGAACCCTGTAGTGAAGCTTTGGAGGGTTTACAGAACCCCTACTGCACCCACTCCTTGTACTCTAGCAACTGTGACCCAATTTCTTTTTATGAAAATCCACGTGCCCTAATTTGCTTGGTAGAAATGTATACCAGAGTGACAGACCTTCCCCTAGCTGAGGGGTTAAGCACATCATCAAGGCCAGACAAATTAAACTCTCTCTCTCACCCTCTCTTTCTTTTGGGATTTTGTGTCTTGAGCAGAGTGATACAAGAAAGGAGATACATTATTAGGGATTTAAAATAAACTACTTTATTATTTTCACACAAAATAATGCCTAATCATTAAAAATAGTAATTCCATGTCATTGCTGAATTGGAACTGGAATTGTTAGGAGTATGATGAACTGCCAAAACATGTGGTGGGGGCCACGTAGGGGCGCTCCAGTGACTATCATAGCCAAATTCTTTACCACAGAGAGGTCTAAGGGCTGGGAAATATGGCCACACTTTCCCTTCTTCCACCTTCTAGCTGCCTTAACATGTTTGATATTAACCAAAAAAGGCTTAGTCTCTGATTATTATATTGGGATGGGGAAAGACAGAAGTAAAATAAAAGTTATAATCTTTGCCTTTTATATTATTTCTCTACTACACATCAGGTGCTTTGTATATAGTATATGCTAATACAGCAACTCACTGTGTAGGTGCTGTTATGCTCATTTCAGGATATAACTGAGGAGATAAGGCACCAGGGATAACAGTGCCATAATTCCCTAGTTGTGTTCTGAAATGTGTGTAGCAAACCACGGAAATAATTCTGGAGTGGATGGAGTTCTTTAGCCAAAGCAACCTCCTAGGATTATTCTATAGAATATAGGTGCACACCATGCTAAGCATTTATTTATAAAACTTAAACATATCGGGCACAAAATGACTGAACACCACCACCAGGTATGATAGGAAATTAGCTACCCAATACCCAAAGATGAATATTGAAGGCAATGTCATCCATTGGGCTGACACGTAAATCACGAGTGTCCTTACAACTGTTCCACCTTGCAAGCAAAATAGCAGGAAAAAGTAACAGCCAGGCACGGAAATAATATATGGGCTGGTCCTCCAACATGACACCATGCCTCTTGTGTGCTACTGATTATCAGGGCCGCTGAAGGATGGGTCATCTTTGAGAGTTGGGCCTGAGTGAATGGCAGCAGACATCCAGGCCTGTTTCCTTAAGTGATAAGAAATGTGTAGATCTTTTCGTACAGCAGAACCAATTCATCCCTGCAGGAATGCCCAGTCAACTGAGTCCTAGAGTCCTGTTGCTTACTAACCCTGACTCTTCAGCCTTCCATTTACACCTATAAGCTCCTGACATCTTCCACTAAACACTTCCTCTGTGTGAATTAGCTAGACTCCATTTCTGTTGCATGCAACCAACCACCCTGCTTCCTAGAGGCCACGAATGAGAACTAAGAGAACAAAGCATCAGGCTTTAAATAGACATGCAAGTCACATCTAGGATGTACTATGGTCTTCAGGGGGTAGAATCATTAAGCTTCTAGAACATGCTTTGTTCAACCAGAGACTATTTAATGAGCACCCACTATGTTCCGCATCCCATGACAACAATTTTCAGAGCAAGAAAGAATGCAAAGCCATTTTGTCCTGTCCTATCTACCCTGTTCTCAAACATTTCCTCTGATTTGCAGGGCCCATGGGAGCCATTGGCCTGGTTATGTTTCAGTCTGTTTTCTCTGGATTTAGCATTAAATAACTCCCTAGAACTTGCCAAGTATGGCAACATCCTGCTTTGATTTTTGTTACCCTCTTGTTCCAGGATTTTGGAACACATTTTCCTAGAGGTTGAGCTGAGCAAACTCAGACTTACCTGAGGGGCTGGTGAAGGCAGCACAGAATGGAATTGATTTCTACTATTTTTGTTTTTTTTAAGTGTAACACTCTTTTGAGCATTTGTGTCCCACTCAACTAAACGGAGCCTGGTGAAAAAGAACAAGCTTTTAATTTTTTTTTTTTTTTTTTTTTTTTTTTTGAGATGGAGTCTCACTCTGTTGCCCAGGCTGGAGTGCAGCGGCACGATCTCAGCTCACTACAAGCTCTGCCTCCCACGTTCACGCCATTCTCCTGTCTCAGCCTCCTGGTTTTTAACATTTTTAATGATTGTCATAATACTAGCTTCTGCTTCTTGAGTGCTATGTACCACTAGGTACAAGCAACTATTTTAGGTTGTTTTGTTAGCTTTTATTATACTTTAAGTTCTAGGGTACGTGTGCACAACATGCAGGTTACATGTGTAACAACATGTGCCATGTTGGTGTGCTGCACCTGTTAACTCCTCGTCATTTACATTAGGTATATCTCCTAATGCTATCCCTCCCTCCTCCCCCACCCCCCTCTCCCAACAGGCCCCAGTGTGTGATGTTCCCCACCCTGTGTCCAAGTGTTCTCATTGTTCAATTCTCACCTATGAGTGAGAACATGTGGTGTTTGGTTTTCTGTCCTTGTGATAGTTTGCTCAGAATGATGGTTTCTAGCTTCATCCATGTCTCTACAAAGGACATGAACTCATCCTTTTTCGTGACTGCCTAGTATTCCATGGTTTCATTTAACCTTCCCTGGCAAGGAAGCAACTCAGAATGTAAGTGATGTGCCCAGTATGCTGACCAGCTATATAGCAGAGGATGCAGCGATTTAACCTCAAGAATTTTTTTTTTTTTTTTTTTTGAGACAGAGTCCCACTCTATTGCCCAGGCTGGAATGTGGTGGTACAATAACAGCTCCCTCTAGCCTCGAATTCCTGGGCTCAAGCAATCCTCCCACCACAGCCTCCCAAGTAGTCGGGACTACAGATATGTGCCACTGTGCCCAACTAATTTTCTTATTGTAGAGATGGGGCCATGCTATGTCACCCAGGCTGGTCTCAAACTCCTGGGCTCAAGAGATCCTCCTGCCTCAGCCTCCCAAAGTGCAGCAATTACAGGCATAAGCCACCATATCCAGCCTAAATTCAGGTCTTTTAATTCCAAAGCTTAAAGATTTCCCCAGCCTTCCTCAATAATCCCTCTAATAATAAATGAGGTTTTGGGACATGCAGTACCTGGTTTAATCCAACCCTTCTTATGCAAAAAAACACTGAGGCCTGTGGATTCTTGACTAATGTGAGAATATGGACTAGAACTCGGGTCTCCTGAATCCCAACCCACTTCCCTTTCTACTATCTCATCCTATAAGTAAACCTTCCCTAATGCCTTTGTGCTGCATATTAGGTTTTTTAATATGAATTCTGCAAATAATAGCTGTCATAGGAGGCATTAAATTAACTCACGTTCCTCTTTCCAGTCTCCCCATGGCTCCTAATTTTCAACTCCTCCTTGTGTTGAAGAGTCTCCAAGTTCTTCCTGCCCTTCTGCCAGAGCAACTGCCAGCCCAGGTTATAGCAGGCTTGTTTTTGCAGGATACAGTCATTTGGGAAGGGCCAGGGACATCAGGGAAGTCAGGACAGAAGCCGGACAGGGCTGATTTCAAGGGCAAAAGAACAGCTGGCACTTGGGACAGCTACTGCCAGCATCAAGAGGGCAAAGTGGGCCCTGGGGAGCAAGAAGGAATGCCTGCCCAGCAGCCAGCAAGAGCCAGAGTCTGGCGAGGCTTAACTGTCCCAGTGGCACTGTGTTGGGATGAACAGGTGCTCGCACAGCTGATTGGGTAGCTCAGCTTCTAGCAGGGATGTGGTGTGGGGTAGACTGAGCAGGGAATTGCAGACACACAGAGATAACCAGGCCCTCGCAAAGCAGTTGAGAATAACAACTGGGATGAAAGTGCTTATTCTTCCTCTTTTGAGACAGAGTCTCTCTGTTGCCCAGGCTGGAGTGCAGTGGCACAACCTCGGCTCACTGCAACCTTCACCTCCCTAGTTCAAGCAGTTCTTCTGCCTTAGCCTCCCAAGTAGCTGGGATTACAGGCACCCACCACCACGCCCAGCTAACTTTTTTGTATTTTTAGTAGAGACAGGTTTCACCATGTTGGCCAGGCTGGCCTTGAACTCCTGACCTCAAGCAGTCTGCCCACCTCGGCCTCCCAAACTGCTGGGATTACAGGCGTGAGCCACCGTGTCCAGCCAAAAGTACTTATTCTTAGGGGAGTAGAAACATTTGGCCTTCAGCCAGTCAGAGGCTAAAGGCAGCATGACTGGGGACGGTGCTACTCAAAGGGTGGTCCTTACACATCAGCTTTACCTGGGAGCTGGTCAAAATGCCAATTCTCAGGTCTCACCCCAAACCTAATGAATTAGAACCTGCATTTTAATAAGAGCCCAAGTAATTCCTGTGCACATTAAAGTGAGAAATGCTGGTCTAGGACCAGCGATTCTCAAAGTGTGGTTTCCAGACCAGCAGCATCAGTATCACCTGAGAACTTGTTAGAAATGTAAATTGTCAGACCTCACTTCCAGACCTCTGGGGATGGCGCTCAGTATGTGGTTCTAATGAGCCATCCAGGTGATACTGGTACACATTAGAGTTTGAGAAGCACTGATTTCAGGAACATCTTATGCATTTTGGAGAGAGGCTGTTCAGAGGAATCTCAGGAAAGGAATCCTGAGTGCAGCTTGGAAGGAAGACCCAGAACACCGGCGCCAGCCAGCAGCGTCTCCTGCTGCTCCAACCTCCTGACGCTCTTACCCACAGACATCAGACCCAGAATCCAGGCTTCCCTTGCCAGCCCAGGAATTCCCAAGTTTCAGAGCTCAGCTGGTTGGAGCTGAGTAGTGGCCGTTCCAAATTGGTACACCATATACAATCAAGCCAAACCCCAGAAGAAAACAGAACAGCCCAGATCTGTAATCCAGCCACCAGTTGAGGTCTCTCCACACTTAAGGACCAGATACCACCAGCTAGAACCTCACTCCTTGACCTGTGGAAGTCCAGGATCCTCCCCTCCATGATTTCTGGGTGCCTTCCAGATTCAAGTTCCTGCAGCTGAATCAAGTCAGCATATAGACAACCTCACCCATCCTCGCAGGGAGTCCCCTTGCCCCACGCATCAACCTGGACATGGGACCCAGCACATCTGTGGTTACTGTTTTATGAAACATCTCCCACTAGGATTTTGAAGGTAGTACACTTTCCTGAAGCCATTGGGGAAAGGGGCTCCAATCAAAGAACTACAAATCATTTCAAGCTGAGTAGCAGCATCTCCACTCTTAAAAGCCCCAGAACCCACTAGGATGCTCTGATACCTTCCCCTTCCTATGTGCTGAACCCCTGTAAACCTCAGTAGGGAAGGCATCAGGTTCAAGAGGCTGAAGAGTCCCAGAGCAAGCACATGAGACACAGGGCTTTATTAGGGAGCTTACCTACAGAGAAGAGGGTCCAGTGGCTGTGGGTTTGACCCCCTTACCTACAGAAATGGTCCAGTGGCAGCAGGCTGGACAAGATATCCACCTCATCTACAGTCCAGTGCTGGTGGGCTGGGTATGATAACCACAGCCACCTGCAAATAACATGCAGTTTATATAGCATTTTAATTTAACACCCTCTGTCTAATGACCTCCACCTGACAACCTTCATTTAACCCAAAACTCAGGGCTTCAATTCCCTATACAGCCAGTGTTCCACGGGGTAAGCTGTAGGCTCAGATGTTCATCATGGATAAGGAATGAATCTCTGGGTTGACTACTACCAGATTCCCTAGCTCAGAACACACATTCAGGTGTGTCTGCCATGCAGGGTCATTCTAAGATATGCTTAAATGATTGCTATTGGGTGCATTTACCCTACATTTCCCTCTGACCTTCTCTCTGCTCCTCTCTTCTTTACCCCCACATCACCAAATTTCTATTTATTTATAATACAAAGAAATTTGTGTCTTGACTCTCTATAAACTATGCGCTCAACATCTTACCTTCTATACCAAGCAGGATCATTTCTTAAATATTTTCTTCCCTAAAAGGCATTCCCTCTATCAACTATATAAACAGAGGAATAGATCCAAAGGATCTATTCTTCCTCTGCTGAAGCACACAGCCCCCCCTCCTTCCCAGGCACTCCTTTGCAGAGTCTTCATTATCCCTCCTCGTCCCACTTTCTTAATCTAACTCTGAGATGTTTTCTTTTATAATAGCTCAAGTTATTTTCTCCCCTTTGTTTGAGACCAAACTTCCTTTCCGGGACTTCTATTTTATACAAGGCCAACCATTAACCCCCATCACAGCCTGGAATTACATGTCTCTTATCTTTGGATCATTTCCAAGGCAGCTGGCAGCTTGATACAAAAGCTAAAGTCTGGAGATGTTTTTAATACAAAGGCTGGGAATCCCAGAGGAAAGGAACTCTCACAGAAACTCTCCCCTCCTTTCCATTCCCAGCACCAGTCTCCTAGCTCGAGATTCACTCTCTTCTCCTCAAGTATTTCAATAGCTGTATATGATTTCCCCAATTCAACTCCACCACACCTCATCACCACCAGCTCCTCCTTTTCCCCATTCATAGAGTCAGCCCTATCCTCACAAACCTTGAATGCTCCCAGTTGCTTATAAAACAACACCAACCTTCACCAGCTCAGGTCTTGTACTAAAATAAGAAAGAAGTAGTGGGCTGGGTGCAGTTGCTCACACCTATAATCCCAGCACTTTGGGAGGCTGCAGCGGTCAGATCGCCTGAGGTCAGGAGTTCAAGACCAGCCTGGCCAACATGGTGAATCCCTGTCTCCACTAAAAATACAAAAATTAGCCGGGCATGGTGACAGGCACCTATAGTCCCAGCTACTCGAGAGGCTGAGGCGGGAAAATTGCTTGAACCCAGGAGGTGGAGGTTACAGTGAGCAGAGATTGTGCCACTGCACTCCAGCTTGGGTGACAGAGTGAGACTCTGTCTCAAAAAACAAAAACAAAGAAAGGAGTAGTGGAAGGAAGAGGGGAAAAACAGAAGGCCATGCAGAGGCAGAGGCAAGCATTGATGTCTCAGCAGGGAGGGAAGAGGAGGCAGACTTGGTGTCCCCATAAGACAGTAGAACACAAGGTACCACACACAAAGGTAACCCAAAAGGACAAAGGTCAGAAATATTAGAAGTCATCTTGTCACTCACTAAGAGTTGGTTCAGGAATTAAACCTCTGGACACCCTTATTATGGAAAAAGCTGGAATAAGAAAACAGGTAGGGGCAGATGTTAGACATGAAATATGTAGAAAAGTAAGCCAGGTTGAAGGTCAGTTTGCAAAGGCAATTAAATGTGTGCTTTCCAGTGAAATTACTTCATTTTCTCTTGCTATATTCCCCTGTGAAAAAGAGCTGGATGAATGACGAGCTTTGTGATTTTATTTCCAGAATAAACTCCACACTATTCCCTTCTTTGCCTGAACATAGTGTAAATATTTTATTTACCGAGTGTACTTGTGTGGTCTTTAATTTGAGCATCTGTATACCTGTGGCCTGTGCTTAGGGATCCAGGCTGCCCGGATGAGAAGTCCTCCACGGTCAGAGTTCTGCTCTGTTAGTTAAACTGCTGTGTGTGGCCCCATTTCAATGAGCTGTTCTGTATCATTTTGATTTTGCTAATAAAAGGCTGGGAACGGCAGAAAAAACAATCTTGGGGGCTGAAAAGAAGCTAGTTAAAAGAATCCCTTGGCCACCTACAGCGGAGAATAATGGTTTTCCCTGTGCTCAAGGACCAAAACCTAACTCCAGGGGAAATGTGGGGAGTCGAACATTGAAAAGCATAGATAGGATGGAGGAAAAGTCATGACCATTTGTCCAGAAGGAGGAGCAGCTATGCCAGGGTGGTTTCAATGACTGAAAGGAGAAAAGCCTGGTCCGGGGAGGCTGGTGAGGGGAAAGGTGCTCCCTAGGAAGGAGTAAACATTAGCCAGGCTTGGATTTAGAAAGACTCAGATTTGAATCACTCCTCTTGTGATTTACCAGATTACTGGTAAATTACTGAATTTATGTAACCTCTGTAAGCCTCAGTCCCCTCATCTGTAAAACAAGCATCAGGGTACCCACCTCAAAGATTTGCTGGAAGAATAAACAAAAACTGAAACAATAAACATGAAAGGGTTAAATATCAGTTCTGCACTCAAAAAATGCCGTTTCCTTTCTTCCTTCCCTCCTTCCTTCCTCATTTCCTTCCCTTATTCCAATAGATCAGCTCCTAAAATGCAATACACTGGAAATGAAATAAAACCATGTTTGTCCTCCCCCAGGAGAACCTCACCAATGAATCCCGACAAAGATTTGAGTCCTTGTGAAGAATCCTACGTGGATCACCCAGGGTGAAAAGAGAGATCACTGAGAAACCAATTTCATCCTCAGCTTCGGAGGGATTATTACAAGCGGCAGAGAGGAATAAGTGTATAATGATGGCTGGCGTTTCAATAGCCCCATTCTTCCAACATTTTCAAAATTGTTCAGAAATTTTTCCAAAACCACATTTCATCCCTCGCCCCAAAACAGGCATTTTACTCACACCAATGATGTGACCACCACGATCCCCCATGAGAAAGATGGCAGCCACGTGGCAGCCTCGGAAATACTGCAGGGAACTCAGTTCACAGGAACACAGAGAGGGACAGAAGGTGGGGTGGGGCCGCGATTTGCCTGAGATCCAGTCAGGATGTCAGAGGTGACTATTCACATTTTGGCAATGGCTCTAGTGGCATAGGCTGGAAGTCCCCAGACAAATAGGACCCCCTAAAAGGTTCCTCCACCCCTCAACTTCCAGATGCTCCTATCCCACCAGTCTATACTGAGATTTGAACTGTCTCCATTCACTTTTCTGTGAGTCTCCACACTGAGAGGAGCCTTCTGGTGACCCCATGTAGGCAGAGGAACAACTGTGCTCGTAGGAAAACATAATGCCTGCATCTAGCAATACACAGACTCCCGCAGGGTGCCCCATGGAGGTCCTCAGAGGAGAGAATGTCACTTCCTGGATCACTGACACTGCACCAGCAGCTGGCTCTGTGTCTCTAGGAAATCTCTTTCTCAAACTCTGATAAGCTCCTCAGTGGGCCCACAGCCCGAAGGCACCAGGAGCCTTTCCTACCTTCTCCTTTAGGGCTTTTCCAACTGCCTACCCACTACATCCATCGGTGTGGACAGACACAAAGTCTGACCATTTATGTGACCATCCCAGGTCTGCAAAATAATGTGGGAACTTGGCAGCTAACCCAGAGGACACATTTCTTTATGATGGCATAATTAATTTTGATTAAGAAATCCATCCACATCCACACCTGTATGCTCTAAAAATCAGAGGGTCATTTTGGCAAAAGGAGTGGAGGAGGTGTCCTTCCTGCCTGGGGGCCCCATTCTGTGTGGCTTCTTGTCTGATTGCCCCAGACAGAGCAGGGGAGCAAGGCGTGACCAGGGATCTAACCCAGCCCAACTGGTTAAACTCTGAACAATGCCAGGATGTGGGAATGACAGAACCAGATTAACTGCACAAGGAAAATCTCAAACAAACTGAAATTTACTTCGGTAAAATAAATCCCTGACTGGATTTTTTTTTTTTTTTTTTTTTTTTTTTTTTGAGATGGAGTCTTGCTCTGTCACCCAGGCTGGAGTGCAGTGGCATGATCTCAGCTCACTGCAACCTCTGCCTCCCAGGTTCAAGCAATTCTCCTGCCTCAACTGGGATTACAGGTGCATGCCACCAAACCCGGCTAATTTTTGTATTTTTGGTAGAAATGGGGTTTCACCATGTTGGCCAGGCTGGTCTCAAACTCCTGACCTCAGGTGATCTGCCCGCCTCGGCCTCCCAAAGTGCTGGGATTACAGGCGGGAGCCACCGCGCCTGGCCAGGACTTGTGATTTTACTCACTAACATGTATACAACATGTACTTATTAAGCACCAGGAAACACCTCAGAGGGAGAGCGTGGTGTGCTAGAAAAAAAACAGTCTTTGAAACTTGGGTCTCACCTACCTTGACCACAGTTTTCTCATCAATGAAATGGGGAATAGTATCATCTTTAGCACAAAGGTTGTTGTTAATATTAAATATATTGCTCTAGACTGCACTGTTAGCTTTAATCTTCATTTCTCCCTCGTGCCTTGCCATGTGACTTTGAAGCCACACCTAACCACATATTTCCCCGCCCTCTGACTTTGGGTTTGGCCATGTAACTTGCTCTCACCAATTGAATGAGGTGAATGTGACAATGTACCAGTTCCTGACACAGGCCAGAGACCTTGTGTGTTTCCACTTGTTCTCTTGTTCCTTCACCACTGCCAAGAGAAGAGCATGCCTCGGCTAGACTGCTGGTCCCGGGGGGAGGATGAGAAATACACGGAGGAGAGCTACTCTAGCAACTACAACCTGAAACAGGGCTATCCTAGCTAACTCACAGACCCTCAATGAGAAGAATCACCCAAGAAAACCCAGCCCAGCTCAACTTAGATCAACCAATCCCCAGACAATGTAAACGATGATAAATGATTGAGGCTTTCTTAATCAACTGAATTTTGGGATGACTTGTTATGCAGCATTATTCTTGCAATAGACCACCAACACCCTTACATCTGTAGACACACAAGCATGTACAGATAAAGCATCTCCCTCAGGGCCAAGAATATAGTAGATGCTCAATAAACAGAAATTTCCTTTTATCTCCTACTATATTCCAAGCACTATGCTACATGCTGGGAATATCAAGATAAATAAACCTCACAACCTTATGAAACTTTCAGTCTGGTAAAATAAGAACTATAAGATATCTGTTCAAGTCCTAGGGCCCTCACAGAAAATTTGTGGAATCTACGGAAAGCAAAAGCAACAGGGTGTCCTGTGGAGTCTCTTTCTCAACTTTCCCTAAAATACGATAAAATAGTTATTTTATCAAAATAGGGATCTCTTTTCTACTTCCTGAGACCACATCCTTCGGACACTTTCATGAGTCTATAAAGAAAGATGCCTTAAAGATGGGCAGAACTTTTCTGGCCATGTCTGTTCTTTGCCTTATATGAGGTTTCTGTTAGAAATTCTTCAAGAACCAGCCTAGTTGGGTGGAGTCGGAGAGTGTGGCAAATCTAGCTAACTTGAGCTCGAAGCAGGATGCCCTTCAAGGGAGATAAAACAACTTTTTTTTATCAATGTTGAAAAAAATAGTTCAAAAGTGGACCTATTTTTCTGAAGACAAAAGTGTACTCTCTGCAGCCACTTACCCTCATGAAAGGAAACAGTTCTTGATGGGGACTTTGTCTGCACGGGAAGAATCAAATCCACTAGGAGGTAAAGCACGGAGACATTAGGGATTTTATCATCGGCCATGTAATGCCTGTCGTTGAATGTTCATCCAGTCAGGGTACAGCCCAATAATACCCCTCCGTGTTCTGAAATCTCTCCTGTCAGGGGAGCTTTAAGGATAGCTTCTATTCTTTGTCTCCTTTGAAATGACCATTCAATGGTTTGCTGTAAGAGTAGCTTCAGCCTGACACAGAATTATTGGCGTTTTACTTGTCAGCTCAGAGGAAACATCTATGGGATGACACTGGCAGCTGAGATGGCAGGCAGACAAAAGGGCATTGAGATGTGAAGCTTCAATCCAGAGGGAACGGTGTTGTCTGGAATACACTCATGCCTCAACTCCAGTGAGGCTGGCTGGTCACCTCCAGGAGAGGGACATGGTTTAGGAGAGTCCTGGAAGGTGTTCTTGCATAAGCAGGCTCTGTTCAGGGAACTCTGTCACTATGATGAATAGAGAATTCCCACCAGCTGAATGGCTCCACCAGCATGTCATCCTTCTCATGCTATAGACTACAAAGCACTTCCACCTACTTTCGTGCACTTAAGCCTTGCCACTTATATCACCTTCATGCGGTATGTACAGATTAGACCACATGAAATTGAGCTCTTGGACTGTTTTTGACCTATGAAAACTGCAACTTCCATGTGTAGGTCTAGGAATTTTGGCAAATGCACATAATCATGTACCCACCTCCCTGATCAAGATTCAGAACATTTCATAACCCCAAAAAGATCCCTCATGTCCCTTGGTAGTCAATGTACTCCCTGCACACACAGCCCCCTGCAACTACTGATCTGTTTTCCATTCCTACAAAGTTGCATTTTCTAGAATTCCACATGAATGGAATCCCACAGTATGTAGCCTTTTGAACACGGCTTCTTTCACTTAGCATCGTGCACTTGAGATTCACCCATGCTGTTGTGCAGATCAGCAGTTTCTTCCTTTTTATGGATTAGCAGAATTTCAGTGTATAAATTCGCCACCATTATTTTTATCCATTCACCAGTAGACAGACATTTGGGTTGTTTCCAGTTTGGGGTGATTATGAATAAAGCCACTATAAACATTTGCATACAGGCTTTTGCACGACTGTATATTTTCCTTTCTCTTGGGTAAACACCAAAGAGTAGGATTGCTGGGTTGTAAAGTAGGTGTGCTTAACTTCACAAGAAACTGCCGAACTATTTCCCAAAGTGATTGTGCCACTTTGCATTCCCAGCAGCAGTGTATGAGAACTCCACTTTCGTGGCGTCGACGAACATGTCAGACTGGGGAAGGGAGACAGTTAGCCGTTCCAACAGGAGTGGAGTGGTATCTGGTTGTGGCTTTGTGATTTTAATTTGTGTTTCCCTAATAACCACTGATGCTGAACATCTATTCAAGTGCTTATTTTCTATCCATATTTTTTATTAAATGTTTGCTCACGTCTTTTGCCCAGTTTTTAAAACTGGATTATTTGCTTTCTTAATATTGAGTTGTAAGAGTTCTTTATTCTAGTTCTTCACTCACACAGTTAACATCTGGATACTAGTCCTCCCTGAGGTACAAGTTTGCAAATGTATTCTCTCAGACTGTCTTGTCTTTTGCTTTCCTTAACACTGTCTTTGGAAGAGCATAAGATTTTAATCTGGATGAAGTCCAATGTATCCTTTTTTCTTATTTTATGATTCCTGCTTTCTGTTTCCTATTTAAGAAAGCTTTGCCTAACCCAAGGTCACAAAGATTTTCTCCTATGTTTTCTTCTAGAAGTTTTCTAGTTTGAGGTTTTACATTTATGTTGGTGATTCATTTTGAGTTAATTATTGTATAGGGGCAAGGTATGGTTCAAGGTTTATTTTTTGAATATGGATATCCAATTGTTTCAACAACATTGAAAAGACGATCCTTTCTCCATTGAACTGCCATGACACCTTTGTCAAAACTGACTGACCATATATGTGTGGGTCTATTTCTGGACTCTATTCTATTCCATTGATCTATGTGTCTATCATTTTTCCAATACCATGCTGTCTCGATTACTTTAGCTTTATAGTAAGTCTCAAAATCAGGTAGTAGGAATATTGCAAGATTTTTTTGTTTTATTCCAAACTTGTTTGCCCTATTCCATTTTCTTTCCTTTTCAATATACATTTTAGAATCAGCCTAAATCAATAAGCCTCGTGGATTTTTTTTTTTTTTTTTTTTTTTTTTTTTTTTTTTTTTTTTTGAGATAGAGTTTTGCTCTTGTCGTCCAGCTGGAGTGCAATGGCACTATCTCGGCTCACTGAAACTTCTACTCACCGGGTTCAAATGATTCTCCTGCCTCAGCCTCCTGGGTCGCTGGGTTTACAGCTGGAATTAGCCACCACACCCAGTTAATTTTTGTATTTTTAGTAGAGACAGGACTTCACCATGTTGGCCAGGCTGGTCTTAAACTCCTGACCTCAAGTGATCCTCCCACCTCGGCCTCCCAAAGTGCTGGGGTTACAGGGGTGAATCACTGCACCTGGCCGGATTATTTTTAAGATGAAAATAAAGACTTACCCAAGGTCACACAGCTAATACATGTCAGAGCCAGCTCAGTCTCCAATCATTTTTATGCATCCAAATTCAAAAATCTGACCATGGACTCCACATAGAAGACTGAGGGAAAGCATCCTTATGGCAGATCTGAGGCAGGTCCTGCAGAGCTCACCAAAGTTCAATAATTCTGGCTCTCAACACACTGGGGAAAAAACCCAACTCTGTCTTCAGTCACTCAGCCCCTGCCTTGCCTTATCAGGACACGGGGGATAATGAGAGGTTGTCTGCAATAAATCATACAATTATAGACCCAGTGTCTGGGGAGCCCAGGTTGAGCCCTGTTCTCTCATGGAGCCATGAGTCTCAGGTTTAATAAGCCCTGCCCCGTTGACAAGTCTATTCAAGCAAGCTTCTGTCTCAGTTTCCATGTTAGCATTCCCATTCCCCACTGGGAAGGAAGCCCAGCTCTGAACCATCTTAGCTGGTGCTCTGACACACTGCCTTGCCCATTCCAGTCCCCTCCATTGAAGGGCTGCTGCCTCTACTTTGTCATTGGCTGGGACTCCCACACAATGAATGCTAAGGGCTAGAGCCACGACACCTGTGTCTCTGCCCAGGCACAGCTGGCCCCACCCACTGGGCTGTTCCTTTCACCTCTTCCTCCTTTCCAAAGCAAGCCCAGCTTTGTACTTTCCCATTGGACAGCTTCTAGAAAGTATCCCTTCCAGGTCCTCCCCAGCACCCTGCAACCGGGAGGCAGACCAGGGTGGCTGTATTTTTACGCAGCATAAGTTTCTAAGTATCTGTTTCCTCCTTTGTAAAAATGCCCTCCGGGCTGCCAGGAGAATGAAAATGAAATAAGGCATGGGAAATGCTCGGCCTGGTTCCTGGCACATACGTGGTAATAACCAGGGATTCTGTGGCTCCTCCACGCCAGACCCACTCACCCAGACCTGTTCTCTTGCCCAGCCAACCTACACCACCAAGAAGGGAATATGCCTCTCAACAGAGCCCCTGACTGTATTGTATCCACAGCTGCAATGGCTCTTCCAGTGGCTATGATGAAAACAACCTTGGAAAGACTCATCTGCGATAATTCAGCAAATCTTCCATCACGACAACAGTAAGACTCTCCCCCCAGGTCCCTTGTGTTAACTTGATTGAAGAGAAATGGGCATTTAGTTTTCATGATCCAGAAAACACCCTTTTGCACTTAGAGAAAGGAACTCAAGCCTAATACCTGACTCGATTGATAGTCTTATTCACTTTTAATGGGTAACAACCACTGAGAGCACTTGTCTACATCATTGGAGGACCTTAATGAGTCCTTTAATTCTCTCATTGCTGGCTTACAACAGAGCCAAACCAGCAGCTATCCTTCATCCCAAAAACAGTACTATTGGCTTGTGAACAAAAGAGCTTAAGATTGTTTTCTCATGGTTTGATGGATGGTGCTGGTCCACCTCACTTCCTGCACTCCTTCCTATGACCAGCGGTGGGCACTGATGAGGAGGGGGCCTGGGTTTAGGAGGGAAGCCAAGGCTAGGGATGCACCATTACACAGCATGCATCCAAGGATCACACCTGCCACCTTGGTGTGTTTGCATTGAGCTCTAGCCTTGGGATGACAAGTATGAGTCCTACCCACTCAAGGAGCAAGCCTGGGGTCCTCCCTGGGCCTTCTGAAGGGAGAGGTTATTGGAAGACTTCAGACACTAGAACCCAGAGGTTACACCAGGAACAAACCAAAAGTCACCAGATGCATAAACAGGATGGATGAGAGCGTAGACCCAGGCCCACAAGGTATACCAGCAGCACACAGGAGTGCCCAGGCAGAAGGGATATGTTTGCAGGCATGGATCTGGAATCATTCCCTTTCCAGAACTGTTTCCAGTCCTCCATTCATTTCTGCCTTCTCGTGTACTCTATCCCTCTAGCCTGGCGGGCTGACCAGTCTTATATTACCTGTCTTATATTTCCTGATTCATTTTTAAGCATTCGTAGGTCTCCTCCCTCATTAGAATAAACCTCATACGGCACATCCAATGGGTCACCGTGTATCAGTATTGCCCTCATGACAGCCCTGGCTGAAGACGTGATGACCCCAGCTACCCCATGCATCTATTCCCAACACAGCCTGAGAACAGCTCATTCCAGCCCTGGGAGAGTACAGGCAGGATCCTAAAATCTGACCCACAGATGGCAAATACCTCATACATATGCCTTGATCCTCCCAAACTTTAACCACAACAGACATGGCATTCTTCCCTGCTGGGCCAAAGACAGTGGAGTCCAGCCTAAGTCCCAGATCAGAGACGAGGTGAGAACGTCAGGAAGTGACCAACAATCCCAGTTTGCCTGGGAGAGTCTCGGTTTTCAAACCGAAAACCGAACTCCCAAGAAACCCCTCCATTCCAGGCATTCCAGGACAATGGATCACCTTAGCTGAAGACATCAAATCCAGAGGAGGCCTTGCAGAAAACCCCACTGTGGAGGGAGCCAAGGGCAAGGTGGGAGGAAGGTGGAGGCAGGGCCAGAAGCTCTGCAGACAGTTCTAGAACTGCCATGACACCTTTGTCAGACAGTTCTAGAGACTAGCTGGTTGTTCCTTACCTGAAGAAACTGTACTAGTCAGGACAGGCTAACTGGGGTAAGAAATGACCCCAAAATATCAGTGGCCTGAGATAATAAAAGTTTATTTCTTGTTCACATCACAAACTAATGTGAACTGGCAGAGAGGCCCTGCACCAAGGATGTGGATGCCTTCCATGGATCAGTGTGGCACCCCTTAGTGCAGAAGTCCCCTCTGGATCCTCTGTGTTCATTCAGCAGACACAGGAGGAGAGGGTGGGGAGAGAGCTGTGCAGGGGCTGTAGGGCCAGGCCTAGAAATGGTTTTTCATCACTGCCTCCCATACTGCATTGGCTGAAACAGTCACAGGGCTGAAGCTAACTACAGGGGAGACAGGGAAATACAGCTAGCCGGCTGTGCACCGCAGGCAAACAGGAAGGGGGTTGTGTGCTGGCTCTCCAGGTTGCCTCTGTGTTCACCACTCACTAGTCATCAAAGCGGGACTCTCAGAGCTCAGAGGGTCCAAGGACCTCCCTCATGCCACAAGCCTTTTCCATACCTGGCTTCAACATGACAATGCTGTGGAATGCCAGCAATAAAAGGGAAAGAAGCTGGCACAGTGGCTCACGCCTGTAATCACAGCACTTTGGGAGGCCAAGGCAGGCAGATCACCTGGGGTCAGGAGTTCCAGACCAGCCTGGCCAACATGGCAAAATCCCGTTACTACTAAAATTACAAAATTATCCAGCCGTTGTGGCACGTGCCTGTAGTCCCAGCTACTCAGGAGGTTGAGGTAGAAGAATCACTTGAACCTGGGAGGCAGAGGTTGCAGCGAGCCGAGATAGTGCCACTGCACTCCAGCCTGGGCAACACAGTGAGACTCCATCTCAAAAAAAAAAAAAAAAAAAGAAAGAAAGAAAAAGGAAAAAGAAATGAAAGAGAAAGAACTGAACTCAGCAATTACCCCAGAGAAAAGAAAGCATATGTTCACACAAAAACTTGTACACAAATGAACATAGTGGTGTAGTGCACAGTAGCCAAAGAGTGAAAACAACCCAAGCATCCACCAATGGATAAATGGGTAACCAAAATGTTGTATAGCCACATAATGGAATATTATTCAGCCTTGAAAAGTAGTGATGAGTGAAGTACTGATGCATCTACACCATGGATGAACCTCAAAAACATTACCCTAAGGGAAAGAAGTCAGTCATAAAAGGACAACAGTATATGATTCCACCTACAAGAAATGCCCAAAACTGGTAAATCCATGGAGAGGTGAGTGGGAATAGGAGTGACTGCTAAAGGGTATTTGGAGTGACAAAAATGTTCTAGAATTAGTGATAGTTGCACAACCTTTCAATACTAGAAACCATGGAATTGTACATCTTAAAAGGGTACACTTTATGACATATGAATCATATCTCAATCAAAACACAAAAAAAAAGGAAGGCAAAGTTGTCACTTGGTTCCCCACCCAAGCCCTCTCACACCTACCCCCAGCCTCCCACTGTGCCCTTTGGCCTCCTTCCCTGGGCTCCTGGCACCCCTCATCCCGCAGCTGGTGGATAGCATGGGAACATGTACAAACACATACACACACACACACATGCACAAGCACATGCTATGGTTGTCATGGTGATGTGTGATATGTCCAACCCGTGGGTCTACTCCTCAGCTCCAAAGCAGCAGGTGAGCAGCTGTGCCAGGGCAGGCACGGGCTGCAGATGTGAAAAGCACCAAAAGCATTGATTGCAAAGGGCATTATTGATCTTTGTTTCTGCGGGGCACTGCCAGAGCACTGGGGCTTTCAACTAAACCATGGAGCTTCTGGAAACTGTAATCTAAAAGGTTTTTCTGCCATCTGGTCTTTTAATGACCCTTCAGCTCTAAACACCAAGGCTTCCAGGGAAGCACTCTGGACTAAAATACTAGTTTTTCTTACTCAGGCAGCTGCAGAAAGAAAGCTCTGAAGACTCAGACAAACTGGGATTTCTTTGTTTCAGGAAAACTGCCCCTGAATGAGAATAACCCCTTATATTTGGAGAATGTGTTGTATGGTTCACGGAGCTTGGTCACATTCACCATCACATCACTCCTCTTGCCAATTGTATGATGGAAATGGATTAGTTCCATTTTAAAGATGGAGCAAATGAGGCACAAAGCAATAAGAAGTTTGTCTAGGGTCATCTGCCCACGAAGAGTAGAACTTGGTCTCAGATAATATTGGAGTCAAGGCCGGGCTCAGTGGCTCACGCCTGTAATCCCACCACTTTGGGAGGCCGAGGCAGGAGGATAACCTGAGGTCAAGAGTTCAAGACCAGCCTGATCAACATGCTGAAACCCTGTTTTTACTAAAAATACAAAAATTAGCCAGACGTGGTGTGGGCGCCTGTAATCCCCGCTACTCAAGAGGCTGAGGCAGAAGAATCATGTGAACCTGGGAGGCGGAGGTTGCAGTGAGCCAAGATTGTGCCACTGCACCACAGCCTAGATGACAAAGTCAGACTCTGTCTCAAAGAAAAACAAACAAAAGCCCCAATACCCCATTGAGCTGATTTCATTCATTCATTCATTCACAAACCTTTGCTGAGCACCTACTGTGTGCCGGGCTTTATTAGGAGTGATGATGCAGTGGTAAACAAAAAACCCAGGTGTTGGCCTTCGTGGATCTTGGGAACCTGTAGGATGGGGTAAGTCATTTCTTACTTACAAGAAAGTAAAGGAATAAATAAGTACTTAATTTCAGTTGATGATCAGTGCTTCATAGAAAAATAAGCTAGAGATGAAACTAACATCTTAACTGAAACCTGGGTAATAAGAGGGAGGCACTGTGCCAGAACATCAAGGGTGGAGAGAATGGAAAGTGCAGTTTGATGTCTCCAAAAACACCGAAAGATGGCCAGGTAGGTAAACACGGTGAGCAGGAGGGAGAACAGCTAAACAAGATCAGAAGGTAGGCAGGTACTACCCAAGTAACCTACAGATTCAGTGCAATCTCTATCAAAATACCAGTGGCATTCATCACAGAAATAGAAAAAAAATATCTTAACATTTGTATGGAATCATTAAAGATCCTTAATAGCCAAAGCAATCTTGAGCAAAAAGAACAAAGCTGGAGGTATCACACAACCAGGCTTCAAAATATACTGCAAAGAGGCTGGGCGTAGTGGCTCACACCTGTAATCCCAACACTTTGGGAGGCCGAGATGGGTTGATCACTGACCAGGAGTTTGAGATCAGCCTGGCCAATATGGTGAAACCCCATTTTTACTAAAAATAGAAAATTAGCCAGGCATGGTGGCGCACACCTGTAATTCCAGCTACTCCAGAGGCTGAGGCAGGAGAATCGCTTAGAACCCGGGAGGCAGAGGTTGCAGTGAGCTGAGATCGCACCACTGTACTCCAGCCTGGACAACAGAGGGAGATTCTGTTAAAAAAATCAAAATAACTAACAAAAAAAAAAAAACACTACAAAGCTTTAACAACCAAAACAGCGTTGTACTGGCATAAAAACAGACACACAGACAAATAGAACAAAATAGAGAACCCAGAAATTAATCCAGGTGTCTACAGTCAACTGATTTTTGACAAAGGAATCAAGAATACTCACTGGGGAAAGGACAGTCTCTTCAATAAATGGTGCTGGGAAAACTGGATATCCATATGCAGAAGAATGAAACTAGACCCCTATCTCTCACCATATACAAAAATCAACTGAAGATGAATGAAAGACCTAAATGTAAGACCCCAAACTGTAAAACTACCAAAAGAAAACATAGGGGAAATGCTTCAGGACATTGATCTGGGAAAAGATTTTATGAAGAAGACCTCAAAAGCAGAGGCAACAAAAACAAAAATAAACAAATGAGGTTACATCAAACCTAAAAATCTTCTGCACATCAAAGGAAATGATCAACAGAGTGAGAAGACAACCTAAGGAATTGGAGAAAATATTTGCAAACTATTCATTTGACAGGGGATTAATATCCAGAATATATGAGGAATATATATCCAGAATATATCTCAGAATATATCCAGAATATATCTCAATAGTGAAAAAAAATCCAATTAAAAAATGGGCAAAAAGGCCAGGCATCATGACTCATGCCAGTAATTCCAGCAGTTCAGGAGGCCAAGGCCAGAGGATCACATGAGCCCAGGAGTTTGAGACCAGCCTGGGCAACAGGCAAAACCCTATCTCTACCAAAAATACAAAAATTAACTGGGTATGGTCAGCTACCAGGGTTGTGGGGACAGGAGGGCCTGAGGCGGGAGGATCACCTGAGCCTGGGAGGTCAAGGCTGTAGTGCTCCTTGATCGTGCTGCTGCACTCCAGCCTGGGTGACAATGAGAGACTGTCTCAAACAAAAAGACAAAAACAAAAAAGTGGGGTGAGGGAATGACATGGAGGAGAAGCAAGAGATCTGAACAAATGTTTCTCAAAAGAAGAAATACAAATAGCCAACAAATATATGAAAAAATGTTCAATATCACTAATCATCAGGGAAATGCAAATCAAAACCACAATGAGGTATCACCTCGCCTAGTTAGAGTGTAAAGTGGCTATCATCAGAAGGACAAAAAATAATGAATGCGGGTGAAGACATGGAGAAAAGGGAGCTCATCCACTATTAATGGGATCGTAAATTAGTACAGCCAGCCACTATGGAAAAAGTGTGGAGGCTTCTCAAGAAACTACAAATAAAACTACTGTAAGTTCCGCAATTCCACTACCGGGCAGTTATCCAAAGGAAAGGAAATCAGTACATTGAAGAGACTTTTGCACTGCCACGTTTATTGCAGCACTATTCACTATAGCCCAGATATGAAACCAATCTAGGTGTCCAACAAAGATGAATGAAGAAAATGTAGTGTATATGCACAATGGAATACTATCCAGCCATAAAAAAGAATGAAATCCTGTTTTCACAGCAACATGGATGGAACTGGAGGACATTATGTTAAATAAAATAAGCCAGGAACAGGAAGTTAAACACCACATGTTCTCATTCATATGGAAGCTAGAAACAGTTGCTCTCATAGAAGTAAAAAGTAAAACAGAAGATACTAAAGGCTGGGAAGTATAGCGGGCAAGGAGGAATAGGGAGCGATTAGTTACAGGATACAAAATCACACCTAGATAAGAAGAATAAGTTGCAGTGTTCTATAGCACTGTAGGATGACCACAGTTAACAATAAGATATTAGATATTAATAGTTTCAGATAACAAGAAGGAGGATGTTGTATGTTCCCAACACAAAGAAGTGATAAATGTTTGAGATGATGAGTGTGCTAATTACCCTGATCACTATACATTATGTGTATTGCAGCTTCACTATGAACCTCATAAATATGTACAATTATTATGCCAATTTAAATTTTTTTATTTTATATATTTTTTTATTTTAATGTTGAAAAAGAAGGTAGACAGCAGCCAGACCATGCAGGGCTGTGAAGGCATGGCAAGGAGTTTGGAAGCTATTCTGGGAATGGTGGGAAGCCACAGGAAGGTTTTGAGCAAAGGCATGGCCTCATCCGACTGACAATTTCAGAGCATCTCTCTGGCTGCTGCGGGGAGAGTACAGATCAGCAAGTCAAGAGAGGAGCTGGGCTGGCCATGCAGGATTGCTGCAGTTGCAGGACAAGAATGAGTTCTCTGCCCGAGGTCTGATACCTTAGCTAGGTGTTCAAATTCAGCATCGTCAGTAATGGGACCACATGACATCATGTGCCACCTGAAGTGATGCAACAAGAAGGATGCCAGGGCCGGGCGCAGTGGCTCAAGCCTGTAATCCCAGCACTTTGGGAGGCCGAGACGGGCGGATCACGAGGTCAGGAAATCGAGACCATCCTGGCTAATACGGTGAAACCCCGTCTCTACTTAAAAATACAAAAAACTAGCCAGGCGACGAGGCGGGCGCCTGTAGTCCCAGCTACTCGGGAGGCTGAGGCCGGAGAATGGCTTAAACCCGGGAGGTGGAGCTTGCACTGAGCTGAGATCCGGCCACTGCACTCCAGCCTGGGTGGCAGAGCAAGACTCCGTCTCAAAAAAAAAAAAAAAAAAAAAGAAGGATGCCAGATTGCCCAGGTAGAATTCTTGCCAAGATACTTAACCTGGATTAATAATCCAGAAACAGACAAATCCAGAGTGCTGGGCATTCTACAAAACACATGAACCAGACTTTTGAGAAATGTCAATGTCCTGAAAGATCAATAGAGAAGGAGGAGAGCTCGACAAAAAAGGTGACATGACAACTACATGAGGGTGTGATTCTCAAATGGACTCTGTAGCAGGGGATTGAAAATTACTGTAGGCCGGGCGATGTGGCTCACACCTGTAATCCTGGCACTTTGGGAGGCCGAGGCAGGTGGATCATTGGAGGTCAGGAGTCCAAGACCAGCCTAGCCAATATGGTGAAACCCCGTCTCTACTAAAAATACAAAAAAATTAGCCAGGCGTGGTGGCATGCACCTGAAATCCCTGCTACTTGGGAGGCGGAGGCTGCGGTGAGCTGAGATCACACCACTACACTCCAGCCTGGGCGACAGGGTGAGACTCCATCTCAAAAAAAAAAAAGAAAGAAAGAAAAGAAAGAAAATTATTGTAAAGAACATTGCTGGGACCATTGGGGCAATTTAAATATGATTATAAATTAAGTAATGCATCAATGTTAAACTTCTTGGATATGATGATGTTGTGGTTACATAAAGAAACGTCTTTATTCTTAGGAGACGTGTTGAATTATTGAGAGGTAAAGTATCAGGGTGTCTACAAATTTCAAAGCTTTCATCCAGAAAAAGAGAGAGAAAGATGAAATAAATGTGGTTAAATGTGATAATTTGATGAATCCCAGTGAAGACCAAGAAGGTGTTCATCTTCCAGCTTTTCTACAGGTTTGAAACTTTTCAGAGTGAAAAGTTGGGAGGATGGAAAAATAAGCAAATAAATTAATCAATTGAGTCAACAATTGAGATTCCTTTTCCCTAAAACCTTTATAAGCAGTTTGCTCACATTGATTCTGTTCTGAACAGTTCTGGATGTAAAGGGGGCAGGCCTAGAATGAATGAATCTGGTGTCTTCCAGATTGCAGCTATATGTTTGATTTGGTTTGGTTTTTAATTTGGGAATTACAAAAGTAGCAGTGACCCTGTGTGAAGCTTGAGCGGCTGCTGCCATCTTGTGGATCTCAGCATTTCTGCAAGGTTGGAAGCAGATATTCCAGGTCACTGCAGGTTAAGGAGCTCCCCTCCACAGCCTGGGGAGGAACGCGCTGGAGGTTAAAGGTGTAAGTACTTTCATTAACTTCCTTCCAGAGTGAGTGACGATGCAGCCTACAACCTTCAGTGGGTTCTCTGGATGCACAGGGTCCTCCACCTTTAAAATCAGCAGGCCTAACAAAACTTGCATCGATTTCACTCTGCAAAATCAAGGGTAGGGAGCCATTGAGTGGGATTTTACTGCCATTTGCACGCAATATTGACTTGTTGGCATTGTTTTCTTATTCATGAAGGCTCATAAAAATGATACTGGGCACTTCTGATACCAGCTTTTCAAACCTCTGATTAGTTCACAGACAAAGCTTTGAAAGCAGGTGTGGGAGGGTCACGATCGGAGACAGTGAGAGAGAGAAGGGAGTGGACTACCTTAGAAGAAGGAGAGTGGGAGGAGGAGCCAGAAACAAAACTAGCTTCTAGATTTTCTTTGCAGGCAGGGTAGACATTGAAAAAAGCTCTGAGGACTTTGAGGCTAGGTGGACTTGGGTTTGCATTTCAGCACTGAGGTGCCACTTTCTGCTTGGGGCAGCTTAGACATCTCCTGGGGATTGTTATCAGAATGGTGGTGATAACACATAGGGGATTACGTTAAGGACTGAGAATGTTTTAAGGCAGCAGTTTTCAAACTTGAACAAGTCCCAGAATAATCTAAAGGGTTAAAACATAGATTTCTACCCCCATCCCTCCCCCAGAGTCTCTGATTCACCAGGTCCCAGGTGGTCCCAAGCATCTGAATTTCTTTTTCTTTCTTTCTTTTTTTTTTTTTTTCCAAGACAGAGTCTGGCTGTGTTGCCCAGGTTGGAGTGCAGTGGCGCAATCTCAGCTCACTGCAACCTCCGCCTCCCAGGTTCAAGTGATTCTCCTGCCTCAGCCTCCTGAGTAGCTGGGACTACAGGCACGTGCCACCATGCCCAGCTAATTTTTGTATTTTTAGTAGAGATGAGGTTTTGCCATGTTGGCCAGGCTGGTCTTAAACTCCTGACCCCAAGTGATCCTCCCACCTCTGCATTTCTAATAAGTTCCCAGGTAGCGCTGATGCTCCAGGTCTGGTTACCATGCTTTGAGAACCATTGTTTTAAGGACTATAAAATGGCATAAATATATGGTAAGCACGGGGTAGGTAATCAACAGTCAGTCAATCAGACACCTCCCAGGGCTCCTTTCAACACATCCCCTTTGAGTAGGCACAAGCATTTCTGAGACTAAGTATATCTCTACAAGACATGTCCTGGGTGTTTATCTTAGACATGAGATAAAGCAACGTTCCCACAGTAGTGAAGGGAAAAGACCCACGTGGGCTTAGGCTGGGATTTCAGGCACAGAGTGGTGTGGCTCAGGATTGTATGGGCACAGTCGCTTGGCCCCACCCCATGCACAGACGTTTGACTGAAAAAGACACGGGCCTTTTTTTTTTTTTTTTTTTTTTTTACTTTAAGTTCTGGGATATATGTGCAGAATGTGCAGGTTTGTTACATAGGGACACCTGTGCCACGGTGGTTTGCTGTACCTATCAACCCATCATCTAGGTTTTAAGCTCCACATGCATTAGGTATTTGTCCTAATACTCTCCCTCCCCTTACTCCCCTCTCCCTGACAGGCCCTGGTGTGTGGTGCTCCTCTCCCTATGTCCATGTGTTCTCATTGTTCAACTCCCACTTATGGGTGAGCACATGCGGTGTTTGGTTTTCTGTTCCTGTTTTAGTTTGCTGAGAATGATGGCTTTCAGCTTCATCCATTTCCCTGTAAAGGACATGAACTCATCCTTCTTTATGGCTGCATAGTATTCCATAATGTATATGTGCCACATTTTCTTTATCCAGTCTATCATTGATGGGCATTTGGGTTGGTTCCAAGTCCTTGCTATTGTAAATGGTGCTGCAGTAAACACACATGTGCATGTGAAGACACAGGTCTTATGACGGGATAAGACACTGGACACAGGTCTTATGATGGAATGACAATACCCTGAAGAAGCACCTGAGAAGAAGCCTGTCTTGCCCAAGTCTAAGGGCAGGGCTGGTTTGGCCTACATGATATCCATTTCGCCATGTCTGGGAATAACACCTCAATCTCCCTTTGGGGAGCCACTCTCCACCATCCCTGTCCATGTGGTTCAAGTGGGGCTCCCTCCTCACTCCTGCCGTGTGGGGTTGTGCCATTCACGCCCAATGCAGCAGTGCATGGTGGACAGAGGGAGCAGGTCTGAAATCCAGCCGTTCTCTGACAGCAAAGCATGTGCTGCTTAGCCCAAGGGAAGGGGCGCTCTTTTGTTACTCACCTGGCCCTAAAGGGTCACCCCGTCACCTCTCCAGGACCCAGGTCCATTCCATTCCTGACCACAGTAAGCAAAAGGATCACTAGCAAAAATTCCTGACACAGGAGGCCACGTCAATGGCAGCGCACGGGAAAGAGACCTGAAGGTTTGGTTCTTTCACGAGCCCAGTGAGCCAACAGATTGATACAGCTATCAAAAAGTCAGAGACGAAAGTCTAGAGCTGTCTTCAACTGTATTTATGGAAGTCTAGCATTGAGATCAAAGGAAGTCACAAATCCGATATGATTTACACCAATCAGGCCATAATGAATAATTTACATTCTTAATAACAAACTAGGTCTATGAAAAAACTAAAAGTGGACCATAATCAAAAGCAAACTCCAAATGTAGTTCAGGCGTAAATTCTGTTTGTTCTTTCAAGGTTTAATATAAAGGTTCTCAACCCTAATTGCACATTAGATTCAACTGGGGAGCTTTTAAAACTATTTGTGCTGGAGTACCCCCCGCCCCCAAGACTCAGATTTAATCGGACTGCGGTGGGACCCAGGTAACAGTATTTTTTATTAAAGCTGCCCCGGTGATCATAATATGCAGCCAGAATGAAAACCACTGGTTTAATATTAAACATACACTTTGGAAAATGTGAGCATTCACTCAATAGTGCAAACATCATCTAGACCAGCAGTTCCCAGCCCAGAACGACTGTCAGACACACCTGAGACGGGTTTTTAAAATTCAGGTCCCTGGCCTGACCCCTAATCTACTCAATCAGCATCTTCTCTGATGAGGCCCAGAACTCAGCATATTTTTCAAGGATGGCTGCTCAATTTCATTCATCAGCCAGTGACCTACCATAAGGCTTCTCCGCTGGGGGTGCATCTCAGCTTCACCTGGGCTCAACCCAGGCATACGAAATCAGTGTGGGGGCTGAGCATCAGTATTTCCAAAGTTTTCCTGACTGTCCAGACTGGGGTGAGAACACATTTCACTTAGCTGAGCCATAGTCAGGGGGTGGCCAACATAGAGAGAAGCCTGCTGCTTGTGGTCAAGCTCAACTCTTGTGCCTCCAAAGAAGATTTTGAACCCCAGCCTCCTCCTGTCCTTGCCCAGCATAACAGTCTTGAATAAGTTGGGTGAATGAACTATCTTTTTCTTTTCTTTTCTTTTTTATTTTATTTTATTTATTTATTTATTTATTTATTTATTTATTTATTTATTTATTTTGAGATGGAGTCTTGCTCTGTCACCCAGGCTGGAGTGCAGTGGCACAATCTCAGCTCCCTGCAACCTCTGCCTCCCTGGTTCAAGCCATTCTCCTGCCTCAGCCTCCTGAGTAGCTGGGATTACAGGCCCCCACCACCATGCCTGGCTAATTTTTGTATTTTTAGTAGAAACAGGGTTTCACCATGTTGGCCAGGCTGGTCTTGAACTGTTGACCTCAGGTGATCCTTCTGCCTCAGCCTCCCAAAGTGCTGGGATTACAGGTGTGAGCTACCGTGCCCAGCCTTGAACAAATCTTTCACTTGCCATCCTTTGGTATGGAAGTTGCTTTCAGCTGAATTGGCTAGGTTCAAGCTGACACAACTTCTGCTAAGATGATGCCTTCCACTCGTGGGCTTCACATGCTCACAGGAGGATGTTCTCCCAATGGTTGAGGACCTCCTGGCAATCTCAAGAACATTTTATAAAGAGCCAGGGCTTTGATGGTTGGGAGTTAAGTTTGAAGATGAAACTGCTCTTAGATTTATGTTGTTAATAAAGTGAGCTTCTTTCTGTTCATATTGGGGAAAATGCTTAGACTTTCAGCAGTGTCTGGCGTGGTCCAGCACTGTGCAAAAATTGTCCACCTAGGAACACAGGATCAGCAGGAGAACAAACGATTGAAGGTGGCCTGTGAATGAGGTAGAGGCTGTAGACACAGTGCCCTCAGGGCTGTGGGCTCCATGGGGTTTCAGGGCCCACCTGGCCTGAAGTCTGCCCCATGAGTCTTAAACAGGCCCTTGTGAGAGTCATCAGGCAGCCAATCTGACCCCTGAACTCAGCGCATGGGGCTGTCCACCTGGGGTCTCTGAATATATTGTCCAATCCTGGGAAGCGAGAGCCACTCAGCCCCTCAACATGCACACCTTGATGACAGTTCACTCAACAGGGGCAGCTCTGACCACACAGGTCTTATGACGGAATGACAATACCCTAAAAAGATCTAACACCGTATACATGTGCCATGTTGGTGCGCTGCACCCATTAACTCGTCATTTACATTAGGTATATCTCCTAATGCTATCCCTCCCCTCTACAAACATTATAAAAAACAAATTGAAAATGTGCCTTATATGGCAGCAGTCAAGATTTAATGAAAAAAAAAAAAAAAGATCTAACACTGTGAATGCAAGAGCCATGGAGCCTGATGCAGACCTGGGGTGGGACTGTGAATCTACATCTCTAACACTCCAGGTGATGCCACCATTGCTGTCCAGGGGCTACACTTTGAGTAACTTAATCCAACTAAGAAGCTATGAAATGATGACGTGACCAGCCACTCCTGTGAGTGACAGGAATGCAGGAAAAAGGCAAGGCACTGCCAGCATTCCCAAGGCACCCCACCCACTCTGCCTCCTTCCCTGCAGAGAGGCGACATTTCTGAGTAGGCAGTGAAACTTGTAAGAAACAGCATATGGGCATGGTGGCTCATGCCTGTAATCCCAGCACTTTGGGAGGCCAAGGCAGGAGGATTACTTGAGGCCAGGAGTTCAAGATCAGCCTGGGAAACATAGCAAGATTTCGTCTCTACAAAAAAAAGGAAAAATAAGAAAAAAAAATGTTTTAAAAAAATTAGCTGGATGTGGTGGCAAGTGCCTGTACTCCCAGCTACTCAGCAGGCTGAGGCAGGAGGATTGCTTATACCCAAGAGTTTGAGGCTACAGTGAGCCATGATTGTACCACTGCACTTCAGCCTGGGCCACAGAGTGAGACCCTGTGTCAAAAAAAGAAAAAATTTAAAGAAACAGCACAGAAGAAGATGTCCAGAGATTCAATCTAGTACTGATTTCTCCATTAGTAAGCTCTGTGACTCAAGGAAAATCCCTGTATCAGATGTACTGGCTGCCACAACAGGCCCTGTAACACCTAATACAGAGACCTGACAATGTTTGAAAATCACAAGTGGGTGCACAAATGTAAGGCCAAAGAACCATGATCAAAAGTTCAGAGTTGGAAGGGCAATGTGCTGCCCCCAGCATCCTCACTCCTGTCCTCATCAGCCACTGCCCCACAGGTCCCTTAGGGCGACAGGCACCATTATTGATGCAGAGAAGGTCCCAGCAGGCTTCTCCTAGAGCCACACTGTGTTCATAGCCAGTGAGCCCCATCAACCTGGTCATCCCTGAGGCAAAAGGCTTTAGAAAAAGACATTGGATCTCTCTTGGGCCTTAAATTCCTAGCTGCTGTGTTTGACTATTCTTTTCATCCTTCGCCCCTAAGGCGGTTATAGGAAAGCATATACTTTTCAAATGTTGTGGGCAATGAGGTAAATATTAATGTTAGTACTGTCTCCATGTGATAAGGAAACAGCAGGATGAGGAATCGGGTTGGGGAGTGGATCAGAGCAACAGGGCCTTTGGGAATATAGTCCTGCAGTGGGTTTAGGGACGGTATATAGCTATACCCTGAAATTCTTAGGCACAGAGTGGTTCTGAGTCTCACTTACGGTTTCTACATACCTACCCCTTGCACCCATCACACTACCATCCACCAACACTCACCGAGACCCTGTTCTGTATCTAATTCTAAGTTAACTGCTGTTTGGGGGTGCAGAGGTAGCTAGCAGAGATGATCATGAGTCAAAGAAAAATAAAAAAATAAAAACACATTCCTTCTCTCCAAGAACTTAAAACTAAATATAGACATTAACTATAGTAAAAGCAAAAACTGCAATGAAAGTCAGGAGAAGCCAAGTATCAAGCAAGATTTTCAGATGTTAAGTGCTAAGAAGTTCTATAAGGCAAAAAAAATCCCTTGGCTCAGATGTCGACAGGCGTTTCTGACATGTGGCTGCAACAGCGGGCAAAGAAGGAAAATAGTTAGAAATCATAGTCATTGTGGCAGCTGCAATTTGTTGAAGGCTCACCATGCCCTGCAGAATGGCACTAAGGGTTTGGGCCATACCCGAGGAGGCCGCAGGAGGAGTTGGGCTGGGCGATGCTGCCTCCTAGAGGTCAGCTGAGAATGTCACTGAATATTGGAGGCTTAAACCCCAGGCGCCGCCGACCGTGATGTGCTCAAGAGTCCGGAGGCTCTGTGGAAAAAGACATGAGCCTGTCTCACCTTGAGGTGAGACCTGGGGATTCAGACCTGTTCAGATCTTCTGCTGGGTTCGGAGGAAAGGACTCGGCCACGAGGGACGTGTGCACGCATACACGCACCACTGCTGCGAGCTCCCTGAGTAAGAGCTGTCGGTAAGAAATGTAAGCTCTTTCTCCACCTGCTGTGAGCACAGTCTGCAGGAAGGGGAAGCAGGACAGCAGCCCAGGGTGGGACCCACGGGTTCAGCAGACAGAGAACAAATGTATCAACTCACTCTCCTGAAGCGAAAGGGCTACTGTTACTACAGTCTTTCAAATGAGAAAAAATGATCATCAGAAATACTGGTCCCCGACCAGGCCCGGTGCGTCACGCCTGTAATCCCAGCGTTTTTAGAAAAGAAAATAAAGAAGAGGAGAGGGGAGGGGAGGGGAGGGAATACTGCTTCCCTGGAGGGGAGGGGAGGGGATACTGGTTCCTTGGAGGGGAGGGCAGGGGAGGGAGGAGAGGGGAGGGATACTGGTTCCCTGGGCTGGGTGTGGTGTCTCACTTTGGGAGGCCCAGGCAGGTGAATCACTTGAGATCAGGAGTTTGAGATCAGCCTGGCCAACATGGAGAAACCCCGACTGTACTAAAAATACAAAAAATTAGCTGGGTGTGGTGGTGCACACCTGTAACCCCAGCTACTCAGGAGGCTGAGACATGAGAATCACTTGAACCCAGGAGGCAGAGGTTACAGTGAGCCAAAATCATGCCACAGCACTCCAGCCTGGGTGACAGAGGGAGACTGTCTTAAAAAAAAAAGAAGAAGAAAGAAATACTGTTTCCCATGGCCACTAGTTTATTTTCTTCATTTTCACTTAATTGACAAATAATAACATATCTGTATGGAGTACAGTGTGATGTTTTGAAATATGTATACATTGTGGAATGATCAAATCAGGCCGATTGACATCTTCAGGATCACTAATTTAATTAGTGACAAAGCCAAGCAGTGGCTCTAGTTCTTCCCAGGTTAGAATGGGAACTGTCAGAACTAACATTCAGGAATGAATCTCAATGGGGAAAATAAATTCTAACTATCAGAATTCTAACGAGAAAAAAGAAATATGGCTTAAATATGCCTGAGGTTTGAGTGTGTAGTAATCTAGAGTCAAATTACCTTCATGCAGATCAATTCAGGGCATCCTAAAAATTGCAGACCTAAGATGTACAGGGAAGTCCCAGTGCAAAACAGCTCCCAACCCTCTGCCCTGTCTCTACACTTATTCCCTTTTTTTTTTTTTTTAAATGGAGTTTCACCTTTGTCACCCAAGCTGGAGTGCAGTGGTGCGATATCGGCTCACTGCAACCTCCACCTCCTGGTTTCAAGCGATTCTCCTGCCTCAGCCTCCCAAGGAGCTGGGATTACAGGTGCCCACTGCCACACTCGGCCAATTTTTGCATTTTTAGTAGAGATGGGCTTTCACCATGTAGGCCAAGCTGGTCTCAAACTCCTGACCTCAGGTGATGCACCCGACTCAGCCTCCCAAAGTGCTGGGATTACAGGTGTGAGCCACCACGCCCAGACTTCTACACTTATTTCTATATGCTGCCTCTGCTGTGTCAGAAGTTAAGTGGCCATAGAAATAGTTAAATTCTTAGCTTAGAACAAGGAAGGGGAGAAGCCTTCCCTGACAACCAAATAAATATAAAGTGATCTCTCACTTTCCTAATGAGAATATGTTAATTTTTTTTAAGTTTTGGGGTCAATTCGAATATGCAAACTTTCTAGGGATGTGGAAGGAAGAGTCAAATGTCTACTTGTTAATATTTCATTTGTTCACTGATGTGTGAAATGTTCTGCAGTAACATAATTTGAATTTTTTACATCATGTGTTATTACAAGTGCCCATGTCCATCTGCCATTCATGACTTCTTTTATAGCCACTTATATGTGGGGTTAATGGTGTCTTTCTTGGTTCCCAACTTTCTAACTGAAAGAAATGTAAGGTATAAGGGTAAAAAAAGGCAAAACCCAGGATAGACTCATGCAATTTTCCAAACAATTATTTGTTTCTATTTTTCTCAATTTTTCAGAATCAGGAATTTGAAAAAAAAATTACATCATCAACATTGTGTTAGTCCGTTCTCACAGTGGTATAAAGAAATACCTGAGACTGGGTAATTTATAAAGAAAAGAGGTTTAATTGTCTCACAGTTCTGCACGCTGTACAGGAAGCATAGCAGCTGCTGCTTCGGAGGAAGCCTCAGAAAACTTTCAATCACAGCGGAAGGCAAAGGAGGAGAGAGTGCGAGTTGTCTCACGTGGTAGGAGCAGAAGCAAGAGAGGAAAGAGGGAGGTGCTACACACTTTTAAATGACCAGATCTGGTGAGAATTCACTCACTATCACGAAAACCGCATCAAAAGGATGGTGCTAAACCATTCATGAGAAATCTGCCCCCATGATCCAATCACCTCCCACCAGGCCCCACCTCCAACATTGGGGATTACTATCTGACATGAGATTTGAGCAAGGCCACAGATCTAAACCATATCAAACATTATATATATTTTTAGAGATGCCAAGTTTCAACAATTTTTGGGCAAATTTTATATTTCAATAATCTTGTTTCTGGAGAAATGTTTTCATTTTCAATTATCTCATCATTTTAAAATAATAAAATTAGCCAGGTGCAGTGGCTCACACCTGTAATCCTAGCACTTTGGGAGGCTGAGGCAGGTGGAGCACCTGAAGTCAGGAGTTCGAGACCAGCTTGGCCAACATGGTGAAACCCCATCTCTACTAAAAATGCAAAAATTAGCTGGGCATGGTGGTACATGCCTGTAGTCCTAGCTACTGGGGAGGCTAAGGCAGGAGAGTTGCTTGAACCCAGGAGGCAGAGGTTGCAGTGAACCAAGATCGTGCCATCGCACTCCAGCCAGGGTGACAAGAGCTAAACTCCATCTCAAAATTAAATAAATAAAATAAAATCTTGGCCAGGTGCGATGGCTCATGCCTGTAATCCCAGCACTTTGAGAGGCCAAGGCGGGCAGATCACTTGAGGTCAGGAGTTCGAGAACAGTCTGGCCAATATGGTGAAACCCCATCTCTACTAAAAGTACAAAAATTAGCCGGGCATGGTGGCAGGCACCTGTAATCCCAGCTACTTGGGAGGCTGCGGCTGAAAAACACATTTTGTACAGACAGCATAGGAAACCCACACCCAAGACAGATGGACCGTAACTGTCTAGACATATAGTAGCATGCAGAACTAGATGTCTGGGGCCAGGTGCAGTGGCTCATGCCTGTAATCCTAGCACTTTAGGAGGCCAAGGTGGGTGGATCACCTGAGGTCAGGAGTCTGAGACCAGCCTGACCAACAGGGTGAAACCCCGTCTCTACTAAATACAAAAAATTAGCCGGGCGTGGTGGTGCATGCCTGTAATCCCAGCTAAGGCAGGAGAATCCCTTGAACTCGGGAGGCGGAGGTTGAGGTAAGCCGAGATCACGGCATTGCACTCCAGCCTAGGCAAAAAGAGCAAAACTCCGTCTCAAAAAAAGAACTAGATATCTGAGCATTTGTAATATGTTCCATCATCACATCCCTAAAACATCCATAGTTCAAGCAACCCCAGCTCCCTGCAGGCTGAGCTCCTGCAGTAATGTCCTGCACAAAAGCAAATCCAGCCTGCAGCCCAGCCCCAGGATCCCAGCATGCCTCGGAGCCCTGCTTCCTAACCGCATGCATTCGAGAACATTACAGTTCAAGTGGCAAGGTAGTTTGTTACTGCATTGGGAGGAGTGATTTCTCCTCTCTCGTTCCTTATTGCCGTGCTCACTATGATAATATTTCCTTGATTTTCTATCTGACAGTTGCATATCAGTGGTCCCTTCTGCACACAGCAGACTTTTCTGAACACTCAAAAACTCCTTCATACACACAGACACACACCCCCCAGAGGACAAAGCCAATTCTCCCTATAAATCTGTAAACTTGTTGCCATAGAGACAGACTCCGGGTACCCCAAATGTGGATCATCAGTGCCACCTAGTGGGACATTGATTATCCTGCATCCTCCAAATCCCAAGACTTTGGATGGGAGGGAATGGTTAGATTTTTTGTTTGTTTTGCTTTTTTGTTTTGTTTTTGGTAGCTATCTGGTGCTCTCTTTCAATGTCCTAGGGATCTGCCCACCAGAATCTACTTCAAGCAACTTCCTCCAGGCTGGTTCCTTCCCACCCTCAAAAATAGATCACTTCGAGCACTGGCAGTCCCTCTCACTTTTGGGACGCTCGGCTTCACTATCTCATGCTTACTTCTTTTTGTGGGGTGGGGGGAGGCGCGGAGTCTCACTCTGTTGCCCAGGCTGGAGTGCCGTGACGCGATCTCAGCCCACTGCAAGCTCCGCCCCCGGGCTTCATGCCATTCTCCTGCCTCAGCCTCCCGAGAAGCTAGGACTACAAGCGTCTGCCACCACGCCCGGCTAATTTTTTGTATTTTTAATACAGACGGGGTTTCACCGTGTTAGCCAGGATGGTCTCCTGACCTCGTGATCTGCCCGCCTCGGCCTCCCAAAGTGCTGGGATTACAGGCGTGAGCCAGCGCGCCCGGCCACCTCATGCTTGCTTCTAAAAAACGCAGGAATGGCTGGGTCCCTTGATTGTCACATATAACAACAAAGACAAACCAACACCTGATCAATAGGAGAGTAAGATTCCTGAGGATTAAAAATAAATGAAGTCCTCCTTGATCATTTTATTCATTTTTCTGACCTTGTGTGGCTTCTAGCTCACACATTTGAATGTGCAACAAGTCAATTTTCTTCATTTTCTTTTTTTTGTTTTTTTTTTGTTTTTTTTTTTTTTTTGTTTTTGTTTTTTTTTTTGAGACGGAGTATTGCTCTTGTTACCCAGTCTGGAGTGCAATGGAATGGTCTTGGCTCACTGCAACCTCCACCTCCTAGGTTCAAATGATTCTCCTGCCTCAACCTCCCAAGTAGCTGGGATTACAGGTGCCCACCACCATGCCCAACTAATTTTTGTGGTTTTAGTAGAGATGGGATTTCCCTATGTTGGCCAGGCTGGTCTCGAACTCCTGACCTTAGGTGTCGCCTCACCTCAGCCTTCCAAATTGCTAGGATTACAGGTGTGAGCTACCTCACCCCGCCAGATTTTCTTTATTTTCTATGAAGAGTTTACCCATTGCATTGGGTAGCAGAAGCTAATATAAATAAATGCAGGGCCTCCCACCCTCGCTTTATCCAAGTTCCAGAGGACATATGGGGTGTTGAGTCTGGGTCTGGGCAGAATGGGTCAGGAGCATCTTATCCTCAGAGTGCTTATCAATCCACACTCCCATCCACTAACGAGTCCCCCTCCCTGCTCATTTCAAGCCATGACCCCAGGGAAGAGGGCTGCTAGGTCCAACTGGTTGAGCCCTGGGGTGTCTGCAGGCCAAAGCCACCCCCTGCTGCTCTGCCCTGCCAACCTTCCTGAACAATGACTGCCAGGAGATGCCAGTGAAAGAGGGAGACCCTTGGTGAATATCTCCAATTACAATCTGTCAACCAAGATTTATCACACTTAGGGGCATGACCTACCTGGGGCTTGTGGTACAAAAAAAGGAAAATGCAAACTCCTTGTCCTACAGTCAGAGACTCCTTTGGAGACAAACTAGTCAACCAAATACAGAAATCCTCCCAGCAATTGTTACAACAGAGACACAGGCCTACAAGCCCTTCATCAAAACGCTCAGGTCAGATGAGTTTGGGGATTCTGAATTTGTCAGATTTTAGGAACTATCTAGGATGTCACCCATAATCAATCACATCCACATTTCTGCAGCAAAATGTACAGCAGTAAAGCGAAATAAAGACAGGCAATAGCCTTGTGCTGTCTCAGGCAGAATTTGCCACCAAATGAGTTTTAGCACCAAAAAGAAAAAGCTTTCAGTTTTCACAACTTTTTGGGTTCAGAATTACAGATACGTGTTTGTAGATCTGTATACACAATGCAGAGAGAGGACCTGTCAGTTGGCCCAAAGACATCAGGAGGCTTCAGAGAGGAGGTCGTGCTTGAGCTGAGATCTGACAGTGAGAGCCAGTGGAGAGACCAAGCACAAGAACCAGGTAAGAACCAGAAGAGTATGAGGGTGGGGGGAGCCTCCCCTAGTTCAGTGTGCTTGGAAATATTAAGCCAGACTCTTCACTCTTGTCGACATTCCCAAGTTGGCCTCAAAACCACCCTGTTGCAGGAAGCCTTCTCTGACTACCCACCCTCTCATATGTATATTGCATTGACATTCCAAAAAAGTCCTGTGGGTTTTCTTTCAGACCACTACAGATCTAAAATTCCTTCAGTACAGGTACAAAAACAGACACATAACACATAGACCAGTGGAACAGAATAGAGAACCCAGAAATAAAACTGTACACCTACAACTATCTAATATTCAACAAACATGACAAAAACAAGCAGTGGAGAAAGGATTCCCTATTCAAAAAATGGTGCTGGGATAACTGGCTAGCTATATGCAGAAGATTAAAACCGTATCCCTTCCTTACACCATATATACAAAAATTAACTCAGGATTAAAGACTTAAATGTAAAACCCAAAACTATGAAAGCCCTGGAAGACAACCTAGGCAACACCATTCAGGACATAGGCCCTAGCAAAGATTTCATGACAAGGACACCAAAAGCAATGGCAACAAAAGCATTGACAGATGGGATCAAATTAAACTAAAGAACTTTGGGAGGCTGAGGTGGGTGGATCACTTGAGGTCAGGAGTTCAAGACCAGCCTGGCCAACATGGTGAAATCCTGTCTCTACAAAAAAATACAAAAATTAGCCAGGCATGGTGGTGTGTGCCTATAATCCCAGCTACTCAGGAGGCTGAGGCATGAGAATTGCTTGAATGCAAGAGGCAGAGGTTACAGTAAGCCAAGATCATGCCACTACACTCCAACCTGGGTGACAGAACGAGACTCCATCTCAAAAAAAAAAAAAAAATTAAACTAAATAGCTTCTGCACAGCAAAATAAACTATCAACAGAGTAAAAAGACAACCTGCAGAATGGGGGAAAATTTTTGCAAACTATGTATCTGACAAAGATCTAATATCCAGCATCTATAAGGAACTTAAATTTTTTTTTTTTCTTTTTTTTTTTTTTTGAGACGGAGTCTCGCTCTGTCACCCAGGCTGGAGTGCAGTGGCCGGACCTCAGCTCACTGCAAGCTCCGCCTCCTGGGTTTATGCCATTCTCCTGCCTCAGCCTCCGAAGTAGCTGGGACTACAGGCGCCCGCCACCTCGCCCGGCTAGTTTTTTTTTTTGTATTTTTAGTAGAGACGGGGTTTCACCATGTTAGCCAGGATGGTCTCGATCTCCTGACCTCGTGATCCACCCGTCTCGGCCTCCCAAAGTGCTGGGATTACAGGCTTGAGCCACCGCGCCCGGCCAAGGAACTTAAATTTATAAGAAAAAACAGCCCCATGAAAAAGTGAGCAAAGGACATGAACAGACACTTTTCAAAAGAAGACATACATTGTGGCTAATAATCACATGAAAAAAAGCTCAACATCACTGATCATTAAAGAAATGCAAATCAAAACCACAATGAGATACCATCTCACACCAGTCAGAATGGCAATTATTAAAAAGTCAAAAAATAACAGGTGCTGGTGAGATTGTGGAGAAAAAGGAACGCTTATGCGTTGTTGGTGGGAGTGTAGATTTGTTCAGTCATTGTGGAAGACAGGGTGACGATTCCTCAAAGACCTAAAGACAGAAATACCACTGGACCCAGCAATTCCATTCCTGGGTATATACCCAAAATAATATAAATCATTCTATTATAAAAATAAATAAAATGTGGTACATATACACCATGGAATACAATGTAGCCATAAAAAAAAAAACAAGATCACGCCCTTTGCAAGGACGTGGATGGAGCTGGAGGCCATTGTCCTTAGCAAACTAACTCAGGAACAGAAAACCAAACACTGCATGTTCTCACTTATAAATGGGAGCTAAATGAAGAGAACACAAGGACACATAGAGGGGAACAACACACACTGGGGCCTTTTAGAGGGTGGAGGGTCGGAAGAGGGAGAGGATCAGGAAAAATAACTAATGGATACTAGGTTTAATATCTGGGTGCTGAAATAATCTGTACAACAAACCCCCATGACATAAGTTTACCTATGTAACAAACCTGCACTTGTACCTCTGAACTTAAAATAAAAGTAAAAATAAATAAATAAATAAATAAATGCAGAATATGACCGGGCATGGTGGCTCATGCCTGTAATCCCGTCACTTTGGGAGGCTGAGGCGGGTAAATCACAAGGTCAGGAGTTCGAGACCAGCCTGGCCAACATAGTGAAACCCCGTCTCTACTAAAAATACAAAAAATTAGCCAGGCATGGTGGTGGGCACCTGTAATCCCAGCTACTCAGGAGGCTGAGGCAGAAGAATCGCTTGAACCTGGGAGGCAGAGGTTGCGGTGAGCCGAGATCACGCCACTGCACTCCAGCCCAGGCAACAGTGAGAGACTCCATCTCAAATAAATAAATAAATGCAGAATAAAAAAGCTAAATGAGAAAATATAAATAAATAAAAATAGAATTCCTTCAGTACAAACAGGATCTTCCCTCTGTTTCTTTCCTACTCTATATTAATCCCTACTCGAGGATTCTCAATAGCAGCCATTCCCTTCCCCATACAACCATAACCACATCAGCACCTGACAGTAACAACAGCAACACGTTCTTAGAGTTTCTTATCTTGGGGAATGGGGGTGATGTTAGTCCTGGGGGAGAAAAGGAAGGGGGAAAATCTCTAGGGGTTGTGTGCACTCACTTGTGTTTTATCTCCTTACCCCCAACTCACAGAACAAGGAGACAGAATCTTTTTCTGTACGTTAATTCTTGAATCAGTGGAGTTTCCAATGCAGTGATGTAAATATTCAGGCGATAAACAAGGAGCAGATGGAGTGGCCTTCACAGTTATTTTCACATCTATGTCAAAATATTTACTTCATACTTAAATCTCTTTTTAAAACATTAATTTGATATTGTGTGCAAACATTTCCATGAATATTAATCAATCACCCCCAAATTACTAAATGTAACTTCCATTTCAGCATTTCGTCAGCCCTTATCAAGGAAGGTTGGGCTGGGCAGGGAGTGGCGGCTCATGCCTGTAATGCAGATCACTTGAGGTCAGGAGTTCAAGACCAGCCTGGCCAACCAGAGCTCCATCTCCAGAGATGGAGAAACCCCGTCTCTACTAAAAATACAAGTTACCTGGAACTTACAGGCGTGGTGGCCGGTGCCTGTAACCCCAGCTACTCCGGAGGCTGAGGCAGGGGAATCGCTTAAATCTGAGAGGCAGAAGATGCAGTGAGCTGAGATTGCGCCACCTCACTGCAGCCTGTGCGACAGAGTGAGACCTTGTTCCCAGAAATCCAGAATATCAGACCCAGAAAGGCCTAGACAAAGGGATGGGCCTCCCCAGGACACTGGTTCAGGGACAGGGAGGGGGAAGAGGAGGGGCCCAGGAGGGCTCCACCCTCTGTCCGGGTGCAGGCCAACACCTGCTCTTGCCCACCCAGCCCTCGGGGAAATCAGCCGGCTTCGCCACCCTCTATGTTGTGAATAGATGCTAAGGCAATTCAGAGAGCCAGGAGGAGGCTAGCGGAGAGGGAATATTTCTGGAATGTGTCTATTCTCTAGGGCTACAGTAAGTCAGCCTGAATTCCCTAGAACTCTATTTCCTGCACACCATGTGAATGTAAATCCGTAGTACTGGTTCAGAGTTCAGCATGTATCTCCTCTCCATTTTTGAAGACATGCACAGCATAAAACCAAATACATATCTGATACACTGAAAGCAAGTGGTGGATTTTAATGGAAGTGATTAGCCTTGGAAAAGAAACAGAAAGTATGGAGGAGGTCAGTCAGTCTGCAACACTGTCCTCATCACCACCCCAACAGGGGAAGGACTCCTCGGAGGTATCCTCTCCACTCCACTACATAGTCTGCCAGAGGGGCTCGGCTGTGACCTACGGTGAGCACCAAGGACCGCCACCTGGTGTTAACAGCAAAGCTTCTGAGAAGGACGTTCAAGCTCTGGGAATTCCCTTCAGTTCAGCAAGCCCTCTTGAGAATCTACTTAAGCCAGGTGCAGTGGCTCACCCCTGTAATTCCAGCACTTTGGGAGGCCAAGGCGGGTGGATCACCTGAGGTCAGAGACCAGCCTGTCCAACATGGTGAAACCCCATCTCTACTAAAAATACAAAAATTAGCCAAACATGGTGGCATGTGCCTGAAATCCCACCTGCTCAGGAGGCTGAGGCAGGAGAATCGCTGGAACCCAGGAGGCAGAGAGGTTACAGTGAACTGAGATCGCACCACTGCGCTCCAGCCTCAGTGACAGAGCGAGACTCTGTCTCAAAAAAAAAAAAAAGAAAGAAAGAAAGAAAAAGAAAAAGAACCTACTTCATGCTCAGCCTTGTGCTAAGCAGAAAGGATGAAAAATAAAGTTCTGGCTTGGCCACGATGGCAGGATAGTTTTGGTAGGCAGGATAATGACCCTCAAACATAACCACAGCCTAACATCCCAAACCTGTGCATGTGTTACCTTACATGGCAAAAGATATTTGTAGATGTGATTAAATTAAGGATCCTGAGATAAGGGGTGTCATTCTGGAACATTCTATTGGGCCCAGTGAATCAAAATAGTTGTCCAGGGTGGCAGGAGTTCATGGGCTGAGTAAGGTGTACTGTATTTGTAACAAAGGGATTAATGAAACTGAGCACATCAACAATGATCGAATGTACAAATGCCAGAAATGAAAGACACTACAAATTCCCCTCCTATCTTGGAACATTTTGTGGCTTGAATTGCCAGATGGGAGTTAATGACTCATAATTAATGAAAGGTCAAATCAACTGACTTGTGTAATCAACAAACTTACAAACCCCCATTTTACCACGTTGAGGCAGCATGGTGTGGTAAAAAGAGCTAGGGGTCTGGATCACCTGATAATTTACTATGTGCATTTTGGCAAATCACTTAAATTCACTGGATCGCTGTTTGCTCGTGTGTAAAATGAGAATAATGCCACCTCATCCACCTGAGTGAAATACCTGGCCCTGAGCCCAACAACAGGGACCTATTATTGAAGACCTGTGTTAATATGGCAATAATGGTAGGGTCTATGCAATACTAAAGTGTCTAAGTGAAAAAATGAATAATTAAGATAACCCTTATAATACATTAGCCACCACAATATAAATGGCGTCCCTATGTGGAAAGATTCATAGATCTGGTGATATGATATGTATGACAGCTATTGCAAATGACTGTGAGTAAGACTTAGACAGGGTATGGAAAGGACAGGTACCCCTCAGACACCAGTGCCCTGGGATGATAAAGAATCAAACACAAGCCATCCATGGGGTCACTTTACAGGGTAATGCATCTTTAAGAGAAGAGATCCAGGACTGAACAGCTGAGCTGACATTCTGGGGTTATCCTGCACCCACCATGGGAAAATTTCAAAGCTTTTCACAAAAAAAAAAAAAAAATTATTAGACATCCAGACTCCCCTTTTGTTTCCCACCTTTTTAAACTCTTCATGTACTAGACAGCCTGATCCCAGGTAGGAGATTATCTTTGAACTTTCACTTTCCCATGCTAACACTTTCCCACATTATCACAATAACTGAGGAGTCTATATTCAGTGCAGGTGGAAGTGGATTAGATGGAGAAAGAGAGACTTGGAGCAGAAAGACAGAATGTGATGCTCACATGTTGGAATAAAATTCCTCTTTACAGTTAGTCTAAGGAGCTGTTTCTATGCATTTGCAGTAACCTTAACGGTTAGTTTCCACAGCATCCATCATATTGAGAAGCTTCATTATTAAAATCGCCAAAGCATTATTCATAGTCACTCTGATGATAATATGATCACATTATGGAAATAATATTAAAGCACAGAAAAATAAGAAAAAATGGGTTAGGATTGGGTTGGAAAGGTACGACTCTAGGAGAAATAGAACTAGTTATCATCTGGAGCACCCATCACACGCTTTACATGTTTAGAAAGAGTCCCAAGATTTCAAGTCTGCTTGTAGAGAAATACTCAGTGTCACATTTTACAACCCAGTGTGTTCCTTTAATAAAACGTATTATTTAATATTGTATCTCAGCGTGATTCATTCTATTATGAGTAGTTAATATTCTTCCCAGGTGCTAAAGAACCAGAAAGTCTGGAGCTGAAAATTCAAGAGTCAGGCCAGTTTAATCCCCTTTTGTTCTCAAATCAGTGATAAATAGGTGACCAGAAATATTCTCAGGGACTGAAACAGACAGGCTGGACGACATAGAGGATTTATTTCAAATCCAGCTTCTGTGAATCCAGATGTCCATTCATCTCCTATGCAAAATGCTGCCGGAATCATCTGCTGACTTGTAAATGTCCATTTCCAGTCATAGAGCTCTCCCACATTAGCTCTGGGATCATGACCCAGGGAGCTGTTTAAATATCAGACCAGCAGCCTGCACTGCTGAGCCTTTTTTTTTTTTTCCCTGATCTTTTGAATTTTATTAAGACTTATTTTATCACCCAGCATATGGTCTCTAACTTGGTAAATATTCCAGGTGCATTTGAAAAGAATGTGTATTCTGTTCTTGGGTGTAATCTCCTATAATGGCAATTAGGTCTAGGCAATTAATAGTATTTACATTTTCTGTATTCTTACTGATACCTTTGTCTAGTTGTTCTATTAATTACTGAAAAGGGGATGTTAAAAATATTCAACTAGGATCTTTGACTTGCCTAGTTGTCCCTTTAATTTTCTCAGTTTGTGTTTCATACATTTGGAAGTTCTGTCACATACGCATATAGAAGGGATGTATGTTCCTGCTGATTTGGTTCTTTCATTATTATAAAATAATCTGTGTTGTATCTCATAATACTCCTTGCCTTGAAGTCTGTTTTGTCTAATACTGTTATAACCACACCAGCTTTCTTATACTTACTATTTTCATGGTATGTACTTTTCCATTCTTTTACTTTTAAACTATCTGTGTCTTTATATTAAAAGTGTGTCCTTAGAGGCACACTTTTATAGAGCATAAAGATGGGAATTGCGGCCGGGTGCGGTGGCTCAAGCCTGTAATCCCAGCACTTTGGGAGGCCGAGACGGGCGGATCACGAGGTCAGGAGATCGAGACCATCCTGTCTAACACGGTGAAACCCCGTCTCTACTAAAAATACAAAAAACTAGCCGGGCGAGGTGGCGGGCGCCTGTAGTCCCAGCTACTCGGGAGGCTGAAGCAGGAGAATGGCGTAAACCCGGGAGGCGGAGCTTGCAGTGAGCTGAGATCCGGCCACTGCACTCCAGCCTGGGCGACAAGGCGAGACTCTGTCTCAACAAAAAAAAAAAAAAAAAGATGGGAATTGCTTTTTTATTCAGTCTGATAATCTCCGTCTTTTAGTTGGTATGTTTTGTCCTTTTACATTTAATACAATTGTTGGTACGTTGGTCTATCATTTTATTATTTGTTTTCTATTTGTCCTGTATCTTTTTCGATCCTCTGTTCCTGCTTTTCTGCTGTCCTTTGGGTTAACCAAACTTTTTTAGTATTCTATTTTAACTCCTCTATTGGCTTTTGAGTCACACCAATTTACAATTTTAGTGGTCTCACATAAAATATGAGAAATCTGTGACATTATCGTTTCATTAACCTCGCCTAGTCCTTTCTACCCCTATTGTCATTATGGTACATCTACATACACTATAAATGCCACTGATTTGAGAAATTGTACTAAGCAATTAATATATAAATAATATATAAAATAATATATGAGTCATTTGAGTTCCTTATATTCTGATTATCAATTCATTGTCAGATGAACAATTTGCAAATATATTCTCTCATTTTGTAGGTTGTCTCTTCACTTTGCTGATTGTTTCCTTTGCTGTGCAGAAGCTTTTATGTTTGATGTGATCCCATTTGTCCATTTTTGCTTTGGTTTCCTGTGTTTGTGAGGTCTTACTCAAGAAATCTTTATCCAGACCAATGTCCTGGAGCATTTCCCCAATGTTTTTGCCTAATAGTTTCATAGTTTCAGGTCTTACATTTAAGTCTTTAATCCATTCTGATTTGATTTTTGTAGATAGTGAGAGATCGGGATCTAGTTCCAGGATTCTGCATACAGATACCCAGTTTTCCCGGCACCATATATTGAACAGATTGTCCTTTCCCCAATGGGTGTTCTTGGCACCTCTGTCAAAAATGAGTTGGCTACAGGATTTGTTTCTGGATTCTTTACTTTCTCTATTTTTATGCCAGTGTCATGCTGTTTTACTGCATGTTTTACATCTGTTACTACAGATTCATAATGTACTTTGAAATCTAGCTTTGTTCTTTGTTGTTGTTGTTGTTGTTGAGACAGAGTCTGGCTCTGTCACCCAGGCTGGAGTGCAGTGGCGTGATATTGGCTCACTACAACCTCTGCCTCCTTGGTTCAAGTGATTCTCCTGCCTCAGCCTCCAGAGTAGCTCGTACCACAGGCGTACACCACCACTCCCGATAATTTTTGTATTTTAGTAGAGATGGGGTTTCTCCATGTTGGCCAGGCTGGTCTCCTGGTCTCAAATGATCCACCCGCCTTGGTCTCCCAAAGTGCTGGGATCACAGGTGTTAGCCACCGCGCCTGGCCCAGCTTTGTTCTTTTAGCTCAGAATTGCTTTGGCTATTCAGGCCTTTTTGTGGTTTGTATGAATTTTAGGATGTGTTTTTCTGTTTCTTTTAAGAATGTCATTGATATTTTGACAGGGATTACATTGAATCTGTAGATTGCTTTACATAGTAGGAACATTATAACAATATTAACCCTTCCAATTCACGAACATAGCATATCTTTCCATTTTTTTGTGTTCTCTGCAATTTCTTCCATCAGTGTTTTACAGTTTTCATTCTAGAGACTGTTCGCTTCTTTGGTCCCCTCTCCTTTTTTAACAGTTTATTTGACGAAGAAATCAGATCATTTCTCATATAGATTTTGCCACAATCTGGATTTTGCTGATTGCATCCCTATGATGTCATTCAAACTTTCCTTTGTCCCCTGAATTTCTTATAAGTTGGTGATCGCATCTAGATGCTTGATCAGATGCTGACCTGGTTTTTCAACAAGATCTATTCATACAGGATGAGAACAAGAATTCTATTTCTTTTGCATTTTGTTGATGAACTACTTGAGAATCCACCTAATTATATTAGCAGGAAGTCCAACAGATCATCTTGAGTCTAGCCCACCTCCTTTCCTATTTCCCGCTAAAATTGTGCAAAACCTTAAGGGCTTACTGAGTCCAAAGAGATCAAATTCTACCTTCCACTACCAGATGGAGAGAGAGGAAAGTAGAAGAAGGAAAAAGAAAAAGAGAGGAAAGGAAGAGAAGAGACGCAAACAGGTAAGTTCAACTGGCCGATTCACATAGTAGCTTCTGTACCATCACTCTGAACACTGTCCCACCATAGCCCCTTGCCTCCTTCCAGCTAAGCCCTTTGCTGGCCCAGATCTGTACAATCAAGAGTAGTGTTCTACACTGGAACTTCAAGTTATTCTTCCTAGTTTATAAGCACAAACTGCCTAAAGCACAGGACATGCCTGGATCCACAACCACAGCCACATTCAGGGCCAGCTCCATGTCTTCTCACAAATCCAAGGGTCACCGTCTCACCTTCCCTCACAGTGAGTTTGCACTCCAAGGCCCTTGGCGTCCTTTCCTCTCATAGGGCCTTGCTGAGGACCACTTGTTCTATACTCCTATAGGTTTCCTGATCTTTTAATTCCAGACAGGGGTTGGAATATCAGTCCTTTTCCTTCCACAAGGCCTCTAGACTTCTAATGCAAGTCGATGCATTCTCCAACTCCCGCCATCTCCCCCAGCCACATCCTCTTACACTTGGAGAGGAGAAGCAGCCTTGGCAAGCCAGATAAAGCATCCTGTTGGCCTCTGCTCCGAGGACAGGATTATCTACCATTCCTCCCCTTGCATATTGATAGGAGCTACACAAGTGGCTCTTCAGAAAACAAAAGAGCCCATCTCATAGTGACTTTTAATATCTGGCCAGATATTGAAGATACGGGGACAGCTTTTAAAATCCAGCTTCACAGAGTACTCAAATATACAAATATTTGCTTGCATGTTGAAGGCTGGCAGAATATGCCACCTCAACATATGCTGCCCTGGCATAAGGACTATTTTGAGCTATAGGCACTTTAAAAAATACATGCAATTGCCGGGCGCGGTGGCTCAAGCCTGTAATCCCAGCACTTTGGGAGGCCGAGATGAGCGGATCACGAGGTCAGGAGATCGAGACCATCCTGGCTAACACGGTGAAACCCCATCTCTACTACAAAATACAAAAAACTAACTGGGTGAGGTGGCGGGCACCTGTAGTCCCAGCTACTTGGGAGGCTGAGGCAGGAGAATGGCGTGAACCCGGGAGGTGGAGCTTGCAGTGAGCCGAGATCCGGCCACTGCACTCCAGCCTGGGCGACAGAGCGAGACTCCGTCTCAAAAAAAAAAAAAAAAACATGCAAGAAGGGCATTCTGACCCTCCCCTTTCCTTCCTGAAAGAAGGAGATAACACCTCCTTACTGAAGAGGTCCTCCCTGTGCCAGAAGGAACGTTTGTTCTCATTATCAAAGATGGGAAGTTGAGACCAAGATAATCATGTAAAAGTAAGTCTTGTTAACATTTTTATCTTTCTTGAGCCTCCTCATATACTACTTTTTTTTTTTTTTTTTTTTTTTTTTGAGTCAGAATCTCTCTCTGTCACCCAGGCTGGAGTGCAGTGGCACAATCTCGGCTCACTGCAACCTCTACCTCCCGGGTTCAAGCAATTCTCCTGCCTCAGCCTACCGAGTAGCTGGGATTACAGGTGCCCGTCACTATGCCCAACTAATTTTTTGTATTTATAGTAGAGATGGAGTTTCACCATGTTGGCCAGGCTGGTCTTGAACTCCTGTCTTCAGGTGATCTGCTGGCCTCAGCCTCCCAAAGTGCTGGGATTACAGGTGAGCCCCACGCCCAGTCAGTCCCCTTACATACTTTAGTTACTTTTCCACAATTGCCTGCCTTTGTTCAACTTAATATAAGAGCATTTAGGTTTTGTCAATTATTTGGGTATTCATTTCCTCATGAGGGCTCCCATGTCACAAGAAATTTATATGAAGTAAATTTGTTTGCTTTTCTCCTGTAAATCTGTCTTATGTCACTTTAATCCTCAGGCCCAGCCACAACACCGTAAGAGGGTATAGGTAAAAAATTTCACCTCCCTTGTGATGTCTTCTCTGTTCCTTGATGGTGAGGATATTGGGACTGACCTAGGGTTTGAACCCCCAGTGGCTGAAACAACACTGGCACAAAGGAAATGCTCCATAAATGTTTGAGAATGGACAAATAGATGAATGAACTAACTGCTGAGTTAAACCCAGGCTGGATTGACAAGAGCCAGTAGAAACAGTCTGTAGGGAGCAGAGAAAACACCTGTACATTTCCCTATGCACTCTTCACTTAAGAGTGGAAACAGTGATCTTACTGAGTCCCATTCCATTCCAGGCCACTGGCTGAGTCGTGTTTGCTAGTGCACAGGGTCACTCTATGTTCACACTCTGTGCACATCCACTAGACCTCCTCTTCTGCCCCTTCCTTCCAAGAGGCTAGATGCAGAAGTGAGCCAGTGCCTTCCCCAAGAGCTGCCATCTTGTAAGCGAGCCAGTGCCTTCCCCAAGAACTGCCATCTTGTTAGTGAGCCAGTGCCTTCTCCAAGAGCTGCCATCTTTGCCTCCACGCCATCCCTCATGGAGAGAGAAAATTCTGGAGCAGGAAACTCTGCCTCCCAGGCTTCCTGTCACAGCAGATGCTGCAGAAACATCCTAAAGTCTCTCTGTTGCATCTGATGACCAAGTCAGAGCTGGATGTGTCGTCCTGCCCTTCATCCATCATGAATCTGAAGTTGTTTTGGTTATTCTCATGATGCAAGTGTGAATTTCCTTCATGAGACCTGAGCCTGCGGTCCCTGAGAGCTGGAACTGAGCCTCCAGATGTGAGAAAGAAGAGCAATGGCTCCTGTTGATTCTGAGGGAGGGGGGCAGGATAGCATGCCTCCCCGGTGCAGCACCTGCTCCAGCCCCTGGCACAGGGAAGGTGCTCAGCAAGGGCGAGCTGCTGCCCTTACCATCTCAGACTCACATAAAGAGCACATGCGCCTATAAAATGGACCAAAAACTGAGACTCAGAAAAGTTAAGTATTACTCAAAATTACACAGCCAGAGAGCCTTTCTCCACAGGGCTAGTGAGCCTTGGAGCATCCTACTCCAAATTGGCTTACTTGAATTTTGACCTACCTGAGATTGTATAATACCTTAAAATTTTGATTTTTTAAGAGGAGAGACAGTGCTCTCTGATCCATCTATCTCCAGACAGCTCAGATGATGAACTAATTCAGCCAACCCCATATCTCCTTACTAGTACCCACACTGAAACAACTCAATAATAAAAACACAAACACCTCCATTAGAAAATGGACAAAGCAGGCTGAGTGCGGTGGCTCACAACCGTAATCTGGCACTTTGGGAGGCCTAGGTGAGTAGATCACTTGAGGCTGGGAGTTCAAGACCAGCCTGGCCAACATGGTGAAACCCTGTCTCTACTAAAAATACAAAAATTAGCCGGGCGAGGTGGCACATATCTGTAATCCCAACTACTTGGGAGGCTGAGGCAGGAGAATAGCTTGAACCTGGGAAGTGGGGGTTGCAATGAGCTGAGATTATGCCACTGTACTCCAGCCTGGGCAACAGGGTGAGACCCTGTCTCAAAAACAAAAAAAGAAGAAGAAGAAGAAGAAGAAGAAGAAGAAGAAGAAGAAGAAGAAGAAGAAGAAGAAGAAGAAGAAGAAGAAGAAGAGGAGGAGGAGGAGGAAGAAGGAGAAAGAAAGAAAAGAAAATGGGCAAAGCTGCTGGGTGTGGTAGCTCACGCCTGTAATCCCAGCACTTTGGAGGCCAAAGTGGGTGAATTACTTGAGGCCACGAGTTTGAGACCAGCCTGGCCAACATAGTGAAACCCCATCTTCACTAAAAATAAAAAAATTATTATAAAAATTAGCTGGGCGTGGTGGTTTGCACCTGTGGTCCCAGCTACAAGGGAGGCTGAGGCAGGAGAATAGCTTGAACCCGGGAGGCAGAGGTTGCAGTACGCTGAGATTCCACCACTGCACTCCAGCCTGGGGCGACAGAGCAAGACTCCCTCTCAAAAAAAAAAAAAAAAAAAAAAAAAATTTTAATGAAAGAAAAAGCAAAAAAACCTGCTTCAAATGATTTTAAGAACACAATGTGAAAAAAGAATTCTATAACAAAATAAATTTTAGCGATCTCTTCCATTTCTTTAAAAGCTGAAGGCTGATATTTAGGGGGAAGTGTTCTAATGTCTGCAATTTACTTTGAAATGCAGCCTAAAAATAAGACAGGGTCAGGCACAGTGGTTCACACCTGTAATCCCAGCACTGTGGAAGGCCGGAGGCAGAAGGATCGCTTGAAGCCAGTTCGAGACCAGCCTGGTCAATATAGTAACACCCCGTCTCTATTAAAAATTAAAAAGAGGCCGGGCACGATGGCTCATGCCTGTAATCCCAGCACTTTGGGAGGCCGAGGCGGGTGGATCACGAGGTCAGGAGATAGAGCCCATCCTGGCTAACACGGTGAAACCCTGTCTCTACTAAAATACAAAAAAATTCGCCGGGCGTGGTGGCGGGCGCCTGTAGTCCCAGCTACTCGGGAAGCCGAGGCAGGAGAATGGCGTGAACCCTGGAGACGGAGCTTACAGTGAGCGGAGATTGCGCCACTGCACTCCAGCCTGGGCGACAGAGCGAGACTGTCACAAAAAAAAAAAAAAATTAGAACGAGAACAAGAAAAAAAAAAATAAGATAGTTTGAAGGATGGAAAGAGGGATGAACAGATGGACAGATATGCAATGAAACCAATACAGTAAATATGAATAACGGAATCTAGCTGATAAATGTGTGTCCACTGTAAAAGCCTTTGAACTTTTAAGTACTTTAAAGTTTTTCAGAATAAAATTTTGAGAAAAATGGGGAGAGGTGCCACTTGCATTTTACAAAATGTGAACATGCTTCTCCCCTCTCTCCCCAGTTAGACGCGCGCTCCTTTCTGGTCTGATTATGTTAGCAAGTCACCTTGCAGCCCTGCCCAGCAATTCGGTCGACGGGTGCCCAGAATAACACGCGCCAGCCTTCGCCGCTTGCGAATGTTCAGGGCTCTTGCCGCCAGAGGGCGCGCCCACGGAGCGCTGAGCGCCAGGGCGCCAGGGGCTGGGTGGCAGGGCCGGGGCTGGGTGGCAGGGCCGGGGCCAGGGCCAGGAGTGACAGGCTCCGGAGCAGACTTTGCCCGGGGGCAGGTCCCAGGCCAGCTGCTGCTGCAAGTACCTGCAGAAAACAGCTCTTCGAACAGGACAGCGTGACAGTCCGCGCCTGATGCCTGGCCGGGCAGAGATTCTAATGGAGGAGAGAGGAGACTGAGTGTACTGAGGAAGTGTCAGACAATGCTAAATGCTTTCCTATGACTTATTTCACATTTTAGGTTATAAATCAGCCTGAAAATAGAACGGGAGTGGAAGTGCGAAGGACATGCATTTCATTCCTGGCACAGGCTGCCCAATCAGGACTCCTGGTACTCTGAAGACAAAGCAATTTGGGGGGATGGGGCGGAGGGCGGGATAGCATGCCTCCCCCCGCTTTTCCCCCATGAGCAAAGGGGCTCAGAGCACCTGTGTCCCTGGGCTGAGGTGGCTGCTCCTGTGGGTGCCCTGGGACCTCACTCAGCATCTTCAAAGAGCCTGTGCACCCTACTCCCTCCAGCTTCTTCGTGGAGGGCTGGAGAAGTTGTGAACCTTTGTCAAAAGACAGAAGCACAAACTTAAAGATCTAACTGGCTTTTATTTGGAGTTCTAGAAGTGAGCAACACCTCATCCTTAAAGTGAGCTGAGCAGAGGAGGTTGGCTTTGCAGACAGAGAAGGGCTGCAAAAAGCAGAAACAGAACAAAACACGGACTGATCATGTCAAAGTTACTTTCCATATAGGGTTAAAGCAGAGGGGACTTCCTTATTACTCAGGTTGATGCAGATTAAATGGAATGTTTTAGAGGAACTGGTCCATTTCAAAGTTCAGTTTGATGACACGGCACTTAGCACAACTGACTCCATTCTGGTGTCTGGCCTGCTGGGGCCTAGTGCAGGAGACGAGTCCCATAACAACAGCCTCCCATAAATGATGTTTCACACCTCAAACCCTTCCTTAGCTCCAGTCATCCCAATGCTCCCACTGACCCAAGTATTTTCTGAGACTATTTGGTTCCCCAGCCACCAGAGAATCGGCATAAATCATAAGTCACTCTGTATTTTAAAACCATAATCATGCTGGGCGCGGTGGCTCATGCCTATAATTTCAGCACTTTGGGAGACCAAGGTGGGTGGATCACCTGAGGTCAGGAGTTTGAGACCAGCCTGGCCAACATGGTGAAACCCCGTCTCTACTAATAATACAAAAATTAGCTGGGCATCGTGGCGGGCACCTATAATCCCAGCTACTCAGGAGGCTGAGGCAGGAGAATCGCTTGAACTGGGAGGCAGAGGTTGCAGTGAGTGATATCATGACACTGCACTCCAACCTGGGAGACACAGCAAGACTTTGTCTCCAAAAAAAAAAAAAAAGCCAGATATCAAGAGTACATATAAACCCTATAATTCGATTTATATAAAACTGTAGAAAAAAATAATCATGACAGAAGGAGATGAATGCTTGCCTTGGGCCCTTGGCTGGGGTGTCAAATGGAATGGGGCACAAGAGAACTCTGGGGAGCAACAGAAATGTTCTGTATTTTCATTGTGGTAGTGGTCATATGTATGTAAAACGTTGTTAACATTCAATGAAAAGTTTGCTTGAAAAAAAAACCTGCCTTCCATTACTCTAATCTTCAGGTCTGGGGCGTTCTTCCTATGGTGATAACGTGAGCAAAATCAATTGTTCTACTTGTTCAGTTTTTTCAGGCTTCTCTACTCTGTGTTCCAGAAGCTGCCAACTGGGAGTGTGCAGACTGACAATTGTTTCCTGGCAACTCCCCAGTAGAAGCTGAGGTGTATCTGCTCCCTGCTAGGATCCTGCCCCGGGACCAGGGCCCACCTCTCTGCCTGCCTCCTTTAAGGGACACCTCCTGCTCCACAGGTTTCTGTCCTCCCTCTGAGGACAGAAACTGCCCAGCCTTGCCCACTGTGCTCCATCTGCACTACCAGGGCCTCGTGAACTATCCTAGGAGTCAGGAGGGTAGTGTGCAGCTGGGGAGGGAATGCTCACAGAGAATGGGGTTGGGGGTGACTTTGGCAAAGAATGCACTTGGGGCCTGTAAAGAGGTCAGAGAAGAGCAGGGCCACCTTTGCCCATATCAGATGCTGCTTGGCCACCCACACCTGACCCTAGCTCTAAAAGCCAGTGTGTGGGGGATCTGATTCTGGAAACTGGATGAAAGAGCAGGGACGATTGAGTGGGGAAGATACAGGATGAGCACGGGCAACCAGCGCAGGGGGCGTTTCACTCAGGTATTCTTTCAGCAAGCTTTAATTGAACGAACACAATGGAGTCTCAAGGGTCTTTATAGAGCGAGTGCAGGAAAGAAAGAAAGAATGAATGAATGAAGATAGGATCCCTGCACTCTCAGAACTCACCTTCTAGATAAGAAGACAATTCACATACAAAAATACCAATAACACAGAATGGCATATGAGAGGTACCATAAAATTTTATGGAAATGAACAAAAGAGAAAAATAACTTCTAGCAATGCTGCAGGGTCATCCTACCCCTTATGAGTGTTGGTGCAAATTAGAAGGAGCTTACCTGAACAGATCCAGCCTCCTGGGCCCATGGGCCTGCAAACAAAGAGCAAATGCTTTGATGCCACTCTCCTCCCCAGTCAGGCACCCTGGTGCAGGACTCAGCCTGCTTCTCTGTGAGTGGCAGCCAGGGCTTCATGGACGAGATGACATTGGAGTCTGCTGAAAGAATAGAGAGGACAGAGGACTTAGACCAGTGGGGAGGTGGGAAAGGTGGCAAGGGAGCAGATGAGAGGAGAGAAGAGGATATTCCAGGCAGAAGGATGGGAGGACCAGCGTCCTGGAAGCAGGGGATAAAGGGATCTTACAGGAATGTGAAGATTCTGCTGGGTCTGTCCCCTGGAAGGCCACAAGGGCACTTACCTTTGTGGTGGGTGCCCTCAGGTCACACATGCAGGCCAGTCAAGTAGGGCAGCCCAGTGATTAGAGAACATAGGCCTGGGAGCCCTTATGAGTCGAATTCCCCCCAAAATTTATACGTTGGAGCCCTATCCCCCAGTGTCTCTGAACATGACTGTACTTGGAGTTAGGGTGTTTAAGGAGGTAATAAGTTCGAATGAGGTCACACAGCACTGCCCTAATCCAACAGAACTGCTATTCCTAAGAAAAGGAAGACACACCAGGGACGTGTCTGCACAGAGAAAAGACCGTGTGAGGACCCCATGAGTAGGCAGCCATCTGCAAGCCAAGGAGAGAGGCCCCAGAAGAAACCAGACATGCCAACACCTTGATCTTGGAATTCCAGCCTCCGGAACTGTGAGAAAATAAGCTTCCATTATTGAAGCCCACAGTCTGTGTTGGCAGCCTGAGCAAACGAATACAGGAGTCAACATCAAGCTCCTAACTTCCTCACTGTGTGTCCTGAATGAGTCATGTAGCCTGGCTCAGTCTGTTTTCTGATCTAATATGGAAAGCAAAGGTAGAAACACCCAGGGTGGCAATGAAGCTTAAGTGAAACTGCATGTGTAAAATAGGCAGCTGGCAAGTATGCAGATGTTGACAGAAGAGTCCGGTTTCTAAAATGAGATGCAGGCCGGGCGCAGTGGCTCATGCCTGGAATCCTAGCACTTTGGGAGGCCGAGGTGGGCAGAACACCTGAGGTAAGGACAGCATCTCACATCCTGTGGCCTTGGAGAAGTCACTCTCTGAGCCTCGGATGTCTGGTCTCATCTGTAAGACAGAAATATTCTTTCTTCCTCAGGACAAACAAGGAGAGAGGTCTACTTATCCAACAAAACCCTCCACCCTGCCACAAGCCCCACCTCCCCCATAACCTTTCTCCGGGAAATGATATTTGAAAAACAGTCTTCCAGCTCCAGCAGGGCTCCAAAGCAGGGCCACCAGTTCACTGGACAACAACCTCAGTGATGTGATTTTTCCTCCCAGAACATATGGCAAGTGGGTCAGAGCTGGGGAAGTGGGAGCACAGCCGCTGCAGAGGCTGGTCTTGAGCATGTTCTCATTTTGCAGCTAACCAACAGCTTCCCCTGGCGTGAGCAGACAGGAGCAGCCCCTCTCCTTTCTAACTGGGAGGAGAATGCCCACAGGCTTACAGCAGCTATGCCAAAGCCCATCTTGGACATTAGCAAGCCCCACCCACCCAGAGAGGTGCCAGAGGACTTCTCCCTGAGCACCAGGCCCAGGTGCCATGTGGCAGGCTCTGGTAGACACCAGGTCTCCCAGTCTCTCCGCCCACCTGCCCCCACCCCATGAGGATACTGGACACCCTCCTCCTTCACCTTCCTGTTCTGTCTCCCACTCCCTCTAGCTTCATAGACACAGCCAGGGCTTATTCTCCTCCGCCTCAGTCAGGCAGTATGCCCTGAGGTTGGCACTAAATGGTGGAGGAGTCAGACCACCTCCAGAGCCCCTGCACGTGGCCCAGAGTGTGTGAACAAGGCACTTTCCTGGAAGAACATCTCCCTTAAAAAGGTTACTCATACCAAAACTTGGGCATTCTTTTTACATTTTATAGAAAAGAAAAAGGATGCCAAGCGTGGTGGCTTAGGCCTATAATCCCAGCACTTTGGGAAGCCGAGGCAGGTGGATCACTTGAGGTCAGGAGTTCGAGACCAGCCTGGCCAACATGGCAAAACCCTGTCTCTACTAAAAATATAAAAATTAGCCTGATATGGTAGTGCATGCCTGTAATCCCAGCTACTCAGGAGGCTGAGGCAGGAGAATCACTTGAACATGGGAGGTGGAGGTTGCAGCGAACCAAGATCATATCCCTGGAAATCAAAAAAAGAAAAAGGAAAAGAAAAGAAAAAGGAGGCACCATTCAATCTGGTGTGGATTTATCAAGCATCTACTCTATGCCAGGAACTCTCTGCACACTAAGAATGCTGTAAGTGACATTCCCTGCCCTCATGGAGCTCAAGGAGATTAAATGACCCCTATAACCTAAGGCAGTTTTTCAAATGTCTTAAAGCCTCCTGATGTGTACAAAAGGTAAAAACCCTGGTATCTGTGGTGGAAGAAGCCAGAGCAGTCACCATGTCTCACCCCAGGACTCCAGGAAGTTCTCAAATCACCACGCAGGGTCTCCTGCAAGATCTTGAAAAGTAATAACAGCTAGTGTGTATTAAACATTTATTACAGGCCAGGCACTCTTCTAAAAACATTAGCACGTGAACTCTCAGAACAAACCCATAATGTAGGAACTGTGATCCCCATTTTACAGATAGAAAGGAGACCACAGAGAAGGAAGTCACTTCCCACAAGGGCTGACTCCAAGGCCCGTGACTTGTGTTCTCACCTGGCTTAGCTGCTCCACAGAGCTCCTCACAAGCCGTGAAGAGCAGTGCCATGAAACCTCACCACATCACCACCATTCTGATGATGATGGTGGTGACGGTGGTGGCAGTGGTGATGAGGTAACTCTTAGTTCCTTTAGTTCCTTTACTTCCTGCAGAGAATGACTGGTTCCTCTAAATGGCTTGGTGATTGTTTTGTTTGTTTGTTTGTTTGGGTTTTTTCGAGACAGGGTCTCTCTCTGTCACCCAGGCTGTAGTGCAGTAATGAAATCTCAACTCACTGCAGCCTTGATCTCCCAGGCTCCGGAAATCCTCCCACCTAAGCCTCCCAAGCAGCTGGGACAACACACTGGCTAATTTTTGTGTTTTTTGCAGAGACACAGTTTCACTATGTTACCCAGGCTGGTGTCAAAATCCTGAGCTCACGTAATCCTCCCGCCTCCCAAAGTGCTGGGATAACAGGCATGAGCCACCACGCCCAGCCTAATTTTTTTAATGTATATTTTCATTTTACCAGTGCTATTGTAAGTGCTTTTTGCTGTAACACATTTCTAACACATTTTAAGCAAAGGCGGCATTAATTTTGAAGAAATGATCCTTTCTTATGAAGACCCTTATTCAGCCATTCCCAGAGAGAGGAGGGACAAAGAGAGACAGAGAGACAGAGAGTATAGGCGTTTGCAGACAGGAGACAGAATAAGAGAACATTTGCTAAAGAAATGACCTAGGCACTCAGTAAACTGTTAGAAGACACGTGAGGGGCTTTTCCAGCGGTCAGTCCTGGCTGTGAAACTCAGTCCCACCCTGTGCCAGATGACATGTCAGACCAACTACATAAATCCTCCGAGCCTTGGTTACTTTGTCCGCAAAGCAAGAGATCTCATTGGGGTTTTCTCCCACATTAAAGGAAACAACCATACTTTGCACAAAACCTGGAACAGAATAGGAATGCAGTCTGTGCCTTGATCAACCCCTTCTGGACCCTGAGTCCAGAAGGCTGAAAATGTCAGCAGAGGGCGCTGGCTGCTCTGGGCCCCTCAGTCTGGGAATCGTGCAGTGTGGATTCAGCGTGGATTCTCTGTCTTGTGGGTGGGGCTGAGAACTTTAAACCACGGTCAGATTCCCCCGCCTGTGGGCACTGTGCTGGGGACAGAAAGCAGAGCCCTCTGAAGGTGCAATTACATGTCATTTGCATTTCTTATAGAGAACAGATGCTCCTTTCCATGGGGAAACATTCCCATATGGTCTGGCCTTGTCGCAATTTCCAACAAGGGCTGGTCTTAAATTTTGCAATTAAAGGTGTCCCTTGGCCACAGCCAGAAAAGAAACTGAGTTTTCATTGAGCCCTGGAGGTGCCTTTGTTTTGCCTCTCACAAGAAGGAAGCCAGCCCTCTGGGCCCCAGGGCCCTGCCAGCTCTCCCTGAGGTCCCCAATTGAGGAAAGGGTTGGGGCCTTCCCTTTAGGGGTTGCTGGTAGTCCCAAAAAAGGCTGTGCCAGGGAGATTGGGAAGGGAATGGGGAGGGAGATGAGTTCAGAGTACAGGGCTAGGGCTGTCAGAATGAACTTTGGGAGAATTTTCCTCCAGCATCTCACATCCTCACTTTTTCTACTCTAACCCTCTAGACCCCCATCTTCCATCTTTCCTCCTCTCTGCCCTCAGGACACACACAGCCTCCAGGTCATAAGCTCTCTTCAGATGAAACACACAGGTGGCATCATCGCTCTGCCGGCTGGGCCAGGTCCTCTCTTGTCTGGCATCCTCAGGCCCCCCAGCAGCCCTGTGTGATAAGGGCTCTAGGAAGCCTCCACCCTCAGGTCCAGCCTTCTCCTCTTGCCCCTCCAAGGCCTTCAGCTTGCTGTTCCTTTCCCATTCCATCCTTTCCTCACTACTACTTGAATCGGATCCATGCTTTTACCTCCCTGATCAGGTCTGACTTCCTCTCAGCCAGGACTCCCCCTGGCCCTCCCAGTAATGCATCCACAAGTAGCAGCAGCAACCCTTGGCCCCATTCCCCGTAGCCCCTGGTGCTTTCCTGCCTCCTAGAAACTGTTCCCACAAACTGCCGTGCTAGCCAGCTCCACCTCCCTGGAGAGAGCTGAACCCTGGGCGTCCCATACATATGATTTTCCACCAGTGGCCATAGGAGGATGCACGTTCACCTCCTGTCCTGCTGCTCAGTCCTCTCTGGACAACTCCTATGTCCCCAAGCTATCTCCTGTTTCAGAGAGTCCCCTCTCGAGTACCATTCCAGGTCTCCCCTGAACTTCTGTCCTCCATCATGTGTTTATCTCCAGTGTCCCAACACCTCAGGACCTCACGTGGGCTCTGAATCCATTAACTGGCTGTGTGACCTGGAAACCAACTCATCCTCTCTAAACCACAGGTTCCTTAAATGTAACTTGGGAGTGTTGGGAGTGCTAATGCCCACATCTTTTTTTTTTTTTTTTTTTTGAGATAGAGTCTCACTGTCACCCAGACTGGGGTGCAGTGTCACAATTTTGGCTCACTGCAAGCTCCACCTCCTGGGTTTAAGTGATTCTAGTGGGTCAGCCTCCTGAGTAGCTGGGATTACAGACAGGCACCACCATGCCCAGCTAATTTTTGTATTTTTAGTAGAGTCGGAGTTTCACCATGTTGGCCAGGCTGGTCTCAAACTCCTGACCTCAAGTGATCCGCCTGCCTCAGCCTCCCAAAGTGCTGGGATTATAGGCATCGGCCACCACTCCCAGCCATGCCCACATCATTGGCTGCTGTGATGACGTCATGAGATGACAAATAGAAACATCTCCTTCCTCCTTCCTCTGTGGCGATAACCCTCCAGGGTGGGGTGAGAGGACTAGGACAGGCTTCCCACCGTTCCCACAAGTGACTCTCTCTGCCTCAGGCCAGATGCCCCTGACTCAACCCTACAAGTTGCAGGAAAGCTAAGCCTAGTCTCTCTCCAAGAACCTGGTCCCAAAGAGAAATGGTTCCTGCTGCCAGGGTTCCATGGCTTTCCACAGTTGACCTACAAGGTCAACTATCCTGAGTTGATAGTATGAGCCACCATACTATATGGTGGCTCATTTAAAGCCTGTAGCAGCTGTATAGAGACTGCCCACACAGAACAGGTCAATTTGGTCGATCTTTGCATTTAGTAGTTGTTTAACAGATGATTTTTATGGATTTAGACCAACCACCCTGATCAGAACCACAACTTTGTTCCCTTTTCCTAGCTGAAAAAAAAAATGGGATTCTTTGCTGTGGCACCTACATGGAGGCCATCTGAGGGGCTCTGGCCAGGAATCCAGCTGTTGAGTCCTTCAGTGTTGTTACCTGGGAGCCACAACCATGAAGCATGTCTGTCCTTTTACAGGTCTCTTAAAACCACCTTCCAAACAGCCACTTCCAAAGTCATACAGCCATTAGGAGAGCTGACTGCACTGATTTTTACCCTTTGTTACTGATGTCAGAGGCACAGTAAGCAGATTAGAACAGGGGTGGAATGCTACCTTCTGGCACTTCCTGCCAAAATTTGCCTACAGTACATGGATGGCTGTTTAGCGGTAAGCTAAAATAATCTGGTGGAAAGTGCCTGGAGTCATTTAGAATATTGAAAACGTAAGTCAGCCATGTGTCAGTGACACTGCTGGTTGCCTACTTAACATGCATTTCTCACCCACCATCCTTTCCTCTTTCGATTCAGAACAGCATCTGCCCTCCTGTGCTCAGCTTTGTGTTTCACGAGGGGCTGATCACAGCCCTCATAGGTCTAAGCCAATCATGGGTTCCCAAACCCTTTGTTGATAATTGGTTTAGATAAGGATATATAACATTGTGACATAGATTTCTTTCTTTTTTTTTTTTTTTTTTTGAGATGGAGTCTTGCTCTGTCGCCCAGGCTGGAGTGCAGTGGCAGTGGCGCAATCTTGGCTCACTGCAACCTCTGCCTCCCAGGTTCAAGCAATTCTCCTGCCTCAGCCTCCCGAGTAGCTGGGATTACAGATGCACATCACCACGCCCGGCTAATTTTTGTATTTTTAGTAGAGATGGGGTTTCACCATATTGGTCAGGCTAGTCTTGAACTCCTGACCTCGTGATCTGCCCACCTCAGCCTCCCAAAGTGCTGTGACTACAGGGGTGAGCCACTGCACCCGGCCTAAATTTCTGTCATTGTAAGCCACCCAGTTTGTGGTCATTTGTTACAGCAGCCCTAGGAAAAAAATACCCTCTGTCTCCAGCCTCTACCCTCTTTGCTGTGTTGGCTTCTCTTTTTCTTCTGGCTACGGACCAACCCCTGTACTCCCTAAACCACAGAACTGCCAACAACTTGCATATTTGACACCTGTCAATCAAGCTTCCAGAAAGAAAAACAGTACTCTCTGTTTTCCAAATCCAGTTCTCTGTGAAATAACTTTGATTGGTCTAGCTTGAGTTGCAAGCTAAATTTGGTCCAATCAACTGTGCCCAATGGCAGACTGGCATTGAACCAAGATGGCAGCTCCTAAAGTAGCCATATGGATGGGAACAGAAGATACAGGGAAATTTCTAGAGTAACAAGTGTCTGCTCCAGTTATCTTTAAATAGTTACTCCATAAATACTGGCTTCCCTGGACCATGTTAATCTTTTATATTTTCAGGTATATCTATCAAAAAACAGTGGGGTAACGATAAAGAAAAAAATCTGGATGTTAAAAAGCCGGATATCTCAGCTGACCAGTGAAAGTCTTTGAAAAGGATGTAATGGACACCAGTACTCTTAGAAGTGATAATGGCATAATTTATAAAGTAAATAATTTGATTGTCCCTACTCCAGCTGTGCATGGAAAAGTGAGTTGAGGGAATCCAGCCCTGTGCAAAAGGGCTATCCAGGAGCAGCCAAATAGGGCCAGGTGCGGCAGCTTACGCCTGTAATCCCAGCACTTCGGGAGGCCGAGGTGGGCAAATTACTTGAGGTCAGGAGTTCTAGACCAGCCTAGCCAACATGGTGAAACCCCATCTCTACTAAAAATACAAATATTAGCTGGGCAAGGTGGTGGGTGCCAGTAGTCCCAGCTATTCGGGACGCTGAGGCAGGAGAATCTCTCGAACCCAAGAGGCAGAGCGTGCAGTGAGCCAAGCTTGCACCACTGCACTCTAGCCTGGGTGACAGAGTGAGACTGTGTCTCAAAAAAAAAAAAAAAAAATCTTATGATAAAAACTGAATAGATGCAAATAAATAACCCAAATATACTCTTGTTTGTCTTAGAGATAGTAAGTTAAATCTGATCAGAAATGACTGAAGCAAGTCCAGAGATGCTGACTGATTAGTACTTCTACACAGGCAGGTCCTGTGGTATGCTGAGGGATGAGATACTTGCAGCAACTTTGTGGCCGTTCTCTTAGACCACTGAGTAATAAGCTGTGCTGATAACAACTCATAAAACCTTTAGACACAAATTCTGTAATTGCACCATTATTATAAATTTTATTGTCTGGCATTCCAGGTTTCTTGTAAATAACTGATGTAAAGCGTCAATCATTAAAGGGAAGATATGAGATAGGATCAAAACTATCTTGGTTCTTTTTGAAAACGTCTCTTACAGTCCGATTATTCCCCAGGAATGTTTCTGTACTATCAGTATGTTTAAAAAAAAAAAAAAATTCTAGATCACTTCTCTTTTTGAGACAGGGTCTTGCTCTGTCATCCAGGCTGGAATGCAGTAGTGCAAACATGACTCACTGCAGCCTTGACCTCTCTGGGCTCAGGTGATCCCCCTACTTCAGCCTCCTGAGTAGCTAGGACTACAAGCACGCACCACCACACCCGGCTAATTTTTGTATTTTTCGTAGAGATGGGGTTTTGCCATGTTGCCCAGACTGGTGTCCTGGACTCAAGGAATCAACCACCTCATCCTCCCAAAGTGCTGGGATTACAGGTATGAGCCACTGCACCTGGCCATAAGTTCCCTCAAGGGTTTTTCTCAAGTTGCCTACAGTAATCATAAATACAGCCTTTTTCAATGGCAGACTAATTCTATGGTCCATGATGGCTTACTGCAAACATAGATTCCTTCCTGTCAATAACTTCCCATTATGCTGTTATAATATAGCCAAGATAATATGGTAAAAATATGTTGACATGATAAATTTTTCCAATAAAATGTATCCTTTGCATGCAGACAATTCATACTTATTAGTAAATAATTTTCATTCTTTGGGCAGTTTCTCTCTAGATCACCCCTTCAATACCAAGTTTAAGGCACAAGCTGATCTAGCATCACACAAGCAATAAACAAAAAACTATATTTGATCTTCTCTCCAACAGAGAATGAAGTAAGGCTCCCAGGATCCCCATGTCCTGTAAAGCTGACAAGGAGTGTGTAGTGTGAGGGCACTTAGGGGACAGCATTCATTAGAGCTCTTCAAAGATTCCCCAAGAGAGCTTAGGAGTTGGGTTGGAAGGAAACAGTCCCGCAATTCATAAAACAGTGCTGTAGTTCAAGGATAGGTTTATTCTTAGAAAAGTCCCTGGAAAGTCAAATGATAGCTTGTTGGAAGGATTTAAGGAACTAATAATCCACATGAAGCGCTTAGCCCAGTGCCTGATGTGTCATAAGCATTCAATATATGTTAGCTAGTCTTATGATTTGAAGTGGTGGTAAGATTTCCTAACATCCATGATAACTCTTGGGGCTTCCATCTTGGTATCCGTGCAGCTGCATTCTGTGAGTGACAGTGTTATTGGGTGGAAGCAGCTGGTACCTAACGGCCATCTGGCATTCTGTGGCCAAGCACAACTCCAGCCCTATAGGGTAGAGCAATTACATCAATAAACAGTGGCTGCATTCACAAAATCCATGGGCCCCGTCTGAGGAAGCCAAAAATCTGCTTGACAGCCCTGCTCTTGTTACATACAGTAGGTAGCTAGCCAGCCATGAGCAGGGCAGGAGAGGACCCCTCCCAACCACCAGGAATGTCAGGCAACCATCAGGTGATGGTAAAGCAGTTGTTACACTGTCTCCCTAAAATAATATTTAGGTCCGTGCAAAAGTAATTGTGGTTTTTGTTATTGTTTTTAATGACAAAGACTGCAATTACTTTTGCATCAACCTAAGAATTGGTCACAGCTGGTGTTTCTCTCCTGCTAGAGAGAAACACCTGGAACTGGCAATCAGCAACACCTGGAACTGACAATCAGCAGCTTCTGGGTGAGATCTCTAGAGTTGGGTGAGTGGGCTCAGGCATGTACACTAAGGGGCAAAATGACAGAGTTTAACCAGTATATGACCTTCCTCTAGGAACACTGGTAAGGGGAGACTGCCCTCAAGTGAACATGCATACACTCCAGTTAAACATACTGCGCATGCGGCCCCTCCCAAGTGCTGGCAGGCCACTGTGCACCCAGACAGCCTATCCCAAGGAAGAATCAAGAGAGAAGAGATGCAGACCCCGGAAGCGTGCCATTGTATAAAACCCCAAGTCAAAGGTCAAGCAGTGCACTTTGACTCTCTCAAGTCTCCCGCTTGGCCCTCTTCCAAGTGTACTTTACTTCCTTTTGTTCTGCTGTAAAACTTTTTAATAAACTTTCACTCCTGCTCTAAAACTTGCCTCTCACTCTGCCTTATGCCCTTTGGTTAAATTCTTTCTCCTGAGGAGGCAAGAATTGAGCTTGCTGCAGACCCATAAGGAGTCGCCACTACTCTCACTCTGAGTCCAGGGCCAAGGAATATCCCTTTCCAGTAGGTGATAACATGGCTCAGTAATGGCTACCATTTACAGAAATGGAAAAGAGGCTGGGAGCAGTGGCTCACTCCTGTAATCCCAGCACTTTGGGAGACCAAGGCAGGTGGATCACCTGAGGTTGGGAGTTCGAGACCAGCCTGATCAACATGGAGAAACCTCGTCTCTACTAAAAATACAAAATTAGCCAGGCATGGTGGTGCATGCCTGTAATCCCAGCTAGTAGGGAGGCTGAGGCAGAAGAATCGCTTGAATCCAGGAGGCAGAAGTTGCAGTGAGCTGAGATCATGTCATTGCACTTCAGCCTGGGCAACAAGAGCAAAACTCTATCTCAAAAAAAAAGAAAAGAAAATGAGTAGCGCTGGCAAGGCTATGGCACTTCCTTTATTTTTTAGTATTTTTTAGCAGATTGAACAGATACTGTGCATGCTTGACTTCAAGTGCTATTGGTCCTTGAATGGTAGTTATGGTAGCAGAAGTGAAAATAGGAAGTTCCATGATATATATATTTTTTGATTTCCCACTTCTATGTCTGATTTATCTTCATAAAACAGCACATTCTGATTTTGTTCTGGGTAGTCTTTCTCTGTTGACCTCATCATTGAAAAACAGTGCTACCCCTTGGACTCCTAAAAGAGAGGTTGTCATCAAAGCATTAGGAAGCTTTAGTAACCCCAGGAATTCTAGAAAATATCTGAAAGTCAGCAATTAGACATCTCTTGATAAACTTGGACAGAGTCAACTATTGCAAATAATTGCCCCCTCCCAGGAAACATTAGAGGGTACTCACTAGCCTCAGGCATCTGCCATGGGTGCTGCCTTCTCACAGTGTCTGTACATTTCCCCAATTACACTAACATCTTTAAGCTCAAAGAATCTCAGTTCCTCCAGGGACTGCAGCGGGAACCTTGAGCAGATGACCAACCTCCATCAGCCTCTGTTTCTTCATCTGCAAAGTGGTAAAATAGCTTTATTCCACAGAGTTGTTTTAAGGTAGAAAAATACAGTATATAATAATTATATATAATACATTTTTATTGTGTAAAATGCAATATGTAATATAAATAAGTGTACATAATATTATACATATAATAATATAATTGAGTATTTAGCACAGCACTTGCCAGATAATAAATGCCCAATAAGTATATGGAAGAAATAGAGAAGACAACTACCAGTGCAATTCTTTTTTTTTTTTTTTTTTTTTTTTTTTTGAGACGGAATCTGCCTCTGTCACCCAGGCTGAAGTGCAGTGGCACGATCTCGGCTCACTGCAACCTCCACCTCCCAGGTTCAAGCGATTCTCCTGCCTCAGCCTCCCGAGTACCTGGAATGACAGGCACACGCTATCATGCCCGGCTAATTTTTGTATTTTTAGTAGAGACAGGGTTTTGCCTTGTTGGCCAGGCTGGTCTCAAACTCCTCACCTCAAGTGATCCACCTGCCTCAACCTCCCATGTGCTGGCATTATAGGTGTGAGCCACCGTGCGTGGCCTACCAGTGCAATACTTCAAAAGTGCTGAGTATATTTTACTGACCTAAGGACACTTTGTTAGTGTCCTTAGGTCAGTAGATTGAGGATTTATAATTTGAGGTTTATGGTGCCTTAGAGAAACTTACTTAAATTTTATGCAAAATGGTATATTTATGGGCATTTCTCTAGGGAGAAGGTTTTCACCAGAGTTTTCACCAGATTCTTGGATTCTCTGCTCTGGATAAGGTTAGGAAAAACCATGGTTTCTATTTCTTAAGCCCACACCTCACTCCCATTAGGATGGCTCCTATCCAAAAAAAACAAAACAAAACAAAAAGGCCAGGTGCAGTGGCTCACGCCTGTAATCCCAGAACTTTGGAAGGCCAAGGCAGGCGGATCACCTGAGGTCAGGAGTTCGAGACCAGCCTGGCCAACATGGCAAGACCCCCCCCCCCCCGTATCTATGAAAAATACAAAAATTAGCCAGGAGTGGTAGCAGGCACCTGTAATTCCAGCTACTCAGAAGGCTGAGGCGGGAGAATTGTTTGAACCTGGGAGGCGGAGGTTGCAGTGAGCTGAGATTGTGCCATTGCACTCTAGCCTGGGCAACAGAGTGAAATTCCCTTTCAAAAAAAAAAAACAAAAAACAGAAAATGACAGAGATTGGAACATTATTGTATCAGGCCATTCAGGCTTCCAAAACAAAAAAAACTACAGACTGCAGGTCAGGCTTGGTGGCCCATGTCTGTAATCCCAGAGCTTTGGGAGGCCGAGGCAGGCGTATTATTTGAGCCCAGGAGTTCTAGACCAGTCTGGGCACCATAGTAAAACCCCATCTCTAGGAAAAATGCAAAAAGTTAGCTGGGCATAGCAGTGCGTGCCTGTAGTCCCAGCTACTCGGGAGGCTGAAGTGGGAGGATAGTGGAGTCCAGGAGGCAGAGGTTGCAATGAACCGAGATTGCACCACTGCTTGAACAACTGAATGAGAGCCTGTCAAAAAAAAAAAGACCAAAAACTACAGACTGGATGGCTTAAACAACACATATTTTTTCTTACATTTCTGGAGGCTAGATGTCCAAGATCAAGCTTCTGGCTGATTCGGTATCTGGTCAGCGCTCTCCTCCTGGCTTGCAAATGGCTGCCTCTTGCTCTGTCCTTACAAAGCCCTTCCTTAGTGCCTTCACATGGAGAGAAAAGGGCTAGCTCGCTAGTGCTCTTTTTTTTTTTTTTTTTTTTTTTTTTGAGACAGGGCCTTGCTGTCTCCCAGGTGGAGGGCAGTGGTGCGATCTCAGCTCATATCAACCTCCGCCCCCCCACGCTGGGTTCAAGCGATTCTCCTGCCTCAGCCTCTGTTGCTCTTTTTTTTTTTTTTTTTTTTGGAGCCGGAGTTTCACTTTTGTTGCCCAGTTGAAGTGCAATGGCGTGATGTCAGCTCACTGCAACCTCCGCCTCCTGGGTTCAAGTGATTTCTACCCCTTCAGGTAGCTGGGATTACAGGCATGCACCACCTGACCCGGCTAATTTTGTATTTTTACTAAAGATGGGGTTTCTCTATGTTGGTCAGGATGGTCTCAAACTCCCAACCTCAGACGATCCACCAGCCTCAGCCTCCCAAAGTGCTGGGATTATAGGCGTGAGCCACTGCACCCGGCTGCTCGTCTTTTTTTTTTTTTTTTTTTTTTTTTTTGAGACGGAGTCTCGCTCTGTCACCCAGGCTGGAGTGCAGTGGCCGGATCTCAGCTCACTGCAAGCTCCGCCTCCCAGGTTCACGCCATTCTCCTGCCTCAGCCTCCCAGGTAGCTGGGACTACAGGCGCCGCCACCTCGCCCGGCTAGTTTTTTGTAGTTTTTAGTAGAGACGGAGTTTCACCGTGTTAGCCAGGATGGTCTTGATCTCCTGACCTCGCGATCCGCCCGTCTCGGCCTCCCAAAGTGCTAGTGCTCTTCTTATAAGAACATAAATTCTTATGTTTTTGAATTTGACCTCATTTAACCCTAGTTACTTTCTTACTCCAAATACAACCATATTGGGGGTTAGGGCTTCAATATATGAATTTGGGGGGCACACAAACATTCAGTTCGTAACACTTTTTCAATTTTAAAAAGGAAGGAAATTCAGACACGTGCTACAACATTGATGAGTCTTGAGGACATGATGCTAAATAAAATATGTCAGATAAAAAAGGAAAAATGCTGTATGACTCCACTTAGATGAGGTACCTAGACTAGTCAAACTCATAGAGACAGAAAGGAGAAGGGCGGTGACCATGGGCTATGGGGAGAGGGGAATGAGGAGTTGTTGGTTAATAGGTACAGAGTTTCAGTTTTGCAAGATGAAGAGTTCTGGAGGTGGATGTTGGTGATGGTTGCACAACGATGTGAATCTACTTACTACTATTGAGCTGTATCCTTAAAAATGGTCAAGATGGGCCCGTGCAGTGGCTCCTGCCTGTAATCCCAGCACTTCAGGAGGTCGAGGCGGGTGGATCACCTGAGGTCAGGAGTTCCAGACCAGGCTGACCAACAAGGTGAAACCCCATATCTACTAAAAATATAAAAATTAGCCAGGTGTGGTGATATGTGCCTGTAGTCCCAGCTACTCAGGAGGCTGAGGCAGAAGAATTGCTTGAACCTGGGAGGTGGAGGTTGCAGTGAACTGAGATTGCACCACTGCACTTCAGGCTGCATGATGGAGCAAGACTCCATCTCAAAAAAAAAAAAAAAAAGAAAAGGTCAAGATGGTGAATTTTATGTTATATGTATTTTGTCACAATTTAAAATGATAAATAAGGCCGGACACTGTGGCTCACACCTGTAAACCCCAGTACTTTAGCAGGCTAAGGCGGGCGGATCACTTGAGCCCAGATGTTTGAGACCAACCTTGACAACATGGCAGAACTCCATCTCTACAAAAACACAAAAATTAGCTGGGGATGGTGGCACCCGCCCACAGTCCCAGGTACTTGGGAGGCTGAAGTAGGAGGATCACCTGAGCCCACGTGGTCGAGGCTGCAGTGACCTGTGTTTGGCCACCGCACTCTATAGTCTGGGTGACAAAGTGAGACCGTGTCTCAAACAAAAATAATACAACATAATAAATAAGTAAAGCCACACTGAAAGCATCTTCCAGCTCCTGCACCACTGGAGTCCTGAGGAGTGATTAAAAGCACACACTTTGAAATGAGATAGACCTGGCTTCTCATAGACCCACACATGAACTTGGAAAAGGTAGATGCTCAATCTTCAAAAATGTCTCTTAAACCAAAACACACATTTTATCCTTCAAGTGACTAAATCTTACTGAGCACCAGGTTCCCTCTAGACTTTTCAGGACTCTATTAACAAATTGCCAGTGGTCAGGCTGTTTTAACCGTCACTGAGCAGATTCTCCAGCCTACGCAGGGGCTGGTAACCTGAACTGGCCTGTGAATATTTCAGAGTGTCCACTGTCTTAGCTCTGTTCACCCTGTTGAAAAGACAGCTCTGTATGTATGTTTCAGACAGCATTTTACAAGGAGGCCACATCTCTGATTCCAGAAATAAAGAGCAAGTAACTCCATTGCCCTTAAACTTGTCAAGTTTGTTCCCCGCAAAGGTACTTCACGGATCTAACACTGACACCTACAAAGACCCCAGTTGGTTATTTTGATACATCTAGCCCAACTCTGTAACAGAACCGGTGATAGCCTCGCCAGGCTATTAGTTCCACCTCGAAGAATGATTGGAATTCACCCCATGGGATGTTTGACATGGAAGAGCCTAAAGGATCATTTCATCTCTCCCCATGCTTTGCTTGTTTGTTTTCAGACGGGAGGGAGTCTCGCTCTGTCACCCAGGCTGGAGCGCAGTGGCGTGATCTCAGCTCCTGCAAGCTCCACCTCCTGGGTACAGGGCATTCTCCTGCCTCAGCGTCTCAAGTAGCTGGGACTGCAGGCGTGTGCCACCACGCCTGGCTATTTTTCTTTTATTTTTAGTAGAGACAGGGTTTCGCCATGTTGTCTAGGCTGGTCTCAAACTCCTGCCTCAGCCTCCCAAAGATCATAAGCATGAGCCGTGGCTCCTGGACCCCATGCTTTTACAAATGAGGAAGCTGAGTCATAGAGAGGGTTAAGGAACTTCCTGAATAGAAATAAAAAGTAGGAATGGGAATCAAACCTAGGCCTTTGGGAACCAAGTCTAGACATGTTTCCACGACAACAGGCTATCTCACAAAAATGTAAGTGTCTCATGAGTCTCTAAGTCATCTCGGTTCAGGGACCAAGCCAATTGTCTCTGTAATGCTTCAGTTTTAATATATGCACTGTCAAAGTGAGCATGTATAAAAATGTACGTTGTCAGCTATGATAATTAAATCCTTGACTCATCTGAACACTCTGCTATAACAGCAAGCATCACATCATTTTGTAACCGTCTCTTAGCTGGTCCACCTCCTCTACCTCCTCCACTAAACTGTGCATTCCCTGACAACAGGGTTGACTTGTTCCTGTCTTAACCCCTTGTCTGATACAAGGTATTATGATCCTGGATATATAGGAGTTAGATCATTGTGCAAGTGAGACTTGTACCATTTATAAGGACAAATACTCATTTTATATTTTAGTCTTACAAGGAAAAAGGCGTCTAAGAAAATGTCAGGCATATGCAAGGGCCCCCACAAATGAGCATAACACAATTCTGCAGATGTCTTGCTTTGTTATTGTTGTTTGGGGTTGTGTTTTTTGTTTTTATTTTTTGCTTGATAATAAAATTAAAGCCTCATATGTATGTCAGAAAGTAGGGTGGCTGAATCTAATATCTTAGCGTGTACCATATTTTAGGCATAGTATCTGCTCTGTTTTCCAAATTAACTTGTTGATCATTTAAGTATCAAGAAGCCATGTGGTCCAGTCAGAGAAACACGCATCGCACAACTAAAAGTGACTTCAGGCCAAGTGCAGGGGCTCACGCCTGTCACACCAGCACTTTGGGAGGCCAAGGCGCGTGGATCACTGGAGACCAGGAGTTCGAGACCAGCCTGGCCAACACAGGGAAACCCCAACTCTACCAAAAAATACAAAAATTAGCTGAGAGTGGTGGCACACACCTATAAGTCCCAGTTACTGGGGAGGCTGAGGCAGGAGATTCACTTGAACCTAAGAGGCAGAGGTTGCAGTGAGCCGAGATCGTGCCACTGCACTCTAGCCTGGGCAATGGAGTGAGACTGTCGCAAAAAAAAAAAAAAGAAAGAAAGAAAGAAAAGCAAGGAAAGGAAAAGAAAAGAAAAAGCAACTTCAAAATAATTCAAATCCTTCCCTTGTGTTTCTCAGAAGCCATGAAGTAGGCCAAATAAATGTTGCAGAGTAGTCCTTATTAGAAAGCCCTTTCCTTTTCTAACCTCGTACTCTAGCTGCTTCAGTGCCTCCTTCTACACATTTTTGGTGCTTATCTGGATCAAAATGTTGGAAAAACACCACAAATTTATCTTCTCCCCAATCTCAAACTCATAAAATGCTACTGAATTAATTTAAAAGGCATAAACCTTCAGTGGTAGAAGAAATAGGAGGCGGATCACACACAAGAGATTTCAGCAAAGCTCTGCAAGATGAGGAGCGCCTGGAGAAGAGTAACTACTGGGTGGACTGAAGAAGTCCCAGCCAAGAGTAAGGCGTCCAGCGTAACACCCAGGAAGGATGTCAGCAAGTCTTGCACAAACTTAGAGAGACTTGGGATTCAGAAATGCCTGGTGGGAGTGAAATGCGAGCTGAAATAGAAAATTATGGAGGATGTCCACATGGAACAAGTGGACTCACCACCAGCCTTCAAATCCACCCACTTCACATGCACCTGTGGAAACACAAACACCTGGGAACAATATATATTCCCTCCAGATGAATGATCAGATAACCTCTTCTTCAAGAAACTGAATGTTCCTGGGGAAAGAATTCTGTGTTCTAGCCTTTAGGGGCCCAGGATAATGGACAGCAGCCCTCTGGGTCACCCTGACACAGAGACTTCCATGGGAGAAGCCCCACCTACCAAATGCGAAAGAGTGCAATCCCTAAGCAGGGGGATTTAGCAATATGGAGCAAAATTACATAGGCATTTGTTCTCTGACCAGCAAGCCCATGTCCACAAATCTATGCAAAAGACACATTGACAAACTATGAAAAAGACATATACACAACAGTATTCATTGCAACTGTATTCGTAATAGCAAAAGACTGGAATCACATGTCAGTAGGAATAGGTTGACTAAACATTCAACCCAAAACAATGGAGAGTTCTGTAACTGTAAAAAGAAACAGGGAAGATGCCTGTGAACTTCTAGGAGTTGATCTTCAAGAAGTATTGTTCAGGGGCGGGGAAAGCCAAGCATGTTCCTTTTGGTGTAAGAAGGGGAAAATATAAATATAAAAACATATATTTATCTTTTGAAATAAACAATGAAAGAGTAAAACACAATCGATTTTTAAATGCTTATCTAAATGTCTCAGTTAAAAGGTGGAAATTGGCAGACTCAATAAAAAAAGCAAGACCCAACTACTGTATATATTCTTTATAAGAAACACATTTTATTTTATTTATTTATTTATTAATTTTTGAGACAGAGTCCTGCTCTGTCACCCAGGCTGGAGTGCAGTGGCTCACTGCAACCTCTGCCTTCCGGGTTCAAGCCATTCTCCTGCCTCAGCCTCCCCAGTAGTTGGGGTTACTGGCACGTGCATGCCACCACACCAGCTAATTATTACTATTATTATTATTATTATTTGAGATGGAGTCTCACTCTGTCGCCTAGGCTGGAGTACAGTGGCACGATCTCAGCTCACTGCAACCTCTGCCTTCCAGATTCAAACGATTCTCCTGTCTCAGCCTCCAGAGTAGCTGGGACTACAGGCATACACCACCATGCCAGCGAATTTTTTTTTTTTTTTTTTTTTTTTTTTTTGTATTTTAGTGGAGACAGGGTTTCACCATGTTGGCTAGGCTGGTCTCGAACTCCCGAAATCAAGTGATCTGCCTGCTTTGGCCTCCCAAAGTGCTGGGATTACAGGTGTGAGCCACCGTGACCAGCAAGAAACACACTTTAATCATAAAGACTCTTTGTAAGATCTACCATGCAGGGTGGATCACGAGGTCAAGAGACGGAGACAACCCTGGCCAACGTGGTAAAACTCCATCTCTACTAAAAATACAAAAATTAGCCGGGTGTAGTGGCAGGTGCCTGTAGAACCAGCTACTTAGGAGGCTGAGGCAGGAGAATCACTTGAATCTGGGAGGTGGAGGTGCAGTGAGCCAAGATCATGCCACTGCACTCCAGCCTGGCAATAGAGCAACACTCCGTCTCAAAAAAAAAAAAATCAATCATACAAACTCTAAACATAAGAAAGTTAGCATGACTATTAAAATAGCCGACAAGATAAACTTCAAGAGAAAGACTATTCCTAAAGATCAAGAAAGACATTTCATTCCAATAGAAAGGTTGATTCATCAATAAAAAACAGAACAATCTTAACTGTGCATACACCTCATAACATAGCTCCCAGATACACAAAACAAAAATCGATGGTACTGACTTTCAGCACAGTTCTCAGCAACATTAGGAGGTAGATCTCTCATTTGTCACTTTCAGAGTGCACCTGGAGTTGACAGCTGGCTGTGCTGAGCCTACCATTAACAATAAAAAGTGTGCACCACAATCCTCATGCCTCTCATTGCTGCATGGCGTACGAGGGCCACAGCCACTGCATAAGCAAATGCCTCACTTTCCACCTGTACCTTATCCAAATTCACCACAGGCCAAAAGCTTAATAATTTTGATGGCACTGCATACCAGGTAATACCATATCCCCCTCCCAATCACTAATAATAGGGTCCTTGAGATGACCTCAAGGTGAGTAACCCTACTCCAAAATTCTTTTTTAAGGGTCTGCTTTCCAGGGTTACAACTGTTATTAAATATCTTGGTCAGAGCTTCCCAGACAACCGAACCTGAGGCAATCCCAAGGAGCTTGGTGTGGGTGGTAGGGAAGGAGGGAGAGTGATGGAGGAGGCACTGCCAGCTGGCCCCTGCCTGTTAACGCACAGTCAGGTGGGACCATCAGCTTCTCAGCACAGTCTGTCTGGGAGGGGAAAAATTGGGAAGAATTGATCAACTGGCTCCCATCTTTACCAGTCAAAGCTTGGCCCTAAGGCTACACTGTTAGGGACACCCACTGCAGACCCACTGTGTCTCCCACCTCAGTGTGGGCACAGAAACCCTCTGGGCATGAGGGAAGAATCACACAGTGTGGCACAAAGAGAGGTGCTGTCAAAGTGTGTCTGGGATGGTGATCAAAGCCTGTGAAAAGACGCTTCTAGCAGCACCAGCTAGACCAAGATGTGAGGCAGAGAATTCAGAATGATGCATGGGAGGAGTCTGATAGAGAGAACCTACTAAATCTACACCTAACAGCACACTTAAATATGAAACAGTGAGTGTTCTTCCCCAGGGGTCAGGAACAAGACAAGTGAGCATTGTTTCTATCAACAGTGTACCAGAGGTCAGAGGCAGTGCAAGAAGGCAAGAGAAAGGATAAGAACCATAATGGGCCAGGCGCATTGGCTCACACCTGCAATCTCAGAACTTTGGGAGGCCAAGGTGGTGGATCACCTGAGGTCAGGAGTTCCAGACCAGCCTGGCCAGCATGGTGAAACCCCGTCTGTACTAAAAATACAAAAATTACCTGGGCATGGTGGCACGCACCTATAATCCCAGCTATTGAGAGGCTGAGGCAGGAAAATGGCTTGAACCCAGGAGGCAGAGGTTGCAGTGAACTGAGATCGCTCCACAGTGTTCCAGCCTGGCCAACAGAGTAAGACTCAGACTCAAAGAAGCAAACAAACAAACAAACAAAAAAACCATAATGATTGGAAATAAATAAATAAAACTGCTATGATTCACACAAAATTTGAAAGAAACTTTAGAACCTATAGATTAACCATTAGTATTAATAAATGAATTTATTAGGCAATCTGGAAATAAAAGCCAGTTCAAAAATCAGTTGTATTTCTATACAGGAGCAACAAACTAATAGAATATGAAATTTCAAACTAAATACCATTTGCAACAGTATGAAAAAGCATCAAACATTTCCTGAATCTGGAACCTACAGGTGTACATCGAGTCACTCAAGGCTGATCATTGAAAAACAAAAACAAAAACAAAAACAAAAATACCTACATTGCAGAGAGCAAGAGAAATGGGCTCTAGAGCTCATCTGTACTGTAAATTTCCCTCTACCCATGTCCAAATCCATCTAAATAAACCAGTGGTCCTCCCTGAAAGGTGTGATTGCAAGTGTGATCAGACCTGTTATGTACACTGAAAGAAAAATAATGAATAGAAATAGAAATAAATGGCCGGGCACGGTGGCTCACGCCTGTAATCCCAGCATTTTGGGAGGACGAGGCGGATGGATCACGAGGTCAGGAGACTGAGACCACCCTGGCTAACACGGTGAAACCCTGTCTCTACTAAAAATTCAAAAAATTAGCTGGGCATGGTGGTGGGCCCCTGTCGTCCCAGCTACTCTGGAGGCTGAGGCAGGAGAATGGCGTGAATCCGGGAGGCGGAACTTTCAGTGAGCTGAGATCGTGCCACTGCACTCCAGCCTGGGCGACAGAGTGAGACTCCATCTAAAAAAAAAAAAGAAATATAAATAAATGTCACAAGACTGCTTTTGAAGGCCTCATGGGGAAAAGCTCAGAGTTTTATGAGTGGGATTAGACAGTCAAATTGCACATGACAACCAGAATCTGAAAGAAGAGTTAAGAAGCATTCTCAACTTGATAGTGGAGCCAGGGACACACAGAATGGGAAACCTGTGCTCTCCCTTCCTTCCACTTAGACCTGGTGGTCATAGAATCTGCTCTGTAGTTTGTCAGTCAAAAGGGGCAAGACCCAGAAGAGTTTTTCTCAGCTACAAGAGGAGAAAACTGTATGTCTTTGGAGGAATTAGAAATAAATTCTCCCTGAGTTAGGTGGGAGCTATTTGAGCACCATCACCCACTCTCCTGCCCAGAGCCTTGGCAGCTTGCCTCCTGCCCGCCACTCATTTTGCCCACACCCCATTTCCTTTGTCTCATATAAGTGTTCTAAGTTTGGTATTCCAACCATTGGTCCCACGTTGCTTGTCACACTCTGCAAGGATCTTCAGGACTTCAGAAGCCTGTACTGGGCCAGGCGCAGTGACCCAATAATCCCAGCATTTTAGGAGGCTGAGGTGGGCGGATCACCTGAGGTCAGGAGTTTGAAACCAGACTGGCCAAAATGGTGAAACCCTGTCTTTACAAAAATACAAACATTAGCCGGGCATGATGTCAAGCACCTGTAATCCCAGCTACTGGGGAGGCTGAGGTGGGAGAATCGCTTGAACCCAGGAGGTGAAGTTTGCAGTGAGCGGAGATCGTGCCACTACACTACAGCCTGGGTGACACAGCAAGACTCCATCTCAAAAAAAAAAAAAAAAAAAAAAAAAGGAGCCTGGACTGGCATGGTAGAGTTCAGGGCATTGTATCCACAAGGTTGTTGGGTTCAATTTTAAAAATTAAAATTAAAAAAAAGCAACACCCTGTCACCCAAGCTGCAGTGCAGTGGTGCGATCATGGCTCACTGCAGCCTCAAACTCCTGGGCCCAAGCAGTCCTCCCGCCTCAGCCTCCCAAATAGCTGAGAATACAAGCAAGCACAACAACACCCAGCTAACTTTAAAAACATTTTTTGTAGAGATAGGCTCTTGCTATGCTGCCCAAGCTGCTCTCGAACTCCTGGGCTCAAGTGGTCCTCCAGCATGGGCCTCCCAAAGTGCTGGGATTACAGTCATGAGCTACTGCCGTATGACCTGGTTGGGAAGCTTTTAAAGGGATTGCTAGAAATGTTAGATTCCAGGAAGAATGAATGGGTTCTGAAGCATAAAAGGCAACTCAGAAATTAATGTGAATACATGTTTAAATGTAGCACTAGGCAGCTAGTCAATTGTAGCTCAACTCAGCTCTCACCTGGTTCTGTATGAATTATATTCAGTATGGCAGGTGGTATATTTTCATGTGCTTTGTGGGGAAGTGTAGCCTCTAAAATGAGGTGTGCCCATCACTTTTTGAGGCCTTACATGCCCTGGCACAGCTCCCAAGATGGGCCTTCATGTTCGCAACCTTGTGGAAGCCTCACAGGGTGAGGATTAAGTGAGGTAATAGAAATTAAACGATTTTGAAAGAACATGATGTACCTGCACAAATACCAAAAAATGTTTTAGGTTCTTTGAGGACTTCTTGTCATTCTTTTGTCTTCTCCTTTCTCTTTTGTTTTTTAAACAGAGTCTCACTCTGTTGCCCAGACTGGAGTGCAGTGGCGCAATCTCGGTCCACTGCAACCTCCGCCTCCCAGGGGATTCTCCTGCCTCAGCCTCCCAAGTAGCTGGGACTACAGACGCACATCACCATGCCCAGCTAACTTTTATATTTTTAGTAGAGATGGGGTTTCGCCATGTTGGCCAGGCTGGTCCTGGACTCCTGACTTAAGTGATCTGTCCGCCTCGGCCTCCCAAAGTGCTGGGATTACAGGCATGAGCCACCATGCCCAGCCTGAGCCAATTTCAATTTCTCCTTCACCCTCATCCCTCAAGCCAATCTCAGGTACCTCTTGGAAGAACCACCTCAACCCCAGCAAGCACTGCTGTTCCGACTCTTATTTTGCTTGCCTGGACCAGTGCGGTTGTCTATGATTGATTAATCTGTCCACCTGGAGTCTTTGTCCCTCTAGTCTTCCACTCCCCTCCAGAAGATGAAGCTTCCTAAACCTCAGATCACACCATGCAGATATAGGAATGTTTCCTTGCCCCATAATCTATCAGGTTAAAAATGTTTCTTTCTATTTTTGGTAAATAAGATTTTTTTTTTTTTTTAATCAGGACAGGGCATGGTGTCACACCTATAATCCCAGCACTTTGGGAGGCCGAGACAGGCAGATCATTTGAGGTCAGGAATTCTAGAGCAGCCTGGCCAACATGGGGAAACCCTATCTTTACTAAAAATACAACAATTAGCGAGGCCTGGTGTCGGGCACCTGTAATCCCAGCTACTCGGGAGGTTGAGGCAGGAGAATCACTTGAACCTGGGAGGCAGAGGTTGCAGTGAGCCGAGATCATGTCACTGCTCTCCATCCTGGACGAAGAATCTAGAAGAAAAAAAGAAAGAAAGAAAAAAAAAGAATGAAGTGGGTATTAATCTCATTAAATCTCTTTTTTTAGTATCTCTTAAACATCAGTAGGTTCTTATTGAACCTACTGATATGCCGTATCACGGTAACGTATTTTCCATTTTTATGCCATTTTAACCCTCTTAAGACAAACTCTTCTTCATGGTGATAGTAGATAATTGTTTTAAATTGAATTCAATTTGCTAGTGTTTTGTTTGGGATTTTTTTATGGCAATAATTCTCAATAATTAGGACTGTGCAATAGAGGTAATTTTCAAAAAGCAAGTTGCACAGCCCTTAGTTTCCACAGAAACCCAAAATGTAGTTGTGGGTGGGGAGTAGGCAGGAAGGGGTTTGTGATGGAAAGGGTGGGAAGAGGGGAAGGAAAGTGAGTGACTATAAGCTCCCCACTCTGTTTCCACCAGCAATGGCTCATCTTTTAAAGTCTTTTCACACTGGGGTTCCATGTGTGCTTTTTGGTATTGACATTATCTGAGTAAAATAAATGAAATAGTTTTCTGTCTCTTCATATGTGCTGAACCACTTTAAATAACATGGAAAATTATCTGTTCCTCAAAACATTTTAACTCAGATCCTTTTATGCGGGGAGGGACAATGAGAGGGTCAGTAAGTTTTTGATAATTTTTTTAATTGAAATTTTTGTTGAGATCATTGCAGATACACATGCAGTTGTAAGAAACAATACAGAGAGGCTCTTTGTACACTTTGTCCAGTTTTCCCCAAGGGTAACAGTTTGCAAAACTATAGTATACTGCTGGGCACTGTGGCTCAAGCCTGTAATCCCAGCACTTTGAGAAGCATAACTTGAGATCAGGAGCTCGAGACCAGCCTGGCCAACATGGTGAAATCCCATCTCTGCTAAACATACAAAAATTAGCTGGGGCTAGGTGCAGTGGCTCAAGCTGGGCACGCTGGCTCACGCCTGTAGTCCCAGCATTTTGGGAGGCCAAGGCAGGTGAATCTCCTGAGGTCCAGAGTTCGAGACCAGCCTGGCTAACATGGTGAAACCGCATCTATACAAAAATAGAGGCCGGGCCCACAGTGGCTGATGCCTGTAATCTCAGCACTATAGGAAGCCAAGGTGTGCATAACATGTGAGGTTGGGAGTTCGAGACCAGCCTGACCAACATGGAGAACCCCTATCTCTACTAAAAATACAAAATTAGCTGGGCATGGTGGTGCACGCCTGTAATCCCAGCTACTTGGGAAGCTGAAGCAGAAGAATCACTTGAACCTAGGAGGTGGAGGTTGTGGTGAGCCGAGATCGCGCCATTGCACTCCAGTCTGGGCAACAAGAGAGAAACTCTGTATCAAAAAAAAAAAAAAACACACACACGCATATATATAAAGTATATATGTATATATACATATATACACACACAAAAAAATTAGTTGGTCATGATGACAGGCTGCTTATAATCCCTGCTACTCTGGAAGCTGAGGCAGGAAAATCGCTTGAACCTGGGAGGCGGAGGTTGCAGTGAGCCAAGATCACACCACTGCATTCTAGCCTGGGCAACAGAGTGAGACTCTACCTCAATTAAAACAAATAAAAACAAAAATAAAAAAAGAAGTTTTTATTTCTCCAGGACAAATGCCCAACAGTACAACTGCTGGGTTGTGTAGTGAGTGCGTATATCATTTTATAAGAAAGTGCAAAATTGTTTTCCAGAGTTGTGATATCATTTTATATTTCTGCTAGTAAATGCACGAGTAATTCAGTTTCTCTATTTCCTTGCTAGCATTTGATGTTGTCATTTTCAACTGTAGCCATTCTAATAGATATACAGTCAGTCCTCCATATCCATGGGTTCTGTGTTCATGCATTCAGCCAACTGAGGATCAAAAATATATTTTATGTCAAAGACGGTGGTTGTGTCTGTACTGAATATGTAAAAAAAAAAAAAAAATTATTGTCCTTATTTCCTAAACAATACAGTATGACAACTATTTACCTAGCATTTACATTGTATTAGGGTTATCTTAACTTTTTTTTTTTTTTTAAGAGAGTTTTTACTCTGTTGCCCAAGCTGGAGTCCAATGCCATGATTTCAGTTCACTGCAGCCTTGAACCCTGGGCTCAAGCAATCCTCCTGCCTCAGCCTCCCAAGCAGCTAGGACTACAGACATGCACTACCATGCCCAGCTAATTAATTTTTTTTTTTTTTTGTAAAGACAGGGTTTCACTATTGCCCAGGCTGGTCTCAAACCTCTGGCTTCAAGCAATCCTCCCATCTCATCCTCCCAAAGCACTGGGATTATAAGCATGAGCCGCTGCACCTGGCCTGTATTAGGTATTAGAAGTAACCTAGAGATGATTTAAAGTATACAGGAGGACTACACAGGTTATATGCAAAGAGTATGCCATTTTACATCAGGGACGTGAGCATCTGTGGAGTCTGTTGTCTATGGGGGAAGAGGGGTGCCGGAACTGACTCCTCATGGATATGGAGGGATGACTCTACAGTGCATCTCATTATGATTTTAACTTGCATTTCCCTCACGGCTAATAATGTTGAATGTCTTTCATATGCCTATTTTGTCATCCTGTATCCTTTTCAGTAATATTTCTGTTCATGTCTTTTGCACATTTTCTAATTGGATAGTTTTTTTTTGTTTTTGTTGTTGTTGTTATTATTGAGTTTTGAGAGTTTTTAAAACAGTATTCTCCCTTTGTCCTCGGGAGACACATTCCAAGACCCCCCGGTGAATGCCTGAAAGTAGATAGTGCTGAACTCTATACATACTTTGTTTTTTCCTTCACATACACACCCAGGATAAAGTGTAATTTATAAATTAGGCACAGTAAGAGATTAACAACTATACCTAATAAGTTTTTTGGGTTTTTTTGTGAGACAGAGTCTCACTCAGTTGCCCAGGCTGGAGTGCAGTGGCACTATCTAAACTTACTGCAGCCTCTGCCTCCTGGGTTCAAGAGATTCTCCTGCCTCAGCCTCCCGGGTAGCTGGGACTACAGGCACCCGCCACCACGCCCAGTTAATTTTTGTATTTTTAGTAGAGATGGAGTTTCTCCATGTTGGCCAGACTGCTTTTGAACTCCTGACCTCACGTGATCCACCCACCTCAGCGTCCCAAAGTGCTGGGATTATAGGCATGAGCCATCGCGGCCAGCCAATAATTAAGTTATTATTAGTAAAGTATTATTAAATAAAATAAGGGTTACTTGAACACAGGCACTGTGATACTGGGACAATCAGTCTGATAACTGAGGTAGCTACTAAGTGACTTCCAGGTAGCTAGTGTGGACAATGTGGATATCCCAGGCAAAGGAATATGACTCCCATCCCAGTAAGGGGGAGAGGACTGGCATAAGATTTCGTCATGTTACTCAGGATGGTGCACAATCTAAAACTTATGAATTGTTTATTTCTGGAATTTTCTATTTAATATTTTCAGATAGCAACTGAGAGCAGATACCTGAAACCACAGAAAGTGAAACCAAGGATAAGTAAGGATCACTGTATATTCCAGATACTAATCCTTTGCTAGATATGTGGTTTGCAGATATTTTCTCCTAGTGTATAATTTGTCTTCATCCTCTTCATGTGGACATCCACACAGCAAAAAAAAATTTAATTTTTTTTGAGACGGAGTCTCACTCTGTCACCCAGGCTGTAGTGCAGTGGTGAGATCTCAGCTCACTGCAACCTCTGCCTCCAGGGTTGAAGCAATTCAGATCTCCTGCCTCAGCCTCCTGAGTAACTGGGATTACGGGCACCCGCCACTATGCCCAACTAATTTTTTTGTATTTTAGTAGAGGCAGGGTTTCACCATGTTGGCCAGGCTGGTCTTGAACTCCTGACCTCATGATCCATCCGCCTCAGCCTCCCAAAGTGCTGGGATTACAGGTGTGAGCCACCGCGTCTGGCCAAAAAAATTTAATTTTGATGAAGTCGGATTTATCAATTTTTTATTTTATGAATCATGCTTTTGGTATCAAATCTAAACACTGTTTGCCCAGCACTAAATCCTGAAAATTTTTGCCTAATTTTTAAAAAATTACAGTTTTATGTCTACATCACATTGTACTCCATAAATGTATACAATTATGATTTGTTAATTAAAATAATATTAATAAAAAATCAAAATGGGTCACAGGCTTAAATGTAGACATGGCAGAAGATGAGAGGGCGAGGGAGAGAAAAGGGGCCAAACTTACCTTTTTATAATGAACCCACTCACTCCAGGATAACAAACCCACTCCTGCTATAATGGCATTAATCCATTCATAGGGGCAGAACCCACCAGGCCTAATTACCTCTTAAAGATCCCAATTCTATTAATGTTTTAAGAGCAATTACTTTTTTTTTTTTTTTTTGAGAAGGAGTTTTGCTCTTGTTGCCCAGGCTGGAGTGCAATGGTGTGATCTTGGCTCACCACAACCTCCACCTTCTGGGTTCAAGTGATTCTCCTGCTTCAGCCTCCTGAGTAGCTGGGATTACAGGAGCCACCACGGCCGGTTAATTTTGTTTGTTTGTTTGTTTGTTTGTTTGTTTCAGAGTTTCGCTGTTGTTGCCCAGGCTGGAGTGCAATTGCACTATCTGGGCTCACTGCAACTTCTGGCCTCCCAGGTTCAAGCGACCCTCTTGCCTCAGTCTCCCAAGTAGCTAGGATTACAGGCACCTGCCACAAAGCCCAGTTAATTTTTTGTATTTTTAGTAGAGATGGAGTTTCTCCATGTTGGTCAGGCTGGTCTTGAACTCTTGACCTCAGGTGATCTGCCCGTCTCGGCCTCCCAAAGTCCTGGGATTACAGGCATGAGCCACTGCACCCAGCCAATTTTATATCTTTAGTAGAGATGGGGTTTCTCCATGTTGGTCAGGCTGGTCTCAAACTCCCAACCTCAGGTGATCTTCCAGCCTTGGCCTCCCAAAGTGCTGGGATTACAGGCATCAGCCACTGTGCCTGGCCCAGCAATTACATTTTAACATAAATTTTGGAGAGGACAAACATTCAAATAATAGCAGGATAATACTAGCCTCATAAAATAACTTTGGAAATAGTCGTGTGCCTTCTATTTTCTGGAAGAAATTGTGTAAAATTGGCATTCATTATTCTTTAAATGTTTGGCAGTTTTCCAGTGAGACTATCTAGGCCTGGATATTTTTGCAGGGAGAGCTTTGAATTTGTTAATTCAATTCCTTCAGTGGTTATGGGACTAGTCAGATTTTCTGTTTCATCTTGATTGAGTCTTGATAGTTTGTGGTTTTTAAAGGATTGGTCCATTTCATAAAATTGTCAAATTTATCACTGTGAAGTTGTGTATTAGTCCATTCTCACACTGCTGTAAGGACATACCTAAGACTGGGTAATTTATAAAGAAAAAGAGGTTTGGGCTGGACACGGTGGCTCACACCTATAATCCTAGCACTTTGGGAGGCCAAGGCGGGTAGATCACTTGAGGTCAGGAGTTCAAGACCAGCCTGGCCAACATGTGAAATCTCATCTCTACCAAAAATACAAGAGTTAACCAGGCATGGTGGTGTGTGCCTGTAATCCCAGCTACTCAGGAGGCTGAGGCAGAAGAATTGCTTGAGATGGAGGTTTCTATAAGCTGAGATCACGCCATTGCACTCCAGCCTGGGGTACAAGAGTGAAACTCCATCTCAAAAAACAACAGCAGCAGCAGCAACAACAACAACAGCAACAAAAGCGAAAAAGAAAAAGAGGTTTATGGCACTCACAGTTCCACATGGCTGGGGAAACCTCATAATCATTGCAGAAGGCAGAGGAAGAGCAAAGGCACATCTTACATGGTGGCAGGCAAAAGAGCCTGTGCAAGGGAACTACCCTTTATAAAACCATCAGATCTCATGAGAACAGCACAGGAAAACCCACCCCCATGATTCAATTACCTCCCACTGGGTCCCTCCCATGACATGTGGGGATTATGGGAGCTACAATTCGAGATGAGATTTGGGTGGGAATACAGCCAAACTGTATCAAGGTGTTTATAGAATGCCTTTATTATCTTTGTTTAAAAAAAAAAAAAAACTCTACAGGATCTGTAGCAGTATCCCCTATTTAATTCTTTTTGTTGGTAATTTGTGTCTTCTTTTGTTTTTGTCAGTCTCACTAGAAGTTTATCAATTTTATTGATGTTTTTCGTGAGAATCAGATTTTTCTTTTTTTGAGCCCTCTCTCACCCAGGCTGGAGTGCAATGGCACACTCTCCACTCACTGCAGCCTCCGCCTACTGGGCTCAACGATTCTCCTGCCTCGGCCTCCTGAGTAGCTGGGACTATAGGCACATGCCACTACACCCAGCTAATTTTTGTATTTTTAGTAGAGACAGGGTTTCACCATGTTGGCCAGGGTGGTCTCAATCTCTTGACTTCGTGATCCACCCACCTCGGCCTCCCAAAGTTCTGGGATTACAGGTGTGAGCCACCATGCCCGGCCTCTTTCTTTTTTAATTTACAGGCGTGAGCCACCATGCCTGCCCTTCTTTTTTCTAATGTAAGCATTTAGTGCTATCAATTTCCCACTAAACACTGCTTTACCTGCATCCTACATATTATGATAGGCTGTATTTTTGTTTTCATTCTGTTCTATGTAATTTTTAATAGTCAGCAGTGTACATTATTTATTATTCATGATCCACTCTCATACAAATGATGTCACAAAGAACTTCCATTTACCAACAATTCTGAACCATGTCTTGTGTAGAAAACAAACAAACAAAACAGAAATGTTCTCAAACTCAGGCATACATCTGAAAACAACTCAAACAAACTTGGAGGAAAGTTAGAAAGAAACTGTATTGGAAGGAGAGGGTGTAGGGATGCTGTCAGCTCAGCCACGTGTAGGTTTCCTGAAGGTCCAATCTTCTCACGTGAGAGAGAAAGTATGGGACATTTGCCAGCTGGTGCACACCAAATCAATCCTCTTTTCAGTATTGAAACAAACAGCATCTTGTTAAGAACTTGGCTTCTCTACCTATTATTTTACAGGGAATTGAACTTCTGTGGCTTTCAATATTGTATTGTCAGGAAAGTTGTATTGCTGGGATTGTGTATGTATTTGCTAATTATTTCTACCTTTGAGACTTCTTCTCTAACCCATAGATTATTTAGAAATGTGTTTAATTCCTACGTGTTTAGAGGTTTTCTGTTTGTTTTTCTGTAATTGTTTTCTAGTTCGATTGCATTATGGTGGGCTCTGTGTCCCCCACTGGGCCCCCAGGAGGCTCTGTGTCCCCCACTGCACCCCCAGGTGGGCTCTGTGTCCCCCACTGCACCCCCAGGTGGGCTCTGTGTCCCCCACTGCACCCCCAGGAGGCTCTGTGTCCCCCACTGCACCCCCAGGTGGGCTCTGTGTCCCCCACTGCACCCCCAGGAGGCTCTGTGTCCCCCACTGCACCACCAGGTGGGCTCTGTGTCCCCCACTGCACTCCCAGGTGGACTCTGTGTCCACCACAGCACTAACCCTGGAGGTGGGCTCTGTGTCCACCACAGCACTAACCCTGGAGGTGGGAGACAGGTGTGAGTTGGGGGTGGGGCAGGGTGACCCAGGCCATTGGAGAGTGGGGTGGAAGGTTGAGGAGGAGGCAGGGGTCAGGGTGGATCGAAGCCCTAAGCCACAGGGCCCTGGTCATATGCTGTGCCATGGCCTTGTGCATTTGGGGGTGGCAGGGCCTGTGGGCTGGGGTGCTCTGTGTGTCATGTGCTTCTCTGGTGCTCCCACAGATGTGGGATGGCCCCGGACTCCCGAGTCTGGGGAAGGTGGCAGAGAGCTGACTCTGGGCCAGAGATTTCCCAGAGAACAGATTTCCCAGAGATTTCAGAGAACACATTTTCTATAATGTCTTTTTCTTTTTTTATTTGTTGAAGTTTGGTTTATGGCCCAAGATATGATTCACCTTGGTGAATGCTTCATGGGCACCTGGGGAAAAAATGTATATTCTGTTGTTGGAAGGAGTGTTTGATAAATGTCAATTAGAGTCTTTGGATTGATTGTGCTCTTCAGATCTATATCCTCTCTGGTTTTCTAATAGTACTATCAGTTGCTGAGTGGAGGGCGTTAAAGTCCCCAACTATGATTGTGCATTTGTCTATTTCTCCTTTTAGCTTTATACTATTTACTTCATGTATTTTGAACTTCTCTTTTTTGGTGCATTCACATTTAGAATCACTGTGTCATCCTGACAGATTAATCCTTTTTTATTGTCTTTGAACTGTTTGTTCTTTCCCTGCCTCCCTCCCTCCTTCTCTCTCTCTCTCTCTCTCTCTCTCTCTCTCTCTCTCTCTCTCTCTCTCTCCTTCTGTCTGTCTGTCTTCTAGGCTCCCAGACCCACTTCCCCCTGCAGATCTTGGCAGGGGATGAAGCCTAGGAATATGCTTTTTTTTTTTTTTTTTAAGACAGGGTCCTGCTCTGTTAGCTCTGTACCCCAGGCTGGAGTGCAATGGTCCAATCCAGGCTCACTGCAACCTCTGCCTCCCGGGCTCGTGCAATCTTCCCACCTCATCCTCCCAAGTAGCTGGGACTATACATGCCTGCCACCACACCCGGCTAATTTTTGTATTTTTTGTAGAGATGGGGTTTTGCCATGTTGCCCAGGCTGGTCTCAAACTCCTGGGCTTGAGCAATTATTTGTGTTTTCTACATCTTTGAGGCAGTTTCAATAACCTATATTTTCCTGGAAAATCTTCAACCTTATTGAGGTTCTCAAAATATTTTGTTAAACTGTTGCATATTGAGTGTATATGCATACATGATGTTTTTATATTTATACAATATTTGCAGTTATCTATAAATAGTGTATACTTTACAGCATTGTTTGTAAGATGTTATAATGTACGTAAATATGATTGTACTTCATGTATCCATTCGCCAATTGCTTTTCTCACTCAACAGGAGTTTTCCAGATGTATCTGTTTTGGCACATAAAAACAGCTGATTACCCTTCACTGGTGTGTGGGCGATCCTTCTGATAAACAAACAGTAACAGTTAATTTACTCATATGCCTCGTTTTTCCTGTGGTGAGTTTTCAGTATATGATGGACCTGGGGAGGCTTAGCAGCAGGACAATTGGCAGGACTGCTAGCCAGAAGTCAGTTTATTTGAGTCTTCCCTCCCCCATGCCCCCATTTACTCCTCCCAGGCCCTCCTTTTCTTTTCTTGAATCTGTCCCCGCAGTTTCCCATGTAAGGTGTCTTCATTTACATCTTGAGATGCTTTTCTACCCCTTTTGAATTTTACCCACCCAGCAAGACCCGGTGCAAATGCTACCTCCAAATCTCATCTTTTCTTCTTCAACTCTGCCATGGCGTTTTATTTGGCTCTCTATCGCATTCTTTGTTTTCTTTTTTCTTTCTTTCTTTCTTTCTTTCTTTCTTTCTTTCTTTCTTTCTTTCTTTCTTTCTTTCTTTCTTTCTTTCTTTCTTTCTTTCTTTCTTTTTTGCAACGTTTAGGCGTTATTTGTGCTGTTTTTAAGAGCAAGGACTAGGATTTATTCACCTTTGTATCCCTTCTCTCTCTAGATCTACTTAAGTCCCAGCATTGTGCCTAGAACATGTTGTGTGCTTGATAGACATTTTGAAATCAACACATTAATGAACTAAGCGTGTGGTCTTTAAACAACCCCAAGATAACATCCCCAATTGGGTATGCATGGACTCATTTGAACATGGAACCAAATTCCACAGGGCTCACTGTCTATTTTTCTGGAGGAGCTTTTCTGGAACCAAGCCCAGGAATTTTCCAGTCCTGTCCTAGCTACATCTCCACAGCTTTCATGGATGCCAGGGAGGGGCTCCAAGGGGTGGAGGCCATCCCCTCTGCCAGCAACAACTACCAAGGATTAGAATCCTAATGAGATAAGGTTTTCAGGGGTGGTAAGTGAGAGGCTGTTACCCCTCCAGCTGGGGAGTTATCAGAGATGACATTGATAATAATAGTGACATTCACAGACAATAATTACAAGTAATAGAGCACTTAGGAAAAGTAACCAAGGACTCTCCTCAGCAACTTACAAACATCCAGCTGTACTCACAGCTAGGATGCTTCCTAGCTAGGGTTTATTAGCTCCCAGTCTCTGCCATAGTGCTCTACACAGAATAGTTTTTTTTTTTTTTTTTTGAGATAGTTTCACTCTTGTTGCCCAGGATGTAGTGCAATGGCTCACTGCAACTTCTGCCTCCTGGGTTCAATTCTCCTGCCTCAGCCTCCCAAGTAGCTGGGATTACAGGTGCACACCACCACGCCTAGCTAATTTTTGTATTTTTAATAGAGGTGGGGTTTCACTAGATCAGCCTGTTGGTCAGGCTGGTCTAGAACTCTGGACCTCAGGTGATCTGCCTGCCTCGGCCTCCCAAAGTGCTGGAATTACAAGCATGAGCCACCGCTCCCGACCTTACACAGAATGATTTTTTAAATCTAACCTTTTCAGAACCTTATGAAGTAGGAATTATTATTATTCCCCTTTTACTGATGGGAAAATCAGGGCCTCAAGAGGTCAAATCAGCTGCCCATGGCACCCAGCAGGTGGCAGAGCCAGGATGCAACTCACATTGTTCTGGCTTTCTCCAAATGTCATTTCTTTCCTCTCTCGCTCTCCCTCACTCTCTTCCTTTGTTCCTTCCTTCTGAACATTAATTTTTGATTATACAGAGAAACCCCGAATACATTTTTCTAAAACTCCAGATCATATGGATAAAGTACAAGCCTCCTTTATCCTTCTTCTTCCTCTAATTCATGCATAGAAATATATCATTTTAACTCATTTTTTGAGCTTCCAACTTGGTTTTTGAAATTATGATGATGATGATGATGATGATGATGATGATGATGATGATGATGGAGTCTTGCTCTGTTGCCCAGGCTGGAGTGCAGTAGCACAATCTCAGCTCACTGCAACCTCTGCCTCCTGGGTTAATTCTCCTGCCTCAGCCTCCAGAGTAGCCGGGACTACAGGCGCCCGCCACCATGCCCGGCTAATTTTTTGTATTTTTAGCAGAGATGGGTTTTCACCATGTTAGCCAGGATGGTCTCGATCTCCTGACCTCGTGATCTGCCCACCTCAGCCTCCCAAAGTGCTGGGATTACAGGTGTGAGACACTATGCCCAGACTTCGAATTGTTTTTCGAATAAACAATGGATTCCCATGGCTCAGAAATGAAACTAACTAACAAGGTATCCTGTGGAGTCCACCTCTGCCCCATATTGCCCCTCCCCACTTACAGGCGTCTGCTGGGTTATTTCCTGAATGTCCTCCAGGGAATCTTCACTCATACACACATGCATTTCCAAGAGTATTTTCTGAATTCTCCCACTTGGGGGCCAAAAGTTAGCACACTACACAAACTGTTTTGCATCTTCAACGGTTGTTTGTTAACCATTGTTCCCTGTTGTGTTTTTCTTTCTCATTTCTGGGAAGGAAAGGAGTGGGACAGGCTGGGCCAGTGTTTCTAAATGGCGGCATTTGTTCTGACACCACTTATCTTCCTCCCTGCAGCTTCTTCCCCCACTTTTGGTTTTATTTATTATTTATTTATTTATTTATTTATTTTGAGACAGAGTCTTGCTCTGTCACCCAGGCTGGAGTGCAGTGACCAGTGACGTGCTCTCGGCTTACTGCAATCTTCGCCGCCCTGGTGCAAGCAGTTCTCCTGCCTCACCCTCCTAAGTAGCTGAGATTACAGGTGCATGCCACCACACTCGGCTAATTTTTGTATTTTTAGTAGAGGCGGGATTTCACCATGTTGGTCAGGTTGGTCTCAAACTCCTGACCTCAGGTGATCTGCCTGCCTCAGCCTCCCAAAGTGCTGGCATTACAGGCGTGAGCCACCGTGCCTCACCCTTCCCTCCTTTTTGGTAGCTCCCCTGCCACTGGCATCTCTGGCCAGGCCTTGGACACCTAAAGTTCCCCTTGGTGTTTCTGCACATGCCTGCTGCCCTATAGATCAGACTGGTCATACCCTTCATTCTTCCATGCCACCGTAGCACGCTAGTGCATGAGCATGAAACCACCTTTGCAAAAATCATAACAGAAAATTATGACAGCCAGGCATGGTGGTTCATGCCTGTAATCCCGGCACTTTGGGAGGCCAAGGCAGGCGGATCACCTGAGGTCGAGAGTTCAAGACCGGCCTGGCCAAAATGGTGAAACCACATCTCTACTAAAAATGCAAAAATTAGCCAGGCATGGTGGCACATGTCTGTAATCTCAGCTACTTGGGAGGCTGAGGCACAAGAATCGCTTGAACCCAGGAGGCAGAGGTTGCAGTGAGCCAAGATCCTGCCGTTGCACCCCAGCCTGGACGACAGAGCGAGACTCTGTCTCCAAAAAAAAAAAAAAAGAAAGAAAGAAAATTATGACAATGAAAGACATCAGACCTAACTGACCCCATCTTGCTTCTAACCTGTAAACTGTCCTTGTTCATTCCTGGGCATAGGCCAAACTGGCTTTGGGAAGGAATTTAGTGTATGGTTTAAATACTAGCCCTTCCCAAAACGCTAAACTCTTCTCGTAAAACAAATGAGAGGCCACCACCAAGTCAAGATGAGAGGGGCTGAAATTCTAAATATTAACAGCCATCATTCCAGAGGTCATAAGATTTGCAACTTCCTCAATTACTCTTGAAGGTGACATCTCTCTTATGAACCTAAGATTGGCTTTTTGAGATGTCTTTTCAGGCTTTTGCATTTCTAACAACTGGATGCCCCCACCTGGACCTGCCAACCAGTTTTGTGGCCCCCAACCAGGAACTGACTCAGCAGAAGAGAACAGCTTCGACTCCCTATGATTTTATCCCCGAGTCAACCAATTGGCACTCCCAATTCACTGGCCCCCTACCCACCAAATTATCCTTAAAAACTCTAATCCCTGAGTTTTCAAGGAAACTGATTTGAGTAATAATAAAACTCCGGTCTCCCGCACAGCTGGCTCTGCATGAATTATACTCTTTCTCCATTGCAATTCCCCTGTCTTGGTAAATTGGCTCTGTCTAGGCAGCAAGCAAGGTGAACATACTGGGCTGTTACAAGCATGTTTTCTATGTCAGACAAGGGTCTTCATGACAGCATTGACAGGGGTGTGGGAGGAAATAATTTAGAGAAAGGGGCTTCATGAAGACTGCTGAGTGACTGTAGCTTCTTTAGATAGAAGGAGTAGGCCGGACGCAGTGACTCACGCCTGTAATCCCAGCACTTTGGGAGGCTAAGGCAGGCAGATCACTTGAGGCTAGGAGTTCGAGACCAGCCTGGCCAACACGGTGAAACCCCGTTTTTACTAAAAATACAAAAATTAGCCAGGCGTGGTGGCATGCGCCTGTAATCCTAACTACTCGGGAGGCTGAGGCAGGAGAATTGCCTGGGAGGCTGAGGCAGGAGAACCTGGGAGGTGGAGATTGCAGTGAGCCGAGATCACACCACTGCACTCCAGCCTGGGCAATAGAGTGAGACTCTGTCTCAAAAAAAAAAAAGCTGGAAGAAGCAGTGAGAGTCAGATTGTAGCAGGACAAGCCACAGACAAAACTTCTCAGATACCGGGTTAAAGAAGGAAGGAGCTTTATTCAGCCAGGAACTTTGGCAGACTTGCGTCTCAAAAGCCGAGCTCCCAAGTGAGAAATTCCTGTCCCTTTTGAGGGCTCACAACTCTAAGGGGGTGCGTGTGAGGGGGTTGTGATCGATTGAGCAAGCAGGGGGTATGTGACTGGGGGCTACATGCACCAGTAATCAGAACGGAACAGAACAGGACAGGGATTTTCACAATGCTTTTCTATGCAATGTCTGGAATCGATAGATAACATAACTGGTTAGGTCAGGGGTCGATCTTTAACTACCAGGCCCAGGGTGTGGCACCAGGCTCTCTGCCTGTGGATTTCATTTCTGCCTTTTAGTTTTCACTTCTTCTTTCTTTGGAGGCAGAAATTGGGCATAAGACAATATGAGGGGTGGTCTTCTCCCTTAAGATGGCTTCTATCTCAGGCAGTCCCCACACTGCCACCAGGTGAAAACACAACAGCCTCCTGCCTCCCGCAGTTGCTGTCCCTGCCAGACCCAGCCCTCCTGCTTCTTTGTGTACCCAGGGCCAGCAGTGACTCACCAGTGACCTTAATCCTGGCTGCTCCCCCAGGAAGGCAACCACTGACACCTGGCTCCTCCCTTGGGAACTGACGCTGACAAAGCCACTTTTTGCCACTACCTTGCCCTGAGTGGGTTCCATCTTTGGGGCGCTAGATTAAAAATTGAAGACTTTATTGAATAGATCCAACACCAAGATCAGAATTTCCTAACTTTATGGTGGTGGACACTATCTCTGAAGCTACATTGAGTTTATTCTGAATTCACTGGATAAATATGTATGAGAGCTTCCAGGTCTGGAGATGAGGCCCTGCTCTCATGGGACTTATATTTTGGAAGAGGAGACAGCCAATCAAATCTCACTCCCCCAAATACAATTTATATCTGTGTATCTTATTGTCAATGCCCTCCATCAGAAGCACCTGCAGTTGAACAACTTGAGCTTATTGTTCCGAGGGAGACCACACATGATGGGGTAACCATGGGGCATCTCAGTACAAGAGTGTTAAGAAGAACCTATAGTAGAATTTGGGCTTCGGTTGGGTAGCTTTGGAGAGGACCCAAGGAAGTAGGGATTTGCTCTGCATCAGCTGCCCTCAGAAAGCAGGGATAAGTCTGGGATAGGGTATCTTATCCAAAAGGACAGCTGACTAGAGTGAGGTTAAAGCTAGAATTAACCAAGAGGCAGCAGTCATTCATAGCAGCCAGGAGAGGAGGATGTTTGACACTTTGGGGTTTGGACAATGTTGGTGCTTTGTCTGTGTTTGGACACGATGATGGAGTGGGCTTGTTTGTCTTGATCACTCATGGTCGCAGAGTGCTCTTTTCTTTTCTTTCTTTTTTCTTTTTTTTTTAGATAGAGTCTTTCTCTTGTCACTCAAGCTGGAGTGCAATGGCACAGTCTAGGTTCACTGCAACCTCCGCCCCGTGGGTTCAAGTGATTCTCCTGCCTCAGCCTCCTGAGTAGCTAGGATTACAGGCGCCTGCCCCCACGCCTGGCTAATTTTTGTATTTTTAGTAGAGATAGGGTTTCACCATGTTGGCCAGGCTAGTCTTGAAATCCTGACCTCATGATCCACCTGCGTTGGCCTCCCAAAGTGCTGGGATTATAGGCATAAGCCACCATGCCCGGCCACAGTCCTCTTTTCTGATGCTGATGGTCTATGACATTGTTTATGTTCAACAGGAGAGCACCAACGCCTAGCTATGCATGTAGGCCAGCTCCTCCCTGCCAGAGGTTGCCTCTCTCTCTGTCTCTCTCTCTCTCTCTCTGTACATGTATATACTTTCAGGTGGAAGTAAGTGCCTTGGAGATATGGACTAGAGTGAGGGATTGCCAGGAGTGGGGAATGTGGCTGCTCAGGGTGGTCAGGAAGGCCTAGGTAGCAAGGTGACATGTGAGTAGAAACTGGGGGAGGAAACCATGTGGCCCTCTGAGGGAGAGCAATCCTATAGAACAACAAGGGCAAGGCCCTGAGCAGGAGTGGGCTTGGCCTGTTTGAGATCTCGAAAAGGGATCAGTAGGTCTGCAGCAGAGCATGTCAGGGTCAGGAACAGGGAGGTGGGAGTTGACATGTGAGGGTGGCCCAGGCCAGACCAGGGCAGGCTTATGGGCCAATGGTAGGACTTTGGCCTTCACTCTGAGTGAGGTGGGAGCTACTGGTGGATTTTGAGGGGTAGACAGACATAATGAGATTATCTTATAAAAAGATTCCCCTGCTGCTGTGTTGAGAACATATTCTACGGGAGCAGGGTGAAAGAGGGAGATGGTCTGGAGGCTGCCATAATGTCACAGAGGAGAGACAATGACAGTGTCTCTATACCAGCCTAGGGGTGGCAGTGGAAGTAGTTACTACTCAGACTCAACAGGGATTTCCTGATGGATTGATGCATGGGGTAGGAGAGAATGATGCCAAGTTTTATCTTACAAAACAAAAGACTGAGTTGTCCTTTCCTGAGATGGGGAAGCCCACAGGTAGAGCAGCCATAGGAGCTCAGTGGAGACAGATTGAGGGTAAGGCACCCTAGACATGCACATAGAGATACCCAGTAAGTAGCTGCACCCATGGGCTTGGAGTTCATGGAGAAGGCGGGGTGGGAGCACAGAGTCGGCAGTTGCCAGTGCTTGTATGAACATAAGGCATGGGCCTGGATGGAATCACTTAGCGTGTGTAGGTAGGGAAGGGAATAGGTCTTCTTATCTCCCTATGCTCCCTACACTCGCTTCCTGGGCACTCCAATATTTGCAAGTCTGAGAAGTAAGAAGGAATCATCAGAGGAGACTGAAAAGAACATCTGAGGAGGTAGAAAGAAAACC